>NC_090650.1:193970990-194570990 GCF_040937935.1 Hyperolius riggenbachi | reverse complement strand
TTTGGTAAAGTTGCCATACAACCAGGGGAGTAGCCCATTACACAATTAGCCCAACTCATGTTACCTGGTTAATGTTCAGGTTGCTATGGTAATGTGCATTATACTACTTGTGCAAGTAGCACACCATGCATTATCATAGCAACACAAGCATTACCCAGGTAACCCGAATCAAGCTGATTGTGCAAAACCGCTACTCCGCTGCCTGCGCACAGTAACTTCAGTGCATCAAGCCCATGGAGAGATAAATCATGAGTTAGTCAGTAAGGTTAGATAATTCATAGATTTAGTTCTGTGAATCAACCGCAATGATCTTTGTTCTGCTAAATATGATAACTTTTTGCCATGCTACTTGACACTGCAAGACCACAACAATTCTATTTGTTTCTTTTTCAGTTCAATTACTTTTTATTTTCAAAGGATAATCTTTCAAATACAACAGGCACTTACAGTAGCTATTCTGCATTAAGTAGTACAGTATACTTTTTATTGTATCATTCATTTACTACAATACAATGCCCAACTGAACTTATAAAACTAAAAGGAAGCAGGACAAAAACACTAATGTGCTATCAGTAAAAAGGGACACATTTATAAAATGTTATTATAATAATACTTATATAACTAAGCCCCTATTCTGCATCTATGGAAAGCATTCCTCGGTGTGGGGTAAGAACGTGTGGAATGACCCTCCACAGAAACTCATTTAAGCTGACCCAGTGGATTTTTTAAAAAGTAATGAGTTTATAATATTTATAACATTTTTATGTTTATTTCTAAAATCAAATGGCAATCAGGAAAGGTGTTTTCTTAAATATTAAATTTGAGGAATATGGTAAGGCATTATTCTTTGGTGATACCAAATCGTGCATCCAAAACTATGTACAACAGGGACTCCTTTATACAATTATAAATATACATATTCCAAGGAAGGAGCTTTTCCAAAGCAAATTAGACCATGCCTTTTATTTGTTTTCTTGTGCCTTGCTTTGGATTTCCTGGAAGTTTCTGGGGTAAACTAAATAAGCAACATACTACAGCCCAAAACACTCATGAGCTGTCTCTAGATTGCTTATCCTTTCATAATGAGTAGTGTATGCACATTGACAAGCCAGGAAAACACTCTGTCCCAGCAGCAGAGACCTGCAGAAAAACATGTCTTCAGAACAACATCTGATAAAATGGAAGAAACCTATTCAGTATGACACATTCAGCAAGAGTCAAGGAAAATCCAGTTTGGGAACCCTGGTGAAGGGTGTGGAGGAGGTAACCACATTATTTCTATTTCACTACAAATTCCACTGATAGTGTTTCTGACTCCAGTTCCCCTTTTTTATAAGTGTCATAAACCACTGATGATCTCATTTCATCTGCTACAACATGCTGTAAATGACCTCAAAAAAAGGTATCAGTAATGGCTTAAATGCAACAACGACACGTCATCATTTGGGTTGTATTATCATGGATTGTATAGTATTTGCTTGATTATCTAAACAGCATTTTGGTGCAATCTGTTATTTTTTAATCTTCGCCAATGATTACTGTTCTTGAAGGTAACTTCCAGTACCCCATAATATGGGTTTATTAAGATAAAATTGGTTTTTAAAGATAAAATATTGACAATCAGGACAACATGGCTTTATTTATTTTATTTATTTAAGTATTCATATAGCGCTGACATATTACGCAGCGCTGTATATCGTCTTGTCACTAACTGTCCCTCAGAGGGGCTCACAATCTAATCTCTACCAATTTTAAGTCTATGTATGTATCATGCAGTGCATGTATCATAGTCTAAGGCCAATTTAGGGGGAAGCCAATTAACTTATCTGTATGTTTTTTTTTTATGTAGGAGGAAACCGGGTTGCCCGGGAGAAACCCACACATACACAAGGAGAACATACAAACTACTTGCAGATGTTGACCTGGCTGGGAATCGAACTGTGCTTGATATAATTCCAAGTCTAGTCAGGTGACTTCCATTGCATGGTAAGCTTTGCAGCTTTCACGGTCAGCTACACTTAACTGACATACAATTAGCAATACGATCAAGTTGATACAATCTCCAATAAGCTGGCAGATGACAAAAGTAGCGGCAAAGAAAGGCACATCAGCTAACTGCCCGGGCAGTCTAGCAGAGGCATGTGAATTGCAAAATTGCATAATTACAAATCCTTTGGCAGACTGAACTATTCAGATGCATGCATTTGACTGTGCATTTAGTTCACTTTATTTCCAATGATGAATCTATTCCGGTCTTAATCTCTGACATTAGTATTCAGCACTTTTGAGTGGTCTATTCACAGCTGAACTTGCTGGCTTCCATGTGATCATCCCTCCCTTCTGATAACTAATGCAGTCTATGCAGAGAGAAGACAGCATATGTCATGAAAAGGAATAGGGTAACGAGTGATCAAGTAGTAATCAACAACAAGCTGCATTAAGTGACCTGCAATATTCTATATATGGCTGGATTAGATAGAAGAAAAGGTGTTCAGGGTAAGAAACGGAATCTGTGTTTTATTAAACACTAACAGTGGGTCATGTTAGTAAATTCATATGCATGGATCCACTACCGGATCACTTTAAATTTCAGTCACTGAAAGGGAAACTAACTGCAAATATATGGCTTGAGCTCTGAAACTTGGTAAGCATGAACATACTTCACACCTAGATGTATTTTAAGTAAACAGGAAGCTAAGACTTCCTGTATTCATTTGCATCCTCTACTTTTTATCCTCTCGGCTTTCTTAATTTCATAAAAAAATATTGAGAGAGGTTTTGTACAGAAAATTGTTAATTGTATTATACCTATGGTAAACTATACTCCAACACATGATATCAAAACAAGTGGTGTGCAACTGGAGAAAAAAAAAAGAAGTTCATTAGACCATTTGTAAATTTAAAACATACTTCAGAGACCAGAGGTGTAAAACTAAGCTTTTTTTTCTAAAGGCACAAGTACAAGTACTTTGTTGATACTGTTGGTACTGTTGGATGTCCTGATTGTACTACAGTGTTCTCCCCAAGCCCTATTAGCTGAGTGCTCCGCCCGGCTAATTCTGGTGAGCGCCCGGCTGTCATGGCCCTCATATCAGGGTAGTGCATACAGAGGAGGTGGGGCCAGTGAGCAGAGCAGTGAATAATAATTAAGGGGTGGAATTACACACTGGCAGCTCTCTGGTATCAAATGTCAGCAGAAGATCGAGAGAGTGAGAAACATTGTTTCCTGTACCAATGTACAGCGCTGCTGCCCCCTAGAGTTTGCTGCCTGAATTACCATCATACAAACCTGAATCATGTAATTCAGGCAGCAAACTCTAGGGTGCAGCAACGTTATTCACTGGTACATTGGACGATCTTTCTCAAACACTCTCCCTCTGTTGCTGACACATGGACTGGAGAGCTGCAAGTGTGTGTATCCCACATATTAATTATTATTCATTGCTTTCCTGTCTGGCCCACCTCCTCTTTTCATGCTGCTGCCAGAGGTAAGCTTCTCATGTCTGAGGTGTGTGTGTCTGTCTGTGTTTGTTTGCATCTGTGTGTGTCTGTCTCGTCTGTCTGTGTGTGTGTGTCTGTCTGTCTATGTGTGTTTCTCCATGTGTAAATGAAAGTGCACACTGCAGCACCCAGCAATCATGTGTCAGAGGAGCACACTGATACTCTGCCAGGGTACTGAGGGACACTACCAATTGGGCAAGACTTGGAGACCCATCAGCCAGCTCTGTGGCCCTTGGCAATAGCCCAGTTTGCCCCCATGGAACGGCTTTGCACCTATGGAAGCGACAGTCCCTGCAGCTACCTGCCCCACCCCATCCAGCTAACCTTTCATGCCACCCGGCTGGGAACAGAATTCTGGGAGAACACTACTGTGTGTTGAACTATTCATGTATCTATGCTCCCCATTGTCTGTTTTGTACTATGTACAGCACTATGGAAGATGTTGGCACTTTATAAATAAATAACAATAATAATAATAATGTAGTAATGTTGCAGCTGGAAAGCTACTAAACTGTACTGTGGATATCTATATCTGCATGACAAAGTGGCAATAAGAAGTGCATCTGAGTGCTGGGAGATATTTTTGCAGCATTGTGACCAACTGCTTCATGAACAAGCTTATTCGGTATGTACCATGCTTATGCTTCAGTAAAGAAGACAGAGAAAGGGGAATAAACAGGAAATATGTGCCACGTATCTCTATGGGGAGGAACAACAGCCATCAGGACAAGTTGTTAACTTGACCAATTCATTACTTCATTACTCTCCAAGAGGTGTCAGTAGGTGCTACACCTACAGACATGACATTTCATTGTTGTATTGCTTTGATTTATAACATTTTTATAGCCATGTCTCATCAATAATGAGCCCAGACAGGAGACAAAGCACTCTCTCCTTACAGCAAAGAGCATGGAGTGTCTCGCAAGCAAATAAAAATTTACAAAACATACAAAATTCCCTGAAAAGTAAAATGTCCTTTTTCTGCTGTTTATGAGAAAGGATTAGTGAATAATGGTAAATTGCCTGTGCTTATTTACAATATATCCCCTTCATATACATATGATTGATTGTTATGAGTTTGAGTGACACTTCTTTTTCAGAAGCTTTGAAAAATAATATAGGCACCAAGTAACACAGACAAATACAGGAAGTGCAGTCTGTAAGGACAGGAAATCCAGGGACTTATTTCACATCTATGACCCCCTAAAAACAACAATAATTTCAGGTGCAGTTAATGCTTTACTTTCTCCATATTGTAGGGCAAACTTGTTGCATGAATTTTGGGTTAATAATATTTAGCTGAAATATTTCACGTCTACAAGCTCATACTGTAAGGAGCTTTAAAAAAAATGACAATTTGTTTTCTATTGATTTTTCTAACAATTAAGTATGCACCACAATTTATTTGGCTCTGCTCGACTCATAGAGTGGTGGGTCAGAACTACACATTTTAGCAGGTTTTCTCAGTTCGATTAATTATAAGACTTGACCAAAGATACTCAGTTAAAGTTATGGCACCCCTAACTCATTTCACTCTGTTGTTAGGTGCTTACTCATAAGATAAGCATGTAGCCAAATGGCACATGTAGGGTTTTCATACTACCACACACAATTTTACGATGAGATACCATAATAACCCCTTTGAGCAAGATGGTCTGCTGGAGGTGGCAATTTCATCTGTGTGAAGAGCTGAGAAGAATGCTCCATTTCCAACACACGGCAACTGCCGTGATGCCTTGTTGAGGCCTCAGGGGCTTCACATTCCGACAAATCAATTACCGGTAGGTATTCTTATCTCCTTCTTTTCCCATATTCACTTTGATATGCTGACAATGATGGGCAGTTTACTAAACGGACATGCAGTGCAACAGAATGAACTTGTAATCATTTTAAATATTCATTTTGTACAGTGGAATTTAGGTTTTTCAAATTTCTCAACATGCGATTACATGCCTGAAGTGAATTTACTTTGCCTTGATTGTACTCCCCCATTAAAAAGTCACCCAAATATACTGGATCTTTAGGACTAGGCAGAACACTTTCTGAACTTGAAAATCTCCACTGCCCCCATGTTATCTGACAGGTCTGTGGATATATGCCCGCCAGGAGAATCTTATGCTTATCCCCCATGTTGGACCAGCACCACTTCTAGAATTAATACAATATCCCATGAAGTATCATCAGCTCAAAAATTCCCAAACATGCAGGCACGGTGTGAGAAATTATTTCTACTTTAACAAGATGTAATATACAGGCAAACTCCATTCTGCATTTCTGTCCATTAAAATGATGAGTGTTTCTTCGTCAAAACACCATAAGTCACTTTATAATTATGATATAGTATAAAATATGCTCTGTAAAGTGGCCTTCAATTTCCAGCTAGAATCTCAGAGTCTTCTTACTTTCTGCACAGTTTTGCCTCTTTAATTATATGTTCCTGTGCCTTCAGCTCATTGGAATCTTAGAGCAATCCCAGACAGAGTGTGTCAGTGTGTTCCAACAAGTGGACTGTGAGCAGAGGTAAGTAACTGTGGCTCATCAATACAGAAGAAGAATTCTGTTTCTGCATACAAAGTACAACTAGCAGAGTTAAATTTGTGTGGTACTAATTAGGACCCAATGTGGAAGTTCCTACGAAAGCTTTTAATATACCAGACGTAAAGAGTGCCTGGAAATGACCTCCATTTTTTCTTTGAAAAAAAAAACAAGAAACAAATCTGCTCCAAAATAGAACATTTGGCATGAAAACATCACATCACTTTTAATAAGTCCCGCTCCCGACTTGAAAATGGTCTACAGAACAACACATTTTGAAAATGTGTCCTATGTCATACTTGATAGACACATATAGACACAGGTATTCCTCATACTGCTTACTGAAACCTCCCCTTGTTAGCCATACAAACGGCAATCTGAGCAAAGAATCATTTGGGCCACTTAACCAAATCTATGCAATAGGAGGACCTTCCTGAGCAATATATTGCATTATATTTAATCTGTTTAAGGCTCACCACCACACAGCTGGCCAGAGGTGTCTAGGCCAATGCAATGCATGCGTGGCCATTGGCCAGCAGCCTGCTAAGCTTTGAAACCCAGTCCTGTACCTGCTTTAAAGCATTCTGAACACATTCAGTATGTTATATGGCTCAAGAGTGCAAACTTGATTTATTTTGCAAGCAGTAGAGCAAGCGCTACAAAGCTGAAAACCAGCACTCTAGCCACTTCAATCAAAACTTTAATTCATGAGTGTTTGTCTGTGTGTGTTATTAATTGCATTGCCGACTGCAAAATACATCTTTGGTCTTATCACACTGGATACTGCTTTAAATCCATTAAGAACTGAATTTTCTGCCAACCTTTTATATTTATTAATTTTGCATTAATGGTTATTCATTAAAAAGGGAGCCCTAAATATTTATTAATTTTGCATATTTATTTAGAAGCTTAAAAACTTACATAAACTCCACACACTTTTCTCAAGCAGTAAATGTAACCACACAGCTTATCAGGCAGAGAGCTGGTTTATGTACTCTATCAGGTCTCTGTGCTGCTTACAGTATGCCATGTGTGCTGCACTCCCTTCTTGTTGATACACATATTACAGACTCAACAATTAAACTGAATGGCAATTTAATAAACAGGATTTACGAGGAAAAGTTCAATTCAAGTCTGTATTATTGATAGTACAGCCCACTTGTGTACAGCATAACAATTTAATACAGCAGAAAGTGTCCTGTTATTCATAATTACTGAGTAGGTATTACTACAGCAGTTGTACCGGTATGTGTTTTCCTTTTCTACAGGTATATTAGCATTAAAACCACTAAAGGTTACAGGATATTAAAAGTATGAAATCCATTGTGGCCTGACTACAACACTAAACTGGAAAGTTGAAATCGAGAAGAAGTATACTTTAGTAAATTGTCTACATAGAATAATTACATTATTCCCACTACCATAAAGTCTTTATTACAGTTGTGTGGCACACACAAGCTGCACCTCTATCACTCTCTATCTCTGTATATAGATGTTTTTTTTAAGACTTTCTTGTGACTACATTCGATGACTACTGTTACTTATCTATCCATCTCTCTTTCATAACTTCACCCTGCTTATTTCATTCCTTGGTTCTCCATTTGCAGTCACCACTTTTCATGCTTTGCATAGTCTTTTTAAACACATACAGACTTTATGACTATTTAGTACTTTACTTTCCTAGCAGCTAAAATGAACAAAAGTGTGTTTACTAGTGTAAAAAAATATATGTTTTATTAATATTGTTACGTTTCACTTTATTATTTTAACTAAATGAAAAATATTGCACTTAACACAGACATCCAGTAAAGGTAGACTGTCAAAGAAAATTAAAATGACAGTTGACAAGTACTTTTTATCCTGTTAGAATAGTTGTTAGGAAATAAAAGAAGCGACAATAACTGTAAAGTTGAAGTACATTTTAAAAAATTTGAAGAAAAAATGGCTTTTAAACTTGTATAAACAGATACAGGGGGCAGAGGTGACACAGAGGGGGGCACTAGAGGCACAGGGGGGCCAGAGAAGGTACAGGGGACAGAGATGGCACAATGTTCCGACTTAAGAACGGATGCAGGTTAAGAATGAACATACAGTTCCTATCTCGTTCCTTAACCGGGGACTACCTGTATAACTAAGTCCCAAATATGCCACTTTAACATTACTACTAACCTCACAGAAATGAAAATTCACGTGTAATGCCTGGTACACACCATGAGTTTTTTTGGCAAATAGATGGCTTAATAGATGATTTATGACAGGTCCAATCTGATTTGGATCATTTTTCTGATGGATTTTCTCATAGAAGTGAATGGAAATCGATCGGAAAAACAATCTGGAAATCAATCTGTGAATTGATTGGCCAGTAAATCTGCAAAAAAAACCTCAATGTGTATTCCCAGCATAATGCCTGGTACACACCATGCAGTTTCCCATCAGATAGATAGGTCAAGTCGATTCATTCTGATAGGTCCTTCTGATTTCTGATCGTTTTACTGATCTCTTCTATACAAAATCGGCCAGATCGGATCGGATGAAAATAATCGATTCCACCCATCCATCTGATGGGAGATTGCATGGGGTGTACCAGGCATAAGAAAATAATTAATGTTAACCGCAACGGCTCTGTTATTGTCACTCTGGTGCCCACCACAGCTGCAAAGACTGCATCAAATATAACCTATGGTCCACAGACTGTGGAAACTCACGGCTACAATTCTATGAAAATATGATCAGGCCAAAGCTTGGTCACACTGTACACTTAAAGGATAGAATGTAGCTACAGTACTACTTGTTCACAAGCACATTGTACATAGGCAAACCTGCACAGATCACACCTATGTAAATAACTATTTATTTTATATTTTACTATTTATACTTATATATTTCATGTTATAGTCTATTCTTATTTACAAAGTGTGAAAAGATGAGAATAAAGTTGTCATTTAAGCTGTGAGTTTATTCATGCAACCTGTTGAGCTGCAACAAGACTGCAAAACTTGTTCTAAACTAAACTTGTTCTAAGCTAAAACGTGTGATACATTTCCATAGACTGGATATTTAGGCAGTGCTCTTCCCAGCAGGGCAAAATAGGACAAAGTCAATCTGAAAATAAGTCTATGGAAATGTAAACATGGTTAATAACTAAGAATTGAAATAATATAGAATACATCAATATGGTCATGAAATAATCTTCCTAGATATGCAAAACGGCTAACGGAAAATAAACAGATGCATACACTGAAGAAAAGACACGGCAATTACATCTGCAATACGTAAGACCAGCATTTATCTTTACATTTATTTTTCTGTACCACAGCAACATAGGCAGATAGTTGTCAAGAGGACAGCAATGCTTCTAAGCTTGTCACTGCTACACGAGGCAACTGGACTAACTTCAGGTAGAGAAAACGGAATTTACAAGTACTTCTACTTAGTTTAAACAAATCGCTGTTTAATGTGAATTATGTATAACTGCGTACCGCCCTCTTCTGCATTCATAACATGTTCATTGATAACAATAAATAAATACTAAAAAACCAGGCTAGTACTAAACAATGGTTAGTCCATTTGAACCGTGCACGACAATGATAAGACGTGTTAGATATACGCACACAAACGTACTACCGATTGCGTTGTTATACATGGAAGTAAAAGAAGAAAAAGAAAACTTGAAGACGAGTAAAGACAGTGCCCGGTAATAGTGCATGGCTGCCTAGAAGTAGTGTATGTGTTCCCGGCGGCGGGATGCAGGACAAGTGCATGGATGGATGCGTGCCTATTACCTGCTCTCCCGTGGGCTGGCTGATGACAGCTTTCCCAGTCTCCGGCTGCAGCTGCTCCATGTGCTGATCGGAGAAGCGCCGCAGGATGAAGCTGCGCTCTCAGTCCCACCCCTTTCCACTCCACTTCCTCATCCCAGTGCAGCATGTTAGCGCTCTGCTCTAGAGCCCGGCATGTCCTGCTCTGCCTGCTTGCCTGCTCCCAATTCCATTTAATAGGGGAGCTGGCCGAGAAGATGAGTGCTGGTGAATGATGATGTGCTTGTCAGATGAAAACACACCCTCCCCCGTTCTTTGTATATTCGAGGACACTGGTGTGCTATAACTGCACGGTGATATAAGAGTGGATAATACACCTCACTCCTTCTTCCAAAACCTTTCCAGAATGTTTTCAGCTCTCGCTGTTCCCCTTTTGGAAGTACTGTCCCCTTTTTTGTAGACAAATCCCGCTATCCCTCTTTTCAACTACAATTTTTTAGGTTTTATGTTCAGATTTGGGAAACTATTTTATTGTTATTACTTTTGATGTTAAGTACCCTCATCTTCCATGACAATGTACAGATTACAACACAGACAATAGTGAGGACCATAAATACACATGCTTACTTATTTATTTTAAGTATTTATTTTAGTCCGGTTGGACTTTTTTCAACTAAATTGACTATGTAACACTTGGTTCACACAAAGAACATGCAGCAACACATGAACTAAGTACATTAATCGTTCATGCATGGTATGATAGCCCCCAGCGATACAAATACATGTTTTGGGGTTGGTTTGTTTGTTTTTGGGTTTTGGGGGATGTAGAATAAATACCACAGAGATGAGAATCATTAGGGGAGGACCTGCCCTTGCAATTACAATCTAGAGGACTTTGGGTTGAAGACGAAGAGAGGTGAAGAGACGAAGAGGCAGTTGCATAGCAATAGAGGATGCAGAGGTAGCGAATGCAACAGGGCCCCTGGACCGTAGGGGCCCTCTTTCAACCAATTTATGAGTTCTTTATTGGTGCTAAGCTGGTAATGATCACCTCTATATGTGCTTTGATTAGTTGTAACCATTAATAAACTGTTCTCCTTACTAGCCTACGCCTCTCCGATACTCCAGCTGTCCTTGAAGGGTTGTGTGGTGCTCCATATCAATTATTATGTATAGAGCGTTTGAAAGGGCCTAATGTAAAACTTGCACTGGGACCCAAAACTCCTAAGCTACTTTACTGCAGAGAGATTAGCTAGTGGATGAGGCAGCAAGTCTTGGTGGAGATGTGGATTTGTCTCTGTCTGCTTGTCTGCGTTTGAAGATTTCTAGGCTCAGAGCATAGTGGGCCAGATGTTTACGAGCACTCCAAAGGAGACATAAAACTCCTGATGTGAGAGTGAGTATGTATTTATAATCGAATGTTCTTTCAAGTATACCCAAGGTGACATGTGTATGTACAGTACAAAACATATTAATAACCAGGCTGTTTTCTTGTTTTATTTTGCTACCTGAAAGAGTTAATTTCTAGGCATGGAAGTGACAGCTTCTGTCTTAACGGTACCTTGTCAGCAGTATAGTAAACATATCTGATAAGCAGATTACAGCCATAAACGTTTTCTGGCAGAATACAACTTCTGAGCTCGGGAGAAATATAGAAAGGTCAATAGTTCATGTATTTTAAGTCAGGGACACTTAATAGACTGCCACTGATTAGATACGGTAAGGCTAGGTTCACAGTGGAACATTGCGTTGTGATGCGACGTTAACATTGCAACACAAAATTACAACGCAAAGCAACAAAAAAGTTGCACCGCACATTAATACTGCATTAACATCGCATACAGTAGGTAGAGTGAAGCATACGGGAGATGAAAAATATGCTTCCCTGTATTGGTTAACATCTGCATTTTAAAGTATCGCATTGCAAAGATAAAAGACACAGAATAGCCATTAGATATCTTCAAACCTCCAACAAATCAGGAGGCTTTGGAATTCCCTGTCTACAATCTTACAGACATGCCTGTATTCTAGAGGCTAGTAAACTCTGGTGGGAACCAGCAGATCAAAAATGATGGGTAGACATAGAACAAGAGTTAATTGGATTACCAACAAAACTCTTCTTATCTTTAATTATTATAAATTTCCCACAAAAAAAAATCAACTTTGCCCACTATAAATTCCACTTATCAATCATGGAAGTATGTCTGCTCAGCAGATATCCCCTCAGGTGATTTAATCCCACTTAAACTACCTATCCAAGCACTCCAACATACTATTCCTAACCTCAAACTATCCCTATGGAGTAAAGCAGGTATCCAATACATAAATGACCTCTTTGACAAGGGAAAACTTAAATCATTCACACAATTAAAGGAACAATACAACCTCACGGATATAAACACCCTCCAATACCTGCAAATATCCCACCTTATGAAAGACAAACACCAAACGCTTCTCCTTCTCCCAAGGTCTCTATGCGCCTCTCTAAACAGTAAACTATCACTCAAAGGGGGAATATCTCAATGGTATAATCTTCTACTTAGTAATTACCCGACAAGACTAAACAAATTTACTGATCAATGGGCGATCGCCTTTCATCCAAACATGAATACCCAATCTATAAAATCAGCCACAGATTCGGTGCTAAAATACTCCTCGCATAACTCCCATTGGTAATTTCTCCCAAAAATTATTCTGCGTTGGTATCATACGCCGTCTAAACTTGCCAAATTTTCTAGCTCCCATAGCCCTCTTTGCTGGAGATGTAATCAAAGTATCGGCACTTTGGAGCACATCCTCTGGGACTGCCCCCAAATCCCCCCAATATGGGCCTATATTAATCAATATATAAACAATGAGATACAATCCCCATTTACCCTTACTCCCCAACTTGCCATCTTACACATAGGACTACAAGACCTTCCGCTGAAGCATCATAAAGACATCACTCATCTTCTCTGCGCAACCAGACAATGAATCCTACAAATTGGGGCACATCTTCAGTTCCTACACCCACACTGATCTTAGCCACAATGGACAACAACCTCAAAATGGAACTTATATACAAAAACAAAATCTTTTAACACTCCCAATGTTCTTAAAACTATAACTATATGCAGACTTAGCACTATTTACGAGTTATCTTGCCATATAAATGTCGATAACATTCTATGTCTAATGCCTGGAAATAGAATCTTCAAAAAAGGAGGTTTAGGTTTCCCTGTTATTTTTTCTTTCTTCTTTATACGGTTATCTCTATCAATATACCAATCTCAGAATATGGAGAGAATCTATCTCCTGTGTTCATATGTGTGCTTAGAGGTTTGAGCCACCCTCCCTGAACCTCTTCTCTAACATCAAAGATATTATAAGCCAAACCAGAGTATTGGGGCCCTTGTCTGTCTTTTGCTCCAAAACTAATAAATATTTATTCTCACCTTTACCTCTACAGGTAGTTGGCTTTCTGCCCCTACAGAGGTCCACGCAAACACTTTCCCAGATAATACTAACTAAAGGTTAGAAGTAGGTATCTCATTTTCTACTCCCTTAATCACCTTACTCAGGTCCTGGGGAGAGGCTTGGACTTTGTATTCACAAGAATCAACTTGTATAAATATAAGTATATATTAGACTTCTCTCCAACATTTTGTTCCTTTGTTCTTATGTTGTATTGACTACTATAAAAGTTCAATAAAAATTATTAAAAAAAAAAAGGAACGCATTGCAGCAGTGTGTTATCATAACACAACATTTACAATTCAATGCTAATGTTGCACTGTGAATGTCGCATAGTCTTATTATTACACTGCAGTAAACTGCGTCATATGATTTTATAACGCAGGATCATAACGTCCCACTGTGAACCTAGCCTAAAACATTCAACCTACTTTGTAAATTTTTAAATATAAAAGAAAACCGTGGGATATTTAAGACATTTTTAGGAGTAGGAGGATAAATACATTTGTTAATCTCATCAGTTATTTTCACCTCGGGTTCACTTTAAATAGTCTGCATTCAGTTTGGGAGGAAACTACAAGCATGGTTTGAGGATGTATGAGGAAACCACAGTGAATGTCGGAAACACATGCAAAATAGTTACCTAGAATAGTTACCTAGCTAAAAGTCAAACCTGGGATCCTAACACTGCAAGTCTAGAGTCTTACACACTCCCTCCATTTGTGCTATCTATTCCTATTTTTCCACTTCCCCTCTCTTCTGCTCTGTCTCCTGTTCTTCCCATTACTCCTTTGCCTTCTTTCTTCTCTCTTTTTTCCTTCTTTTCCCCTATTTCTTTATAACTTTTATTCCGTTTTTCCAGTCATACCTCTTCTCTCCTTCCCTCCCATCAATGTTCTCCTCTGCTCTTTTGTAGCTTGCACTTTCCATTTCATCCTCTCACTTCCCTTCTCCCTCCTCTTTCTCCCTACCTCTTTTTCCCCCATGTTCCACCCTTTCCTCCCCCCTTTTCTGGTTATCCCTATCTTTGCTGCCTTCCCATCTCTTCCCTGTCCTCCACACTCCCCCTACTCCATACTCCATGTTCATATTTCCCTTAACCCTCTTTAATCAAATGTCGAACTATGTCCAACACTGACATTTTCTCCTATAGCACCAATGTCGGACAAAGGCTTCAATTCATCAAGCATTACCGCATTCGGTAATGCTGAAAACAGCTGACTTAACGAAGCACTTTAGAAAATGTTAATTCATCAAAGCTGTTACCGAATGAGAAGCTGAAATGACACAGCAATGAGATAAATTACCGACATGTGCTCAACAAATGTTAATTCATCAAGGTTCCCACATTCGCTAACACATTCGGTGTTTATCTCAAGCTCTCCCCTGTCGTTACAGGCTTCGAAAGCCTTCTGTGTGAATGTTTTCATGATTAGCAGGAGCAGGCAGCCAATAGAAACAGCCCCTGTTCTCCTGCAAGTGCCGCTGATAGGTCACACAGGCTTCTCCACAGGAGCTTTCAGACCCCCCAAGCAGTGAGCAGAGAGAACGGGTCAAAATATATCCCCAGATTCCCTTCGGTGGTGTAACCCTTTCAGGCCCTGTTTGATAATGCAAAGATGCTGGTGGTGAAATCACCAAGCATGGCATTTGTAATGTCTCCAGGAAGTTCATCTACGTTGTGGCAAATAAATAAAATGTTAAGAAAGACTGATCGACAGATTCAGAGCAGCAGAGGCAGTATAAATAACAGTAACTATAACACCTTTACATCACAAAGGGATGTCTGGATGCCTTCTATTGTTATCAGCTTGTAACAACACATGGACATTCCAAGCTGCTCTGCACCACTCTGCAGTTATCGAACAGCCTTTGATGAATTGAAGCCTAGTAGTTCGGTAACTTAACGAACCTCTACCACACATGGGAAAATATTGATGAATTAGCACAGTGAAGTGTAAAATACCGAATGCGGTATTTTAAGGACTGGGGTTTTGTTATCGAACACCCTTTGATGAATTGAAGCCATAGTCCAAAATAGAAAAATGTGTCTGTCTCTAGATGGCGCGGTTGTTGATAAAACCCAGCGCAGTGCCACCCTCATCTGATCAAAGTGTTGAACAATGTCCATCGCTCTGATGGCCGGTGCAATTTTCCCTGCCCCTGAGTTGACCAAATTCCCCTCCCGATGCATTTTTTCAGATCATAGGGACCATCAGAGCTGGGACAAGGTCCTCCAGCACCCAAGGCTGAGACACCAAAGTGCGCCTCCCCCCCCTGTCCCTTCCACCCCAGCCATCACACACTGATTGTTTTTACATTAAAAGGTGCCCCATGGCTCCCAACCCCCCCCCCCCAACATCTTAATCTCTAGTTATCTGGCTTGCAGTCACTTCCATGTATCCCCGTTTCTTATTTTATTTGCTTCAAACACAATAGGGGGATGTTAGCTGAGTGAGTTGTGCGCGCCCTCCTATACTGCACCCTGAGGCTGGAACCTCTCTCACCTCTGCCTCGGCCAGGCCCTGGGGGCCATGCTGCAGAATCTGACACTATGATCCCCTTCAGCAGCATGGACCACCACGCAATGCCGAAATTACACTGGCGCTTGTGCAGGGGGTGGAGTGACAGCATGCGACTTTGAGGGCCCTTTCGCTGGCCGTACTGTTCACTTTCCTGATCACCCTTGCTCCCCCCCCTCCCCCAGTGCCCTGGAGAAAATTAGATGCGGGATGGGGGAGGTGATCTGAGAAATGGTTACTAGGCATCCATCACTAACTACAGAAGTTTGTGCAAAAACAATATATTGTTTTAATTCACTTTATTGAGGTAAAACATTTTCAATTCAGTTCTGAACAACTGCTTTTTCTTGTTGCAGGGGGTTTATATTAGTTGTTTCTAAGTGGTAGATACTTGAAGGGATATTTAGCAAGAAAAAAAGAAAAAATGTAAACAGTAAACTTAACCTTCACACTGAACTCTTCAGTATTCCTAATCCCTAGGTGCCAAAGTTATTAGAAGCTGCAATAGATTACATTGGTAGCAACTTTTTAGCAACCTGTTGAATGGCTAGACTAGATGCTAGGGGCAATGCCACATGGACAGTTTTGTCAAATTTACTTCTTGTTGAATGTTGCAACCTAGCACTGAAAATTGATCGTCTATCCCCCTCAAATAAAGATAATTAGGCAAACTCCCCCCTAAATACTAAACATAATGAGGCAGAACTACTCTTCCCTAGAAAAAAAAAAGAAAAAGAAAATAAGAAAAACAGTTTTAATCCGAAAATTGCTAATTGCTTTCACAGCAATTTTTGCTTTTCTTTACTGATAACACAATTGCTGAAAAAAATGCAACGCTCTTGTGATTTTGATAAAAAAAGATTCTCTCTGGTGTGAAACAACCCATAAACAACCCATGAACGCTTATCCAATGTCTACTTACCTGTAAGTAAACACTAACCTGTCATCTCCTGCCTTTATCAATTAACTAAAGCTCATCCCTGCCTCTTAAATTTAAGTAGGCAGAGTCTTTCCCTCTAAAAAATCTTATTAGGTAGTACTCTCCCAATTCCGTAAGACAGAGAGCCCCCCAAATAAAAAAATGATAATAATAATGTAAATTACCTTAAAGGGAACCTAAACTGATGAATAAAAAAAGAGCTTACCTGGGGCTTCTACCAGCTTTCTGCAGACGACCTGTGCCCACACCATCACTAAGCAATCTTCCAGTACCTCCTGCAGTAACCCTCTTCTGGCCAGCCGACTGTCGAGTCGACAGCCACTGCACATTCTGCACATGTGCAGTAAAGATTTTTTCGTACTGCGCATGTGCAGAGCGCTCTGATCCTCAGGAGCGCAATCAGGAGGCACGCTGACTTGCCCCAGCACATCAAAATGAAAGTAGGGTGCTGCAGGGAACCAGAGGATCACTTTGTGACTGCGCAGGCACAGGTCATCTGCAGGGGTCTGGTAGAAGCCCCAGGTAAATTAAACTCTCTTTTTATTCACCAGTTTAGGTTCACTTTAAGGCCCGTTTTACACGTTGCAAGTCGGCGTTCTGTTATCCCGTTTTACCACAGAGCAACAGCAATACAAGTATATGGAGCCTTGTACAATTGTTGCATTGCGCCGTAAGCTTCTAAATTGCCATTGAGCCAACGTAAAGTCTGCAGCACATTATGGAATGACTTCCACAGCAACGCAGCGATGGAAGTCATTGGAGTCAATGGAGTAATCCACAAAGCTATATGATTTATTTTTTTTATTGTTTACAACCAATCATTTTATTAATGCATCTGTTCACAATTATTTTAAAGACTCAAAATGTAAAAAAAAGAAAAACGTTTTAATAAGGTTTTAACTGGTTTTCCTACTTCAACACATCTCCAAGACTACATTTTATAATAGTCCCTTGTTTGATGGAATATGTCAGTAGCATTCACTGAAGTCTTAGCAAGCACGAATGGTAAGTTTATTTTGCCACAGTTTTCTCAATGTCAGTTGAGCAACATGACATCTTGTGGAGCTGTAACTCTAGACAGGACATCAGTTGCAACATTTCCCAGATTTCCTTTGCTGCATCTAAACTAACTTTTCCTGTTTTCCTCAATATGTTCCAATAATGCAGAGAACCTATTTTTACAATTCCACCAGCAGATGATTGAAACATTGCTAAATTCAGATAATGAAATCAGTAGCCTGTTGTGGAGGCACTTTTTAATTTTCTAAATGGCTTTAATGTAAATCCTGCTATCTGCCTGTAAAAAGCAGTTTCAGTTCTTCTAGCCACACACCATACTTTTTATTTATTTATTTATTTTCAATTCAAGAATTACAACTAATTTTCTGATTGATTGTAACATTTAAGAAATCTGACCAATGGACCACACACGTTACATTTTTCTCCAGTTCTGAAAATAAATCATTGAAAACTCTGAAAAAATTGCTTGGGTCTATGAATCAAGAAATTTACAATCTACCCTATAGCTTTCCTTTGCCTGATGACTCCTTTAACGGCTCTGCCTCTGGGTTCAAATCTATCTCGCTCTATAGACAGTAGCAGTGTTAGGAAGTCTTGCCCAAGGTCTCCTACTGAATAGGTGCTGGCTTACTAAACAAGAAGAGCCAAGATTTGAACCCTGGTCTCCTATGTCAGGGGCAGAGCCCTTAACCAGTACAATATCCAGCCACCTAGTAAAGGTATAGGTGCCCCAAGCATAGGTAGCCAGTTATAGGTGCCACTGAGTGGAAGGAGGTGGGTGACACTGCAGGAAGAGGGGCCAACATCATTTCTCCCTTTCCATTGACCCCCCTTCTGTGCCCCCCTGCAGAGCTGGCGCAAAGGTGTGTTTTGTAAATAACTCACCTGCTTGCTCCATGCAGTGATGCATCTGCTCCGACAGCTGGCTCCTCTCTGGCTGCCCGATTTTTGCAGTCTAATGGTATTTGTCCATCTCATATATGACAGCATTTTCATCTGATTTTAAACTTACTATTAAAGGTTAAGTTTTAGTATTCAGTCCCTCTCAAGGAAATTCCTGTATATCTACCAGGCTGGAGAAAGCCCCAGGTAAGTAAATCGGCTTTCCTTTCCTTTGCCTGATGACTCCTTTAACCATTAGACCTAAAAATGATTCTGAGTATTTTCTTGCTTGCTGGTGGCCTCAGGCCCCCTGGACACTGCAAATCCGATTTGCGATTCCGATTTTCCTTGGATGCTAACAAAAGAAAAATGCAGAAAAAAACGCAGCATGCAGTACCGATTAATAACCGGAAATCGGAATACCATGTGAAAATCGATTAAAAATCGCAAATCGGAATCGCATGTAGTGTGCAAGAGGCCTCAAAGGCATTTTATTGATAAAGTTTTAAAAAAAAACACCTAGGAGAAAAGTTAGGAGAAAAAATGAATTGCATATAGCCCAGAGAATCTTTATACCTTTTTATTACAAGTGAATCCAATTTCCCTTTACCGGCTCCTTAAAGAGAACTCGAGGCAGTTCGTGGGGGGAAGGGGGGGCAGATGGGACACAGAGGCATGTTCTCTGCCTCATGACATGCCTTTGTGTCCCTGAACCTCTGCTCTCTGCCTCCACCTCCCCCCCACCGCCACGCTATAGCCCCCTGAGAGTAGTAACAATATTTGTTGCTATCTCTGAGGTAAACACAGGGGAGAGGGATTCCCTGATTAAAACACCCGCCAGGGGCATTCCTGAAGGGTTTTCAGAGCCGCCATTGGGCAGCTCTCTCTCTCCTTGGCCATGCCCTCTGCCACTCCCCTGCCTGCCTGCATGCTGGATGAGAGACACAGTCTTTTCTTGCAGCGTCGTGACCCAGAGGTCACAAAAGGGAAAGTGGGCCATTGCGGCCCACAGGAGTGGCGGGGGACAGTCGTTTTTGTGGCTACGTGACTCGCTCAGCCCACCGGATCAGGTACCCTACGTTTTTTTATTTTATGAGTCCACCTCGGGCTCTCTTTAAGGGTTTGGCCATGACATTGCTGCAGAAGAAGAAGGCCACTGCCATAGGGTATTAAAGTGTTACAATCATAATAAGCATTCAGTAAGTCAAGACAATCAATCTGTTTTTAACTAATTCACCCCACAGGTTATTTTACACTTACCGCTAAGAGCTTTTTTCACCTTTCAGTGCTCCGCCCATTCATTTTGCCATAACTTTATCACTTCTTACCACACCTAAATGATCTATATCTTGTTTTTTTCGCCAGAAATTGGAATTTTTGTGTGTGTTACTTGTTTCTAGTAATTGCTTTATTTTCTATGCATTTTATAGGGAAAAATGAAAAAAATGAAAAAATACATAATTTCTCCAATGCCATCCCCTATACTTTTAAAATAAACAATGCTACTATAGATGAAACCCACACATTTTAATGACCCATTTGTCCTGGATCCCAATCACAACATCACAACATATAAATTATGTTCCTCGTACAATGTATGGCGACTATATATAATTTGGAAATAAAGGTATATTTTTTTTTCTGTTTTGTGTTTTTTGTACCCCTTATTTGCTAAAATAACAGTAAAGTCCCTAAGGTAACTGTATTTTTTTTTTTAAACTGTCACTTTTTTTCTTCTGTTTGGTAACTACAGGGGGATGGGGGTTAGAAGTAGTTAATTACCATAGTAATTTTTTTAATGGATTTTAATTTTTCTATTTGGCCACAAGATGGCATTGTACACGATCCCGAGTTACCAGGATGTGTAGGATCCTTTTTTTACACTATTACTTTTATTTTTATGAATGAACAAGGCTCCTGATTGGAGTCATGTTCATTAATTCCCAGGCACTTCGATTGGCTCAGGAAACAGATCCCCAATGTACAAGTCCTGCCAGGTACACACTCGCTGCTAATTGACAGGACTTACCAATACGTCCTGTTTGTGTTAGACTAAGAGAGACTCAAACTGAATGTACAGATACATCTAGTTTGAGTTAACTGGTTAAGGTGGACCTTTTATTATGACCAAATAAAAAATACCAAACTCTTTGTCAATAACATTCCCACTTCATTCTGGGATATTGCTAAACCAGAGTTTCCAATGGTGTGGTCCATATATTTTCTACAGTATCTATCCTCAGCTTCTGCTATTACTGACTGTGATTCTAACGGTGGTACATTCCTACCTTCCACAGATCTCTCACGCCACTGCTGAAGCTATTATACCTAGCTAAGCTGCTCTTACTAGAAGCGTAGCATGTCTGAGGCACCCGGTGTGGACATGCGCAGTACACTCAAGTGGTGGACAAACACACAGAGGTCCACTCAGGAACCTGCAAAAGGTGGCAGGAGCCTCAGAGACGCAATGCTGTTTGTAAGAGCAGTGTAGCTAGGCATAATACCTGTGGCAATGGCACGAGGGAGCTGTGTAAGGTAGGAAATTCCTACTATTCATACTACATAAGGGAGAGAAATTAATTTAAAAAACAGCAGTTACTTTAATTGGCCCCACAAGTGAGTGAGCTGATCTGCATTTCTGTCACTAACCTACAGAGGCAACCAAATTCCCACAGATTAAAGGATTAAAGGACAACTGTAGTGAGAAGTATATGGAGGCTGCTATATTTATTTCCCTCTGAACAATACCAGTTGCCTGGCAGTCTTGCCGATCTATTTGGCCACAGCAGTGTCTGAATCACACAAGAAACAAGCATGCAGATATTCTCGTCAGATCTGACAATAATGTCAGAAACACCTGATCTGCTGCATGCTTGTTCAGGGTTTATGGCTGAAAGTATTAGAAGCAGAGGATCAGCAGGATATCCAAGCAACTGGTATTGCTTAAAAAGGAAAGAAATATGGCAGCCTCCATATCCCTCTTGCTGCAGTTGTCCTTTAATGTGACTGCTCTGCTTATTTATTTATTTAATCATTTTTTTTAAACTTCTACAAGATGCTTTCTTCATGATTTCAACAATAGTGCTCCTTTACAGTATACATTCTAATGTCAAAAATGTAGATACTTCGAGAGAGGGAAGCCGAGCCCATTCGGCTCCATGCTTGTGTACAGGTCTCAGCACTGGAACAGCGAGGAGGTGGACAGCTGGGAAAGCATCTGGAGGATCCGAGGCTTCCCTCTTCTGAAGTAAGTACCCCAAATGGGAACTTTTTTTACCTTCAGGTTTACTTTAAAGCAATCCTGTGTGTACTGCTACCCAAAAGACAAGCATGAATCAAATACCTGACCGTCCCCCGCATCACCCAGTCCCATGCACGCCTCCAAGACTTCTCAAGAGCCGCTCCGACACTATGGAACTCCCTACCTCCACCCATTAGGGCAGCCCCCTCCTTCAACACCTTCAAGAAGGCCCTCAAAACTTACCTTTTCACTCTTGCCTACCACCCCTCACAATTGCTCTAAACCCACAGCCGAACTCTGGTCCCCTACCTCTCGTGTCCCTACCTCTCCCTCTAGATTGTAAGCCTTTGGGCAGGGTCCTCACTCCTTTTGTGTCCTACCTGATCATGCACATCTATTACTGTGCACCCATGCTATGCATTTGAGTGAACCTAACTTGCCTAAATATTGTCTGTAACCTAAATTAATGTCCAGCGCTGTGTAATATGTTGGCGCTTTATAAATACAACAAATAAATAAATAAATAAAATACCTTTACCCTGCAGATTCCAAGGTTTATCTTCTTTATCCACTGTTGTGTTCTGTTCAGCCTCTGTCCTGTGCAGGAATCCCAGGTCCTCCATTTTCAAAATGGTGACATCCTCAAAACAGCTTCTGGGCCAATGTAATGCTACTACAGCATGTCCCAACTCATTCTCTGCATTCTGAGAAGAGACAAGAAAAAGGAATGGCATGCACAGGGAGTGCAGGCAAATGGGGGAGAGAGGGTGGTAATGGGTGGAGAGAGGAGGAGGATTTCAATTTTGTTGAATAATTTACGGGGTGGATTGGGGACCAATGGGAACAGCAAAGAGAAAGGGACTGGCCAGAGAGGTATAGCTGCTTAGATTTTTTATATTATTAAAAATTATTTCAGGTACACTCTAAACTTGGTAATATTGGTGCACCAGAAGTCACATGGCAGCAGTAAAGAATATACTTTTCCATGTTTATTGAAGCATGACCTAATGATAGTGAATCCCACTGAAAATTGTGTCTGTCGCTATAGTTCTTTACCATATGGATATTTTGACACCTTAAAGAGACACTGAAGCGGAAAAAAAATTATGATATTATGATTTGTATGTGTAGTACAGCTAAGAAATAAAGCATTAAGATCAGATACATCAGTCTAATTGTTTCCAGTACAGGAAGAGTTGAGAAACTTCAGTTGTTATCTCTATGCAAACAAGCCATTAAGCTCTCCGACTAAGTTAGTCGTGGAGAGGGCTGTTATCTGACTTTTATTATCTCAACTGTAAGTAAACTGTTTACTTTTTCTCTGCTAGAGGAGAGGTCATTACTTCACAGACTGCTCTGAAAGACTCATTTTGAATGCTGAGTGTTGTGTAATCTGCACATATTATAGAATGATGCAATGTTAGAAAAAACACTATATACCTGAAAATAAAAGTATGAGAATATTTTCTTTGCTGCTAATCTTCTAGTAATTATTCATAGTACACAACCAATTCACTATATCTTTTTTTTTTTTTCGCTTCAGTGTCTCTTTAAAGCGGACCCAAATTAAAAATACAAGATTTCAGAAATAAAATCTATTTTCTAAATTATAATAATAAATAGCAGCCTTTTTTCAGCTGCATGATGACAAATATAAAATATTTTACATTTATTGGAGGAACCCCTCCCTTCCTTTCAAATTGCCGGGATTTTTCTGTCAAACTGCTGGAGTAGATGGTGTCTGGCAATGGAGGAATTGCTAATGGCTGCCCCCAGTATAATCCTAGCTATGAAAAGAGAAGGGTGAAAAGCATGTACTGAAATGATCATTGGCTTGAAGGAGTGTTTATTTATATTTGTATGTGTCAGAGTGGTGCAGCTAAATATTTTGAATTAAAAAAATGTTTGGTTTGGGTCCGCTTTAAGTTCTCAGATTAGAGTTGTGCTCTAAAAACAGGCATATAATTGAAATACAGTATAATTTAATCAATAGATTCCAACTCATTAGTCGGTGGAAGCTTCTGTAATTTTGTTAAACTTGCAAGAGGATAATGAGGCTTCCATTTGTTTAACTTACAGTGCTGCCCATAATTATTCATACCCCTGGCAAATTTTGACTCTTATTCAACCAGCAAGTAATTCACAATCTGTGGGAAAATCCGAAGTTCTATACCATTCCAAATAGTCCAAGCTGTTCTAAAGCATCCTAATTACCCTGATTAATTGGGACAGCTCTTTAAATCAACACAACAGGTGAACAACAGCCGCTCTCTGCAGTTGGTTTGTGGACAGTCATGGCTAAGACAAAGGACCTGCGGCTGCACATTGTGGCTGCTCACAAGTTAGGAAAGGGCTACAAGGCCATACATGTTTTCCAGTTCCAGTGGCTACAGTGCAAAGTATTATTAAAAAAATACAAGATGTTCTGCACTGTGGAAAATCTCAGAGGAAGTAGACGGAAGTAGACGGAAGCCAAAAGTGATACCTGGTGAAAAAGAATCCAAGGATCACCACCAAGGCCATCCTGGTAAATCTGGGTTCTGCTGGTGGCAATGTCTCAAGGCAGACAATCCAACGGACACTGCATACTGCTGGGTTTCACTGATGCAGAACAAGGAGGACACCACTTCTCCAGATAAGGCACACAAAAGCTCGCTTGACCTTTGCAAGTGTTGATCTGGACAAAGAAGAAGACTTCTGGTCTTCTGTGAACCAAAAATTGAATTATTTGGTCACAATGATGTTTTCTTCATTTGGCGTAAAAAAGAAGCCTTCAACCCAAAGAACACGATCCCCACTGTCCAGTGGCATAGCTAAGGAGCTGTGGGCCCTGATGCAAGTTTTACAAACACCCCAAGCACTCTATACATAACAATTGATACGGTGCACCAAAACCTGCTAACATCAACTACAGTGTCAGAGGTACAAGAAGGGGATGGGAACACTTTGTTAATAATTACCACTATTCAAAGTATCTATAGAAATGATTATTATGAGCGCAGGATCAATAGAGAGCTAATACTGTAGTTGAGAGAGGGCCCTTCAGGGCCCCTCTGGCCCAAGGGCCCAAATGCGGTTGCAACATCTGCACCCCCTATTGCAACGCCCCTGCCCCTGTCAAACATGGTGTTAGGAACCTAATGCTTTGGGGTTGTTTTTTCAGCCAATGGACCAGGGAACCTAATCACAGTAAACGGCACCATGAAAAAAGAGTAATACATGAGGATTCTCAATGACAACATCAGGCAGTCTGCAGAGAAACTTGGCCTTGGCCACCAATGGACATATCAGCATTACTATGAACCAAAACACACAGCAAAAGTGGTGAAGAAATGGTTAGCAGAAAACAACATTAACGTTTTGGAGTGGCCCAGCCAGAGTCCTGACTTGAATCCAATTGAGAATCTGTGGAGGGAACTAAAGACCAGAGTAATGGCAAGAAGACCCTCCAACCTGAAAGATTTGGAGCTCATTGCTAAAGATGACAGGGCAAAAATACCTGTGGAAACGTAAAAAGCTGGTTTGCAATTATAGGATGCATTTGATTGCTATAATAGCTTATAAAGGCTTTTCTATTGATTATTGAGAAGGGTATGAATAATTTTGGACTGGACACTTTTTGCTGAAATGTAAATAAAAACTGATAAATGTTTTTTTCTACAATAATTCTATGTGTACATTGTCTTATTATCTTGTGGGAGACACCTATGTAATTTCCAGTCAAAAAATTACTTGCTGGTTGAATAAAAGTAATGTTAAGTCAAAATTTGCCAGGGGTATGAATAATTATGGGCAGCACTGTATATTTCTTTCCCAACACAAGTCACGTTGCAGAATACAAAGTACTGAAAAGTCATGTACTTTTTTGCAAGCACATGTCCAAATCTCAGCTCAAAGTGCCATATCTATGCAAATTTTTTGTTAACATAGTAAAGCCACATATGCTAGATTAACCACTTTACTTCTCCCGGGATGAGTATCTACATCCCTGCTTTACCCCTTCTCCGGGACAATAAACTACGTTCCTTGCTGCTGCGCGCTCGTGCTTGCACCCCTGCTCGCTTCCGCACTCGTTACTGCCGCCACAGTTCCCACTCATTGATCTAAATCCCCATGTGAATGGCCATGGCCATCAGTGAGATGGTGCCGTCATTCACAAAAAAAGATACTTACATGTCCACACATTACTTCCTGATTGCGTAGTAATACTATGCATAGGGCAGTCATGACATTTAAAATTAACTCCTTACCTCCAATACTCCCCAATAGTTACCTCCAATTTTTTTTTTGTGAAAAAAATAAATAAAAATACACAATTAAAAAAAATACATAAATAGTTACCTTAGGGACTGAATTTTTTTTAATATGAATGTCAAGAAGGTATATTACTGTTACTTTTTAAATTATGGGCTTGTAATTAGTGATGGATGCAAAACTGAAAAGATGCACCTTTATTTCCAAATAAAATATTGGCTCCATACATTGTACTAGGGAAAAATTTAATTATTTTAAAACTATAATGGCCGAAAACTGAGAAATAATATTTTTTTTCATTTTTTTTCTTATTATCCCTGTTAAAATGCAGTTAGAATTAAATAACTCTTAGCAAAAAGTACCCCCCAAAGAAAGCCTAATTAGTGGTGAAAAAACAAGATATAGATTGCTTCCTTGTGATAAGTAGTAATAAAGTAATAGGCGAATGAATGGAAGGAGCGCTGACAGGTGAAAATTGCTCTGGTTTTCTATGGGGAGAAAACCCTTGGAGGAGGACCGCCTTGGGTAGGAATCTCGGGAGAATTTAGCATGTGTATAGGATCCCCCCTAACATCTGATGCCAGAGTGACCCCCAAGCACATTGTTCTCCAACTCATCCCGCCCACCAGAAGCCTTTTTTAAAAAAAAGGATAAAATGATACATAATACATGAATGAATGGGAAAAGTATTTTTAATATTTATTCATATTTATGAAATACTCTTTACAAATATACATATTTTTGGGGGTACGTGGAATTATGATTAGTGATGTAGCGAACATAAAATTTTCAGTTCACGAACGTGAGCTCTCCACAAAAGTTTGCGAATCGGCGAACCGACATACACTTCAAAGGGCAGGCGAAATTTAAAACCTATAGGGACTGTTTCTCACTTTGGAGAAGTTGTTTAAAGGAGCCTAAGACCTGGACAGTGGCATGCCTGAGGGGAAACCATGGCAAAAGTCCCACCAAAAATTACGTAGTTGACGCAGATGCAGAGTCGTGTTTTAATCTCTAAAGGGCAGAAATCACAGTACATTCCTAAATTTGTGGGATTAAGTGCTTTAAAACGTCTGGCGTGCGTACACAGCGATAAGGTAGTGTAAGGGTTAGGCCCGGTTCACACTGGCAGATGAAAAGCTGCGTTTAATGCACCTGTAACGATCGGTGTAACACAGAGAGGATCTGATTACCGGTGATCTGCAGTATCACCGAGAATGCAGATATATTCCCGATTATAGATGATCTGCAGTATCACCGATAATCAGATATATCTCTAACCTCTGGACACCTGAGTGATAAGAGTGCTTTGGTACAACAGTAATACTTTGAGGATCGCACCTGGAAGACAGGTGCAAGAGCAGATAGGAATACTGCTCGGCAACTGGTTCCTTCCGTAGTCTAGACTCTCCACGGGGAGGAGTCAGACTGACAGTGGGAAGGACAGAGCGCGAGTGACACCAATGGAGAAGTGTCACTGACAGATCTGCGAGCTATCTCCTAACAGGAGAGATAGTTCTCGAGGTCGGACAAGCCAGGTCATAAACACACGGACAGATAAGGTACAAAGACTTGAGGCAGGAGCAGAATCCAGAGACTAGCCGAGGTTTGGCAACAGAGTATCAGAATGATAAGGTACAAAATCAGAGATCAGAAGAATGGTCAGGAAAGCAGAAGGTCATAACAAATAATCAACAATGTCTAAGCTAAGGTGTGAGTTCCTTGGCCGTCAACACCTTGGAAACTGATCTAGAATATATACAGATAATAACAGACTTCCTAGACTAAGGTGTGAGATCCTTGGCCATCAACACCTTGGAAACTGTCTAATAACACAGATACTGACAAGGTCTGAGTGCTACCACGTAGTGATCACAACGCCAGACACCAGAGGAATGACCAGCACCCAGTATATATACACTAGCGCTCACTAGCGCCTCCCCTAAGTGCTGGACCAATGGAAGTTGCTGAAATTGTCAGCTGACCGGCTTGGTCAGCTGACTCCCTTCTGACTGTCATAAAGGCCCTGCCTCTCTGTGCGCGCGCGCGTCCTCCTGAGCCAGTGTGGGCTATCAGTCCCAGCCACACCAGACATGTGTTGTAATGTGTCAGCCTGTTCGAGCGCGGGGGCAGCAGCACCGCCAACTGAGCATGCGGCGGTTTCCCCGCGCTCAGCCACTGTGTCAGTAGTAGGCCTATGCGTACCGACTGCCGCGTCGGACGCAGACTCCGCCGCCCTGACCGCTGGGCATGCGGCGGTTTCTCCGCGTTCCGTCCCGCTAGTGGATGCGTGCCTAAACACTCCAGATGCCATGCTAGACGCGGAATCAGCCGCCTCACTCTGAGTATTTGCGGCGGCTCTTCCGCGTTTTCTCACAGCACCGCAAAGAGCTTTAGTGATAACGTCAGGTGAGCAAATCATTGTTTTTTCTAGTTGACAGTGACACCTCCAGGACATAACTGTTAGTCCTCTCGGCGGCAATCTTTGTGTAGTGGTGTGTAGTGGCTGACGTACTTGTGCGCACGTTCCCAGGAGTGCAGGCGATCGTGGTTTTCCAGCCCCTATGGTCGGGCTGAGGTAGTTCAATGACAGTTAAATGACCAAAAGAACACTGATTCTGCTCTTATACAGGGGACAATAGTGGATACTAGTAGTGGTCGTGAATGATTATTAGGTTCTGGTTGGTGCACTATTAGGACCAGCAGGCGTGTCTCCAACAGCTAACGAGTGCACTAGGCACACAGAACTGCAATATAACAATAGTAAGAAAAAGAAAAACAGTCCTTACAAGGTTGATTGATTTATCAAGTTGTTGCACTACTAGGACCAGCAGACCTGTCTCCAACATCTAATGTGTGCACTAGACACACAGAAGTGCAACAATAGCAAGAAAAAGAAAAACAGCCCTTAGAAGAGTGAACTACTGTAGCACCAAGCACTGACTGCACCTGTCTGCAGTAGCTAAAGTGCACTGTGTGGACACGCTAAACAGCAATATCACAAGATCAAAATACAGCCTTTGGAAGGGCTCTTGGGGTTATGTAGATGGTGAATTGGTACTGTAGCAGCAGGAAACTCCACTGGGGACACAGAACACAGGCCTAACTAACTCTTTCCTTAAAGAGACTCTGAAACAAATTGTTCAGCCTTATTTCTTCTATTCTATAAGTTCCTATACCTGTTGTAATGTGGCCTGGATTACTGCAGCCTTTTCTAGTTGCACTGTCTCTGTAATATATTTAATCTTCTTTTCTTTGTCAAGCTTTGTCCACCCAGGGAGGAATGGGCCGCCTCTGTTGTAATGAATACAAGTTATACACGCCCCCTGCAGGCTCTGTGTGCTTTGTTCACTCCTCACTCTCTGCTCTCAGTTGCAGCTTGTGCAGTTTGTGAGGCTGAGGGGGGAAGGGAGCTGCCTGTCACAAGCTGAGAAACTGTGAGAATCCCAGACTGTAGTGTGTAGTGCAGTATACTATATATATATATATATATATATATATATATATATATATATATATATATATATATATATATATATATATGTATGTATATATATGTATATATATATATATATATATATATATATATATGTATATATATATATGTATATATATATAAATACAGAGGGTGCTGCAGCACACACCAGGAAAATAGTGACAGGGGCTCTTGGTTACGCTTTAACGCGTTTAAGCTCACCAACTGCGCCAAAGTGTCCCCGATCTGGTGAGTCCTACTCTAACCAGGCAAAAATGCTAGTTTTTATCAGCGTTCTAGTGGGAACCATTCCAAAAGCCCAGGGGTCAGCTAATTGGGAGAAATGAAATTAAAAACACCTCACCTTCTACTAGCTACTAACTGAACTATGAGCACCGCTCATTTATATGCTTAACTGTGCTAGAGATGGGTGTGGTTATGCACGCTCACAGGGGAAAATAATATAAGCCAAGGGATGAGCAGCACAAACCGAATTCATTTCTCCCATTTAGCTGACCCCTGGGCTTTTGGCATTGTTCCCACTAGAACGCTGATAAAAACTAGCATTTTTGCCTGGTTAGAGTAGGACTCACCAGATCGGGGACACTTTGGCGCAGTTGGTGAGCTTAAACGCGTTAAAGCGTAACCAAGAGCCCCTGTCACTATTTTCCTGTTGTGTGCTGCAGCACCCTCTGTATTTATATATTTCTTATGGAGATTGGGGTTCTCCAGTGCTGCGTGCATGCTTTGCATAGTATTGCATAAAATTCGGTTTGTGCTGCTCATCCCTTGGCTTATATTATTTTCCCCTGTGAGCGTGCATAACCACACCCATCTCTAGCACAGTTACTGTGCTGGCTTTCTGATGGGGGGGGGGGGGGGGTTCCAGGTGGGAGAGATAGCTGATTGGCTGCCATTTGTCTGCTGACTCTGGGGTGAGGGGTACATTTTTGGCTCCATTATAATGTATAGGGGGCGAGTCAAACACGCTATATGTTTGCGAACAGACGTGAACGCGTACATGCATTGTTCGCTGGGAACTGTCCGCCAGCGAACAGCTTGGGCTATCGCTAATAATAATGCCCAAAACAGGGATTACTTTGCAGACACCATTATTCCTAAAAAGATACAATCTGTTATTAGTTGATAAAATTATGTTTTAAAAATTAGGTCATAAACACTAGAGATGGCTCGAACCTCCGATTTCAGGTTTGCGAAACTCGAGTGTGAAATTCTGCAAAAGTTCGGGTTCGCGCGAGCTTTGCAAACCGCAATAGAATTCAATGGGGAGGCGAACTTTGAAAACTACAAACATTTATGCTGGCCACAAAAGTGATGGAAAAGATGTTTCAAGGGGTCTAACACCTGGAGGAGGGCTTGGCGGAGTGGGATACATGCCAAAAGTCCCGGGGAAAAATCAGGATTTGACGCACAGCAGCGTTTTAAGGGCAGAAATCACATTGCATGCTAAATTGGAGGCCTAAAGTGCTTTAAAACATCTTGCATATGTAAACATCAATCAGGTAGTGTAATTAGTGTACTGACAGACCAAACTCACTGTGTAACGCACCGCAAACAGCTGTTTGTGTAGTGACGGCCGTGCTGGACTGGTGCGTGCCATAGCGAGAGTGCAGGCGATAGCGGTTTTCAAGCCCATATGGTCGCCGGGCTGAGGTAGCTCAATGATAGAACAAGGAAGCAACGACCTTATTATCTTGGCCCCCCGACACACTCATATAGCCGGCGGTCATTGCTTCATTGTGATACGCAGAGCCCCTTCGCCTTGGCAAGGTAACGATCACGAAGGGGAATTGACACATGTACATGCCTTTTGTTTTGTTGTTGCAGCTGCAGTGCAGCCAGAAAAATTAGGCGGGCATGTACACACACCAGAAAAAATTGTTATTGGTTTTGTTAGCGGCCGCTGCTAGCAGCTGCCTTAAAAATTCAGGAATCCGCCTGGAGTTCTGGACCCTGTTGGTGGTGGCGGAGAAGGCAGTCAAGCAGCCTGCAGGCAGAGATGCTGTTTGGGGACTGACTTAGTCTTGGGGCAGGCAGTCACACGGCGTGCAGGCAGAGATGCTGTGTGTGTATGGGGACTTACTTAGTCTTCGGGCAGGCAGTAGCCCTCCGGGATCCATGCCTCATTCATTTTAATAAAGGTGAGGTACTGAACACTTTTTTTGACCTAGGCGACTTCTCTTCTCACTGACAATGCCTCCAGCTGCGCTGAAGGTCCTTTCTGACAAGACGCTTGAGGCAGGGCAAGACAGAAGTTGGATGGCAAATTGTGACAGCTCTGGCCACAGGTCAAGCCTGCGCACCCAGTAGTCCAGGGGTTCTTTCTCTACCATTGTTAAAGAAAGGGTACGGCCAGGGAATTAGGGTTCGATTCCGGTCCAGAGTGGGAGCCTGAGAAACGGCTACCTACACATATCCAAGGAAGGCAGCAGGCACGGCACACAAGTCCCGACTCGGAGGTAGTGACGAAAAATAACAATACAGGACTCTTTCGAGGCCCTGTATAATGATGAGTACACTTGAAATCCTTTATCTGTTATGGAGGGCAAGTCTGCCGTTAATTCAACTGTGTGGTCAACTCTCTTTGGTACTTTCTGCACCATGGTGACCACGGGTAATGGCCAGGGAATCAAGGTTCGATTCCGGTCCGGAGTAGGAGCCTGAGAAACAGCTACCACCACACATCCAAGGAAGGACCCAATGTGCTGTATAAGTAATGTACCTGCCCTGACCGTGCTTTGCAGACCAGGCATCTGTGGTCAGATGGACCCTTGACCCAACGCTGTGTGTCAGAGATGACACCACTTGCCTTTAACGAGAATCTGTTATGGAGAGCAAGTCTGCCATCCATTCAAGTGAAAGATATGCACTGACTCCCAGGTATAATACAATGTGCAGTGACAGATGCAGTGAAAAGTATTCAGTGACTGCTGGTATAACAATGTGCTGTCACGCAGGTGTAGTGAACAGGTATGCAGTGACTGGTATCAATACAATGTGCAGCTGTCACACACACACAGGTGCAGTAAACAGTTATGCAATGACTGGTATATAACACTGCATGCTGTCACGCAGGTGCACTGAACAGGTATGCAGTGACTGGTATTACAAATGTGCAGCTGTCACACACAGGTGCAGTAATCATCAAAGGTCCGCACCATCCAAAGTTCAAATTTCAAGTTTCTTTATTTATAGCTCTTGTAAAAAGACATTATTAAAAGCAAATCTGCATGATGATGACGCACAGGCGTTTCGATACTTCTTTCTCAAATCATTGCAGCATCTGACAATACATTACACACCACACACATCTTATATAGGTCTCAAGTGGACCTGATGGAAGACTTTTGATGATTGCTGTGGATTCCCTGTGACTCCAGGGGTGGTCTCTGCACGCCAAACCCATTGGTGCAACAACGCTGGTTCTGATTGACGTACCTGGAGTACTGTTACTGTGCACAATGGAACCTTTGGGGGGAAAAGCATCAAGCAAGTCATTTGCATACTCCCAGGAACAAGCCGCTAGTATTGTGGCCTCGGTCTCATCCAGTGGTGGCTTTCTGAAAAAAACAGATGTCAAGCTGATAAAACGGGACCTAGAGAGTTGAAAGAAAAAATACATCGATCTTGATTTGCATGCAAAGACGTTAGTCGAGTACTATAAAGAAGGAGCATGCGTATACAAATTCCTCTGACCCTGTTTTCAAAATGCAAGGAACATGTCGACACATGGGAACAGATCTGGAATCGAGCATCATTCGATGCAATGCTGTGTACTGTTCAGAAAATTATGAAAGAATTACCCTTATTGGAGGAACAAATTTCAAAATTGTATCAGTCACTAGCGGAGATGTTGGAGAAGGAAGATTTCGATAAGTTTAAACAGACCTTGGACGGAACATTAAAGGAATATGAAAAATCGCTAGAGGAGGCAAAGAGGAGCAAATTCCATCGAGATGTTCAAGATTACCTGACGGGTTATGTATACAGATGGCAAAGGAGTGGGGGAGGCGCTTATCCTAGACGCCCACGGCCTGCAAAACCACAGAAACCTAATAAAAACCCAGTTCCCTGTCCTCCGGGCGATAATACAGGACATTCCTCTACTGATTTTTTAACCACGACAGACGAACAGTCACTGCAGTCAGACAGTGCAAGCGGAGGGGAGGAAAAAGATACCAAAGACAAAAGCAAAGAAAAAAAGAAAAACAATTCGAAAATGGAATTGAGAAATCGGAAATAATCCCTGTAGACCTAGTGGTGAATATATCCTCTTACTGCTTGACCAAAGTGGAACACAAGGTATTGAACTACGGACTGTCCTTCTGCCCGACTAATTATCCCGATTTTTTCCTACTCGACGTGGAACTAGCTAGATTTTACAGAGCTTTAAAATTAAAGTATTTTTTTGGAGTCAACCAATTTTTGTCCTACCCATCATCATCCTCTGGCGAGTGTATCAAACTGAGAGAATGGGGCCTAAGGAACAACAGTGCCTTTCTTCCTACATCACATGGCGTAATTGATAGTTTCGCTAACAAGGTGAATCAGGATGTGAAAGAATTACAGGAACGTTTTGAATCTAAAAAGATCAAGAACATCTCATGGAACATGACAAAGGATGAAAAAGTTGCCTTGAATTCACTATCTAACAATACATTAATTACAATAAAGCCAGCTGACAAGGGTGGAGCGGTCGTTATAATGGACACTCAGGATTACAAGAAAGAAATTATTCGACAACTACAGGATGGTGATGTATATGAAAAATTATCATGTGATCCCACTAGAGACATTCAGAAATTAATTGAAGAAACTGTTATGTCAGCAGAAAGCCAGGGTCTGATTGACAGTGATTTGAAAAAGTTTCTGATTAAGAAGTTTCCAAGGGTCCCAATTATATATATTTTGCCCAAAATTCACAAAAGGTTGAAAGATCCCCCTGGGAGGCCCATAGTGTCTAGTATAGATTCTGTTTTTTCTAACATCTCCATATTCTTAGATAAGATACTGAGGCCAATTGTCCTTACATTAGATTCCTATATTAGGGATACGGGACATTTCTTGCAGGATATTAGACAAATTGAAAATGTAGAACAGGAAGTATTACTTGTAACCATGGATGTTGGTGCTTTGTATACGTCCATACCCCATGAAGGGGGTGTGGAGGCAATTAGATACTATTTAGAGGTTCATACTGATTTCTCTGTTGCTGAAAGAAAGTTTTTGATTACTTTGTTGGAAATTGTATTGAGAAAAAATTATTTTCTTTTTGGAGATTCTTTTTATGTACAGTGAAGGGGTACGGCAATGGGCTCGAACATGGCCCCATCCTATGCTAATTTATTTATTAACTTTGATCATTACATCGTCAATTTATATAGATGATTGAAGATGCTCGTTGCATCTACAAACTGAGGGGGTCGTTCTATATATGTACCCCCCTGGATTATTATTATTTTTATGATATGCGTTAATGATAATCATCACCAGTTTCATTATTATGACATGCTTTTTGTTTTCTGTTAATGCTTTGTGTAAGTTTCCTTTGGGACGTATTCTTGGTTTTGTGGCTGGTGTTTTGGTATACCTGTGTGGGGCTTTGTCCTCCCTCTGTTTTGCCTTGGTTTGCTGTTTGGTCCGGCCTCGCCCGCCTCCTCTGGTGGCGTCGCCTGGGGTGGTCTGGGCTTGGCGGACGTGGTGGTTTTGGGGTGGTGCAGGGTCTGCTTGTCGGCCTGGCTGCTCCTTGCCGCGGTGTCCGCCTGCCCCGGCCGCCCCGTGTGTGACGTTCGGGCGGCTGGGCGGGGCTTGGCGGACGCGCCGGCTGGTTACTATGGTGATCTGCCGTCGCGTCTGCCTGCCCCGCCCATCCGCCCGGCATTGGCCGCTGGTGGGGGCGGGCGTGGCCGGCCCATCAGTGACGTTGGCTGACGGCGGGGGTACAAGATCCCCAGCAGGGGAAGGTTTTTGGTGTGACGCACAACCTCCTGTGGAAGCCGGAAGTCCGGCGAAACCGGTCGAGGGCGCATGTGCTGCGTCTCGACCTCCATCACTCTCCCACACGTGGACTCAGCTCCAGTCCTGGGCCTCTCTGGCTACCTACTTTGCAGCTTGATTCAGCAGATCCATTGTCCATCACCAGCACCATCTCCGGGACACGTAAGCCAGCCCTTTGGACACAAACCTCGGTTCAGCATATCAGCATGTCTGCCTACACTCTTGCTTTGCCTGCTTGTCAGCTTCATGGAGTTGGCTGTCCTGACATGGACTCTTTTGAATGACCAATCTGGTCTACCTTGCTGGCTGGACTAATGTCCCTTGTTTGTGCTGTGACAAGAGAACTTTAGTGTACCTTAGTGTTGTGCATTCAGCATGGTGCTTTGTTGCTGATGGTGAATCAAGCTGAGGCTATACAGACAAGTCATGTCTATGTATGATCACTAGACTTGCTTCCTGCAAAGCTGGACTGCTTCTTTTTGTTGGCTGCTGCTGCTTATATGACTCTTCTGCTATACTAACCCTGGTCTGCATAGAACTGCTTTTTCAAGCTTCTTGCTTCAAGCTAACCAGCCCACTGCCACATATATCCAACACATATCTGCACCTATACTGGATTTGCTGGGAGTGTACTATGCTGGGGTTGGTGATGTGATCGCACACTAGCCGTCAGTGGATCATTTCAAGTGACTGCCCACTAAAGCGCTGAACCAAAACTTCAAAAGGAATTTTTTCCGTTGATTAAGTGAACTTATGATAACCTATTTTTCAAAGAGGAGCTGTACAGCTGGGGTATTTTCCAAGCGGTTTAGTGGCACATCATTTCTCTTAGCTAGACTGGGTCAGGTAGTTGAGTATCCAGGTCCCTGGGGGGGTTGTGGGAGTTGGGGGCGGGTACATTTTTAACATTGTTATTTTTTAACGTTAATATGTATTTGGATTAATAAAATGAGATGTGATATAGTATTTATCTTTTGTGATTTGTGTTCAATCGGGTCATACCTACTTGTACTCTCAATCTCACTATTTTTTGACTTAATTTATTTATGGGTTTATTTGAGGAGGCTTTTGCTTTCTCTAATAATGTTTTTTGTAAACATGCCTTTTTTTGGCGTCGATATATTGACGACATTTTTTGTTTGTGGGCGGGGCCACGTTCGAGCCTAGACTCCTTCGTTGAAGATTTGCATGCAAAATGCCCCGAAATTGTCCTGACAGTTCATTGCGATTATGAGAGAGTTAGCTTCCTTGACAATTGGGTGGTCAAAAAGGAGGGTAGATTGGAGACAGATCTTTTTGTGAAACCGACAGATAGGAACTCAATTCTTCACTTTGCCAGCTTTCATACCCCTCAGGTTAAATTAAATATCCCCAAGGGTCAATTCCAGAGAGTTGAAAGAATTGTAAGTAACCCGGAGTTGAGAGAACAAAGGGTGAAAGAAATGAAATATAAATTTCTGGCCAGGGGCTATCCAGCTATATGTTTGGAAAAAGATTTTGATATGAGAGCTTGCAGAGGAAGATTTGGGGTACAGAAAACCACACTGAGAAATGGAAGGGCAGATATTAGGGAAAGAATCCCATTGGTTACTACTTACAATGTATTGTCAGAAAAAATAGGTGCTATAGTCAATAGACACTGGTCAATGTTGAAGCAAGGATTGCCCACAATACGCGAGTTTCATGTGCATCCACTCCTGTCCTTCAGGAGAGCACCATCTCTGAGGGATAGGATGGTTAGAGGGGACATTGGTACGGAGACTGCAGGGGTGGTTGCCAGGAGGGGAACGTTTCCCTGTCTTGGGTGTCACCTCTGTGGTCACATTGTGAAAGGGGACACATTTACACATCCAAGTAGAGGGTCGAAATTTAAAATTAATGGATACTATACATGTGAATCAAGATATGTAGTCTATTTGCTGAAATGTCCCTGTGGCACTGGATATGTGGGTCAAACCACCCAGTGCCTCAGGGACAGAATTGCTTCACACAAATCGAATATTAGGACTAAGAATTTGGAACTGACTGTTTCCGAGCATTTTTGTAAATTTGGACACAGTGTGTCCCAATTGAGGGTACAGGTTTTGGAGGGGGTGCCACCGCAGAGGAGGGGAGGTGACAGACTAAAGGAGTTGTTAAAAAGGGAATATTTTTGGATAAAAAGACTTGATACTTTGGAACCCAAGGGGTTAAATCGTGAATACGATATTTGTAAACTTATTATATAACGTATCTTGAGTTGAATAGATGGAGGTTTAGTTGGGAGATGGTTGTCATGTGTGGAGACATTTTTCAATCAATGTGCCGTTTTTTGGAACTTTACGGATTTGATTATGCGTTTTTTCGCGTTTTTTGCGTGTTCCCTTGCATTTTTTGCAAGTTTTTTCGCATTTTTTACGCGTTAAATGTCGCTTTGTGGACGTTTTTACGCTTATCTTGACTGGACGCGTACATATGTACACATGTGACATGTCAACAGTCTTTATGCGGACGTTGTAGGCATGATTATGATTGGCTATGACGTACGCGTATATGCGTATTTTATTGCGTATTTATGTAGTCTTAGGCGGACGTTGTAGGCGTACTGGTGATTGGTTGAGTGTCCCACAATATGATAACTTTCTCCCGTGGAGCTAAAAACAGCAAATGAGACATTGGAGAGTGATTTTAAATGTTTGAAATGTGAATTGAAGTTGGAAATTGGGTTTTTAATTATGCTTAATGATTTGCTTGTGAAAATCTAAAGATAGTGTTCACAGTCTATGGTAGTGTCCACTCATGAATATGCAAATTGTAAGTCTTCCATCAGGTCCACTTGAGACCTATATAAGATGTGTGTGGTGTGTAATGTATTGTCAGATGCTGCAATGATTTGAGAAAGAAGTATCGAAACGCCTGTGCGTCATCGTCATGCAGATTTGCTTTTAATCATGTCTTTTTACAAGAGCTATAAATAAAGAAACTTGAAATTTGAACTTTGGATGGTGCGGACCTTTGATGATTGCTGTGGATTCCCTGTGACTCCAGGGGTGGTCTCTGCACGCCAAACCCATTGGTGCAACAACGCTGGTTCTGATTGACACACAGGTGCAGTGAACAGGTATGCAGTGACTGGTATATAATATAACACTGCGTGCTGTCACGCAGGTGCACTGAACAGGTAGGCAGTGACTGGTATCAATACAATGTGCAGTTGTCACACACACAGGTACCGTGAACAGGTATGCAGTGGCTGGTATATAATATAACACTGCGTGCTGTTACACAGGTTCACTGACTGGTATTACAAATGTGCAGCTGTCACACACGTGCAGTGAAAAGGTAGACACTGAATGTGCTGGACCTGGCAGTGGCACAGTAGGAATTAGCAAGGGCCAGCTGCGACTGACAGGGCGGTATATGCAAGTGGCAGTGGGCCACACCAAAAAAACAAACAAACAAACAGATCACAAGAACAACATTAGCTCCCAAATGAGCTGTTGTGGGGTGTTTTTTAGCAATAAGTATCAGCAAGGAGCAAGCTAGCAAGCCTAACAAGGGCCTAACTGAGCTTTCCCTAATCTGTGCAACAACCTCTCTCCCTTCTCTCACTACCTACGCAGCACACAGAGTGAGGAAATGGCCGACGCGGCTGCTTTTATAGGGGGGGGGGGCTCCAGGAGGGAGTGCAGCCTGATTGGCTACCATGTGTCTGCTGACTGTGATGTAGAGGGTCAAAGTTTAGCCTAATGATGTAGTATAGGGGTGGGTTGAACTCGCATATAGTTAGCGGTTCACCGCGAACACGAACCACTGATGTTCGGCGAACCGTTTTGTCCATCTCTACTAAACACATGAAGCAGAATTTGAGGAGTAAACAGCAGGTTGTGCGGATAGGGCTGCTTGTATCACTTGGTTGCATGTTGAGAGGATATGGAACTGAATTCTTTGTACACAGTGTAGCCTGCAGCTGCTTCAGGAAGTGGCACGTGAAAGTCTCCTAACAGGTGTTTTAAAACTGAATAACAAGTGTTTCTTGTGAGTATATTATATACATACACACACACACACACACACACACACACACACACCAGAACCACACGGTGTATCCACAATATATTTCTTTCGTTTTTCACATTCATTTGCCCAATGGTGTTAAAGTAAACCTGAAACAAGGGGAACAAGAGAATTTTTACTTATCTGGGGGTTTAACAGCCCCCTGTAGTGTGTCAGCACCCTGGGGGATGATGTACGAGATAAATCGCCACTGGGAGACTTCGGCGCAGGATACAGCCGATATACGGCTTACCCTTCTCCTGCAGGCGTTTATTACTATTCCCCCTCTAGGTCCATGGGGATGGTGGGAAATGATGTAATTTGGCTTCCAGCTATTGCTGGCGGCCGAATTACAGTGTTTTCAAAGTAACCTCAGCTCCGTCTTCTGGCAGCGCCGAAGTTACTAACTGTGCACCGCTATAGTTATATATATAATTCCTATTACGGTCTATGGTGGCGCCAGCTGTGCCCAAATCTCCTGCACTGTAATCCACGTACTCGCCCTGGAGGTCCTCTCAGTCCTTTCCGCTATGCTGCTGCTTTTCCGGGCTGTGCACCTCCTTGATTGCGCTCTTGTGGCATTCTCTTGCCCTTTATGCTTCATAAGTAGTGATGAGCATTACATTTGCTCACAGAAAAACATTTAATGGCTTTTGGAGGCTTTCGGTGGCTTCTGGCGACAATATCTTTAACAAACTGTAAACTGTCAGTATAGTGTGATTGACATACAGTGGCTTTCAAAAGTATTCGGCCCCATTGAAGTTTTCCACATTTTGCCATATTACTGCCACAAACATGAATCAATTTTATTGCAATTCCACATGAAAGGCCAATACAAAGTGGTGTACACATGAGAAGTGGAACAAAAATCATAGATGATTCCAAACATTTTTTACAAATAAATAACTGCAAAGTGGGGTGTGCATAATTATTCAGCTCCCTTTGGTCTGAGTGCAGTCAGTTGCCCATAGACATTGCCTGATGAGTGCTAATGACTAAATAGAGTGCACCTGTGTGTAATCTAATGTCAGTACAAATACAGCTGCTCTGTGACGGCCTCAGAGGTTGTCCAAGAGAATATTGGGAGCAACTACACCACGAAGTCCAAAGAACACACCAGACAGGTCAGGGATAAAGGTATTGAGAAATTTAAAGCAGGCTTAGGCTACAAAAAGATTTCCAAAGCCTTGAACATCCCACGGAGCACTGTTCAAGCGATCATTCAGAAATGGAAGGAGTATAGCACAACTGTAAACCTACCAAGACAAGGTTGTCCACCTAAACTCACAGGCCGAACAAGGAGAGCACTGATCAGAAATGCAGCCAAGAGGCCCATGGTGACTCTGGATAAGCTGCAGTGATCTACAGCTCAGGTGGGGGAATCTGTCCATAGGACAACTATTAGTCCTGCACTGCACAAAGTTGGCCATTATGGAAGAGTGGCAAGAAGAAAACCATTGTTAGCAGTTTGCCACAAGCCATGTGGGGGACACAGTAAACATGCGGAAGAAGGTGCTCTGGTCAGATGAGACCAAAATTGAACTTTTTGGCCAAAATGCAAAACGCTATGTGTGGCGGAAAACTAACACTGCACATCACTCTGAACACACTATCCCCACTGTCAAATATGGTGGTGGCAGCATCATGCTCTGGGGGTGCTTCTCTTCAGCAGGGACAGGGAAGCTGTTCAGAGTTGATGGGAAGATGGATGGAGCCAAATACAGTACAATCTTGGAAGAAAACCTCTTGGAGTCTGCAAAAGACTTGAAACTGGGGCAGAGGTTCACCTTCCAGCAGGACAACGACCCTAAAAATAAAGCCAGGGCAACAATAGAATGGTTTACAACAAAACATATACATGTGTTAGAATGGCCCAGTCAAAGCCCAGATCTAAATGTAATCGAGAATCTGTGGCAAGATCTTAAAACTGCTGTTCACAAACGCTGTCCATCTAATCTGACGGAGCTGGAGCTGTTTTGCAAAGAAGAATGGGCAAGGATTTCAGTCTCTAGATGTGCAAAGCTGGTAGAGACATACCCTAAAAGACAGGCAGCTGTAATTGCAGCAAAAGGTTGTTCTACAAAGTATTAACTCAGGGGGCTGAATAATTACGCACACCCCACTTTGCAGTTATTTATTTGTAAAAAATGTTTGGAATCATGTATGAGTTTCATTGCACTTCTCACGTGTACACCACTTTGTATTGGTCTTTCATGTGGAATTCCAATAAAATTGATTCATGTTTGTGGCAGTAATGTGACAACATGTGGAAAACTTCAAGCGGGCCGAATACTTTTGCAAGCCACTGTAACAATTCTTTAGGTAATAATGGTAAAAAGGCCCGCCCATTAAAAAACAGGCACTATGCCAAGGCCGCTTCACCACCCCCCCACACAATGCATGCACAGACGCATCCCACTCACCCGTCCCACACTGCTGTCTGAAGTATATGCAAACAGGAAGATGTTGCTTGCTTGGCAGTTGGAAAAAGCTGTTAATTTCCCGCAGTGCAATGAGGTTCACAGACAGCAAACTGTCAGGTCTGGGAGCAGGGACACAGGAGGACACAGGGACAGGGGTTTTATTATATAGGACTAGTAAAAAGGCCCACCCGTTAAAAAACGGGCGCTAGGTCACAGCCGCTACCCTCCTCAATGCGCGCACATACGTGTTCCGCTTGCTCGTTCCCCACCACTGTCTGAAGTATATGCACACAGGGAAATGCTTGCTTGGCAGTTGGAAAAAGCTGTTATTTCCCACAATGCAATGAGAACCTCTGTGAACCACACACAGCAAACTGCCAGATCCGGCCTTGTGTCCTAACTGCTTTGGCTGCGCACATGCTCAGTACAAAAAAGCCAGGGACACACAACCATTCAGTTGATGACACAGGGACACTTGCATTTTATTGTATAGGCCTAATGACTTAGCCCATTTCAAAATGGGCCAGGTCTGTCTCTAATGCGCCGCGTGCATGCGCGCGCCCACCACGCACCCGTCGCGACGCACACACGCCCGCCCTTTCTGGCCCTGTCCTCCTCTAGCTCTCGGCAGTGTTTCTGTGTCTCCGCACATGTGCAGTGCACAAAAAGCACAGCGTGGACACCGTGATGCACACACATATTACAACTACCGCCTACTGTGCTCGCTGCGGGTAGGTGAGAGGGGAGTGGGTGTGAGACAATAGGGAGGCACGTGGCAGATTCTTTAAAGAATCAAGGGATTACTGATCATATAAAAAAAAAACAGAAATCATATTTGAGTTATACTCAGGTCTCTGTAAGTTTCCCAAATGCTGTTACATATATCAAAAAATATTTAGAGCTTCACAGTTTATATGGGCTAATACAATATAAAATATTTTTGTTTCAGTTAAAGAGGTACTTTCGCAAAAATCTTAAAATTTAAAACACATACAAATAAGAGGTACATTTCTTCCAGAGTAAAATGAGCCATACATTACTTTTCTCCTATGTTGCTGTTACTTACAGTAAGTACATAGTTACATAGTTATTTGGGTTGAAAAAAGACACGTTCATCGAGTTCAACCAGAGAACAAAGTACAACATCAGCCTGCTACCTCACATATCCCTGTTGATCCAGAGGAAGGCGAAAAAGCCTTACAAGGCATGGTCCAATTTGCCCCAAAAGGGAAAAAATTCCTTCCCGACTCCAGATGGCAATCAGATAAAATCCCTGGATCAACATCACTGGGCATTATCTAGTAATATCTTTCCTGTAATGTGGTGCCCAGAAGTGAATTCCATATTCCAGATGTGGCCTTACTAGAGAGTTAAATAGGGGTAATATTTTGCTAGCATCTCAGGTTTTTATTTCCCTTTTAATGCATCTCAAAATGTTATTAGCTATAGCTGCAGCGGCTTGGCATTGAATACGATTATTTAACTTGTTGTCAATGAGTACTCCTAAGTCCTTCTCCAAGTTTGATGTCCCCTGTATCCCATTTATTTTGTATGGTGCTGGACCATTGGTACGACCAAAATGCATGACTTTACATTTTTCAGCATTGAATTTCATCTGCCATTTATGTGCTAGTATAGCCATCCTATCCAGATCCTGTTGCAATATGTCCCTATGTTCCTGAGAGTTGATGATTCTGCACAATTTTGTATCATCTGCAAAAATAGCAACATTGCTTTCTACTGCATCTACTAGGTCATTAATAAATAAATTGAAGAGCACTGGACCCAGTACAGACCCCTGTGGGACCCCACTGCTAACAGTCACCCATTTTGAGTATGATCCGTTGACCACAACTTTTTGTTTTCTGTCCATTAACCAGTTCCCTATCCATGCACACAGACTCTTCCCCAATCCTTGCATCCTCAACTTTTGCACCAGACTTGTGTGGGGAACAGTGTCGAAGGCCTTTGCAAAGTCCAAGTATATCACATCTACAGCATTCCCAATATCCATATTAGCGTTCACTACCTCATAAAAGCTGAGCATGTTAGTCAAACGGGACCTGTCTTTAGTAAACCCATGTTGATGCTGAGAAATAAGATTATTTTCTACTATGAAGTCATGTATAGTATCTCTTAGTAACCCCTCAAATAGTTTGCATACAACTGATGTTAAGCTTACAGGTCTATAATTTCCTGGATCTGATTTTTAAATAATGGGTGGGCTGTACGCCAATCCACTAGGACTCTGCCAGTTGAAAGAGAGTCACAAAAGATAAGATAAAGGGGTTTATCTATAACTGAACTTAATTCCCTTAGGACCCGAGGATTGATGCCATCCGGCCAGGTGCCTTGTCTATTTTTAATTTATTTAGTCTTGCCTTCACTTCTTCCTGCGTTAAGTATTTAATATTACAATTGGAAGATTGAGACTCTTCTGCATCTGTATTTTGCAACAGTGCTGTTTCCTTTGTGAAGACAGAAGCAAAGAAAGCATTTAATAACTCTGCCTTACCTTGGTCATCCACCATTGAGTTCCCACCCTCATCCTTTAGGAGTTCAATACAGTCAACGTTACTTTTTTTAGAACTGATGTACTTGTAAAACTTCTTTGGGTTAGATTTAAAATCCCTAGCGATTTGATTTTCAGCTTCAATCTTTGCCAGCCTAATTTCTTTTTTTACAACTTTTATTGCACTCCTTATAATTTCTTAATGCAGCCTCGGTCCCCTCCTGTTTTAGGACCTTGTAGGCATTCTTTTTCCCCTTCATTTTATCTCTAACCTTTCTATTCATCTATAGAGGACATTTTTTAAACCTAGACGTTTTGTTTCCACAGACCACCAATGGGTTATTGCGTGCGGCGATCGCCATAACTCAGTCTATGCTAATCGCTTCCACCACCCATTTGGTTTGGCCCTAAGTGGACCCACCATCTGCACACACCAAGAGGCCTCAAAAAAAGCAGCAGCTGCACACACCCATCAGGGTGCAAAAAATCGGAGAGCCTACAATTCGGGGACCAGTTTCCACTGTAATCTTCAAAACAGTCCAATTGACTTTTTATGCTGACATTAGGGAAAATATATCTTCCAGGTATTGGCAATACTCTAAAGGGCTTTTCATTGGTGATACCGCTTCAATGCATATGTGCTTTGAATTTGCTTGTACATGAACAGCTTGTGTACCTTGGTTGCTGCGCTGTCACCAATTGCCTGTTTCCATGTCCCCTCCTGTATAAGTACTCACGGCTTCTGCGTCTGTGTAGCCGACCACTCCGGCAGCTTTGAATCCAGCTCTGCGTGTGTCACCCTCCACGGACTTCAGCGGTGCTCTAGCTATGTGTTAGCGAGCTCCACCTCTTGCCTTGCCGATGACTAGCATCTTTGCTTGCTGTGACTCGCTGCCATGTAGCGGTTTCCGCCGTCCTATGATCTGTGGTGCGGCTTGGTTCAGGTCACGTGAGCGCTCACTCCTGGTCCGCCCTTCCCCCTGACGCGTTTCACCCCTCCCACCGGGGCTTTCTCAAAGCGCAGCCTTCCACAGCCTTCCAGCGCTTTGAGAAAGCCCCGGTGGGAGGGGCGAAATGCGTCAGCGGGAAGGGCGGACCAGGAGTGAGCGCTCACGTGACCTGAACCAAGCCGCACCACAGATCCCAGGATGGCAGAAACCGCTACATGGCAGCGAGTCACAGCAAGCAAAGACGCTAGTCATCGGCAAGGCAAGAGGTGGAGCTCGCTAACACATAGCTAGAGCACCGCTGAATCAGACTATACTGCAGCCAAAGGACTCCTAAGGGATAGAGCCCTTGGCTGTGCTGCAGAGAGGCCTCTCTGAGGAGCAGGAGGTCCCTTCAGCTAACTGACACTAGGTGGAATAGTGTCATGGGTAGTACCGACAGGCTGAACACTCGAGGGATGAGTGACAGCCCGAGGGGTCGGGCAGGCCAGGTCGGCAGCACCCGAGCAAATGGTAATAACAGATATAAAGCACAATCCTAGTCTGGGGTGTGAGGTCTCGACACCCAGGAACTAGTCTAGAGTAACACAGTAATGACACAGAGTCCCTAAGCTGGGTGTGAGGTCCTTGGTCACAACACCCTGGAACTGGTCTAAATGATAACACCGCAATGACACAGTATCCCTAAGCTTGGGTGTGAGGTCCGTGGTCACAACACCCTGGAACTGGTCTAAAGTATAACACCGCAATGACACAGTATCCCTAAGCTTGGGTGTGAGGTCTGTGGTCACAACACCCTGGAACTGGTCAAAAGTATAACACAGCGATGACACAGTATCCCTAAGCTTGGGTGTGAGGTCCGTGGTCACAACACCCTGGAACTGGTCTAACATATAACACAATAGTATTCTGGCTCAGTGTGAATTCCCAGGTCCTTTTGGTTCTAACACACTGTGGGATCTGACTTGTCTGAGTGCTCACACGTATGTATTCACAACGGCAGACAACCAGCAACTGACAAGCAAGATTTATATATACTTGCAGTGCTGTGCAGCCCCGCCCGAGCCACTCAGCCAATCCAGAGTCCAGCTGGGATCAGCTGATCGGCCTGATCAGCTGATTCCCCTTCTGCTTTGTGAGAAAACGCGGAAAATCCACCGCATGTGCCAAGAGCAAGGCTGCTGACTCCGCGTCCAACGCGGCGGTTTGCACGCATAGACATTCGTCAGGTAGTATGGTGGAATGCGGAAAAGCCGCCGCATGTCCTGACAGCAAAGCAGCTGTTTCCGCGTCCAACGCAGTGGTTTGCATGCAGCAGCATGCGCTTGGTGTGGCTGGGTCTGTTAGTGCACATAGGCAGATGGAGAGCTACGCGCGCGCGGGCCTGAACTCAGGACCTTTATACTAGCAGGGGAAGTGTCAGCTGATCAGGAAGATCAGCTGATTCCTGCAGGACTCATGATTGGCTGAATGGCTCGGGCGGGGCGGCAGAGTCCAGCAACTATATATTCTGCTGCTTGTCAGTTGCTGGTTGTCTGCCATTGCTAACACTTGCGTGAAGGCACTCAGACCATAGTCAGATCCTTACAGTGTGTTTGAACTAGGTGGACCTGGGAATTCACACTTAGCCAGATTCTGTTGATAGCTTAAAGTACTAATTGAATTGTATTATTTGTTAGACCAGTTCCAGGGTGTTGAGATCAAAGCCCTCACACCCCAGACTAGGAATACTGTGTATCTTCTGTGTATTCTCTAACATAGTTCCAGGGTGTTGAGATCAAGGCCCTCACACCCAAGATTAGGGAACTGTATTGTCTTTATGTTATACTCCAGACTAGTTCCAGGGTGTTGATGATCACGGAACTCACACCCAAGACTAGGGAATTGTATTATCATTTATGTTATGCTCCAAACTAGTTCCAGGGTGTTGTGACTACGGACCTCACACACCAGACTAGTATTGCTATTAATGTGTTACGTTAACCCAGTCTCGGTCCCTCGCCCAGGGGTCCACAGGCTATAGGAATATCACCCATAGTCAGGGGTGAATTCCTCAGGAGTCTTAGGCCGCCAGTTCTCCTGGTGGTCTTCACTCAGAGTTGTTACTGTTGCACCAAACACTTACACTCTCTCAGGTGTCTAGAGGTTAGACAAATCTGATTATTGACGATTCCGCAGATCCTCAATAATTGGGTATATCTGTATTCTTGGGGATACTGCGGATCGCCAAGGATCAGATCCTCTCTCTGGTTGCTGACACCGATCGTTACATGCTGGTATAAATGTCCTGTCGCCTGGCGCGCGCACGCGTAGCTATCCATCTGTGTGCACTAGAAGGTCCAGCCAAGCCAGATGCGTGTCGCTGCGCGGAAACCGCCGGTCTGAACGCGGAGATAGCCGCCCCGTCACTAGACCACGCGGCGGCATCTCCGCTGTTCATTACACCTCATTTTTACTTGCAGCTTTTTCAATCTGCTGTAGTAATTGCAGTTCTGCAGCTTCATGAATATGTGGTGGCCTGTAGCATACCCCAATAAGCAATTGGCAACCTTTATTTCCACCACGAATATTTACCCAAATGGACTCCACATCTTCGCAATCTTCATCCATCTCATCGTTTAAGACAGCTGTAAAAGAGTTCTTAACAAAGAGACAAATCCCTCCACCTTTTTTCCCTGTTCTATCCTTCCTAAACACATTGGCCTCAATTCACTAAGCTTAACTCCTGTCTTTAATAACTCTTCTGAGCTGTTTTACAGTTATCACCATGGTGATATAATTGTGATAACTGTAAAACAGCTCTGAAGAGTTATTAAAGACAGGAGTTAAGCTTAGTGAATTGAGGCCATTGTATCCCTCTAAATTCGCTATCCAGTCATGGCTTTCATCCATCCGTGACTCGGTTATTCCCACAATGTCATAGCCTTTGTCAATCAGAATGAACTCTAGTTCATCCATTTTATTTGCAAGGCTCCTAGCATTGGTTACCATGCACTTTATATTTTTACCACCACATTTTCCAATTTAGTTACATGAAATGGGCTTCTTAAAGTTTTACCTACCTCCTTACTCTTTACACTGTCCTCACCCCCCTCTCCACCCTCCATAATGTTAGGCTTCCACTGATTTTACCTTATCTTGTCTACATATTGAGGCTTTACCCTCCCGCCTCCCCCAGATCCTAGTTTAAAATCTGCTCCAACCATTTAGCCATCTTCTCCCCCAATGCAGCCCATCCCTGCTGTAGAACCTGTAGCCGACTGCAAAATCTGCCCAGTTCTCCAGGAACCCAAACCACTCCTACACCAATTTCTCAGCCACTTATTTAACTCCCTAAGCTCCCTCTGCCTCTCAGATGTAGCATGTGGCACTGGCAGTATTTTCAGAAAACACCACCTTGGAGGTCCTTGCTTTAAGTTTATCTCCAAATACCTGAAAATCATTTTTGAGGACCTTCCATTTCCCACTAACTTTGTCATTGGTGCCAATGTGTACTATGACAGCCCGGTCTTCCCCAGCCCCAACCAATAATTTGTCAATTCTTTCCGCTACATGCTGAACCCGAGCACCCGGGAGACAACAGACTGTACGGCATTCACGGTTTCTTTGACAGATTACCCTATCTGTGTGCCTAATAGTTGAATCCCCTACCACCAGTATCTGTCTAGCCTTAGCTGCACTCCTATTCCCTTTCTCGTTGCAGCGGTCTGCCCCTTGGTTGCTAAGGGACACATCCTGCTGCAGCATTGCTACTCTAGAATCATCGTCCCTTATATTACGCAAACATGCATAATTATTAGGAAGGGACAACTCGGGACTAGCCTCCCTGCCACTTTTTCCCCTAACCCATCTAACTGTGACCCAACTTGCTGCTACCTCCAGGGCCGGATTTACAGCTCAGGAGCCTATAGGCACAGACGTTCTGGCGCCCTAAGCCCCGCCCATCAGCACAGGCCACACCCACAAGCCATGCCCCTTGACTGGGCTCTGCTAAGGATTGAGCTTGATCCTTACAGGTGACAGTTATAATAGGAGCCTCATCAGTCCTTAAAGAGAATCCAAGGCGCAATTTTTAAATCTTAACAGGACCCAGAGGCATGCTCTGTGCACAATGACATGCCTCTGTGTCCTTCTATAGCCGCCGCCAGCCCCCCCATGGCTCTGCTGTCCCCACTGAAAATATCGCCTGGCTAGCGACAATCTGCTTGTCACTAGCCGTTTTGTTTACCTGAGGCTTGTCAAACAGCCTCCTCCGCATTGCCGCCTCCATTACAGGCTCCCCCCATCGCTCCCCGCCTCTGCTAGCTTCCTCCAATCAGAAGTACTTCCTTGGTCGCGGCTTGGCTTCTGATTGGAGGAAGCTAGCCAAGGCGGGGAGCGGCAAGGTGAGCCTGTAATGGAGGCGGCAATGCAGAGGAGGCTGATTGACAAACCTCAGGTAAACACAACGACTAGTGACAAGCAGTTTGTCTCTAGCCTGGGAATATTTTCAGGGGGGACAGCAGAGCCGGGGGGACTAGCAGTGGCGATAGGGCACAGAGCATATCATTGTGCACAGAGCATGCCTCTGGGGGCTATTAAGATTTAAAAATTCTGCCTCGGGTTCTCTTCAAAGTGAACTGTAACTGAATAAAAAAAAAATAAAGAAAGAAAGATAAACTTTAAATGACCTAGGGCTTCTACCAGCCCCCTGCAGCCGCCCTGAGCCCATGCTATCACAAAGCGATCCTCCGTTGCCCCGCAGAGACCCTGTGTCACATGCTCTGTGCATGCGCATTCCGAAAAAAATCTTAACTACACATGTGCCGAACGCAAGAGGGTCTTTGCGTTCTGCACATGGCCGCAAGAGGGTCTTTGGGGGAACTGGAGGGACACTTAGTGACAACCCAGGTACTGGGCAGCTGCAGGGGGCTGGTAGAAGCCTTTTTTTTTCTTTTACAGTTAAAAGTTTTAACCCTCACTGATCTCCCTATTTCTCTGGCTGAGAGACTACAATACTTCCCACATCTGAACAGTGTCCCCTGCTGAGGAAATCCTATTAAGCTTCCCTTTATTCTTTCAAGTGGTCCCCCTCCCCATTTGACACCTAGGACCTGGCTTACAGGAATGTTTCCTAGGGGGACACCTCAGCACTGACCAGCTGTCACCTGACCTGATCAGAGCAGCAATGATCAGGTCAGGTGACAGCTGGACAGAGCTGCCTGTCACACTATGGAAACACTGGGCAGCATGACAGGATTGCCTGTGCAGGGGACACAGTTCATTAGGAGGTAATGTGGGAGTATTGTAGCCTATGCTAGGAAAAGGAGGGGGAGGTTCATAGGTCCCAAGCCTCTGCATTAGGGATCAGTCACTTACTCTGTCACAGGTAGCTGGCTGCAATCCAAGTAGTTTGTGTAACTGTAACTGCACGCTGGTCCTGTGATGTAAGTGGAGCAGGAATGGCATGGTCCATGGACGGCACAGTAATGTTCAAAAGACCCTCAAAGAGACTGCACCAATAGAAGACACGGGAGGGGGGAGCAGAGCTGTAGCCCATACGCTGTGCAGCTATTCTCCTGAGACCTGAGGCCATTTGTCACAGCGCTCCCTGAAGCAGCCCCTTGCCTGTCACTTCACTCTCCAGCCCTGCACAATGTTAAAAAGGACGGGCATAAACGGAGCTTCTAGTATTCAGCCTAGATCCGCTCTCAGCCTCCCCCCCCCCTTCCACAGACTTTATGGCGGTAGCTCCCTCTAATAGTTCCCGGCAGCCAGAATAAGAAAATAAACAAAGCCAAGACAGTGCACGCCCCCCCCCCATGACTACTAGAGCCTGCACGCAACTGAAGCGCTGCGTCCTGATGTCCTGTGTGAGTCACAGCAGCAGCCGGAGATTCTGTCAATTGCTCGGGATACCTGGCATTGCGCTACAGGCGGTATGGGGCGGGCGGGCCAGGTTAGTCATCGCTATCTGATCATGCAGGGGGGCTTTCAGGTGCCGCCTTTGCCCCCCTAAGGCGCCTATAGGCACGTGCCTATAGTGCCTAATGGTAAATCCGGCCCTGGCTACCTCTGCTTCTTGCTCCGGCTGTACTCAGCCCACCTCATCTTCACCGGTTCCCTCCAGTGTCTGGATCGTGAGATCCAAGCTCTTCTCCATGTTGTGTATGCGTCTCAGTGTTGCGAGATGCTCATTTAGCTCTCTGACTTCAGCCTCTAATTGAGCAACACGCACACATCCATATATGTGTATATATATATATATATATATATATATATATATATATATATACAGACCAAAAGTTTGGACACACCTTCTCATTCAAAGAGTTTTCTTTATTTTCATGACTATGAACATTGTAGATTCACACTGAAGGCATCCAAACTATGAATTAACACATGTGGAAATATAGTACATAACCAAAAAGTTTGAAACAACTGAAAATATGTAATATTCTAGGTTCTTCAAAGTAGCCACCTTTTGCTTTAATTTCTGCTTTGCACACTTTTGGCATTCTCTTGATGAGCATCAAGAGGTAGTCACCTGAAATGGTCTTCCAACAGTCTTGAAGGAGTTCCCAGAGATGCTTAGCACTTGTTGGCCCTTTTGCCTTCACTCTAGGGTCCAGCTCACCCCAAACCATCTCGATTGGGTTCAGGTCTGGTGACTGTGGAGGCCAAGTCATCTGGTGCAGCACCCCATCACGCTCCTTCCTTGTCAAATAGCCCTTACACAGCCTGGAGGTGTGTTTGGGGTCATTGTCCTGTTGAAAAATAAATGATGGTTCAACTAAACGCAAACCGGATGGAATAGCATGCCGCTGCAAGATGCTGTGGTAGCCATGCTGGTTCAGTATGCCTTCAATTTTAAATAAATCCCCAACAGTGCCACCAGCAAAGCACCCCCACACCATCACACCTCCTCCTGCTTGCTTCACGGTGGGAACCAGGCATGTAGAGACCATCCGTTCACCTTTTCTGCGTCACACAAAGACACGGTGGTTGGAACCAAAAATCTCAAAGTTGAACTCATCAGACCAAAGCACAGATTTCCACTGGTCTAATGTCCATTCCTTGTGTTATTTAGCCCAAACAAGTCTCTGAGGCTCGTGACTCGGATGAACTTATCCTCCGCAGCAGAGGTGACTGTTGGTCTTCCTTTTCTGGGGCGGTCCGCATGTGAGTCAGTTTCTTTGTAGCGTTTGATGGTTTTTGAGACTTGGGGACACTTTCAAAGTTTTCCCATTTTTTCGGACTGACTGACCTTCATTTCTTAAAGTAATGATGGCCACTCGTTTTTCTTTACTTAGCTGCTTTTTTCTTGCCATAATACAAATTCTAACAGTCTATTCAGTAGGACTATCAGCTGTGTACCCACCTGACTTCTCCCCAACGCAACTGATGGTCCCAACCCCATTTATAAGGCAAGAAATCCCACTTATTAAACCTGACAGGGCACACCTGTGAAGTGAAAACCATTTCAGGTGAGTACCTCTTGAAGCTCATCAAGAGAATGCCAAGAGTGTGCAAAGCATTAATCAAAGCAAAAGGTGGCTACTTTGAAGAACCTAGAATATGACATATTTTAAGTTGTTTCACACTTTTTGGTTATGTACTATACTTCCACATGTGTTAATTCATAGTTTGGATGCCTTCAGTGTGAATCTACAATGTTCATAGTCATGAAAACAAAGAAATCTCTTTGAATGAGAAGAAGTGTCCAAACATTTGGTCTGTACTGTATATATATATATATATATATATATATATATATATATATATATATATATATATATATATATATATATATACAGTGGTGTGAAAAACAATTTGCCCCCTTCCTGATTTTTGTATTCTTTTGCATGTTTGTCACGCTTAACTGTTTCTGCTTATCAAAAACCATTAACTATTAGTCAAAGATAACATAATTCAACACACAATGCAGTTTTAAATGATGGTTTGTATTATTTAGTGAGCAAAAAAACTCCAAATCTACATGGCCCTGTGTGAAAAAGAAATTGCCCCCTTGTTAAAAAATAACTTAAAGAGAATTTGTATTGTTAAAATCGCACAAAAGTAAACATACCAGTGCGTTAGGGGACATCTCCTATTACCCTCTGTCACAATTTCGCGGCTCCTCACCGCATTAAAAGTGGTTAAAAACAGTTTTAAAAAGTTTGTTTATAAACAAATAAAATGGACACCAAAACAGGAAGTAGGTTGATGTACAGTATGTCCACACATAGAAAATACATCCATACACAAGCAGGCTGTATACACCCTTCCTTTTGAATCTCAAGAGATCATTTGTGTGTTTCTTTCCCCCTGCATCTCTCATGCACTGAAGTTTCAGGCTGCTCTTTTCTTCCTGCAAACAGCTTTGCCCTTGTCTGTAACTCCTCAGTATGTGAAAGCCCAGCCAGCTCAGAGGACAATTTATCCAGCTTGTAAAAGATAAGAGAGAAGAGAGAAGCTGCCCTAATCTAAATAATACACAGGCAGTGTGCATAGAGGGGCCTGGAAGGGGAAGTTCATAGCAGAACCACAACACTGAAGAACTTGGCAGCCTTCCAGACACAGGCCGACAAGTCTGACAGGGGAAAGATATATTGATTTATTACAGAGACTGTGATAGCAGAAAGTGCTGCAGTAAGCCAGAACACATTAGAATAGCTTTTGGAACTTGTAGGATGATAAAAAACAGGATGCAATTTTTGTTACGGAGTGTCTTTAACTGTGGTTTATCACACCTGAGTTCAATTTCTGTAGTCACCCCCAGGCCTGATTACTGCCACACCTGTTTCAATAAAGAAATCACTTAAATAGGAGCTATCTGAAACAGAGAAGTAGACCAAAAGCACCTCAAAAGCTAGACATCATGCCAAGATCCAAAGAAATTCAGGAACAAATAAGAACAAAAGTAATTGAGATCTATCAGTCTGGTAAAGGTTATAAAGCCATTTTTAAAGCTTTGGGACTCCAGCGAACCACAGTGGGAGCCATTATCCACAAATGGCAAAAAAATGGAACAGTGATGAACCTTCCCAGGAGTGGCCAGCCGACCAAAATTACCCCAAGAGCGCAGAGAAAACTCATCCGAGAGGCCACAAAAGACCCCAGGACAACATCTAAAGAACTGCAGGCCTCACTTGGCTCAATTAAGGTCAGTGTTCACGACTCCACCATAAGAAAGAGACTGGGCAAAAACGGCCTGCATGGCAGATATCCAAGGCGCAAACCACTTTTAAGCAAAAAGAACATTAAGGCTCGTCTCAATTTTGCTAAAAAAACATCTCAATGATTGCCAAGGCTTTTGGAAAAATACCTTGTGTACCGACGACACAAAAGTTGAACTTTTTGGAAGGTGCGTGTCCCGTTACATCTGGCATAGAAGTAGCACAGCATTTCAGCAAAAGAACATCATTCCAACAGTAAAATATGGTGGTGGTAGTGTGATGGTCTGGGGTTGTTTTGCTGCTTCAGGACCTGGAAGGCTTGCTGTGATAGATGGAACCATGAATTCTACTGTCTACCAAAAATCCTGAAGGAGAATGTCCGGCCATCTGTTTGTCAACTCAAGCTGAAGAGATCTTGGGTGCTGCCGCAGGACAATGACCCAAAACACACCAGCAAATCCACCTCTGAATGGCTGAAGAAAAACAAAATGAAGACTTTGGAGTGGCCTAGTCAAAGTCCTGACCTGAATCCTATTGAGATGTTGTGGCATGACCTTAAAAAGGCGGTTCATGCTAGAAAACCCTCAAATAAAGCTGAATTACAACAATTCTGCAAAGATGAGTGGGCCAAAATTCCTCCAGAGCACTGTAAAAGACTCGTTGCAAGTTATCGCAAACGCTTGATTGCAGTTATTGCTGCTAAGAGTGGCCCAACCAGTTAGTAGGTTCAGGGGGCAATTTCTTTTTCACACAGGGCCATGTAGGTTTGGAGTTTTTTTTCTCACTAAATAATAAAAACCATCTGTAACGATTGGTGTCAGCACGCAGAGAGTATCTGATTCTTGGCGATCTGCAGCACCACCAAGAATGCAGATATACGCCTGATTATCGATGATCTGCAGAATCAGCGATAATACAGATGTATTGCTAACCTCTGGACACCAGAATAGAGAGAGTGTTTGGTGCAACAGTAACAACTCTGAGTGGAGACCACCAGAGGAGCTGGCTGCCCAAGACTCCCGAGGAATTCACCCCTGACTGTGGGTGATATTCCTGTAGCCTGTGGACCCCTGGGCGAGGGACCGAGGCTGGGTTGCAGGAAGCCCTGCAGCTAATATGAAAGGTATTGCCCTGGACTGGGCTAATGTAATACAGTAATAGCACAATCCTAGTCTGGGTGTGAGGTCCGTAGTTACAACACCCTGGAACTAGTCTGGAGCATAACATAAATGATAATACAATTTCCTAGTCTTGGGTGTGAGGTCCGTGATCGTCAACACCCTGGAACTAGTCTGGAATATAACACAAAGACAATACAGTTCCCTAATCTTGGGTGTGAGGTCCTTGATCATCAACACCCTGGAACTAGTCTGAGGTATAACAGAATGATAACACAGATTCCTAATCTTGGGTGTGAGGGCCTTGATCTCAACACCCTGGAACTGGTCTAACAAATAAACAGTACAAAGTAATCTGGCTCAGTGTGAATTCCCAAGTCCTCTTGGTTCAAACACACTGTAAGGATCTGACTATGGTCTGAATGCTTCCACAAAGTGTTTGCAATGGCAGACAACCAGCAACTGACAAGCAAGCAGAATATATAGTAGCTGAACACTTTTGCCCCGCCCGAGCCACCCAGCCAATCATGAGTCCAGCAGGAATCAGCTGATCGTCCTGATCAGCTGACACTTCCCCTGCTGGTATAAAGGTCCTGACTTCTGGCCCGCGCGTGCGTAGCTCTTCATCCATCTATGTGGACTAACAGACCCAGCCACTCCAAAGTCACGCTGCTGCGTACAAACTGCCACCTTGGACGCGGAAACAGCCGCTTTGCTATTAGAACATGCGGCGGCTTTTCCGCGTTCCGCCACACTACCAGACGCGTGCCTACGCGTGCAAACCGCCGCGTTGGACGCGGAATCAGCCGCCTTGCTTTCAGCAGATGCGGCGGCTTTTCCGCGTTTTCTCACACCATCATTTAAAACTGCATTTTGTGTTCAAATATGTTATCTTTGACTAATAGTTAACGGTTTTTGATAAGCAGAAACATTTAAGTGTGACAAACATGCAAAAGAATAAGAAATCAGGAAGGGGGCAAATAGTTTTTTACACCACTAGTATGTTTTAAATTCGGTTTCCTGAAATACTATATATATATATATATATATATATATATATATATATATATATATATATATATATGTTAGATAACACAAATTATATACATGTAATAGGTAGAAAACGGCACCCAGAGGTACCAATAAAATAAAAAAATGGAGTTGATACAGACAACAATGTAAAATCTGAAAATTTTACTTTGGACTTTTCTACAAGAATGAGAGACCTGTAGAGAGACCTGGATACCCGAGTGGAGACGGTTGTACCCTCTGCCTGCTTTTTTAGTTGCTTGCCCCTGTTGCAACCTTACTTTGTGAGAACCAATTCTTAGTCTGCTTACCTTTTACTACACTCTAATGCACTACACCATCTGGGCTCCCGTTGTCTGTGCGTTTTTTTTTTTTTCTTCTGAAGGTACAGTTTCTCTGTATCACACCTACAAAGCTTATATACATTTGCACAGAAGGATGAAAATACATTTTTTTTGCCAGTATATTAAAGTGTCAACGTGCCATTAATCATGGAGACCACTGGTGCAGAACATAGTAGGACAAGAGAAAGAAGTCACCAGATCCCTGAAGGAGAATAATAACATTATCATTGGAGTCAAATAAGCCGATAAAATGTGGTGTGTGTGTGTGTGTGTGTGTGTGTGTGGTGGTGTGTGTGTGGGGGGGGGGGTTGTAGTCCACATGACATTTGTGACCACAACCAGGAGGCATAAAGACAGTTGTCCAATACCATGCACTATGCCAAATTATAAAAGGATCCCACAAACTGTTACATGTGAGCACTAAGAAATGATAAACAAATTTACCTGCAGGCATCAGAGAACACGTGCAGACCATAATCCCTGAAGCCCATGAAATAGACTGCTTTTGTATATTCCCCAACATCCACAAAGAGGAAAATCCAGGTAAATCCAAACTCACGGAAAACATCCCAGGGTTGTTTGGAAACATATTGAATCCTCTGGTATGTATTGCCCATATGCAATTAACTTTTTCTCCTGAGTTTTTTTAAAATAACTTTTCTGCATTTTACAATTGAAAAAGTACTTCAATGTTGGAAAAAAAAAAACATCAAAATTATTTTAAGTTTTATCTTGCTTGTTGGTGGTTTAAAGGGCATTTTATGACCAATGGTATTCCGGAAACAAGGGGAACAAGAGGATTTTTACTTATTTATCTGGGGCTTTTACTGGCCTCCTGTAGAGTATCAGCACCCTGGGGGTCCTCTCACTCCTCTCCATTGTGCTGCTGCTGTTCTGGGCAGTGCACCTCCTTGATTGCGGCAAGAGTCAGAATGCTCCTGCCCTTTATGCTTCATAAGTAGTGAAAATATCATCTAGGAAAAAACTTAGGAGAAAAAGGGAATTGAATGGGGACCCCAGTTTCATATCAGAATCAGAATCATTTATTTCGCCAAGTACAACGGGGGTTGTACCCAGACTTATTTTTGGCACATACATGGTACAGCAAAACACAAGCAGTAATGTACATTACATTACATTTAGTAGTGAGTACACAGTGCATGGGACATAATACTTAGTTACATAGTTACATAGTCGAAGGCCCCAAGGAGACATCCAAATGCTATGTGAGTGAAGCCGCTACCTTCTCTGCAGCGCTCAACAGCTCTGCAGCTATTTGGATGCCCCCCAGAAAGCCGAGGAAAGAAGCGTAGAATAAGCCTAGATGGAAGAAAACTTACAGATGGACCCAGGAGGAGGACTGGAGGGGGTAATCTGCTGCCGTATTAGGCACTCAAATGCTTCTGCAGCGATACTTGAATCAGATGCCCCCACCAGACCAACCATGGGGAAGAGAGAGAGATGCGAGAGAAAAAGGAGGAAAATAAAGATAAAGTGAGAGAGAAAGTGAGAGGGACAGCGAAGAGTGAGTCCAATTGTGCACGGCAGCCGTCAGATGGATCAGGCGAGGAAGTAGTTCAGGTCAGATGGATCAGGCGTCGAGGTGGCTGGGGTCGATGTGGCCCAGGAGGAGCAGACTGCGTGGTGAGCCAGTCAGGGCAGGGAAGCCGGTCGCGTCAGAGACTAGAGAGAGGATCTGCAGTAAGGTGCCAGTAGGTGCCAGATCGGTGGGCCCCTGCCAGATGCTGGATTGTTTAAGTCTGGCAGACCACGTGGGGACCAGGTGGAAGGGGGCAGCACCAGGTTGTTGGAGCAGGCCCCAGAGGACCAAAATGGCCTCGGCAAAAGTTTCTCTGTGGAGGGCCAGGATGCTTTCTATGGAGGGCCCACAGAAAGTGAGGGCAGTGCCTGCATCAGGTGGACGTATGGTCGCAGACACGTGGGGCTGATGTATATTATGGCGCTATGGTGGGGGTGAGTCATGTAGCAGCAGCAGTTTGGGCACCAGCTGTAGTCCACAGCATTAACCTCGGTGGCTCAGGCAGGCAGAGCTGGGCAAGATGACCCCGTATCCCGCTCTGTGGTCCGGTTCGGATGGTGGGCAGCTGATCCTCAGGTGGTGGTGGTGACGCGCTGGAAGACGTGGAATGGCAGCTGGTGATGCGCGGGCTAAGGCAGATGAACGCGGGAGGTCTGGAGCTCCACTTGTCGGGACCACGTGGGAGGGCCGGAGCAACCAAGGTGGATTTAGGTGCCGCTCATCTGGGAGAGCGGAGCAGGCCGACAAAGTCCCCAGCGGTGGCCGGCCGACACAGTCCCCAGCAGTGGCGGGACCCGGTGCTGCTGGTGGTTCCCTCCAGTGCAGCATTGGAGGTTGAGTGGAGGCAGCGTAGGCAGCGGGCAATGCTCGGCCGCATGGTGCTCCTCCCGCCCCCCGGCTGCGATAGACCCTGCCAGAGCCTACCGGAGCCCAACAGCCTCACGTCCTCCTGTCCTCCTCAAACCGCTCGACAGCCTGCGATGCACGCCCGTTCCCCAGAAAGATAGGGGAGATCGGGTAAGTGCAGCGAAGGTGAAGGTATAGGATACTACCGACCTCCTGAACACACTGGTGGGCACTCGCCCGCTGCCTGAGGGAACCATTCTTTTCACTATGTATGTGAAATGTACTCTGTACTTTTAAATCGATATATAAGGAAACAGAGATTCAAAAACATTATTGCTGTATATTTTGTTGAAAGCTTTTTTTTAAACTTTTAAGTTTTCTATCTTCATGGATTTAATATTTCAATGGCTTCTATAAAAAAAAAAATCACATTTTCTCTATTTTTTTACCTCTGTTTTTAAAATAATAATTAAAAAAATGTACACAAATTTACTAGTATACAGTAGTAGCTAGCTATTTATTCAGTAAGAAAGATTATAACAGAATATTTTGACCAGCACAAGGAATAAACAGAGATGAAAGCACAGTCCCCTTGGGTGGGAACATGCATATTATTTTGTTCTAGCACCGTGTCTTTCATATTCTCTTGTAACTGGAATTCCAGATGCCTACTGCATATTCTTAGGGATTCAATGACTTTCATGCATATTAATTTTTCATAAGGTTTGTACACAAAGATACATAGATGTACCTAGAATGACCGATACTGTGTTCCCTTGACTCACAGCCAGCTCTTGTAAACTCTCAGATCAGAAACTTTCAGTCACCAAAACAAAAATAATAATAATTGTAAACTTTACCTGCCACTTGTCCAGGTCCCATCTTGCCTCCACAAAGTTCAGCTCCCCCTTTGCTCACTCCTCTCTGTGCTGCCCTGCAGCATATTCAGACCTCATCAGTGGTGAAGACACAGCCAGGTGAACGGTGCACAATGACAGTGACACCACTGCTCACTTACTGTATTTGAAGTATACATGCTGTCACTATGCACCTTTCGCCTGTGTGTCTTCACTGCGGTCGGGTTACCGCTGATCTGAGGTCTGAACTATTCTTCAGAGCAGCACAGCAACGACACCTCTGAATGCTAAAGAGGCTTCCCCCTTCCTCCTCAGTAGAGGGGGTCCAGTGATTGGACCCCCCCGAAGATCTCCTTGTCAGCATGCGCAGTAGTGGCTCTCCAGATTCTGGTGGAAACAGCTGAGCCCGATCGGGTCCACTCTACTGTGCAGGCACACAGGTGGTACTTAAAAATTTTCAGGTGATAAAAGTGGTACAATTAGTAAAAAGATTGAAAAGCCCTGCCCTAATTAACTAAATGATGGTAAAATTGCACATACAGCAACTTCACTGGCACTTATGCCACAAATGTAGCGTTGTGTAATTAGCACAACCTGTGTTACATAGAGGGTGCAGGGACAGCTGCTATCAAAATCTACTTTGCATCAGAAACTAATGCATACAAACATGGCATAGATTTCCAATAGCGTGGTCCTGAATTGGTTGATCTTTAGTATCAAAGTCTTTTCTTGAGTATTAACATGCTAGATTAATTCAAAATAATACATTTTTTTAGTAGGCTGGCTTTTCAGTCTGTTTTGGTCCCCTATACTTTCCTAGCGGATCTGGGTCACCCCGAGATGCTTGGGTATTCTGTCGTTCTGGTCCAAGCCCTATCCCATAGAGCCATATCAATCCCTGCAATGCACTGATAATGACCAAAAGTCCAAAACAGGCTTTCTGCATGTGGGGTTGATGTGGCTCAGTAAAATGATTAAGCTATTGGCTTGCTATACACCAGCAGTTCTGAATGTAAGCCTGGCTTGCATATTCATTAGTGATGCATTTTCAATGATTGTGTTACTTTCTTCTTTGTATTGCCACTTATTCCCTTCAAGGTAGGACTTAAAGCTTACAGTGCATGACTAACCAGACCAGTGTAGCCCTTGAAGCACCAACATTTAACCACATTTTTATTATTATGTTTTGCTTCTCTGTTTGGCTCCTTTAGTGAATTGTGCTTAACTCCTGGTCAGGCACATTAAACTTGTACAAACATTAGCTGGCTGGTCCCCTCTCTGGGTTAACCAGCTGTTTTCATCCTCTCATCTTCTGTTTACCTTTTCTTCTCTAAATTAATACTTCTGAACACTTTTGCTTGCCATTCTATCATAATTCAACCTCCTTACTTGCCCAGATGGCTCATGGGAAATGTGCATTTGCAGTGTCTTACATAGGTATCAAGGTTAACGATTTGATTCCCCAAAAAGAATGTCCTTCCCATCCTGGTGGAGGCTTAAAGGACCTCTGTCGGGAAAATGTTCAAATTTAAGATACATGTAAACATATACAAATAAGAAGTACGTTTCTTCCAGAGTAAAATTAGCCATATATAAATGTTCTCCTATACTTCTGTCACTTACAGTAAGTAGTAGAAATCTTACATTACCAACAGATTTTGGACTAGCCCATCTTTTCATGGGGGTTCTCAGTGTTTTGCATAGTATTTTTAAAAGCATAGTGAATGGCAGTTGCTCCGTCTAACTGCCAAAGAAGTGTACAGTGAGTAGGGAGGCTCTCCAGCATTAATGTATAAATCTTTTTCAAGGAATGTCTTTGTAAAGAATAAAGGCCTTGCTGAGAATCCCCCATGGACTAACCCAAAACCTGTTGGTAATGTCAGATTTCTACTACCACGTGCTACATCTGAGAGACAGCGGGAGCTTAGGGAGTTAAATAAGTGTCTGAGAAATTGGTATAGGAAGGAGGGGTTTGGGTTCCTGGAGAACTGGGCAGACTTTGCAGATGGCTCTAGGTTCTACAGCAGGGATGGGCTGCAACTTAATGGGGAGGGTGCAGCTGCATTGGGGAAGAAGATGGCTAAACGGCTGGAGGAGATTTTAAACTAGGATCTGGGGGGAGGTGGGAGGGTAAAGTCTCAATATGTAGACAAGATGAGGTAAAAAGACAGTGGGAGCCTAACATTATGGGGGTGGAGAGGGGGGTGGGGACAGTGTAAAGAGTAAGGAGGCTGGTAAAACTTCAAGTAGCCCATTTCATGTAACCAAGATTGGAAAATGTGGTGGTAAAAACATAAAGTGCATGGTAACCAATGCTAGGAGCTTTGCAAATAAAATGGACGAACTAGAGTTCATACTGATTGACTAAGGCTATGACATTGTGGGAATAACCGAGACATGGATGGATGAAAGCCCTGACTGGATAGCGAATTTAGAGGGATACAATGTGTTTAGGAAGGATAGAACAGGGAAAAAAGGTGGAGGCGTTTGTCTCGTTGTTAAGAATTCTTTTACAGCTGTCCTGAACGATGAGATGGAGGAAGATTGTGAAGATGTGGAGTCCATTTGGGTAAATATTCATGGTGGAAATAAAAGTTGCCAATTGCTTATTGGGGTATGCTACAGGCCACCACATATTTATGAAGCTGCAGAACTGCAATTACTACAGCAGATTAAAAAAGCTGCAAGTAAAAATTAAATCATAGTTATGGGTGACTTCAACTTTCCAGACATTGACTGGAGTATTGAGGCTACCCATTCTGGTAAAAACAGCAGATTTCTGGCATCACTACAGGACAATTACTTGACTCAAATTGTAATGGAACCAACTAGGGGGAATGCGTTACTGGATTTGATCATTTCTAATAGACCAGATAATGTATCAAATGTGCAGGTTCAAGAACATTTGGGAAATAGTGATCATAACATGATAAGGTTTGATCTGGTGACTGATAGGCTGCGGGGCAGCGGGACCACTAAAACTATGAATTTTAGAAAAGCAAAGTTCAATCAACTCAGGCAGGCACTACGTTTGGTGAACTGGGATAATGTACTACAAGAGGAGGACACTGAAGGGAAATGGCAAGCTTTTAAACTTATTCTCAATCAATATTATAGTATGTATATACCATATGGAAACAAAATGCCTAGGTATAGAATAAGGCCTCTATGGATGAATAGAAAGGTTAGAGATAAAATGAAGGGGAAAAGGAATGCCCACAGGGTCCTAAAACAGGAGGGGACCGAGGCTGCATTAAGCAATTATAAGGAGTGCAATAAAAGTTGTAAAAAAGAAATTAGGCTGGCAAAGATTGAAGCTGAAAATCAAATAGCTAGGGATATCAAATCTAACCCAAAGAAGTTATACAAGTACATCAACTCTAAAAAAAAGAAAGATTGACTGTATTGGACTCCTAAAGGATGAGGGTGGGAACTCAATGGTGGATGACCAAGGTAAGACAGAGTTATTAAATGGTTTCTTTGCTTCTGTCTTCACAAGGGAAACATCACTGTTGTAAATTACAGATGCAGAAGAGTCTCATTCTTCCAACTGTAATAATAAATACTTAACACAGGAAGTATTGAAGGCAAGACTAAATAAATTAAAAAATAGACAAGGCACCTGGCCCGGATGGCATGTATCCTCGGGTCCTAAGGGAATTAAGTTCAGTTATAGATAAACCCCTTTATCTTATCTTTTGTGACTCTCTTTCAACTGACAGAGTCCCAGTGGATTGGCGTACAGCCCACGCTTTCCCATTATTTAAAAAATCAGAATCCAGGAAATTATAGACCTGTAAGCTTAACATCAGTTGTATGCAAACTATTTGAGGGGTTACTAAGAGATACTATACATGACTTCATAGTAGAAAATAATCTTATTCCTCAACATCAACATGGGTTTACTAAAGACAGGTCCTGTTTGACTAACATGCTCAGCTTTTATGAGGTAGTGAACGCTAATGTGGATATTGGGAATGCTGTAGATGTGATATACTAGGACTTTGCAAAGGCCTTCGACACTGTTCCCCACACAAGTCTGGTGCAAAAATTGAGGATGCAAGGACTGGGGAAGAGTCTGTGTGCATGGATAGGGAACTGGTTAATGGACAGAAAACAAAGAGTTGTGGTCAATGGATCATACTCAAAATGGGTGACTGTTAGCAGTGGGGTCCAACAGGGGTCTGTACTGGGTCCAGTGCTCTTCAATTTATTTATTAAGGACCTAGTAGATGCAGTAGTAAGCAATGTTGCTATTTTTGCAGATGATGCAAAATTGTGCAGAATCATCAACTCTCAGGAAGATAGGGACATATTGCAACAGGATCTGGATAGGATGGCTATATGGGCACATAAATGGCAGATGAAATTCCATGTTAAAAAATGGTCTAGCACCATACAAAATAAATGGGATACAGTTGGGGACATCAAACTTGGAGAAGGACTTAGGAGTACTCATCGACAACAACAAGCAGCTAAAGCTAACAAAATTTTGGGATGCATTAAAAGGGAAATAAAAACTTGAGATGCTAGCATAATATTGCCTCTGTTTAACTCTCTAGTAAGGCCACATCTGGAATATGGAATTCAGTTCTGGGCACCACATTACAGGAAAGATATTTCAGTTTTAGAGCAGGTGCAGAGACGAGCAACAAAATTGATACGTGGGATGGAAGGTCTCACTTACCAAGAAAGGTTAGATAAACTGGGTTTATTTAGTCTAGAGAAAAGACGCCTTAGAGGGGATCTAATTAAAGAGACTCTGAAGCCTCTTAAAAATCCTTTTTTTTTAAACAATCCTGTTTAATACATTAATCCTACCTAAATCGCCGTTTTCCCACGGCTGTAAACTATCTAAAATCCCCGTAACTCCCCGGGGGGCGATCCGTGCAGCGCTTCTGTGCGAGGCAGGGCTATGAGCTGCAGCCCTGCCTCACACGCATCTATCAGCACGGATCGCCGCCTCTCCTCCGCCCCTCTCAGTCTTCCTTCGCTGAGAGGGGCGGGGAAGAGGCGGAGATCCACCGCTGACAGGCGCGTGTGAGGCACGGCTGCAGCCCATAGCCCAGCCTCCCATGGAAGAGATTAGGGCAGCAAAATCCACGACCAAGAAAGTCGTGGATTTTGCAGCGGAGAGGGAGGGCGAGTTAGGGGGGTTTTAGATAGTTTACAGCCGCGGGAATGCGGCTGTTTAGGTAGGGCTAATGTATTAAACAAGATTGTTTAATAAAAAAAGGATTTTTTAAGAGGCTTCAGAGTCTCTTTAACATGTATAAATACATCAGAGGGCAATATAAAAGCTTGGCGGATGAGCTTTTTGTCCCTAGGCCTTCTCAAAGGACTAGAGGACATGCTTTGTGCATGGAGGAAAAACATTTTAGCCATTTATTTAGGAAAGGGTTCTTTACAGTAAGAGTGATTAAGATGGGGAATGCATTACCACAGGAAGTAGTTATGGCAAATTTTACACCTGCATTTAAAGGGGGCTTAGCTGCTTTCCTTGCGTTGAAAGACATCCATGGCTACAATTACTAGGTAATGCCCAATGATGTTGATCCAGGGATTTTATCTGATTGCCATCTGGAGTCGGGAAGGAATTTTTTCCCTTTTGGGGCTAAATGGACCATGCCTTGTAAGGGTTTTTCGCCTTCCTCTGGATCAACAGGGATATGTGAGGGAGCAGGCTGGTGTTGTACTTTGTTCTCTGGTTGAACTCGATGGACGCATGTCTTTTTTCAACCCAAATAACTATGTAACTATGTACCCACTGTAAGTAACAGCAACATAGGAGAAAAGTAATGTATGGCTCATTTTACTCTGGAAGAAATGTACCTCTTATTTGTATGTGTTTTACATTTTAAGATTTTTGCAAAAGTACCTCTTTAACTAAAACAAAAATATTTTATATTGTATTAGCCCATATAAACTGTGAAGCTCTAAATATTTTTTGATATATGTAACAGCATTTGGGAAACAGAGACCTAAGTATAACTCAAATATATAGTTTCAATAGAAAGAGAGAATCCGGGCAGCAGAGGTGTTGCAAAATCCACTCGTTTATTTCATCCCTACCCAACCAAACACACAATAGGGCTAAGTCTGACAGCCGTTTCGCGAGCTTAAGCTTCCTTATTTTTTTTTCTAAACCCGCCCTCCCCCCGCCAGCCAATCACTGTGGTCGGCTGCCATAGGCTTCAGCCTATGACAGCCGATCACCTCTGATCCCCTGGAGGGGACAGCCGTGTCACATGGCTGTCCCCAGTATAGCGCTGCCTTAGATCACAGCGCTGTACTGAGTGAAAAGACAGCGGTTTCACCGTCTAACAGTCTTCTAGCAGAGCTCTGCCTACCAAGCAGAGAAGCGCGCGCAATGGGGTTGCGCGATCTTTTGCAAAAGCGAGCCCCATGACTTTACGCTGATCAGCGTTAGGCAGTCCTGGGCTGCCGCCGCAGCCACTCTCGTTGGCGTGCCATGGTCAGCAAGCAGTTAAGCAAAATACTAAAAATGATCTCCTAGGAGAAAACTTAGAAGAAAAAGTTAATTGGATTGGGACCATAGATTAGTAAGGATATTGAAATTGAAAAGCAGCCGATATCTGACAGAATGGAGAAGAATATCCAGATAGCTTATGGTGACCTAGAACCACTAGGAAGGTATAAAGAGCTAAACGAGACCAAAAAGCCCTCTATTAAAAAGCAATGCTAAATGTTATGTAGCATTTTTAAAGCGGTAGGTATTTGTGATAATCCATCTTTAAGTGAGCAACTGTGGTTTCCCAGGATGCATCACTCCCAAATATACAAATCATCCTTTTTTTGCCCCTGAAATCAAGGCTGCGTGCACATCCAGAACCACTGGTGTATAGTGAGCTCATATTTAATACATTTTACACAGCCACATCAATCCATGCATACAGCCTGTTTTAGACTTTTTGGTCCTCATCAGTGCGTGGCAGGGATTGATATGGGCTTTGACCAGTAGTAAGTAATACCCAGCTAGCTCATGGTGACCCGGAACCACTAGGAAGGTATAACGGGCTACAGTAAAAGAGACCAAAAGCCCCACTATTAAAAAACAATGCTAAATATTATTTTGCCTTCTTGAAACAGAATTGAAAGTAAGTGTGTGCTGTCATCTGCTACTTCACTCGCTGGGAATAAAGTGGTTAAACTAATGATGAAAATGACTTTATAGATCATTTATAGTTTTGTTCCTGTCTGAGCCTTTCAAATTCCCAACTTGAGTTGACACAGGGTAAACACATTTTCAAGAAGCCATTTAGTTCAACATGATGGATTCTGTAGCATAGAAACTGGAAAGAAAAAAAAAACACAGAAGAAATAGAGGGAAAGGTCTGGCATAATTGCTGCCCCCTGTTATTCAGTGCAGCAATTGTCGTGTGTTTATGGCAAGTTAATTCTGTGCCACTGAGCTAACAAATAACAGCTTCAGGAGTGCAATCCAACCTATGTTAACAGAATGGTATGTGATGATTTTACGTGGAACAATTATGTCGGACTTTGTTAAGACTACTGAGAACATCTTTTCCATTTAGCCGGGGGAGGATGGGAGCAGGTTATATGCTGCTACATAAGGTTGACTAATGAAAGAATGCGCCCATGAAAAGTGAATAACTGCATCTATAAACAACTGCACCACATCCCTAATTGCTATGTATATGACTTTTTAAGAAAGGGCCTTATTTCTTTTGAAAAGATGTGTCATTTTCCATTTCCTTTCCAGGATCTGAGATTGCTTTTCATGACAAAGTTTTACACTTTTATTTGCTTTTCCACTTCAGTTCTGTGGGGGAACTTACAATTGTCATAAAATTAACCAATTAATAACAATACCAGGTAATCAAGTCTCAAATGTGTGCATGCTTGCAGGGGAGGGGTTTGGATGAGACAGAATGGTACATGAATTGTTAAAGTGTACCTGAAGTGACATGTGACAGTTTGAGATAAACACAGGTACATGTAATACTAGCCCTAGCAAGAAATGTATCTTAAGTCCCATTCTGTTTTCCAGTACAGCAAGAGTTGTTATCTATGCAAAAGTGCTTGTTGACAGCTTGTTGAATTCTGTCCGGTTTCCTAAAAAGTAAATAGAGGCTTAAAGAGGAACTCCAGTGAAAATAATGTAATAAAAAAGTGTTTAATTGTTACAATAATTATGTATAAATGAATTAGTCAGAGTTTGCCCATTGTAAAATATTTCCTCTCCCTGATTTACATTCTGGCATTTATCACATGGGGACATTTTTACTGCTGGTATGTGAAGTGAGTGAAAGTAGCTGCTGCTTGCTTTTTTGGCAGCTGGAAACAGCTGTAAACAGCTATTTCCCACAATGCAACAAGGTTCACAGATAGGAAACTGCCAGGAGTACCACGGTCCTCATAGTTTCCTGTGGGAGGGGTTTCACCACAATATCACGCATACAGATCCCCCTGATGATCCGTTTGTGAAAAGGAATAGATTTCTCATGTAAAAGGGGGTATCAGCTACTGATTGGGATGAAGTTCAATTCTTGGTCACGGTTTCTCTTTAAAGAGACTCCGTAACAAAAATTGCATCCTGTTTTTTATCATCCTACAAGTTCCAAAAGCTATTCTAATGTGTTCTGGCTTACTGCAGCACTTTCTACTATCACAGTCTGTGTAATAAATCAATGTATCTTTCCCCTGTCAGACTTGTCAGCCTGTGTCTGGAAGGCTGCCAAGTTCTTCACTGTTGTGGTTCTGCTATGAACTCCCCCTTCCAGGCCCCTCTATGCACACTGCCTGTGTATTATTTAGATTAGGGCAGATTCTCTCTTCTCTCTTATCTTTTACAAGCTGGATAAATCGTCCTCTGAGCTGGCTGGGCTTTCACATACTGAGAAATTACAGACAAAGACAAAGCTGTTTGCAGGAAGAAACGAGCAGCCTGAAACTTCAGTGCATGAAGTCCCCCTGCAACTGCAGGGGGAAAGAAACACACAAATGATCTCTTGAGATTCAAAAGGAAGGTAGTATACAGCCTGCTTGTGTATGGATGTATTTTCTATGTGTGGACATACTGTACATCAACCTACTTCCTGTTTTGGTGGCCATTTTGTTTGTTTACAAACAAACTTTTAAAAACTTTTTTTAACCACTTTTAATGCGGCGAGGAGCGGCGAAATTGTGACAGAGGGTAATAGGAGATGTCCCCTAACGCACTGGTATGTTTACTTTTGTGCGATTTTAACAATACAGATTCTCTTTAAAAGCTGAGAAATAGTGAGATAAGGCTTCTAAATGAGGCCTAAGTACAGGAAAGTTCATAGGGTTACTATTTCACTTTCATTTTCAGCTTCACAAGGCTGCGTATGGATTTTAAACAGCAACCGTGACAATCTGATGCAATCTTACAAATTAAGCTGATAAGACACTGGACGATGTCAGCTTCAGCAAGATGACAAGATTCTTCAAATAACTTAGAAGATTAAAAAACTTTTGTCAGTTATTAATTAAATGAAATCTTGAGAAGTAACAGTTTTTATGCAGTTTAGTTAGGAGGGGGCGAACAAGAGGGAATTTCCTGCACAAGGTTCCCCCTGCTGGTCTTAACCCTCTCCTGTATATGGCTGAATTGCTCAGCCTCTGCTTAATTGAGTTCTGCAGACTAGGCCCCATATGCAATTCACTTTTTCTCCTGAATATTCTCCTAGGAGATAATTTTTCATTTTCTATTTTAAATAACTTTTCAGCACTCTGCAGTTGAAATACAGGTAGTCCCCGACTTGTAGTTTTTGAGAAAATCAATTTTAAAAAATTCGAAGAAAAAATGGCTTTTAAACTTGTATAAGCAGGCACAGAGGGCAGAGGTGACACAGAAGGGGACACTGGAGGAACAGGGGGGGCACAGAGGAGGTACAGGGGACAGAGATGGCACAATGTTCCGATTTAAGAAACAGATTCAGGTTAAGAACGAACCTACAGTCCCTAACTCGTTCGTTAACTGGGGACTACCTGTTGTACCAAAAAGTAGTTGAAAAAGCACCATCAAAATTATTTTAAGCATTTTCTTGCTTGCTGTTGGTTTAAAAGGCATTTTATTAGGGATGGAACGAATCCACAATTTCTTCGAATCCGAATACGGATCCGAATCTAAAAAGGTTCTCGAATATCTCGAACCTTTCGAATCCCGAATCTAACGAATCCTGCACATAAAAATTGTGCGATCCGTGGTATAGTTGCCCGCAGTATAGGTACCCAGGCATAGGTAGCGAGGAAAAGGTGCCTTCAGTATAGCTAGCTAGGTATGGGTGCCTTCAATATTGGTAGCTTTCAGTATAGGTAGCAAGGTATAGGGGCCTGCAGTATAGGTAGCAAGGTATATGGGCCTTCAGTATAGGTAGCAGGGTTTATGGGCCTTCAGTATAGGTAGCAGGGTATATGGGCCTTCAGTATAGGTAGCAGGGTATATGGGCCTTCAGTATAGGTAGCAGGGTATATGGGCCTTCAGTATAGGTAGCAGGGTATATGGGCCTTCAGTATAGGTAGCAGGGTATATGGGCTTTCAGTATAGGTAGGTAGCTAGGTATAGGGGCCTTCAGTATAGGTAGTAAGGTACATGTGCCTTCAGTGTAGGTAGGTAGGTAGGTAAAGGGACCTTCAGTATAGGTAGCAGGGTATAGGGCCTTAAGTATAGGTAGGTATGTAGGTAGGTAGGTATAGGGGCCTTTAGGTAGGTAGGTAGGTAAAGGGACCTTCAGTATAGGTAGCAGGGTATAGGGCCTTAAGTATAGGTAGGTATGTAGGTAGGCAGGTATAGGTGCCTTTAGGTAGGTAGGTACGTATAGGGGGCCTGTAGGTAGGTAGGTAGGTAGGTATTGAAGTCTGTAGGTAGGTATAGTGGCCTGTAGGTAGGTAGGTAGGTATAGGGGCCTTTAGGTAGGTAGGTACGTATAGGGGGCCTTTAGGTAGGTATAGGGGGCCTTTAGGTAGGTGGGTATAGCGGCCTGTAGGTAGGTAGGTAGGTAGGTATAGCGGCCTGTAGGTAGGTAGGTAGGTATAGTGGCCTGTAGGTAGGTATAGTTGCCTGTAGGTAGGTAGGTATAGTGTCCGGTAGGTAGGTAGGTAGGTATACGTGCCTTTAGGTAGGTAGGTATGTATAGGGGGCCTGTAGGTAGGTGGGTAGGTAGGTAGGTATTGAGGCCTGTAGGTAGGTATAGTGGCCTGTAGGTAGGTAGGTAGGTATAGGGGCCTTTAGATAGATAGGTAGGTAGGTATAGGGGCCTTTAGGTAGGTAGGTATAGGGGCCTTTAGGTAGGTAGGTATAGGGGCCTTTAGGTAGGTATAGGGGCCTGTAGGTAGGTAGGGATAGCGGCCTGTAGGTAGGTAGGGATAGTGTTAGGTAGGTAGGTAGATAGATAGAACCCCCCTCCCCCGCCAACGGCCCCCTCTGTCCCCCGTGCCTCCTCCGCTCACCCCTGCATAATAATCTACTCACCTTTCCCGTGGAGCGCTGAGCGGCAGACCTCTTCGTTACTTCCTTGTTCCCTCTAGTGGCCGGACCGGCTCTTACTGATGACGTCATTGTAAGAGCCGGTCACTAGGGGGAACCAGGAAGTCGGCGAGAGGTCTGCCGCTCTGCACTCCGCTATGGATAGGTGAGTGGATTGTAACTATGCGGGCAGGGGGGGCGAGCGGAGGAGGCGCGGGGGGGTCGGAGGAGGACGAGTGCGAGCGGCGGATGCGCGGCGATGCGGCGTCAGGATTCGGCGGATTCGTATAGTGGAAAATGGCGTCGGGATTCGAATCCACGAATCTCGAATATTTCCTAATATTCGAGGGATTCGTGGATTCGCAGGATTCGTCGTCCCACCCCTACATTTTATTGACAAGTTTGAAAATATCACCTAGTAGAAACCTTAGGAGAAAATGTTAATTGCATATGGACCTAGGTGGGAGTTATTTGCACTTATTAGCTGACTGACAGTCTGCAGACTCTATAAGTAATGGAGTGCTGTCTGGGAGTGGGCATTTGATCTTCTTGTGTTTGGTAAGTTGAGGGGGTAGTGGGGGTGAGTCCCTGGTGGTGGCAGCTCCGAGGCTTATCCACGCTCCCCTGTTTGTATTGCATGCGGGTTTTGGGGTCCCGCGCTGTTTCAGAGGTCAGGGCCCCTGCCTATCATGTGAACTCGCGTTTGCTTGCTTTTAAACTTCTTTTGCAGCTCCTTATGAAGTTTAGTTGGGGGGGGGGAGTGGGGGGTGTGAATGATAGCGAATTTCCTGCGTGAGGTGCCCCATTGGCTGACTGGCAGTCTGCAGATTCTATAAGTAGCGGAGTGCTGTCTGGAAGTGGGCATTTGTTCCTCTTGTGTTTGGAAAATAACAGTTTTTGTCAGGTTCAAAAATGAAAATGATTGCAAGCTTAAACCTACCTGAGCATATACAGTATATTATGTGAACCTGATCCACGTGGAGTCATGTACAAGTAGCTCATGACAATATTACCGGTAGTAACACTAGCAGCATACCGCGCATTGTGCAATTAGTGCGCCTCTCTGTACATGGGTAACATGAGCATTGCTATGTAACTGCACATTATGTAAGTAATATAATGCATGTTACCAAAGCAAGACCTGCTGTACCCGTGTACTGAGTGTCACACTAATTGAGCAGTGCGCAGTTCCTTCTGGCATTAGCACTGGTAATATTTCTGTGTACTGCTTGTGCAAGGCAGTTTTACTGGTACTACATGAATAAAGACCATGATGAGATAAACATAGGTACACACAGTATTGTACTAGTCCTACTAAGACATTTTCTGTCTTATTAGTTCATTTCAATTTTCCTGCACTGCAAGTGCTAAAATACTAGAGCTGTTATCAATGCAAATGAGCTTGTCAAACAGCTTGTGACTACAGCCCTATGTCCTGAAAATGAAATAGAAGCCAAAACAGTTTTACCTGCTGAAAACATTTAACAACTGAAGAGTTCAAAGGGTCATTACTTCTGTTTTTGTGCAGCTGAATGAAGCAGATTTTGCATCAGTCTGTCATGGCTGCTGTTTAGAATAAACATTTTAAAAAATGCATCCATTGTAGCCCTTAAACTGAATACAAAAAAACTGAATATGAGACTCAGTTCTATATTACTATATAAAATGAGTACTACATATGCAATTAATTGTCTGATAAGTTTATTTTTGGTTCTAGTTTGCTTTAAAAGGGATACATTTTCCCAATGTTTTGTCATTTTATAACATTTTATCATTTTAACACTTTTTGTCACCAACATACATTTTTCTGCACTAGATTTTATGAGAGCAAATGACATGAGGACTTCTTGGATCAAGAACAAATAAACACATGCTTATTACTAGCATTTAATATGAAATCCATTTTCAGCCTAACTGCTGTTTTGATTGAATCAAAATTGAAATGAAATGTAGCCAGTTTTGTTTCAATTTTGCTCCAGTCATTGAACATTGATAAAGAGGTCTTTTAAGACTCTTCAACATATGTATGCAGTGCACCCAGTTACCTCGGTTACCTGGAAGCTGAAGCTGGCATAATAGTGTGAGCTTCTGATTCCCAAAATTTAAAAATGTTGTCAATTTAAAGGATACCCAAGGTGACATGTGACATGATGAGATAGACATGTTTATGTACAGTGCCTAGCACACAAATTACTATACTGTGTTCCTTTTTTTCTTTCTCTGTCTCAAAGTGTTAAATATCAGGTATGTAAGTGGCTGACTCAGTCCTGACTCAGACAGGAAGTGACTACAGTGTGACCCTCACTGATAAGAAATTCCAACTATAAAACACTTTCCTAGCAGAAAATGTCCTCTGAGAGCAAGAAAGAGATAAAAAGGGGATTTTCTTATCAGTGTGGGTCACTCTGTAGTCGCTTCCTGCCTGAGTCCGGACTGAGTCAGCCACTTACATACCTGATATTTAACTCTTTCAGGCAGAGAAAGAAAAAAAAGGAACACAGCATAGTTATTTGTGTGCTAGGCACTGTACATACCCATGTCTATCTCATCATGTCACATGTTACTTCGGGTATCCTTTAAGAAAGTGATTGTGACAGTAGAATTCAGTTTAGATTTTCAGCTCTAATTGACTGCAGTACTATGCATAACTGTGCTCATTAGCAATATGGACTACACTGTTAAGTAACACAGTCCCATGCTCAAGCTAGATTGCCTCTGTCTTCTAATCTGTTGTTGTATATTTGCATTTACAAAGGCTGATGGGTTGGGTAAGTAAAGCAAAATGTACTCATTTGTCACCTGCCATTTAACGATCTCTAAACGGTTGGGGCAGCTGTACACATATTAGATTCTTGTCAAACGACTGTCTAAGCTGAAGATCATCTCATTTGTGTACAAGCCTAACTTACCCTTACCCATACAAACAAGAGACTCCCAAAACACTGCAGGGCGGCCCCTTGAGCACGCCCTTAATGGCTGCAGCTCTTGAGCGCTTTGAGTCCAACAAGAGAAAAGTGCTATACAAATGTTCGGATTATTATTATTATCAGATTATGATGCCTCTACTCTAGTCTTATCCTCCCAGACCTCTCTTCTGCTTGTGAACCACCTTCTACTTCTCCAAATCCTCTCATCCATGGGCATTTATGGTCTTGCTCTCTCCTGGCTTTCCTCCAACCTCTCAGATAGGACCTTTAGAGTTGCCCACTCCGGCACCACCTTCTCTCCACGTCTCCTCACTGTTGGAGTTCCCCAAGGCTCAGTCCTCGGACCTCTCCTTTTCTCTATCTACACATATGGTCTTGGTCAGCTCATCAGCTCCTTTGGATTCCAATATCACCTATACGCTGACGATACAGATATCTACATTTCAGCTTCTGACTTGGATACCGTAACAGCTCGTGTCCCTGACTGTCTCAATCCAATCGCCTCCTTCATGTCCTCCCATTTTCTACAACTCAATATGGACAAGACTGAAATGGTAATCTTCCCACCTCACAACTCAATGCCCCTGCCTGACATCACTATTTCTGTTGATGGCACTTCCATAACACCTGTCCCCCAGGCTCGCTGTCTAGGTGTAATTTTGGACTCAAATCTCTCATTCAAAACACACATTGATAAACTATCCTCCTCTTGTCGCCTCCACCTAAAAAACATCTCCCGCATCCATCCTTTTCTCACCCAGGGACACTACCAAACTTCTGGTGCATGCCCTGATTATTTCACGACTAGACTATCGCAACTCTCTGCTCTGCGGCCTCCCGCCAACCGTTTAGCCCTGTTACAGTCCATCATGAACTCTGCTTCATGACTCATCCACCTCTCATCCAACTTCTCTAACCCAATCCCCCTCCGTTAGTCCCTTCACTGGCTACCAGTTACACAAAGGATACAATTTAAAATCCTTACTCTCGCCTACAAAGCTCTCCACAACCTAGCTCCTTCCTATCTAAATCAACTTATTTCCAGATACCATCCTACACATAATCTCCGCTCTACTAACAATATCCTTCTGTCTTCTTCCCTAGTCACCTCATCTCACTCCTGCTCACAAGACTTCTAGTAGATCCTCTTCCCTCCTCTGGAACACTCTCCCTCAACACATACTCTCCTACCTTAGGACACTGCCCACTGACCACCATTTCTACCACTCCATACACAGCTTCCCTTTACCTACTGTCCTATACCTTAAAGGACAATCGAGGTGACACGTGACATGATGAGATAGGCATGTGTATGTACAGCGCCAAACATAAAAATAACTAGGCTGTGTTCCTTTTTTTCTTTCTCCCCCTGAAAGAGTTAAACATCAGGTAGGCAAGTGACAGTTTCTGTCCAGGTCGGGAGCGGGTTGGACTGGGTCAGACTATAGCATAACCCTCACTGATAAGTAATTACAGCCAAAAAATACTTTCCTGTCAGTAAATGGCTTACGAGAGCAGGAAAGAGATAAAAAGGGTCAATAATTCATAGATTTGAGCTCTAGCATACTTAAATATAGGTGTCATTGAGCAGAGACAATGAAACAGTAAAAACTTAAAAACTAGATTGAAATATAAAAATATATAAACTGTGGGATATCTAAAAAATTATTTTTTAGGACGAGGATAGATACAATTTTTTTCTCATCAGTTTATCTTCACCTCAGATGTCCTTTAAACCTTTATGCTGGGTTTACACCATACAATTTTCTGTTAGATTTACCTGCCAGATAGATAAAGTTCAACATGTTGGAAATGTATCTATCTTACCATCTATCTGCCGAGCAATTAGGCATTGTTCTACTCAGCAGGAGATAAACAGAAGACAATGCACCAGAGATAATGACCATTCTCTACAGAAAATAATCTAATTATGCATTCTAACAGAAAATCTAACAGAAGAATCTAACAGAAGAATCTAACAGAAAATTGTATGGTGTAAACCCAGCATAAGACTGTAATGCTGGGCATACACGGTGAGATAATGCGCCAGAATCGAGCCAGCGGCTCAATGCCGGTGCGTCCCCACTCATCCGCGCGGGCGCGTGGATCGATTCCCGCTCGTCCCCGCAGGCGCTTCTTATCAGCCGCTCGTTTTTTTCTATTGTCCGCCCATGAGGATCAAGAGCAGAATCGATCCGCCGCTATGATCGGACACGTCGGATATTATCAATCGAGCCATCAGTGGCTTGATTGATAACAAGTATCTCACCATATATGCCCAGCATAAGGCCTTCTGGGCAGAGCTCTCTTCCCCTTTTGTCTCACAATGCTGTGTAATGGGTGTACATACCAAACACAAAAGGACTGCTCACTCCCAGACAGCACTCTGCCAGACTGCCACTTATATAGTCTGCAGACTGCCAGTCAGCCTATAAGAAGTGCAAATACATTACACCTACCTAATCTGCAGTACTTAATTGAGCAGAGGCTGAGCAATTCAGCCAATCATTGGAGAGGGTTCAGTCACATATAGACAAGGGCTATATGACCAGCAGGGGGCACCAGCATGCAGGAAACTCCCTCGCATCCACCCCCCTCCTAACTAAACTGCATATGGAGCTGCAAATGAAATTTAAAATATGTAAACACTAGTGCACATGACAGGCGGGGGCCCTGAGCACTGCCGCTGCTCGGGACCCCCAAACCAGCATGTAACACAATAGGGGAGTGCAGGTGAGCCCCAGAGCTTCCATCACCAGGAACTAACCCCCGCCACTGCTTCAACATGCCAAACACAAAAGGATTGTTTTGTTAGGAGGGGGGCAGATCAGAGGGAGTTTCCTGCACGCTGGTGCCCCCTGCTGGTCATATAGCCCATGTCTATATGCAACTGAACCCTCTCCAATGATTGGCTGAATTGCTCAGCCTCTGCTCAATTAAGTACTGCAGACTAGGTGTAATGTATTTACACTTCTTATAGGCTGACTGGCAGTCTGCAGACTATATAAGTGGCAGAGTGCTGTCTGGGAGTGAGCAATCCTTTTGTGTTTGGTAAGTTGAAGCAGTGGTGGGAGTGAGTTCCTGGTGGTGGCAGCTCCGGGGCTCACCTGCATTCCCTATATTTTGTTACATGCTGGTTTGGGGGTCCCGAGCAGTGGCAGTGCTTGGGCCCCCCACCTGTCATGTGCACTAGTGTTTGCATAATGGGTGTACATACCTCCCACCCCTGTGTAACATATGTAATGTTCACTGCATCAGCTGTAACCCACCCTTGTCTTGTATTAACTGTTGTATTGTTTGTTTTGTATTGTTATACCCTGTATGCTGTTGTACAGTGCCACGGAAGATGCTGGCGCTATATAAATCAATAATAATGATGTACATACCCAGTATCTCCACCAATAATGATGCCACTGGTCTCTCGCCTGCCATGCTGGTTATGCAGTGCAGATTAGAAATTACTTGGTGAGGTCATCATTCTGCTCTCTTACCTATTATAAATACAATCTGATTGTACATTTTTTTAGGGACAACTTCCTTTAAAGTGGTCTAACACCCAGCATTTCAACTTTGCTTTAAACGATTGCTTACAGCTTAGAAACTATTATGCCAGATTTTTTTTTTAGCAGAAATTCACTGAATGGGTTAAACATGCCATTTTAGTGTTGCATTTAGCTAGAAATCTGCATCCGTACTGAGGTTTAGATACAAATGTATCGATTTACAATGTAAGTAAACAAACACCTCTCTGAGAAAGCACAGAGGGCTTCCCAGACAGGCTTTTCAGATGTCTATTTGCATTCCAAACAAATATACATTTGTATCTAAACCTCAGCACTGAGGGAATTTCTAGCTAAATGCAAAACTAAAATGTCATGTTTAACCCATTCAGTGAATTTCTGCTTAAAGAGAATCTGTAACATCAAAAGATCCCCTGGGGGGTACTCACCTCTGGTGGGGGAAGCCTCCGGATCCTAATGAGGCTTCCCACGCCGTCCTCCGTCCCTCAGGGGTCTCGCTGCAGCCCTCCAAGAATAATGACGTCAATATTTACCTTCCTGGCTCCTGCGCAGGCGCTCTGACGGCTGTCGGCTCCGAACTACACGGAAATACCTGATCGCAGTAGAGCGGACCCGACTGAGATCAGGTATTTCCGTGTAATTCGGAGCCAAGAGCAGCCACAGCGCCCCCGCTGGAGCCAGCAAAGGTAAATATTGAACTGACAGTCGGCTCTGTCGCCGACTGTTCGGAGGGCTGCAGCGAGACCCCCGTGGGACAGAGGACGGCGTGGGAAGCCTCATTAGGATCCAGAGGCTTCCCCCACCCGAGGTAAGTACCCCCCAGGGGATCTTTTTGACGTTACAGAGTCTCTTTAAAAAAAAATCTGGCATAATAGTTTCTAAGCTGTAAGCAATCTTTTAAAGCAAAGTTGAAATGCTGGGTGTTAGACCGCATTAATGTCGCTTACCAGTACAGTATGATTACACAGTAAATGAGCAGGTATGAGTGTACTTGTATGTCTGATTTATAAATAAAGTTCAATGATCAAAAGCCTAAACTCATCAGAATATTTCATGATTTCTTCTTGCTTTGATAATATCTTGTGGATGTAGAGATCATTTGATGGACTTTACATTGCTATCTATAATGACTAAACATAGCTCCTATTCAAATCGATTTTTCTCCTAAGTTTTCAACTAGTAAATAATTTTGAATCTTTTATTTAAAATAACTTTTCAGCACTCTGCAATTTGAAAAAAATTCTTAATGCAAACCTGAAGCAAAACAAAAGGTATGACAATGAATTGTATGTGTAGTACAAATAAGGAATTAGTAGCAAAGAAATAAGTTTCCTCTTTTTATTTTCTGTTATATCGCTTTTTGTTTTTTTTTCTAATATTGCATCATTCTGTCACAGTTGCCGTTTTAAAAGCACATTCTGGGCCGTATGCGACTCACTTGTTCTCCTGCGTTTTCTCCCAGGAGAATATTTTTCATCTTCAATTTAAAATAACTTTTGAGCACTTTGCAATGGAAATAGTACCAAAAAGTAGGTGAAAAGGTACTGTCAATATTATTTTTAGTATGTGTTTGCTTGCTGGTGGTTTAAAAGGCATTTTATTTACTAGTTGTAAAATTATGACCTAGAAGAAGACTCAGGTGAAAAAGTGAATTGCATAAGGCCCATTATATTTAAATAGAACTTTCAATGTCACCTAACTGGATCTTAACTTTCAAACATAATTTACTGTTCAAAATATTTTCAGGAAAAAAAAGTCTAAACCAAAGTCATAAGAATGCATTGGTGGTAGTGCAGTGGTAGTGCTTGTTCCTAGCAGGACCTGTAATAAGTTCAATGTTGATACTGTTGGGTTTTTAAGGGTCAGGTAAATATCATCAATAAAAAGGTGAAGTTTACTAATGTGTAGCCCTATATGTCGGGGTGTAATGTGATTGCATGAGTCAAGGGGAACCATGGCTAGTGCAAACAGGGCAGGGATAAAAGGGCACCCCTGCTTCGTTAATAAAATAGGAGCCATTTCATCCTTGTAATTTAAGAGTGGCTTGAGGTTCTGAGTACAACTGTTTGAGACAGCTAATGAAATTTCCCTGGATTCCAGCATGATGGAGGATCTCAAACATTTATGCCCATGATAAGCTGACAAAAGTTTTCTTCATGTGAGAAGCATAAGCCTACCCTTAGACTTGTTACTGTGGGCAATATAATCTTTAGCTTGTCATAGTAAGACAAAACTCACTTTCAAATCATAAATTATTATTTATTTTTTTTTAGAAATCCTGGATGCCAATATTGATGTGCAGATTTAAAGGTTTAGAAGGGCTATTGACCTACAGTATAGTGTTTGGAATTGAGGTGGTCTTTGTTAGGTTTTTGGTATTATGGCTATTTTGAAATTCAGAGGGAATTTTATTTTTGGATTTTCACTAAGGAAGTTAGATGTGAAGTTAAATGGTCCTTTTATTTCCTATAATTGATAGTGCCAAAAGCATCTGCACCTGGGGTTTTACATAGTTTTATATGTTTAGTAGTATTTAAAACTTCAGAGTAGTTAATGGGCTCATTAAAAGACTTCCTAGCTTGCTGAGTGAGTTTTGGTAAACTAAGTTTTCCTATGGCGTTGTATAGAATCTACTTGATAAAGTCTGGTGGAACTTTTTATAGCTTCTAAAATAATGTTTGGAGGGTTTTGAATATTTGTGCAGATCACCCATGATTTCACCTTCGTCAGTCCTAATTTTGTAGATATTTATTTTTTTCGAATTAGTTTCCTGATTGTACAATTTATATACAGTACAATGTTACACCATTTATATAGAATAATATACTACCAGAACAGTATATCCAAATTATAATTAATCTGCTGATTCTTATATAACCTGTGTATTGGAATGAATATACAAAGAGTATGCAATAAGATTGTATTATGTATGGCTTACTGTAGAATGACAATAAGGTCACATATCACAGAGCCTGTTAGGCTTGCTGGGTCATTGGCCCTGGTCTTAACCAGAAGTCTTTATATATCAGCAAGATACATTTCAGAGACTTCCGGTTCCGGCGCCTGGATGGAAGGAGGCTGACTCGGGAGCTCCGTTAGCCGAGTCTCTGGCCGGCGATCCGCAGAGCACACAAAGCGCCCCCGCTCCTCGGCAAACTCCCCTGGAGACCACCTGGACTCGCCAGCAGCCATCCGTCCGTCTCATGGACTGCTACATAACGCGGTCCACAACAAAACAGGCTCCGATCACGGAGGAAGCCGCTCCCAACATGGCCGCCGCCCCTCTTCCCTTGCAGCACGACCAGCCACAATCTCCCGCTATGGACCAAGGGTCTCAGTATCCTCAGCACTCGCAACACTCTCAGCACTCACAAGCCTCCGACTGCCCAGAGGACTTGCAGCTGCCAGATCAAGGTGAGAGAGAAAGGGGGGACATTGATTACCAGCAACTGGCCACGGCAGTGGTGGAGAAACTGGCGCCAGAGCTGCAGACAGTTATACAGACAGCCATAGATCAGTCTCTGAGAGAAGTAAAATATAAGTTACAATCCCATGATCAGCATTTAGATCAAGCTGAAACACGCATACAAAAGATAGAAGACGACAGAGCTAATGAGGAGAAGGAGAATAAGAAGATGAAAGCAGAGCACAAGCAAATGCAGGAGAAATTGCAAGATCTGGAAAACCGCTCGCGACGCAATAACCTCAGAGTGGTAGGCCTCCCTGAGTCTATGACAGCCCAAGCACTGCGTGACTTCTGCGCCTCTACACTTCCTAAAATGCTAGGCTTCAAGAGAGGATGTAAAGTGGAGCGAGCCCACAGAGTGGGACCCCCACGATCTCCTTCTGACAAACGCCCTCCACGCCTAGTCCTTGCTAGATATCTAGACTTTGCAGAAAAAAACGATCTGCTACGCTCATACAGGGAGCTAGACCACCCCTTGGAACATCAAAACACACAGATCCGAATCTTTAATGACTACTCTGTTGAGGTCTCGAAGAAACGTCAGGCTTTCAACCCTGCGTGTGCTCTATGCATTGAAAAAAAATGGAAGTTTGCATTACAATATCCTGCTATCTTGAGAGTAACCGATGACACTGATGAAACTCATGTATTTCATATAGTCACTGCGGCCCTTACTTTTCTGCGAAAAAACAATGCTGAACCAGATTGAAACTGTGAACTTCTTTTTCTGCACTGATTAAGCCTGTTAGGCAGGGGGCGCTGCCATACTGTAATTTGCTCACCCCTCAGAATACAGAAGTCATGTTGACTCTTTTCTACATAGTTCAGGATTTTTGTTATTGACAACCTCTTATTTGGACTAGAGGTGTGGGTTATAGTACATTACCTACAGCTAAGGATATGATATCGGCCGGAGCGCCGGCTTGGAACACAAAGGGAGAAGATGACGTCCAGGGAAGAAGTGGAGTCACGTAGCTATGCTCTTTGTTGCTTATTTTTTTTTCTTTTTTTTTTTTGTTGTTTTTTGTTTTTCCCTTACTGGCACGGACACTATATTTGATGGGGAAGCTTAGGAGTAATCCAGCTCCTACTTGTAAATTCTTGCCAAGAGGGGAGGGGGTTAGGGAAGGGGGGAGGGAAATTTTGGGAGGATTCTGTCACCCCGCAAAGGAGAGCACTTTCAAACTACTTGCTGTGTGTAGATTGTCACCCAACCTGATCCATGGCACAAAACCCCCATGATGCTGAATATAACATCATGGAATGTCAAGGGTTTGCGCTCCCCAGGGAAGCGCTCCATAGTGATTCGCCACCTTAAAAAAGTTAAAACAGACATAGCAATGCTTCAAGAGTGCTATTTGACGCAGAAACAATTTAAATATATGGCTAAATGTTGGGTGGGACAGGTCTTTGGCTCTCCAGCCCAGGGACGCAAAGCCGGAGTGATAATTTTACTACATAAATCCTTACAGGGACAAATTGTAAATCACAAATTTGATAATAGGGGTCGGTGGGTATGGATCAGGTTGCGGTTAGCCGGAGAGGAACTGGTCCTCTTTAATGTATATGCCCCAAATGAGGAAGATAAGTCCTTTTACAACGAGGTTAGAAAAGAGGTACTACTGTTGGGAGATGTTAAAATAATTCAAGGGGGGGATTTTAATGCCATCATGAACACTTATGAGGATAGATCCAGGAGAGTCCCAGCGAGCAAACTTTCCGTCACCAAATCACAAACCTTGAACGACTATATAACTACTACATCACTATGTGATAGCTGGAGAGTTTTACATCCAGACAGTGAAGAGTTTACCTTCCACTCTCATCCTCATGATTGTGAGAAACGAGGCAGCTGCGGCGAACAGCACCGCTGCCCGCAGCTGCCTCCATGCGGCCATCCGTACCCTCGGCGTCCAGGACGCAGAGGACGGAACATTCTTTCGGGCAGGGGGTCGCCGTAGTGCGCGGGCGTGCGCACAGACGGGACTTTTATGCGGGGAGGAAGCCCGTCAGCTGACCTGTCGGTCGGCTGACGTCAGAGGAGTCCCACGGCGCCCGGGATTGGCTGATTCAAGGGGGCATGCCAGTGGGGTCTCCTCTGCTTCATAAGCCTCCAGGCTTCATTGTAGGATTGTCTGTTGTCGTGAATACTTGCATGTTAGCGCGCAGACCTTAGGCTAGTTCCCTGGTCTTGATACTAAGGATTTCACACCTAGTCTAGGATATTGCTATATTGCTATTGTTACTTGTAGACTAGTTCCCGGATGTTGATGCCACGGATTTCACACCCAGACTAGGATATTACTACTGTATTGATCTCCTGTGTATGACTCTTAGCTATTACCTCTGACTCTGATCCTGCCTTCTGATCCTGTACTTTCGCCTATCTGTCTACCTGTTGCTGAACCTCTGCCTGATTACCGTTTACTCTCTTGTCTCATGATTCTGTACCGATACGTACCTCTCTGTTACCGACCCTTGCCTGCCTGACAATTCTACTCGACAGTGGGCCCTCGCCACTGGTGAGGTGTTTACTGCGCCAGCTCCGCTGGTTAAGCAACTCTGCTAGGCTATAGTTCAGCCTTAATTACCTGCTCACTAGGTATCTGTCATTTTAGTATTACTGTATCTCTTAGGCTGCGGTACAGTTTGACTCACCCGCCCCTCAGGTGTTCATTTGCCAGCAGTATATTCTGAATCACCCGCTCCTCGGGAGATTTAGCCTCTTCAGTATTGTTTCTCCAGTTTGCTGGAACTTGTACGCTAGTGCACGCTGCGTGTACTGATAGTACCTCACCAGCCCCTCTGGTGAGGTTTCTTCAAACTATTAAAGTTACGGTTGCACCCAAACACTTACACTTTATTTGGTGTCCAGAGGTTAGCCATACTTGTATTATTGGTGATTCTGCAGATCACTAATGATCAGGTATATATCTGTATTGTCAGTGATACTGCAGATCACCGATAATCAGATACTCTCTGTGTGCTGACACCGACCGTTACAGAACAACAGACCAGTAAAGTATTATGGAGGCACTCTGTCAATGGGTCGACGTGTTAACTGTCACCGTTAATGAACTCATTAAAACGGTGAACGCTCAGCAGACTCAGATTGACCAGCTAGCTGAGTCAGTTAACTGTTTATTGGACCCTAATAACCGAGTGTTTAGGCCTTCTGTGATCGAGCCGAGAGTACCCCCACCTGAAAAATTCTCAGGGCATCGCTCGGATTTTAGCAATTTTAAGAATAGATGCTTATCTTATTTTGAATTACGACCCATTTCTTCAGGTACAGAAGCTCAACGGGTCACATTTATTAAGACTTTATTGTCTGGAGACTCCCAGTCCTGGGCCTATAGTCTCCCTACGGGGCATGAGGCCTTGGTCTCGGTAGAGGAGTTCTTTAAAGCCATGGCCGTAATTTATGACGACCCAGATTTGGCAGTGACGTCTGAGAGGAAGTTAAAAACCCTCAGACAGGGTCAGAGTTCCGTTGAGGTTTATGCTGCCGAGTTCAGGAGATGAGCAGTATCAGCCAGGTGGGGGCAGTACGCACTCTTGGACTGTTTCTTGTCCGGATTGTCTGACGCGGTGTCTGATCTTATGTTGGGCCATCCAGAACCCAAAACGCTGGATGAGGCCATTTCTTTGGCCATCAAAATTGATAGACGAATTCGTTATCAAAAACAAACTCGGGCTAAGCCCCCAAGAAAGTTTTCCTCATGTACTTTCTCAGCATCTACGCCTACCTCTCCACCAGCTGACGAGCCAATGCAAATTGGGCAGGTCAAGCGCTCAGAGGTAGAGAAAAATCGTAGGCGAGCCGAGAAGTTATGTTTATACTGTGCCGATAAAGGGCATATGGTTTCTGCTTGTCCTAAGAAGGCGGAAAACACTATCGCCTAGGAGTAGCCGGAAGTACTACCCTAGGCGATTTTGATATACCTCTAAGTAATAAACGTGTATTGCTTCCTTGTACAATCACCTGGGAGGGTCAGGTTCACACTACTGAAGCTTTTTTAGATTCTGGATTGGCTGTTAATGTTATTTCCGCAAACTTCGCCAGTCAATTTGGTTTTTCGTTGCTTCCACTGGGGGAGCAGATTAAAATTACTGCGGTGGACAATTCTCCACTGCCTGTCACCATCACTCAGACCCCTGAAGTGGTATGCCAGATTGAAGCCCTACATAGAGAACTTATGCAGTTTCTGGTATTGGAGATGTCCACATCCACGGTCATCTTAGGCATGCCATGGTTAAAAAAGCAGTCCCCAGATATTGACTGGCGTACCAGACAGTTGATAAGCTGGTCTCCCTTCTGTCATGACCACTGTTTGAAGCTGGTTCCCATTGCGGTGAATGAGGCCCAAGTACTTGGAACCAGTGAACAGGATCCAGAACCCTCTGGGGCGCAGGTTGACTTGGATTGGGCCTCAGAGCTGGGTCCTTTTCAACAAGAAGTTCCTGAGGGTAAACCAGAGGGGGTTCTTTTTGTCCCCCTCCATTTGAGATTCAAGGTTTTGGAGGCGTTCCATGCCCATAAAAATGCTGGTCACCCGGGGGTGGCTCGCACCCTAGAATTATTAAATCGGAGTGTCTGGTGGCCCTCCGTCACTTCTGATTGTAAGGAGTTTGTGGGAAGCTGTGCTGTTTGTGCCAGGAGCAAGGCTTCTAGGCGAGCGCCTGCCAGCACCTTACAGCCGCTTCCCGTGCCCGAGGAACCTTGGACCCATATGTCCATGGACTTTGTGGATGAACTGCCTCTCTCTGAGGGTAAAACGGTCATTTTGGTAGTAGTTGACAGGTTCAGTAAGATGGCACACTTCATCCCCTTGAACGGACTCCCCTCTGCACAGGAACTGGCAGAGCTGTTTATTCTTCCCATTTTCAGACTGCACAGGATTCCCCAGGATGTGGTATCAGATAGGGGAGTCCAGTTCACTTCTCGATTCTGGAAAGTTTTCTGTCAGCAATTGGGGATGAAGGTATCGTTCTCCTCTGGCTACCACCCACAGACCAACGGCCAAACTGAGAGGGTAAATCAGGCTCTCGAGCAATTTCTCAGGTGTTATGTGGCTGATGCCCAGACTGAGTGGGTCAAGTTCTTGCCGTATGCCGAGTACGCCCACAACAACTTGAAGTCTGCTTCATCAGGGTTCTCCCCGTTCCAGGTTGTTACGGGGAGATCACCCAAGTTTTCACCCCTGCCTGTGGTGACTTCACCTTTTCCAGCCTTAGAACATTGGTCTGAGACTATGAGAGGCATCTGGAACAAGGTGAAGCAAAATTTGGAAAAGGCCTTTTTTACTCAAAAGAGGCAGGCCGACAAAAGACGTTCGGTAGAATGGAAGTTCGCACCGGGAGATTTGGTGTGGATTTCCACTCGACACTTGTCCCTAAGACAGCCCTCTGTGAAATTGGGTCCCAAATTCATAGGGCCCTATTCCATTTCCAGAAAAGTGAATAATGTTACCTATATGGTGTCACTTCCTCACAGTTTCAGGGGTGGTAGGACATTCCACGTTTCACTTTTGAAGCCTGCCGTTTATGTGGATGCTACTCCTCCTCCCCCTGTGGTGATTAACGGAGAACCAGAGTATGAAATAGAAAGGATTTTGGATTCTCGTAGAGTACGGAAATCTTTACAGTATCTGGTCCACTGGCGAGGGTATGGTCCTGAAGAGAGATCCTGGGTACCACTCTCTCACATGCATGCCGAGGAACTCAGGATGGAGTTTCATAGATTGCATCCAGATAGGCCGGGTGGTGCGTGTCCGGAGTCCAGGCCTAGAGGGGGGGGTACTGTGAGAAACGAGGCAGCTGCGGTGAACAGCACCGGTGCCCGCAGCTGCCTCCATGCGGCCATCCGTACCCTCGGCGTCCAGGACGCAGAGGGCGGAATGTTCTTTCGGGCAGGGGGTCGCCGTAGCAAGCAGGTGCGCGCACAGACGGGACTTTTATGCGGGGAGGAAGCCCGTCAGCTGACCTGTCGGTCAGCTGATGTCAGAGGAGTCCCACGGCGCCCGGGATTGGCTGATTCAAGGGAGCGTGCCAGTGGGGTCTCCTCTGCTTCATAAGCCTCCGGGCTTCATTGTAGGATTGTCTGTTGTTGTGAATACTTGCGTGTTAGCGCGCAGACCTTAGGCTAGTTCCCTGGTCTTGATACTAAGGATTTCACACCTAGTCTAGGATATTGCTGTATTGCTATTGTTACTTGTAGACTAGTTCCCGGATGTTGATGCCACGGATTTCACACCCAGACTAGGATATTACTACTGTATTGATCTCCTGTGTATGACTCTTAGCTATTTCCTCTGACTCTGATCCTGCCTTCTGATCCTGTACTTTCGCCTATCTGTCTACCTGTTGCTGAACCTCTGCCTGATTACCGTTTACTCTCTTGTCTCACGATTCTGTACCAATAAGTATCTTCCTGTTGCTGAACCTCTGCCTGATTACCGTTTACTCACTTGTCTCACGATTTTGTACCGATACGTACCTCTCTGTTACCGACCCTTGCCTGCCTGACCATTCTACTCGCCAGTGGGCCCTCGCCACTGGTGAGGTGTTTACTGCGCCAGCTCCGCTGGTTAAGCAACTCTGCTAGGCTATAGTTCAGCCTTAATTACCTGCTCACTAGGTATCTGTCATTTTAGTATTACTGTATCTCTTAGGCTGCAGTACAGTTTGACTCACCCGCCCCTCAGGTGTTCATTTGCCAGCAGTATATTCTGAATCACCCGCTCCTCTGGAGATTTAGCCTCTTCAGTATTGTTTCTCCAGTTTGCTGGAACTTGTACGCTAGTGCACGCCTCGTGTACTGATAGTACCTCACCAGCCCCTCTGGTGAGGTTTCTTCAAACTATTAAAGTTACGGTTGCACCCAAACACTTACTCTTTATTTGGTGTCCAGAGGTTAGCCATACTTGTATTATTGGTGATTCTGCAGATCACTACTGATCAGGTATACATCTGTATTGTCAGTGATACTGCAGATCACCGATAATCAGATACTCTCTGTGTGCTGACACCGACCGTTACAATGATGTTTGGTCTCGCTTGGACTATCTCTTTGTCACACCTTCAGTACTACCACAGGTAACGCGGGCAGAAATTTTGGATCTAGTAATTTCAGATCACACCCCATACAATTAACATTTCCCCCATAATCCCCAGGGGCACTGATATCATCTGGAACTTTCCATCATATCTTTATAAGGATGAGGGCTTTTCCCAGTTGTTACTACAGTGGTGGTGGGAATACAAAGATGACAACGCTGCACATGTTAAGGATATCTTTCTATTCTGGGAAGCAGCCAAACCCACACTTAGAGGGAGAATAATTAGTTATGTTGCAGGCAAAAGGAAGAATCATATATCTCGTCCATGGAAGAATTACGATCTGCCCATAAAAAAATTCTCAGTAACCCCACCCCGGAATCACGTTTAAAATGGCAGGCAGCAAAAAAAAAATCTGACATAGACTTCAAGATCAGAGAGAGATATCTAAAATCCTATAGGGATCTATATTATTACAAATTTGGAAATAAGATGGGGAATCTCCTCTCGAGAATGGCAAAACCTCCTCACACGACTACAGTTATTACCGACCTAAGATCTACCTCAGGTCAAATCCTGAACGACCCCAAATCCATCAATAAAACCTTCTGGGACTTCTACTAAACCTTATATAAACAAGTCCATAATCATAATTCAGAGGCTCCCACCCCTTCTTGGTTCAACAAATTATCTATACCGACTTTATCAGAGGAAGATCTATCTCTCTTAAACGTGAATATTACCCCAGAAGAGGTCACAGGCACAATTAAAGCTTTGTCAAACAAAAAAGCTCCAGGCCCAGGCAGGCTTACCCCTGAAGGGTGAGCCCTAATCAGGTGAGGTTTGTGCGACAAAGATCCGCTATAGCTAATATCCGGAAAGTGCTAATAGCCCAGGATTATGTAGGAGCCTATCCTAAATCATGTAGCACCTATGCCCTACTGCTGATTGATGCGGAAAAGACTTTTGATAACGTCAATTGGGCATGGATGGAGAAAATTTTAGACAAAATGAATATTCAGGGGGGTATCAGAAGACTAATAAAAGCAATGCACATCAACCCGAGGGCACGGATATATACTCCGGGGTTTCTTTCTGAGATAATTGTGCTCGAAAAGGGAACTAGGCAGGGCTGCCCCCTATCTCCTTTACTGTTCAATCTGGCGTTGGAATCCCTGACCCAGATGCTAAATGGGAACATAGAGGGGATGGAAGTAGGGGATGCGTGATCTCTTAGGCCATGTTCGCTGACGATATTTTACTTTTTTTGAGGAACCCGGAATCTCAACTTGAGGAAGTTTTTGAAATTATTCAAGAAGTGGGTTCATTTAGTGGGTTCAAGGTTAACATATCCAAGTGTGAACTCCTATATCTTTCCCCCTGCGCACCTAAACATACTTTATCCCATCTCCCTGTTAAGGTCAGCTCAGTGATCACATATCTAGGCATTAAAATACACAAAGACCCGAATAGGCTATATTCCCTGAACTATGTTCCCTTGATTTCAGATCTAAAACGCCAGTTAATCAGCTGGGAGAACCTACCAATCAACCTTCTGGGAAGAGCTGCTCTGATCAAATCAGTTACTTTTGGCAGGCTGTTATATCCCCTGCAGACTATCCCTCTTCTGTTGAAGCATATAGACATGACAAGATTTTTGTTGAAAAATAAAAAGCCAAGAATAGCACTCTCGAAGCGGACACTTTCTAGATTATGGGGGGATTAGCAATTCCAGACATCCGCCGCTATAACTTGGCATGTCTGACTAGACACATCAGAGACTGGTTGAATAAGACTAGCAAATACTCAAACTACTTCTTGGAGGCATCTTTCTCTGATCCATGGTCGTTGTCTGGGCTACTTCATACCACACAAAAATACATGCCCTAAAAACTCAAAAACAGTAGAGTTATTAGAGACACAGTGATGGCCTGGAGAGCCCTCAGGAAAATGTTCCATGTACCTCAGCAAATCTCCAAATATATGCCGTTATGGGGTCTCCCAAGCTTCCCAGCTAGTTTGGCTCACGGGGGTTTCCTGATTTGAAAAGAAAAAGGTGTTGAGTGTCTGGGACAGCTTTGTGACCTGCGCAGGGGGAGGCTTTTGACATTTCATGAGATTAGAGCAAAATTTGGGATGCCCAGGGGCCATTTCCTATATTATGGACAATTACCACAATGGACAAAAAAAAATGGACAAAATGGACAAAATTAATCATATTTACGAAGTAAAATAAAAGAGGTACCAGTGGTAGCCAACTTGGACTCCGTTGACAAATGTATTTCTCCTCATCTTTCTCAGGTATCTCTATCTGAAATTCATGCTAGGTTACAAGCGATCAGCTTAGAGATTAAAGCACAAAATAACTTCACTAAATGGAAAAAAGACATATCATGTGAAAGCTTGGAAGAGAAAATATTGGTGGGATACAGGATAGTCCATAACATAGTACCGGGGGAGACTTGGAGGGAATCACAGCTTAAATTAATTCATAGGGCTAAATTCGCCTTTAATATAAAGTATCAAACTCCTCCTGCGCATTATTCCCCGAGATGTCCCAAATGCTCTCTGCAAAATGCAGATCTGTTCCATTGTCTATACTCTTGCCCATCAATAGCAAAATTCTGGATTGATGTCTTGGTGTATATAAAACGAGTATGTAACCTGCACTTAACTTTATGTCCGCTTATGCTTTTGTTCAACTATGTTGAACCCAACAAATCCGATCCAACGCAAAAACAAGTTCTAATTTTAGTAAACTGGCACACTTGATTATTATAGCCTCCCGCAAAGTGATTTTCAATAAATGGATATACCCAAGTGTCCCTACTGTGTGGGACGCACAAGAGGAACTCCAGCATCTTTTCAATCAGGACAGACTCGAGTCAATTATACATAAGGACAAAAAACAGTGAGTTTTTTTCAAGAAATGATAAGGCTTTATTCTCGCAACATATACAAAGGACAAGATAAGAACGTTAATGGAACATTTCAAGTATACCAAGTGGTACCTCATGGAACATTTGAGGGGCTCCTTGGGACGCCTTGACATCACATAGGGGCTAAAATAGCAAAGGACATGCTCTCAGGGGTGACAGAAGGGGGATAAAGGGGTTCAGGGGGAGGGGAGGGGAGACAGGAACTTAAGCCAATAATACTGTTGGAACTAAGGAACGTGCAAATGTTTACTATGAGAGGCTTATCTGCAATTCATATCTTTGTAATGGATCTGTATGTTCCAGGTTCAATGTATCATTTCCTGTCTGGTTACATGTTGGGTTACAAAATAAAAATTGTTGTTTTATAAAGATACATTTCAAGCAAACTACTGCACAGACCCATTCATTATTCCTACTCACCAAAAGGATGTTCCAGTGCACTGTGCAACACAGGTTGTACTTGCAATGTATGTACTGGTACCTTACTGAGGGTTTTTTTTGTGAAAGTGGAATTACACTTTAAACTTTAAAGGGTATCGTAAGGTTATCTTAACTAAATTAGCCAGTTTAACTTACCTGGGGCTTGTTCCAGCCCCCTGCAGTACTCCTGTGCCCTCACCGTCATTCAGAGCTGTTCCGCTCATTAGCAGCTTCCCTCCGTAACCCAGTTACTGCGCATGCGCGACCCTGGCCTCGCGCCTCCTCAATTGTGCTCTAATAGCTGGGAGTGTTCTGTGTATACAGGATTGCAATTTTTACAATCTGTGCATGTGCAGAATGCTCCTGTCCACAGAGGCAGAAGGGAACCGCGTGGAATGACTGCAAGGGACGACAAGGACTGCAAGGGGCTGGAAGAAGCCCCGAGTAAGTTAAACTGGCCACAATAGGTTTACTTTACATTTCCTTTAAAGGGAAATTAATCATTTGCTTAGAAAACCTCTGTGATTTAATTTAGCACTACATACAGTATTAAAAGTGAGCTGCTTTACTTGCAACAGGAGGGATGCTACAGCACCTGGAAATAAGGCTGTCGAAGATAAAAGAAGGTGGACTACTGTACATGGAAGAGTGGAGTTGTGTGTCATACACAGTAAGAGGCTGCTTTGTATTGTTATACATAAAAAGGTGACGTCGGTTGCACATGCATAGGGGTGATGACAGTACTGGTAGAGGGGTAGACTGTTATCATAAGAGGATGAAAATGATCAATGCAAATTTGGTCCTGAACACTGATTTGGAAGAGGCAACAATAAAGGGAACTAGAGTTTGAACAATTGCCAAGGCAGTGTTGCAGAGAGGAACTTTTAAGTCTAGTCTCAGTTACCTATTGCAGCTTCACACATCTCAGATCCATATTTGGTCATACTACCAAAAGTGTACATTCACAATAGACGCTAATGAGTTTGGCACAAGAAGCTGATAATATTTACATCCATGTCAGTACAGGTGCACTCCTAAGTTCCCTGTTTTATATATAAGGTCAGTGTTTTGAGCCCTATTTTTTTATTGCTTCTGCATCTCCTCCAGTGTCACATGAAAACACCCCACAATTTAAATAACCAGTACTTTGAAGATGCGATTCATTAAAGTAATTAAAGAAGCTTTCTCCTTCAGTGGTCAATCACTTCCATATGGCAGGATGGTTATCCTCAAAATATATACAAACAGCCAATCATAATGCAACAATGTTATAGTGGCAACCACTAGGTAGGGCCGGCTCTAGACATCTTGCTGCCTGAAACAAATTTGCCCCTCCCCCTGATTTGGAGTGATCGCATAGCACCCGACAATTTGCACCACGCATTATAGGTGCAGCTAACAGCACTATTACTATGACACGTATTACCAACAAACGAAAATCGATAATCTCAGAACTAAAACCGCAAATCAAAGAAAAGAAAGATCTCCTGATGATCCATGCTCAGACGAATCAATTTAAAACTTGTTCCCATATCTTAGACATTAAACTCAGTAGATTTGAATTGGAAATTTCAGAGAATAAACTTAGAAAAATCAATCGGGATAGGAACCTTTATAGAAAGAACCAACAGAGAACACATAGACCCAGGAGACCACAACCCTCTCACCAACCTCCATCTGATCCTGGAACCCAACCAGACTCCGATGGCAATAGGGACGAGAGGGTAATCCGTCCCTTGTCTCCCACACACCCTAACCGGGTCCCCCCACACAGACCTAGTACTTTTGGACCCATCTATCAAAGACCGGTCCATAAAAAACACTGGAGGAAGACCTCTCATAGAGATCATAAAGACCAGAACCCCTCCCAACCTAAGGGCTCGGCTTCACCGAAGCCATCCAATCTCAATCCCACACAATACATAACACTTCATAAAACCAAGAACCTCCCGCAAACACCGAAATTGAAAAATAACATTGGAATGCGTCAATGTGCAAATGAACCAGATGACTTGGAAGTATTCAGTACACCGATAGGGAAAGAACAGACCACGAAGGAGTTTGGACCCAACACCCAGAGAGTGAATTCCGATCAAGATTTGCTGGATTTGAGTATATATGATCCACAGACGCAGGAACCAGGATTTGAGGAGGGGGAGACCCTACAGATAGAAGGACCCCGACAGGACTCACTACAACCGTCTACCTCGCATGCGACCACCGTCACCCCGTTAAATCCCCCAAGATTCCCAGATTCAACAAACCATCGAAAGCCAATCAAATGAATCGGTCTAGCTCCAAACACATTACAGACTATTATTCATCTGGACCACACAGTAGCTCAGAATCTAGTCTTACAGAAAAAATGACTTCGTCATCTTTTTTAGAACTCCCGACAATCATGGGAGAGTCCCCACAACTATGGCCCAGACTCCCAAACCCGATTGGGAGGCCGAGTCCCCTTACGATCTCCTCACCCATGAGGGCCAAAAAGAGACAAGCACCAAGTCCAGACGAAAAAGGAAAAGGGGAAAAAGAGGGCGCAAAAAAACAAAACCGCAAACTCTCAGTGTAAATAAAAACACCATAGCTAAAAAAACGATTTTTAACCTATCCACATATACGCTTCAGGAAACAGAAGAAAAAGTTCTAAGCAGAGGCCTATCTTTTTGTCCTACAAAACCTTCAAGTCTCTACGAGCTGTTTGTAGATCTTAACTACTTCACGAGAAAATTAACACTCAAGCGGCATTTTGCCATGAAGAAGCTAAAAAATAACCCCGAGACCAAAGATAAATCAATTACACCATTGATCCTGGATAACGAACCAGATAAGGACATAATGTACCTCGACCACAATGAATTGGAAACAGAGAGATACATCTATACTGAATTGAAAAAGAAGTCCAACTTCTACCCTACGAACGATCGCGGACCCTATATCGAAAGCTTCTATAAACAAGTCCTCCAAGACTTCAGAGATATGGAAACTCAGGAGGGTAAACAAAACCTAACGAAAGAGGAGAAGTGTGCCCTGAAGAAGCTGAGATCGAATAACGATATAGTTATAAAATCTGCAGATAAGGGGGGGGGGGGGAATAGTCATAATGAACAAAGAGGACTATATCAGGGAAGCAAAAAGAATACTACAAGACCAGGAATACTATATGGAACTGAACGAAGATCCCACGAAGGAATACAAAAAAACTATGGACACAATGATAAAATGTGCCTATGATGAAGGAAGGAAACAGAAAAAGAATATATCACCATACATAACCCACCAGTAGCGCATTTCTATCATCTACCGAAGATCCATAAATCAGTCACCAACCCACCCTGTCGCCCAATCATAGCTGGAATAGAGTCATTAACACCTCACCTCTCAGAATTTGTGGATCTACACTTACAGCCCCTTGTACATCAACTACCGTCCTATCTCAGAGATTCCACCCAACTATTGGCAGAACTAGAAGGTATAGAATGGAAGAGTTCCTATGCGTGGGTGACTCTGGATGTCTGTGCTCTCTACTCCAACATCCACCACCATATTGGACTCCGGGCAGTCTGGCACTATCTTATCTCCAGCACGAAACTACCAACTAAACAGAAATATTTAATCATACAAGCAATAGCTTATATCCTCACACACAACTTCTTTGAATTTATGGGCACAACCTATTTACAGACCAGAGGGACAGCGATGGGGGCGGGGTTTGCCCCCAGCTATGCAAATTTAACAATGGGTCTACTGGAAACCCTACTTCTGGGCCCAGAAAATCCATTCAACAAAAACATAGTGCTTTATAAGAGATACAGTATATAGACGACCTATTCATCATCTGGGACGGTGACATCTCACTGATTAACACCTTTAAAGATTATCTCAATGGGAACAACTGGGGGATAACTTTTACTTCCAACTACAGTAGAGAAAAAATCGAATATTTGGACATAGTCGTCTATCATGAAGAGTCCCAGATCAAATCCAAAAACCATTTCAAAACAGTGGACTCTAACTCATATATCAATTTTCATAGCTGCCACCACAAACCCTGGAAAACCAATATACCATATGGTCAGTTTCTAAGAATCAGGAAAAATTGTACAGATATCACAACCTTCAACTCCCAAGCCCAAATACTCACAAAAAAAATCAAAGAATTTTTTTTTCCTAAGAACCTTGTAAAAGAAGCAAAAAGAAAAGCAAAGATGGCAGATAGAAAAGAAATTCTAAAGAGACCAGCACAACAGAAACAGAAATTGGGACAGACAAATAATGAAGTGATACCAAGCTTCATAACACGATATTCCAACAACCATCGTTCAATTAAAAACATATTGAATAAACACTGGTCTCTTTTGATGAACGATCCATTCCTTAAAATGGATATCACCAACAAACCTAAACAAATATTTCGTCGCGCTAGGACGTTGAAGAACATGCTGGCACCGAGCAGAATAAAGACAAATACCGCAATAGGAATCCCAAGACCAGATGCCACAAAGGGCAGCAGACCGTGCATGAAACCACGTTGTCTATGCTGCCCACTACTCCTAATAGATCAAAAAAGTTTCATATCCTCATACAATAAGACGACATTCACCATTCAGAACCCTATGAACTGCTCGAGTAATTTTATTATATACCTGATCACTTGCCCGTGTGGGATTAAATATGTGGGTAGAACTACACAACCCCTGAGAACACAATGGGGACAACACAAAAGAAATATTCAAAAAGGTTTTTTAAAACACGGTCTTTCACGTCACTATAGATATTACCATAACCAGTCCATAGATGGAACAACGATCTGTCCGATTGAACGAATCGGGGAAAATATCCCCAACAGACACAATGTACTAAAAGCCAGAGAAATGTACTGGATTTTCCAGCTAAACACTTTACAACCAGATGGCTTAAATATATGCTTAGAACATAACCTGTGATCGGAACAGTTGGGGACCTGTATTGTATACCACTCACAGTACAAGGATATAGTCAAAGAGCCCCACCCACTTAAGTACCCCCGAGTGAATTTCCACCATTCTTTACCCTCCTCCCTTAGGAACACCATCTTCACCTATATTTTTGTCGAGGTAGGCGGATGTATACCCCTTTTGAGAGTTATAACATAGTGGTCAGGTCTCCACACATAAACTACCACTTGCAACCTTTCTACTATACCTTAGGTATTTTCCAAAGTATAAACATTACACACACAAGTGATGTGCCACGGCTCTATATATATGGACACTGAAGAAATAGTTTGTACCATCTAGACCCATAAGAGCCCACCTTAGTCTGATCCCCACCTTGTCTGTATGCTTAGTTGTATCTAGCATTTTATGTGTATTCGTTTACTTGTGATATTTCTTATATATTTCTTATATAGTGTTTTATCCATGGTTTTTACTAATGGTTTTATTATAAATAGACTAAAGCGTTATTAAAAATATTCTCTATTCTTTTATGTTTTTCCCCATAAGGTTCAGGTAGCCACAACTATATATAGGGATAAACAGGGAATATTATAGTGCCTTACCATATCTGACCTGTAGAGGGCTGCCTTAGCCCTAAAACAGGCCTCATACATTTATATATTACTCTATAGTTCACTAATTTATACAATATATCTTTAAATTATATGATACATTCAAGTATCTTTCTCCTACATAATCCCCCTTTTTTTGATAATAAAAATAAAATATATAAAAAACAGTCATTACTACGTAATAATTTCCTTTTCCCATACTCCAATATGCTTCAGGCCACTTCCAACATGGCTGCAGCATTTTATCAGATCTTAGACCCCAGGAAGATGGCCACCGGCACCCTTTTATATATAGTGCCACCTCCAATATGGCCACCGCATCACACACTACCTAAAGACTACACCAAGATGGCCACCAGCACTACGCATGCCCTCTGAATCCCAGCCCCAGCAGGCCACCGTCCTGATGGGATTAGGTGGGACGTAATGACGTCACCGCACGGCGCCGCACCGTCCCATAGGAAGACGCAGGTACACATTCCTTAAATATCCTACACAGCAGCAGCGGCGCACTTTTGGCGCCCGGATGTTCGTTCCCATCAACATACAGGTATGTCCTTCCTACACACACTCTAATCTCGTGCCAGTATTGTGCTAGCTTTTGAACTAGCTCAGCGCCTGATAGCTTAGAACAGCGCAGCCTGCGCATATATATTTGGATAAGCTGTATGTATATATATACATATATGTATACTTTGTGTTAAATGGTTGTACACAGTCCCTCCGCCCATGCCCTCCCCTTCCATTTATTTTAGTTGTTACACAGCTCACCATCCAACTGGGATGAATGAGCCACATACCTCTCTATGTAACTAAGAGCGGACGTCCATCAGGGACCCCCTCATATACCTCCAGCAGCCCTGTTTGTATCCATCTGGTGTACAGGGCATACAGTGGAGGAATATATATATTTTTTACACTATTTAACTATTTCCTATGGGGCCTAACAAACCCCCCTCTCTCCCCCCCCCCCCCCCTTACTGAGGGTTTTTTCATATGAGCCCTAAAATGAATACAATTTGCCCTAGGTATAGCAAGATAAATCTTTGTCAAATTTTTGTCATATTAGAAATGTGTGCAAAAAAATAAATAAAAAAAAAAAGTATATTTTTAACAGAAATTTATAATGATGTGTATATGAAAAAACACAATTTTTAATATTGTTTTGTATTTTAATTTTAATATTATGTTTCTGTAACGTGATCTGAGTGTTGCCATTTGTCCCTAAAGGCACTTGTATTGACCTGAGGAAGCGGCTGAGAGCCGAGAAACGCGTTGTCTAAAGTGCACCAATAAAATCGTTTGCTTATTAGTAAGCTTCTCCTGCCTTTATATACTGCCAAACATCTATGAGGTAGGAAACAATTCAATTATTTCATACTTATAGAGATTGGTTTAGATACTATTTGATACTTTGGTACTATGACGTTACCCAGACCGGGCTCCTCCTATCTACCTGTTATCCTATTATACTCTCACTTACATACTTTGTATTGAGGGTGGTCCAGTCGAGTCCCTCGACGAAAGAACCATTTTTAAAAGGAGAAGCGACCGTCTTGGGGACGGTATTTCTCCACCTGCAGACAAGAGTGGTTGCCTTGTTGCAACCCGCCTTTGTGAGTATATACTCAATTATCTTTCAATTTATCCATACCAACTAACAATATTGCACCAGATTGGGCTCCCGGACCTCTTTGTGTTTTTTCTTCACTATTCTACAGCTAACAGCACTGCCTCCTTTCTTACCTGGCTACAGTTGACTTTGTATGTAGCAGCAGTGTGTGTACAGAGAATGGAGCAGCTCTGGGTCTGGGGAACTTAACAGAGTCAGGAATGAGCACAGCCCTGTGCCCTACTGTGTGAATGCTTCACTTCCCCCTTCATTACAGATTTCGGCTGTCCTCATTATTATCTGTATTCAAACTGCTCCTGATCTACCCCATTGTTAGTCAGTCAGGTCAGATGGGAATTTGCATTATTTGTACCCAGCATGATGTCCTACCACATTATTATACTGTATTTTGTGTGGCTGAGGGAGACCTTTAAAGAATCTCCCCCTTGAAAAGCCTGGGTCTGCCCCTGCACAGGGCAATATAAAAGCTTAGCAGATAAGCATTGTGTACCTATGCTTGTGCAAAGGATTAGGGGAAATGATCTGCTTATGGAGGAAGAAGTTTTTGCCATCTATTTAGAAAAGGGTTCTTTACAGTAAGAGTGATTAAATTGGAGAATGTGTTACTACAGGAAGTAGTAATAACAAATTCTATATCTGTTTTTAAAGAGGACTTGGATGCTTTCCTTGCATTGAAGGACATTCATGGCTAAAATTACTAGGTAATTCCCGGTGATGTTGATCCAGGTATTTAATCCGATCCACCTGGAGTCAGAAAGTAATTGCTTTTTACTTTTAGGGCTAATTAGGGGCTAATTGGTCCAAGCCTTGTAAGGGTTTTCCCCCTACTGGATCAACTGAAATATGTCAGGTTTTAGGCTATTGCTGTAAAATATGTTTTAGTTGAACTCGACTGGACATACAGTTGAGGTTAAAATTATTAGCCCTCCTTAGGAAATTAGACAACACTCTTGATTTCTCTACCAAAATGACCATTAATAAGTGTTTGTTATTTTGGAAACAAATACACTATAAAAAACAATGTACACTACATTTAATTAGGATATTTCATTGATACATCATAATGACACCTGTTCATTAATAATCAATAGTATACCCTTTCTGAGCCACAATTGTCAACAATCTAGTAGTTCTAGACAACTTCTAAGTTTGCACAGGTCTTCTGACGGATTTAGGCCCATCCTTCCTTTGCAAACTATTGTAGCTGGTCCAAATTGCATGGTTTCCGAGCATGGACATTCACTTTGAGCACCCGCTGCAGATTCTCAATAGGATTGAGATCTGGGCTCTCTGCAGGCCACTTCAGGATCTTGGTTTTGGTATCCTTGAGAAACTGTTGGACTAATATGAATGTATGCTTTGGCTCATTGTCTTGTTGGAAGACCCAGTGACGACCTAAGCCTAGATGCCATTCAGCTGAACAACGCTTTCTGTGCCTGAGGCTGCAAAACAGCCCCACAGCATGATGCTCCCATCACATTTAACTGTGGGAACTATGTTCCTAGGATTGAAGGCATCTTCATTTCTTCACAAAACAAAAGCAACATCCTTGTGCCCAAACAGTTCCAGTTTAGTCTAATCGGACCAAAGCACAGACTTCCACAACTCACCTTTACCTTTCTGATGTTCACAGGCTGTGTTGTGTCGCTTTATGAGTAAAGGGATTTTTCTGGGATGAAGGCCCTGAAACCAACCACGATGAAGCGTCCTCACAACTCTGTTCCTTGAAACATCAACTCCAGTAGAGGCCAGGTCACCAGCAATCGTCCTGGTAGATGTCCAGGGCTCCTTGCTAATAATTTGACTTTCATGAGCAATATAATGAAAACAGTATCACCACTGGAAGGTAGCAAAAACTGATCTAAACATAGAAAACAACCTACCTGTTCTTTTTCTATGTTTAGATAGTCAGGGCTCCTTGCTGACATCTCTAGAGTTCTCGAAATCTTGCGCTTACGGCCACAGCGAGGTTCGTTTCTTACTGAATTTGTCTCCTTGTACTTGGCAATGATGCAATGAACAGCAGTTCTAAACACAGTGAATCGCTTGGAAATGGCAGAGTAGTTTTCCCCCTTATCATGAGCCTCTACTATCTTCCTTTTGAGCTTCAGACAGATTGGCTTTTTCTTTGGTATGGTGAGTAACAGTAATCCCCAGGCCCGGATTTACATCACAGGAGCCTACTGGCACAGATGTCCTGGCACCCTAGCCTTCATCCTCCATGAACCTACAAACCCCCGTCAAACTGCACCGCAAGTAATCTGGATGGCCCAGCTGTCACTTCTCCCTTGCTTCCCTTGCCCGCCATAGGTAGCTACAGGTGCCCCTTAGTATTAGGTAGGCAGAGGAACCCTCAGTGTTAAATAGCTAGTGGTGCCCCGACTGAAGGGAGATCTCATCAGTGGAATGCCAAGACCCAGGTGAGTAATCCCTCATTTACATTGTCACCAGGACTCTGCATAGGGAAGGAGGGATGTAGACGATGGAGGCTGGCACTGCAGTAAATATAAGCTCTTTATTGAGATAACAATAAAAACATGGGACTATTTCGGCTTGAGAAAAGGCTGGAGACCTGAAACAGCGGGCTGTCGCCGCATAGCCCCATGTTTTTATTGTTATCTCAATAAAGAGCTTATATTTACTGCAGTGCCAGCCTCCATCGTCTACATTGCTACTGCCTGGGCCTAAAGGAGTGCGGAGTCCATTGAGGCTTGGGCACGCAATCCCCTTGGAGTGAGTGCCACACTTTTTATCAGCTGTTGTTTAGGGAAGGCGGGAGGGAGGCACTAGGGGAGGGGAGTGAGCTGCCTTTCCATCATCAAGTGCCTGTAGGCATGCGCCTACAGTGCCTTATGGTAAATCCGGCCATGGTAGTCCCTCTTATGTGTTCAGGTGCCATGTTCCGTGGAGTCTTTTCATGCTGATTGAATTTGGTTTGAAGCAAATTTAGGAAGCCGACTGACTGCGCAGTTGTGGTTTCAAAGCTGATTGGTTAATTAATGGAGTTTTGAAAGCAAACATTCACATGGACTGTGCACAATAGAAAAGGTATCGTAGTGCTGCACTCCTTCAAGTAGCAGTAGTACAGTGAATAAAGTGTAAATAGAACAATCTCTCACCACTGCTGCGTCTCGTACTTGCTGGGCTTCTGGACGTGTGCTCCATTAACCACTTGATGACCCACCCTTTACCCCCCCTTAAGGACCAGCGCTGTTTTGAGTGATCTGTGCTGGGTGGGCTGTGCAGCCCCCAGCACAGATCAGGTTTCAGGCAGAGAGATCAGATTGCCCCCCTTTTTCCCCCCTATGGGGATGATGTGCAGGGGGGGTCTGATCTCTCCTGCCTGCCTGGGTGTTGCGGGGGGGGCACCTCAAAGCCCCCCTCCGCGGCGAAATTCCCCCCTCCCTCTCCTACCTGCTCCCCCCCCCCGGCGATCGAGGCTGCACAGGACGCTATCCGTCCTGTGCAGCCAGTGACAGGACGTCCCCTGTCACATGGCGGCGATCCCCGGCCGCTGATTGGCCGGGGATCGCCGATCTGCCTTACGGCGCTGCTGCGCAGCAGCGCCGTACAATGTAAACAAAGCGGATTATTTCCGCTTGTGTTTACATTTAGCCTGCGAGCCGCCATCGGCGGCCCGCAGGCTATTCACGGAGCCCTCCGCCGTGATTTGACAGGAAGCAGCCGCTCGCGCCAGCGTCTGCTTCCTGATTAATCAGCCTGCAGCTGGTGACGCAGTACTGCGTCGCTGGTCCTGCAGCTGCCACTTTGCCGATGCACGGTATAAGCGTGCGGTCGGCAAGTGGTTAATAAGTAGAACAAAGTAACTAGTAACTGTCATTATTCCAAACATAATGTGAACTAGGGGAGTAACTACAAATCACTGCCCCGTCCCTCCCAAGAAACTTTGGATGCCCCCCTCCCCCCCTTTCTGCACAGGTAAACTGAAAACCAATATTATTCAATTGGCTAGTGCACACCTGAATGTGTTTTCCCCATGCAGATAAAAACAGACAGCAGTGAAGCACTGCATGCTTTTTCTCTATCAATTAGCTTCTGTGATAAAACGTGCATGTTTTCACACATACAGACACACATGGGGCTTGATTCACTAAACGGTGATAACTCAAATATCACACCATATCAAAGATATCACACCTTATGAAAAGATATCACACCTTATCAAAGTTAACACGCCTTATCAGAGCAGCATAGCGAGCGCTACGAACCCGCAGGGGCTCAGGGCAGGGCGAGTGCCATTGCCACTTAGCAGGCATACGTTTGTAGCTCTTTCTATGCTACTCTGATAAGGTATGTTAACTTTGATAAGGTGTGATCTTTGATAAGGTGTGATATTTGAGTTATCACGGTTTAGTGAATCAAGCCCATGGTGTGCAGAAAACGCATACAGAAAACCGACAGATGAGTGTACTCCCAGCCTCAGCTTATTACACTCACTCCATCCTCCTCTGATGGAGCAGAACAGGCTCTGCAAACTTCTTCAGCATCACTACAGTACACAGCACTTGGGGAGGGGTAAAGAGTTTGGGGGTGGGGCGCTGTACACAAGAGCCTGCTGCACACTGAATAGGGACTGTCTACAAATCTTTGTATAGGAAACCTTGTATGATTCCTTATCAGTGGCTGAGCAGATGCAGTCATTAGACCAATTGTAGAGAGTGCAGAAAGTTTTTTTCTCTCTGTGCTCTTGGTTGTCAGTCTCTCAGGACAGGGAAAAGAAACTTCACCCCCCGCGGAGCCCCCTGCAGCTTCTGGGCCCCCCTGTGGCTGCATCCCTTGCAGGGTCTATTGTTACGCCCCTGATGTGTGCCCTTTTATATGGAATCTGCACAAATTGGTCATAAAATGTAATCTGATCTTAATCTAAGTCACAGCAATAGACAATCATAGTCTGCTTAAACTAATACCACACAATTAAATGTTTCCATGTTTCTATTGAGCACACCATGTAAACATTCACAGTGCAGATGGAAAAAGTTTGTGAACCCTTGCATTATATACTGTATATGATACCAGTTGACTAGCAGTCCTGCTTATCTCTTTGGCATCAGTAATGTCTGAATCACATCCCTGAAAGAAGCATGCAGCTAATCTTGTCAGATTTTTGACTGATCTTCATTTCCTATAGCTAAAAGTATTAAAAGCAGAAGATCAACAGGACAGCCAGGCAATGTGCATTGTTTAAAGATAAATAAATATGTCCACCTCCATATGTCTCTCACCTTGGGCTCCCTTTAAACAAAACCCCATCCAGTGAAGTCATTATAACTTTTTCAGTGAACACAGTAAATTCCGTGTTTATCTTAGGCTGTATATGCTGTATATTCGATTTAAATGCATAAGAACTGGAGCTGTTTGTCTGTGCATACATGAGTTTGAAAGTTTAAGTGTGTTTGTGTATAGCTATGTATGCATGTATATATGTATGTGTGTATGCCAGTGTGTGTGTATATGATTGGAGAGGTGAATGAATGTATGAATGTTCATGCATGCATATATTTAAATATTTGTGTGTATCTATGCAAATATGTGTTATTTAGTCCATCTCTCTTACACGCACACACTTTTTTGTTGTGCTGTTATAAAGCTGTGGTCAGCACATTTTTTAGATCTGCATTACATACCATATTTTTTGGCATATAAGACACACTTTTTCTCCACCAAAAATGGGGAGAAAAAGTCTCTGTCTTTTATACAGGGAGTCCCCGACTTACGAAAGCCCCCAGATGCAAACTGCCGCCCCACCACAACAGCAGGGACTCCCTGCATTGTTCCCTCGTTTGTCTCTGTCTCCCCCATGTCTCCCACTGAACCCCTGTGTCTCCACTCCCCGTGTCTCCTGCTTCCCCATGTATAATTATCAGTGTTGGGAGCATGTCTCACCTAATCCATGGATCCCTCAGTGATCACATACCTCTTCTCTCCTGCATGGCTCCCCTAGTATTGGCTTCTGCTGATCATGTCATCTGCAGAGGTGAACACTAGGGGAGCTGTGCAGAGCAGAATAGGTCTGCAATCACCAATGGAGCTATGGATAAGGTGAGACATGCTCCAAACACTGCTAATTATACACGGGGGAGCAGGAAACACGGGTCAGGGAGTGGAGAGAGACATGGGGGTGGGAATGGAGACACATGGGGAGGGAGTGGAGACACAGGGGGAGCAAAGGACACATGGGGATACACTGGGTAAAGAAAGGGGGACAGAAAAGGGACTCACGGGGAACAGAAGGGGACACACTGGGGGCAGAAGGGGACACACTAAGGGCAGAAGGGGACACACTAAGGGCAGAAGGAGACATGTGGGGGACAGAAGGGGACATGTGGGAGACAGAAGAAGACCCACACACAAACATCAGGCTGCGTGATTATTGATGCAAACACGCTCGCTTCCCGAAGAGTAAATGGTGCAATCGCAGCTAGTGGAAAATGCTGCTTGTGGGTACGCACCGCAGCGCGATTGTGGGTGTACGCGCAGGCAGCAGTGAAAAAGGGCCCTAAAGGGAATACTTCTTGTTCCCTGCTACTTTGGACAATACCAGCCAACATCTAGATAGCATTGTGTAGACCAAAAGGAATGCAGCAGGACAATTCAATTAAGCCTCCGGTGGCAGATTCAATTTCCAAATTACCTGTTAATCATTTATATAGGGCCATAATAACATCTTTATTCCATAAAAGTTAAAAGTAGTGCACTTACAAAGTTTCTTTAAAAATGCACATATCAAACTCCATCACATGTACTCCAGCGTCTCGTCTGCTGCCCCTGATGAGTCATCATTGACGAAACTAGTCGGTCAGAACTTGGCAGCAGACGAGTACATGTGATGGAGTTTGGTATGCGCATTTTTAAAGAAATTTAGTAAGTGCACTAATTTTAACTTTTATGGAATAAAGACGTTATTACACTATATTTGTATCCTCTTGAGTTGAAGGTTAAGAATTGGAGGTTAACTGGACACGGCAATTCCTTTCTACAAATGCATTAGCTGGTCTGTGTTGGGTCAGCTTGGAAATTTGGTGAGAGGCTTGTATATCTGGCTTTATCCTATCTAATCCATGGTGCTGGTTCACACTAGAGGTTGGATGTGCGTTGGAGCACTAGAGGTGTGATTACAACTTAAGATACTGCACTATTGTGTTTTGCATCTTCTATCCCTATATGAGGTTGGTGGAGAATCCAAGAACGCTGGAAGGAGAATCATATTGCTGACTGGGCCACATGCGTAGTTTGCTGATCTGTATGGATTGGCATGGATTTCTGGTGAGCACATTCTGATTGCTTATATCTGGCTATATCTTATTCAATCAGCGGTGTTGGTTCACACTAGCGGATGGATGTGTGTGGGAGCACTGGAGGTGTGACTACAACCAAAGATACTGCACTATTGTGTTTGCAATTTTTATCCTTGTTTGAGGTTTTCAGAGGCTAAGAACATCGGAAGGAGAATTATATTGCTGGCTGGGCCACATGCGTAGTTTGCTGATCTGATCTGAATCAGATGAACTGAATACATTTTATTGCAGGTTTGACACTACCAACAAAAGCCAAACACAACAAGTCAATTTGCATCTCTGCCACAGGCAAACTGAACACTCTTCCTGCCAGCCAACGTCTCCTCCCCCTGCGGTGCCTCAGCAACTACACAACACAGGAGGCCAGACACAATCTATTGACCTGTCCCCAGATGTGCATGCTCTAACAATATGCCAATCAGATGTAAATGGGCTCTTTAAAAAACAAAACACCAGGAAAGCAATGGGACCAGACGCTGTGTCTGCGAAATGCTTGAATCTCTGTGCCGACCAATTAGCACCTGTATTTACAGACATATTCAAAGCATCTCTAGAACTCTCAATTGTTCCTGCCTGTTTTAAAAGCGCAACTATTGTACCAATTCAAAAAAAAACAAAAAAACCTACATGTTTAAATGATTACAGGCCTGTTGCCCTGACATCACTGGTCATGAAAGCATTTGAAAAACTGATAATGACTTATCTGAAATCCATCACAGATCCCCTGCTGGACTCTTTGCAATTTGCCTACAGGCCTAACAGATCCGCAGACGATGCCGTGCACATGTGTATGCATTATGTACTACAGCATTTAGATATTCCAGGAACCTACACCAGGATTTTATTTATAGATTACAGCTCTGCATTTAATACCATAATTCCATCACTGCTGCACAGCAAGCTCTCCCAGCTACACATACCTGAATCCCTCTGCAAATGGATAACCGACTTCTTAACCGACAGAAGACAGCGTGTTAGACTTGGTAAACTCACATCAAGCTCTCTGACAGTCAGTACTGGTGCACAATCCAAAGTCTGTACAGGTAATCCTGCGCTCACATGTATCTCCTCCACTCCGTGATAGTATTATACATAGAAAAAAGAGAAAACACAGAACATAGCATAATACTGTTTAAATGACCTATATCCTTTATACAGTCCCCAATGCCTTGCATGCACACATAAATCCACCAACGGTCAGTTGTCATACGCCCTCACCGTGTGGTACCATTTACCGTGCCACACCCAGCAGAAAGAGCCCTGTGCAATAAGCACTCAATCAACCTTGGCAGAAAATGGTGGAAAGACAGGCACTTTCCGCAGTGATTACACCATAAACAGGGTCTTGCAGGTCCTCACCCTCTACCGTGGCCGCCCAGGCACAGACAGCAATAAAAGCACAGACCCACAGGTTCGAATCACCTCCTCCTGTGTGTGAGTTCTTAACCACCACCACTAGCTTCTCACCTTTTCGGCTGCTGCCCAAATTATAAGACAGCAACCACACTTATGACTTTTATCCCCGGCACTCTCCTCAGCGTTTCTTCAGCGGAATACTAATCTCCCAGCAAAAGTGCTCATCCAACCTAATGACTGAAGGAGCTCAACATAGTGTAAAACTGTATTATTTATTAAAAGTTAAAAAGTAGTGCACTCACATCTCCCAGATAAAAACAGCGCATATCAACAAATGTAATCCAGCAAGCCGACTTGTCCAACGCCTCTAAGCTCCGCCCAACGCGTTTCGTACCTCCGTACTCATCAGGGGCTGGAGGCATATGGGTAATCGGTGTTTTTATATCCACCATCCTAATTCGTTAACCTGCCGGCGTTATGCCCATAAACAAAATGGCCGCTTGAATACTTCCGCCCTCAATGTTTCCCAGCAGACTCTCACTGCTTCCTATCCCAGCATCATCTAACCCAATAGAAAATGTCTACGTCAGACCAGGCGTTTCTCTAGTCCCATCACCTGCCTACAATGGCAGAGCTCCGGTCCGTCCCACCTCGGACGTCATGAGATTCCGCCCCCCGGCATCATTCCGTAAACATACGGAATCGGCTCATAGGATTAAACAAAGGGAGCCGATTCCCATACAGCAAACTGCAATTAAACCTGATGTGTCTTACCAGTTAAATAAAGATAATATAAAAAATATATAATAAAAAATATATAAAAATATAAAAGGGGGGCCCAGGTATACAATGTATACATACATATAAACCCTCGCCTCGAACCCCGTTGTGCACCCCCAATGCATAACAAACCATACAGATCGCATAACAGCATAACTAGTACATAAATCAACTGACTACACATTACCCAAATAGCATAAATTATATGACAGCCTCCTATTCATGATAATCCCACTCAATGCCCCAAGAAAGTAACACTGTACCTAACAGGTCCATACTATATGCACTGCGGGGAAAAGGGGGGTTGGGGGGGGGGAAGGGGAGGGGAAAAGACGGAACAGGGGAAAGGGGGGTTGGGTATAGGGGAGGGGTGGGTTGGGGGGGGGGGGAGGGGGGTTATTTCAATGCACCTGCAGCGGGACAAGGGGGAGTCTACCAACCTAATATCTCCCACTTTAATCATCTGATATAAAACAATTGAGATCAAACTCAATATTGAGACCCCTTGGATACACCCCAGGGCTGTGTGCTTTCCCCACTGCTGTACTCACTTTACACCAATGACTGCATCTCACCAGATCCATCTGTTAAGGTTCTGAAGTTTGCAGACGACACAACAGTTGTTGGTCTCATTCAAAACGGGGATGAGTCTGCATACAGGCATGTGGTGGGACAGCTTTCCTCCTGGTGCAGCAGCAACAACTTGGAACTAAATGCTCTCAAAACCATGGAGATAATAATAGACTTTAGGAGATCTCCCCCCCAGCACCTCCCCTTAACCATAAATGGATCCACAATAACCCAAGTAGAGTCATTCAAGTTTCTTGGGTCCACGATCTCAAACGACTTAAAATGGGACAACAACACCGCCACTATTGTCAAGAAAGCACAACAGAGAATGTACCATCTGCGGCAGCTGAAAAAGTTTGGCCTACCTCAAAATCTAATGGTGCAGTTCTACACTGCAATCATCGAATCCACCATAACATCATCCATGACTGTATGGTTCAGCTACTGCTCAGCATTAGAAAAGGGGAGGCTGCAGCGCATCATCCGATCAGCGGAAAGGATAATTGGCTGTAGCTTACCTTCCCTGCAGGATCTTTACACTAGCAGGTGCAGAAAGAGAGCATCCAAAATTGCCTCTGACCTCTCTCACCCAGCTCACTCCATCTTCCAGCGCATGCCTTCAGGAGTAAGATTGCGGTCAATCGCTACCAAAACCTCTAGACACAGGAACAGTTTTTTTCCTCAAGCGGTAGCCATACTTAATGCTGAACCACGTTAGAGCTGCTAGGACTGAAAGTAATCAGCACAGAACTAAACATGAACAATTCTCACATTGCTTACTGCCACCATACTTATAATGTCCTTAACTTGTAATATTCACAATGTCTGTCCTTGTATTGTTTTTGTTTGTGTTTGTTAAGCAACTGCCAAGACAAATTCCTTGTAGGTGCAAACTTACTTGGCGAAAATAAATTGATTCTGATTCTGATCTGCATAGATTAGCCTGGAAATTTGGTGAGCGCATTCTGATTACTTTTATTACTTTTATTACGGAGTTTTAATACAAATGAAGGCATTTTGGAGTCTCAAGCTTATTGTTGGACTTTAACACATAAAAGTACTGTCCATTATTGAGTTTATGATAACTGAATGTTGAGCGCTAAACCATACATCATAATAGCATTTAAAGGGACATATACCTATTTTTCTGGTTAGAGCGATCCATGTACTTTGAAGTGAAGTGTGGTATATTGGTTTTATAAGAAACGCACCCCCTTTCTGCATAATTTTTAATTTTCACTTTAAATGTAAGAAGATACCCTAAGGAACACTGTACAAAATTATATTGCATAAAATAATCTCATCTCAAATCGTCTAGCCCGAAAGAAACATATTTCACATCATCTGCTTAGGTTTAAGGACAGGTCTTGTCTAACCAACATACTCAGCTTTTATGAAGTGGTAATGTCAATCTAATCTTGGGAAATAAATAGTTTCAATATGCTTGGACTTTTCAAAAGCTTTTGACACTTCCCCACAACATCCTCAGGCACTGGGGAAAAGAATGGAGAAATGTGTGGATGTGGACAGATAATTAGCTAAGGGGCAGAAGGGGAAAGAGAGGTAGTGAACAGATCAGTCTTTAGTAAAATATAGTTATATAGATTTAGGCATTGGGTGGGGCTTAGGGCAAAACCTGGATAAGGCTTTTATTGCGACTTGGGTGGATCTATGTGTACTTATTTCTGTCAGGAATGTTGAAGGACGTGCTGTTTTACTAAATTAAAAACTCTGCTGTGCGCTATACTCGCCCCATCTTATGTTCCCATCCTGACTACCAACATCTTGATGCAGCTGCTCCTGCCTATCTCCTGCGTTATCATCCCCTTACAAGTAACCATTCTCTGAGGATAAACATCCTCACTGATAGGACATACGGTAGGTCAATTAATCAGAGGCACAAGAAAGGCAGAGGCAGCAGTGTCTGCCGCAAGAAGCAGAGTCTCAGGGTGTGCAATGTCATTTTAAAAAATAGTTTTAAATGACAATAAAAAAATGCATAGATTCTACAAGTTGTGTTCAAAATTATTCAACCTTCACAGAAATTGAGTGTTTTGGCCAGTTTGACATTGATTTTGATAATTTCAGTCATCTTGTTTACATCAAAAGAGGCACTTGTAAATCAGACAAATATAACATAACATTTATAATGAAATAACCACAAATGTCTTTTCTGTGCTCACATCATTACCAGTTTTATTCAACCCCCAAGTGACATTCATTCTTAGTACTTAGTACAACATCCTTTTCCAGTTATAACAGCTTTTAAACGTGAAGCATAGCTTGACACAAGTGTCTTGCAGCGATCTACGGGTATCTTAGCCCATTCTTCATGGGCAAAAGCCTCCAGTTCAGTCACATTCTTAGGCTTGTGCGCTGCAACTGCTTTCTTTAAGTCCCACCAGAGGTTCTCAATCGGATTTAAGTCTGGTGACTGCGATGACCACTCCAACATGTTCCAGCCTTTAATCTGCAACCATGCTCTAGTGGACTTGGAGGTATGCTTGGGATCATTCTTGAAAGGTTGAAAGGTCCAGTGTCTCCCAAGCCTCAGATTTGTGATGGACTGCATCACATTTTCATCCAATATCTCCTCGTACTGAAGAGAATTCATGGTACCTTGCACACGTTGAAGCTTCCCTGTACCTGCAGAAGCAAAACAGCCCCAAAGCATGATTGACCTCCCGCCATGCTTCAGAGTAGGCAAGGTGTTCTTTTCTTCATAGGCCTTGTTCTTCCTCCTTCAAACATAGCGTTGATCCATGGGCCCAAACAGGTCTAATTTTTTGTTTCATCAGTCCACAGAACACTATCCCAAAGCTGTTGTGGTAGTGTTCTGTGGACTGATGAAACAAAATTAGAGCTGTTTGGGCCCATTCTTTGGGCAATGCCTAGGTCTAGGCAGCAATCGCCTGCATTTTCCCGCAATGTGCAAATGCACGCAAAATGCTCATAATGCTTCCCTAAGATATTTGCGCTAAAGTTGTATATTGTATATTTTTCCATGTGCTGAAAAAAATACTGGCTTTGTTGCTTTTTTTTCGCACACCACACTTGATTCCCTATTGCTGACAGTCAGCTGCTGTCAACTGGCTGATGGGGAAGTGTGCCAATACTACAAAGAATCGTCCACAGAAAAATGTAGCAGTTTTCCAACATCTCAAATGTGATCCATGGCTGAGTCTTGTAAACACCACTAGACTACTGGAAGTAGAATATACTAGAATAAACTACTAGAATTCCAAGAAGAAAGCAGTGTTCTTTAGATGTCTATTTGTTCATGTTTATTCTAAGGTAGATTTGTTTAACAAAGTGATATGTGGATGAATTTAGGTCGCCTTAAAAAGCAACATTGAATAGTTGTTTTCCAAATGAGAAACTAGTATAATAGGGTTTTTTGTGCACAGGTACAATGTTTATTCCTATGTTCAGTTTTAATACAGCTTAATTCAGTGCAGAATTAATAGGGATTGATACTGACCTCTTTAAAACGCGTACAGCACATTATTTAAACTTTAATTATCGGAAGGGTTAAAAACTGAATAATAACCAAGGGTTCAACTATTAAGAGGCCTGAAAAAAAGCGTAAAATTTGACATAAGGAATACAAATGTAGAATAATTTTTTTCTCCTTTTTTAATTTAAGCCCATGCCAGTGAATCAGGAAGGTATTCATTTGATTTTGCACATCGAGACAGTGATGTTAATGTTATGCTAATGTAGTAGGCAATTCCTAATCTATCCTGAAATGCATGTGTCAGAACTCTTGTGTAGTACAGGTTACTGATGATAAAAAAACAAGCTGTGTTTTTCTTCATATTAAAGGATTGGAGGCAGGTGCCTAGCTCTAAGATTTTTTTTTAATATATTTTCCATCATGAATTTTAAATAGGGCAAACTAAGGCAATGAGGAACTGATGGGCTTTGCCATGAGCGTAGGGGACTTTTCACTAGATGGAAGTGCGACAAGCATTGTGTAGATGTATCAGCCCATATGCTGCCACATTCCTGTTTTTTTATTTTAGAAACCGATCAAGTAGAAAACTGCTATTAAGATTTGATAGCACTGTGCTTGCTCATTATATACAAAATAAATACTGAATATAATGAGGGAGATTTGCTGTGAGGAGGGATTTGATTTCTGATTTAGTGAAGTAAAAGTGTATTTAGTTTTTAATCAGAAAAATATGCAGCTATTTTGCTTTTTTACAGGAGGAAATATGTTATGAAGAGTTACAATGTTATTATCTTTGAGTAAAGGAATAAGACAAAAATGTAAAGATGTTGCAAACTATACTACAAGTATTTTAAATGCATGGTACTATTGGTGTTAAATGTTTCCTTGTTTTAAAATTGTTCCTTACTTAAAGTGTACCCGAGGTGGCAAGTGACATGATGAGTTTTACATGTGTATGTACAGTGCCAAGCACACACGTAACTATGCTGTATTTTTTTCTTTTTCTGCCTGAAAGAGTAAAACTTTTAGGTATGCAAGTGGCAGTTTCTCTCTGAACGGGACCTAGTCAGACTAACATAATTCTCACTGATAAAGAGTTACAGCCATACAACTCTTGACTGGAAGAAAACAGTTTCTGAGTGCAGGGATAGATAAAAAAGGTCAAAAGTTAATCTATTTTATTTTCCGGGACACTGAAAGACCATATCAGTCATATGAGATAATACAACATTAACCACTTAATAACATTTAGGTAGTATATCTATGCCTCATGTTAGGACTGTTCCCATTACAGTGGAGAATATATATACGCCTCCTGCTGCGATCGCCGTTGTGCACTCCCACACTCTCCAGCGCGCGCCCCCCACCCCCACGTATTCTTGTCGCCACCCATTAGCAGACAGATCAGTGAATGGGAACACAGTTCCCATTCACCGGTCTAAGTGCCTGATACCAACGACCACTGGCATCAATGAGATGCCGTGGTCATTGACAAACAGTAAAACATACATTACTTCCTGTTAGCGTGCTAACAGTATGCACAGGAAGAAAAAGTGGTGGACAACTAGTGACCAAAAACTAGTAATACACCTGTCACATACCTGGGGAGCATGACACCTCCGTGTGCCCGGATGGGCGCAGCCCTGGATACCAGATGGGTGTGCCCTAAGGCGACTGCTGAGTGCGACTGGATAATCTGGTGAGGTACAGGAATGTAGGACAAATGGATAGTCAAAGTATTGTCAAGGATCAAAGCCAGGATATCAGTTCATAAGGGAAAGTCTTTCAGGACACAGGAACACAAGGAACCTGATGTGATGATGATTAGGCGGCAACAATCAAACAAGGAAGTTCTTATAAAACATAATGCAGGAAGTGAGCTCACTTGCTCACATGCAAACTGGGATGCATAGCACATTCCAGGCAATAGATGGTGCAGGAACGTCCTAATGTCCTAGAAGGGAAAACAGTTCTGTAGTCAAAGTCCTGAGCTGGTGGGTTGCCATGGGCAACCACATGCTGAGGCATGACAACACCCTACATACACCCTGCATACATTACAGTGAAAAATGAGGTCCGCACAATGTCGGTAAGGTCAAACCAGCTTTATTGTACCAATCACATAGGCTAAAAACCAACACCAAATGCTGACATGTTTCGGACGTTACACGTCCTTAATCATAGCTATGATTAAGGACGTGTAACGTCCGAAACATGTCAGCATTTGGTGTTGGTTTTTAGCCTATGTGATTGATACAATAAAGCCGGTTTGACCTTACCGACATTGTGCGGACCTCACTTTTCACTGCCTTGGACTTTGGGTCAGAGCGGCCCGGTTTCCTGCACTGTCGGTGGTTGGAGGTTTTGAGCGGAGTCCCACATCTTCCAAGTTTCCTGCATACATTACATTACACGTCTAGGTGCAGGAAGATTAGGTGTGAATTTCACCAAGTGCTTGTGATCTGAGCTAAGATGTGCAGGAAGATTACTGCATGCACAGGAGCACCCACAGTGGGTGTAACAGAGATAGTGAAGGGGTGAGGATCTCAGATCACAAGCACTAGGTGAAATTTTCAAAGGGGAGTGCTGACCAGGAAACTCATCGGGGGTCACCACTATTTTGGACAATAGAAGCTGGTTTTCATGGGGGAGTGATGAAGGAACAGGACAACTGAGGGACACAGTAACATAACAGACATAATCAGGGCCGGCCTGCTCATGAGGTGGGGTGAAACATTTGCATCAGGCGGCACATCTGGAGGGGCGGCACCCGCCTGTCGGTGGGTGGGGGGCCGCCCGCCGAGCTGGAGGAGTAGCGGGCAGAAAGGGGGTATTGGGCATAGCGGTGAGGAGGGGGGTCGGACCCCCCCTCCCTCGCCTGGGTCCCTCGATCTGCGCTCCCCTCTAGCTGAAAATAGTTAAGTTCCAGCGTATAGATAAGAGGCAACGGGCGGGGATCACTCTCCTTTTCCACGTTCCAGCGAGCGCTCCATTGACGTTACTTCCTGCGGCGATTTTTTAAATTTTGCCTCAGGCGGCAGAAAGTATAGGGCCGGCCCTGGACATAATCTACTACGAGTAAGTATTTAGCTGATTATGGGCAGCATGGTGGCTTAGTGGTTAGCGCTCTCACCTTTCAGCGCTGGGTCCCCAGTTCAAATCCCAGCCAGGTCAACATCTGCAAGGAGTTTGTATGTTCTCCCTGTATCTGTGTGGGTTTCCTCTGGGCACTCTGTTTTCCTCCCACATCCCAAAAACATACAGATAAGTTAATTGGCTTCCCCCTAAATTGGCCCTAGACTATGATACATGCACTACACCGATATAGACATAGGACTATAGTAGGGACTAGATTGTGAGCCCCTCTGAGGGACAGTTAGTGACAAGGCAATATACTCTGTACAGCGCTGCGTAATATGTAAATGCTATATAAATACTTAAAATAAAATAATATTAAAAATAAATAATTACACATTTTATTTTTTTGTGTTGGTTTCAGGTGAGTTGTCCTTTAACCTTCCTGGCGGTAAGCCCGAGCTGAGCTCGGGCTATGCCACGCAGGAGGATTTCTCAGGCCCAGGGCCGATTTGCGTAATTTTTTTTATTGCACGCAGCTAACACTTTGCTCGCCGCCAATTCGCTGCTACCTGCTGCGCTAGAGGCCCCCCCCCCCTCCGAGACCCCGTGCGCAGCCTGGCCAATTAGTGCCAGGCAGTGCTGAGGGGTGGATCGGGTCTCCCTCTGACGATGACGTCAGTGACGTCTTTGCGATCGTCGCCATGGCGACAGGGGAAGCCCTAAAGGAAATCCCGTTTAGAACGGGATTTCCTTATGGGCAAGCGCACCGGCGGCGATCGGAGGGGTGGGAGGGACATCGCAGGGAGGGGGGCATCATGTCGCTAGGCTAGCTACATGATAGAAAAAAAATTTGCAAAAAAAACCTTCCCGCGGCTGCAGGGCCGCTGGAATCAGACCGCCAGGGGGGGTTAAAGGACCATTATCACAATTTTTTTTTTAAAATACATGTAAACACATACAAATAATAAGTATGTTTCTTGCAGAGTAAAATGAGCCATAAATTACTTTTCTCCTATGTTGCTGTCACTCACAGTAGGTGGTAGAAATCTGACAGAACCGACAGGTTTTGGACTAATCCATCTTCATGGGGGATTCTCTGCATAGCCTTTATTATTTCTAGAGACAATTCCTGAAAAGGATTCATATAAAGATGCATACCACCCCCTATTTGTTTGCACACTTTTTGGCAGTTGGGTAGGGCAACTGTCATTCATTAAGTGGTTTTGAAAATAAAGAAAACCCTGAGAATCCCCCATACGGAGCTGGGCTAGTCCAAACCCTGTCGGTTCTGTCAGATTTCTACTACCTTCTGTAAGTGACAGCAACATAGGAGAAAAGTAATTTATAGCTTATTTTACTCTGGAAGAAAAGTATTACTTATTTGTGTTTACGTTATTTAAATTTTTTACGATTTTTGTAATAGTGGTCGTTTAAGTCCAACCAAGCAGTGTCTGGCATGCACACAAGAAGCCAGCGTTTCAAACCCAGACAGCAAGGTAATACAAATGATAATAATAATATATAATAATAATAATGTAAAACTGGTTAATTGGGTGCAATGCACAAAACTTTGTGAAGTGGACATTTTGAAATATTTTACACAACATGTATTAAAAAGATGAACTAGAGCTTCAAGGTAAGAGTGGTTGAACTGCACAATACCCTACATTATCATCTGATAATAGTAAAACTAATTAAACTGCAGGTACGAGCTTTATGCGGAAAGTAACACTTTTTCTTACAGGTTTTATTGTATAAATAAAGGACTGGACTAAATTAAAAGCGATTCATAGACAGCAGGAGTCTAGTGTTGAATAATTGCATTGTTGACTATAGGAAAAAGTTTAGAAATTGGAATTTTAGCAGATGGCATAATCTTATGGTATCAATGGTTATATTCCTGATTAATTAAAAGGTGATTCATTTGTAGACAACTAAATTTAAATTTGAAATATGTACAACATCTTACCTGAGAAAATGTTGTTTTTTATGTTTCCAGCTAATTCTGTAACTTACATAGGCATGTGTTATCACTTACAGGATCTCACAAAAGTGAGTATACCGCTCAAATGTTTGAAAATATTTTATTATATATTTTCATGGGACAACACTAAAGATGACACTTTGATAGTAATATAAAATAGTCAGTCCACAGCTTGTATAACAGTAAAAATTTGCGGTCCCATCAAAATAACTCAACACACATCCACTAATGTCTAAAATGATGGCAACAAATGTGAGTACACCCCTAAGTGAAGAATGTAAAAATTCTGACAAATTAGACATTTTCCCTCCTCAGGGTCATGTTGCGCAATAGTGTTGCAAAGTCTCAGGTGTGAATGAGGAGCAGGTGTGTTAAATTTGCTGTTATTACTCTCACACTCTGTCATAACGGTCACTGGAAGTTCAAAATGGCACCTCATCACACTCATTATCAATCATAACATTCACATACTGTGAATGTTGCATAGATTTAACATTTCAGTGTGACTTTCCTTACAATGCATCCACTATGTTGCACAACAATGCCCTACTAAGAATGGGGCCAAATACTTTGTCCTGATGTTATTAAAAGGTAATATTACCTTTCATAAAAAAAAATAATAATAATTTAGTGTCTTACTACCATTGTTAAATGCCCACCATAAATTCACTTCTCAAAACAATATTTTTTTCAGGCAGTCCAAAGAAAAGGACTGTGGCTGTAGGCCTTAAGGCAATTGGTGGACAGAAAGGGAAACAATGTAGCACAAAACATAGTCTGTGTACATCTGTAGTTACACAATTATATAAAGTGAGTTTATCTCCAATTTTTTTGTTTCCTACTTGTCACTGCAAAATTGTGTCATCGTTGTTAAAGTGGACCCAAACTCTTGCACAGCATGCAAGAAGAAGATGCTATGAAATTTACGCTGCTTGAGGTCTATTATTAAGCTGCACTGCTATAGCACTGCAAGTTAAATTCAGAAGCGTGAGTTAAGAAAATCAGTTTGTGCATGTGCGGTAGTGCTGCGTAGTGTGCTCTCCTAAGTTGCGCATGCTCCTTTCCTTTCAAGTACTGGGTGCTCCTTTAACCACTTCACAACTGAGGGGTTTTACCCCTTGAGCACCAGAGCAGTTAATTTTAGTGTAAAACTAATGTATTTGTATATGAAAAATGCTTTAGGGTGTAGTTTTACTATTTGGCCACAAGATGGCCACAGTAACTTTTTGTTTATGTGACCTGTAAGCGTCCGGAAGTACACTTACAGGATGCACAACGAGGCTAGCAAAATCACAATGGTCCCGCTGCTTCTCAAAGAAGCAGCCGATCATTGCGGAGGCTTAGATCAATGAACGGGAACGGTTTTTCCCATTCATTGATCTCCAGGCGAGCGGGCGGCGGCATGCATGAGCGCGGGGGCGCGCGCACGAGCGAGCGGGAGCGCGGACAGCGGCGGGAGGTGCGAATATCTCCGTCCCTGGTGTTTACAGCATGAAAAAAGGGACGGAGATATCCGCAACGCTGGGGGTAAAGTGGTTAATCTTCTGCAAGGTGTGAAGTATCACGACCGTGATACTTCATCAGCGCGGACACTACTACTTCAATTAACTTAGTAGAGGCCACGCTGGTGGAGTATCGGTCACGATACTTCACATCTCGTGGCATGTTAAAGAAGCACCCAGAACTTGTAGGGACCACACGTAACTTAGGAGTGCACTCTATGCAGCACTACTGCACGTAGCATGTGCACGCTGAATGTTTTAACTTACGCTGCTGCCATAGCAGCGCAGCTTAATTAAACAACTTGTGTTTAGGAACATCAGCCTGTCTAATTAGTAGTTTTCAGCACGTTATTAGCAAGTGTGACTCAGGGCTGTGAGCTGTGCCACAGTGTGCCCAGGTTCTGTGATAATATGTACAAACTGAAGATTAACCCCTTCTGTGCTCTAGGGAATATGCAGGAAGTTAACACTTCAGGTTTTGGGGTTCTTATTTTAAGATTTCTATAAGTTGTAACAAATAAATGTTTTTTCTCTAAAGGTTATTATGCTGTGGCTCATCTTTTTTTTAGAGCAGAGAGGAAAAAAGGGGCAGTGGTTGTAGGCATGGTGGTGTAAGGGACAAGGGAAATTTGCTCATCAATCAACTCCAGCACACGCAAACTGTAATAGAGCTTCACATGTTACACAAGGTCAAATATGCCTGCCATTTCTTATGTGGTGCTGGTCAGGGCTGGTTCTAGTAACAATGGGGCCCCAGTGCAAAATGAGTCCAGGGCCCCCAAAAGATATCCCTTACCAGAAAAAAGCATAAGAGGCCCTTTGTTGCAGCCAAATTTCCCTCCTGGACCCCTGAGCCAGCTGCTGACCCTCCCTTCCAATCACCACCCAACTTGACTGTGCTCCCGGGGCCCCAGCAGAGTCTTAGTGTTTCACCTGCCCACCAGCACAGGTGAGACACTACTCTGCCAAAGACTCTGGAGAGGCCCCAGAGAGCAACAGTTAAGATGGGAAAAGACACCTTGGGGGCCCCTACAGGCTCTGAGGCCCTGGGGCGATTGCCCCCTTTGCCTCTATGATAGCGCCGGCCCTGGTGCTGGTCATCTATTATAACTGCAACACATTGGAGATGTAATAGAGTGAATGAGCCAGAATGGGTCACCTTAATTTACTTCCTCCTCAGTACAGGACAGCCAGTTTGTAGTGAGCAGTGAAGAAAGACTCTACTTCCTCCTGTACCCAAAGTCCACACACTCTGAGACAGTTGGCAAAACAAATGTGCATAACTATTTCTGTGTTGGGTCAGTTGTGTTCTGTGTTAGGTCAAAACAATCAGAAGAGCAAAGAACTACCATGAACTGATGTTCAACCATGTCTTTCTTCCCAGTAGGAGGAAGACCAATTAGAAGATGAAAAGCAGAGTGAACCAGGGTCTACAGTCATTTCTCCATATCTGAAAAGTATACAGAAAAGAGGTGCTACCTTCTGGTGCTTACTATGTATTTGGATTCAGTCAGGAGCAGGTAAATAAAGAGGTCCTCGACCGAATATAGGTTGAAGACATTGACCAATAGAGTAACAGGCAGGGGGAGACCAAGCCAGAAGTTGCACAGCATCAACATCTTGGAAGAGTGCCCAGAAAAAAACATGCTCTCAATATAGCAGACATCAGTTATCAGCCACATCAAGTCATCCTTCTCTGTCAAGACAGGTATGCAGAGGCAACTGCAGCCGATTATATACTGTATCGAAAAGCAAAATCAGAGACTGCACTCTGAAGGCTTTTTCAATCACTGTATTGACAGTAACCAGATCAAACAGAGGCACATGACATGTTTCGGGTGTAGCCTTTCCTCAGGTGTCATTTTATTTACAGTATGTTCACAAGATGCTTGCTGTATGGGTGTTCTTTTATATCTTGACTTCTGTCAGAAATATTGTCATGTGCAAAACCTTTCCTGAGCACTTGAATGAGCAAGACCAGTAGCGTAACTAAGGAGCTTGGGGCCCTGGTGCAAGTTTTAGCTGCACTCTATTGGTATGGAGTCTCATAACCTATCAAGGAAAGCTGCAGTGTCAGAGAGATGTAATCAATAACAATAACATTGTTAAAAAAAATTGGAGTAAGGAAACAGTTTGTTAATGATTACCACTATTCAATCAAAAAGGTGTTCATTATCAGCATAGCACCAATAAAAAGCTAATAAAATGGATGTAGGTGGGCCCTTGTGGCCCCCTCTGACCCAAGGACCCTGGTGTGGTCCCAACCTCTGCATCTTCTATTGCTATGCCACTAAGCAAAGTCATAAATAATGTGGGCAGAAGGGACATGATTAACTAGTGTAAATGAAGACCCACCACACAAAACAGTGAAGTGCTCACTTGACCAAGAAAATGGTCCAGTGCATAGAGCTTTCAGAAAATATATTATAAAGATGCTGGATTGCTGTGCTGAAAACTGGAAAAGTTGTTCCAAGCCAATGGCATGGATGGTGGTGACAAACACCAAATAGTTTGGACACATCAAAACAAATAGCGATACCACTAGCATATATAACTGATGCTGGCTGGCTTGGGCTGTCCAGTGCTGCCAAACTTTCTGGCGTTTGACATGAGGAGGGGCATATAATTCATCTGAATTATGTTATAAGGCTCAGCTGGTATTTTCTTTCCCAAGTAGATAATTGCCCTTTGGGGTCACCTAAATTAATAGGTTTGACTCAGGTGCTTCAGTGCATTTGCTGGAAGTAAGATATTCAGGGCATCACTTTTATCAAAGTTTATTATAGAAAATCAGTTAAGTTTCTATAAGTCCCTCATGAGGATTGGGAATGTAATCAGGGCTGGGACAAGGCTTCCCAGAACCAGAGGCAGAGATTCTAAAGTGCGCCCCCCCCCCCACCACACAGATACACACACACACAAACAGGTAATTGCAAACTCATAAATATGACTAGATGTGCTCTCAATACTGCAGTGCTCTCAATCTACCCTCACTTCACAAAAGCTAAAGTTAGAATGAGGGCACTGCTGTACTGAGAACACATCTAATCACATAGGCAGCTATTTGATGTGTGTCTGTGTGCGATTCTCTCTGTCTGTCCCTTTCAAAGCCCCCTCCCCCCAACCACCATACCTGCTTCTTTTCAGACATCTAAGTGAGAACAGCTGGTCTCGGTCTTTTCTTTCCGCTGCCCAGTCATCTGTGGGCAGGGTCTTGCTTCACTGAAGGCTAGCAGGGGGTCCTTCCCCCTTCAGCCCAGTTGCATCTCACATAAAACGTGCAATAAGTTTGGTCCATAGGCAACTCTGCAGGTAACTGACACCAGTTCCTTTACAGCAGAAGTCAGCTTCCTGCTGTTGCCTAGCAACTCTATGCCACAGCCGTGCCTGTCATCTCTGTCTTTGATGACAGCGTGGCTGAGCCTGTTACAGCACCGGAAGAAGGGCCAGCTCCATGCTAGATAGGAGGAGGAGGAAACCGAGTGGACTGGAGTAGAGTAGTTCGGTGAGAGATATTGCAGCGCAGATGGGTTGGGAAGAGTCCAATGGAATCGGACAGATGGCAGGGGAGCAAGTGCAGAGCAATGCGCCCTCTAGAGGAAGCGCTCAGAGGCTGCAGCCTGCCCAGCCTCTGCCTCGTCCCGGCCCTGAATGTAATTAAAAGCTGCCACTGGTGCTGACATATTCATGTTTGCATATGCAGTCCCAAGTAAAGGTTTGAGAGTTAAAACAAATATCAAGGAAGACAGTGGACATCCGTTGCCTGGGATTGGATTTAGTCAGAGGGCTTGAGAGTGTCTCATTTATCTTCATTCTTGCCCTCATGCATCATATGACAGCTCAAGCCAATGTGCTACAGGGTACCTTCAATTAATCTCCATTCTATTCTGTAATACCTCTTTTCAACATCATTTGAGAGCAGCATGACATGGATGTTTTTCACAGACACAACTAATAACTTCCAATGCCCTTATAGTATTATCCCTTGCTAGTATAAATAACATCTGATTTTTATTACTGTATATCTGTCAGGCCTGTAGGAATATCCACACACGAATCAGCTCCAATGCCCCAAGCTACCTCCACACGCTTCACCCTATGTGGCGCATCCCTGCTTAAACGAAAGGTGAGAAGACAACACCTACCCAACTTCGGTTACACCCAGGCCTTTAGTGTGCAAGGTATTGCAGCTGAATGCAGGGTGAGCACAAAAACTTCCAGGCCTAAACAAGAACACAGAGTAACAAAGTCCAGCAACAGTCCAGGGTCATACACGGGTAACAGAGATATCACAGTACAGGAGGGCTAGGCAGAAGATAGGTCAAAGAACGTATCCGAGGTCAAACCAGGCAGCAAACAGTCGTAATGATAATCCAGGCAATAGGTCGGTTCAGGCAGCAGACAAGGGAGTTCCAGTAAACAAGCAGAGGTTGAAATCCAGATAATCCAATCTAACAAGAGCAGGTATACAGAGTAACCAGCAAGGTAGAGCTATCACGGGCAACATGCACCTGTCACAGCAAGGTTTAAATACTGACAGCATCCAATCAATGGTCGGCCACATGCACACAACAGCCAATCACATGCAGGCATTAATCCTGTTTAAGTGTCAGATAACAGAGAGTTCAGCTGACACAGGTGGCAATACATGTCAGCTGACTACCCAGTACTGGCCAGCAAAACATTCTGATTGTGTGTCAGCTATAGCATACTGGTTAAGGGCATCGCCTGCAACATGAGAGACCAGGGTTGAATCACAGCCAGGGTCAGCATCCATTTTATTTATATTTATTAAATAAACCCCTGCCTAAGTGTCAGCTGACTATCCTGTCAGCCAACACTATCTCTGTCGCCGTCTCAGACCATACTGCGGCCGAGAGGAGCAAGACATCCGCCCACCAGTGTGCGCAGAGCGATCCCCAGTGCGCGGTCACCAGCGGAGGACAGCTGCTGACATGCAGAAGTGTCAGGACGTGACCCGCTCTTGGCAGAGACGGCCATGTCGCTGGATCCCGGAGGTAAGACCCTTACAATATCCCTGTGCATAAGTTGTCCTGCAAAAACAACCTTCCCCCCAAACATACACACATTTTTGTCTTAAAGAGAATCTGTATTGTTAAAATCGCACAAAAGTAAACATACCAGTGCGTTAGGGGACATCTCCTATTACCCTCTGTCACAATTTCGCCACTCCTCGCCGCATTAAAAGTGGTTAAAAACAGTTTTAAAAAGTTTGTTTATAAACAAACAAAATGGCCACCAAAACAGGAAGTAGGTTGATGTACTGTATGTCCACACATAGAAAATACAACCATACACAAGCAGGCTGTATACAGCCTTCCTTTTGAATCTCAAGAGATCGTTTGTGTGTTTCTTTCTCCCTGCAGTTCTCATGCACTGAAGTTTCAGGCTGCTCTTTTTTCTCCTGCAAACAGCTTTGCCCTTGTCTGTAATTCTTCAGTATGTGAAAGCCCAGCCAGCTCAGAGGACGATTTATCCAGCTTGTAAAAGATAAGAGAGAAGAGAGAAGCTGCTCTAATCTAAATAATACACAGGCAGTGTGCACAGAGGGGCCTGGAAGGGGGAATTCATAGCAGAAACACAACACTGAAGAACTTGGCAGCCTTCCAGACACAGTCTGACAAGTCTGACAAGGGAAAGATACATTGATTTATTACAGAGACTGTGATAGCAGAAAGTGCTGCAGTAAGCCAGAACACATTAGAATAGCTTTTGGAACTTGTAGGATGATAAAAAACAGGATGCAATTTTTGTTACGGAGTCTCTTTAAACTAAATAAGCTGCAACTTGACAATTAGTCCACCCCCTAATGTGGAACCCTAGCCCTCCATGCAGAGCTTGCTTTGGAATATTGCCAGTGGATGCAGAGTGCACATTAGAGTGTGCTTATGTAATCATATCTACTTTGCCTTGCTCCAGCACCGGTGCCCACGTCTTTCTGCCAGCTTTTGAACTGTCCACTAGTTCAAAGCTCTATGTCATGTGACTGCATTGAGCAAAGAGCTCTGGTGGCCAGTTCAGAAGTTGTCAGACACATGGATGCAAGCTAGTGTGAGGACAGGTAGATATACATTCTGCAGCACGCTCCAAGCTAGCTCTGCATAGTGGGGCCCCACTGCTGGTATATCACTTTCAGATTAGCCTGACACCCCCCCCCCCCCCCCCCCCACCTCCACCTTACACTCAAACTTTGGGTTTTAAAAAGTCAGCTTATCCGTGTTGATATATGGTAATTAATTTAGAGAGTAGGGAGAAGATCCTATTACATAAATGTTCAGATCTATGTTGATGAGAAAGAAGCCTGGTTTGTGAATTGCCAAAAGATGGGATTATAACATACCACAGAGAAAATATATCAAATGGGTTTTGACCATCACTTAAGGTGAGGGTTTAAAACAATTAAAAGCATGACAATCCAGTGTAAACCCATCTGGGCTTGGAGCTTTTCCTGCAAGCATTGGTAGATTGCTATTTTCTGTTCAACAGGAGAGAGTGGCTCTTCTTGTGTCTCTGTCTCTTTGTCATTGGCCACAATTCATTAAGCTTATCTCCTGTCTTTAACCACCCTGGCGTTCAGTTTCTGCTGGATTAGTAATCCAATTAACATTCATAACCTTTTTTCCTGTAATTTACCAAAATGTGTCACGCAAGGTCTAGTATACATTTTGGGTATAATAAAAGCTTGAAACACAAAATCAAATCAGAACTACATTTCAAAACTACTCCCCAAAATCAGCCAGGTGTAGGTGCCCCCAGTATAGATTAGCCAGGTATAGGTGTCCCCAGTATAGGTAGCCAGGTATAGATGCCCCCTGTATAGCCAGGCATAGGTGTCCCCCATAATATTATCCAGCATTAGGTGTCCCAGTATATATATATAGCTATACAGAATCAGAATCGTTTATTTCGCCAAGCATGATTGGTCATGCCCAGAATTATTTTTGGCACATACATAGAGCTCGGGAAAAAGACATATAAAGGGACATACAGTGGGTTGCAAAAGTATCCGGCCCCCTTCAAGTTTTCCACATTTTGTCACATTACTGCCACAAACATGCATCAATTTTATTGGAATTCCATGTGAAAGACCAATACAAAGTGGTGTACACGTGAGAAGTGGATCGAAAATCATACATCATTCCAAACATTTTTTACAAATAAATAACTGCAAAGTGGGGTGTGCGTAATTATTCGACCCCCTAAGTCAATACTTTGTAGAACCACCTTTTGCTGCAATTACAGCTGCTAGTCTTTTAGGGTATGTCTCTACCAGCTTTGCACATCTAGAGACTGAAATCCTTGCCCATTCTTCTTTGCAAAACAGCTCCAGCTCAGTCAGATTAGATGGACAGCGTTTGTAAACAGCAGTTTTCAGATCTTGCCACAGATTCTCGATTGGATTTAGATCTGGACTTTGACTGAGCCATTCTAACACATAGATATGTTTTGTTGTAAACCATTCCATTGTTGCCCTGGCTTTATGTTTAGGGTCATTGTCCTGCTGGAAGGTGAACCTCCGCCCCAGTCTCAAGTCTTTTGCAGTCTCCAAGAACTTTTCTTCCAAGTTTGCCCTGTATTTGGCTCCATCCATCTTCCCATCAACTCTGACCAGCTTCCCTGTCCCTGCTGAAGAGATGCACCCCCCGAGCATGATGCTGCCACCACCATTTTTGACAGTGGGGATGGTGTGTTCAGAGTGATGTGCAGTGTTAGTTTTCCGCCATACATAGCGTTTTGCATTTTGACCAAAAAGTTCTATTTTGGTCTCATCTGACCAGAGCACTTTCTTCCACATGGTTGCTGTGTCCCCCACATGGCTTGTGGCAAACTGCAAACGGGACTTCTTATGCTTTCCGTTAACAATGCCAGGGGCAAATCCAGGATTTTCAGGGGGGGGGGGGGGGCATGTGGGCAAATACTAGCAGTTTCTAGGCTAAATTGCACCCAGTGCGAGGGCGTAAAATGTGCCCCAATGTGGAGACAGGTATAGGTGCCCACAGTATAGGTAGCCAGCCGAGTATAGGTAGCCCATATAGTTGCCCCCAGTATAGGTTAGATAGGTATATGGCTCCAGTATAGGTTAGATACGTATATGGCTCCAGTATAGGTTAGATAGGTATATGCCCCCCAGTATAGATTAGATAAGTATATGTCCCCCAGTATAGGTTAGATAGGTATATGCCCCAGTATAGATTAGCTAGGCATATGCCCCAGTATAGATTAGATAGGTATATGCCTCCAGTATAGGTTAGATAGGTATATGGCTCCAGTATAGGTTAGATAGGTATATGCCCCAGTATAGATTAGCTAGGTATATGCCCCTCAGTATAGCTTAGATAGGTATATGCCCCAGTATAGGTTAGATAGGTATATGTCCCCCAGTATAGGTTAGATAGGTATATGCCCCCCAGTATAGAGAAGATAGGTATATGCCCCCCAGTATAGGTTAGATAGGTATATGCCCCAGTATAGATTAGCTAGGTATATGCCCCAGTATAGGTTAGATAGGTATATGCCCCAGTATAGATTATCTAGGTATATGCCCCAGTATAGGTTAGATAAGTATATGCCCCAGTATAGATTAGCTAGGTATATGCCTCCAGTATAGGTTAGATAGGTATATGGCTCCAGTATAGGTTAGATAGGTATATGGCTCCAGTATAGGTTAGATAGGTATATGGCTCCAGTATAGGTTAGATAGGTATATACCCCCCAGTACAAATTAGATAGGTATATGTCCCCCAGTATAGATTAGATAGGTATATGTCCCCCGGTATAGGTTAGATAGGTACAGTATATGCCCCCCCCCAGTATAGATTAGATAGGTATATGCCCCCCAGTATAGATTAGATAGGTATATGCCCCCCAGTATAGATTACATAGGTATATGCCCCTCAGTATAGCTTAGATAGGTATATGCCCCAGTATAGATTAGCTAGGCATATGCCCCAGTATAGGTTAGATAGGTATATGCCCCAGTATAGATTAGCTAGGTATATGCCCCAGTATAGGTTAGATAGGTATATGCCCCAGTATAGATTAGCTAGGTATATGCCCCAGTATAGGTTAGATAGGTATATGCCCCAGTATAGGTTAGATAGGTATATGCCTCCAGTATAGGTTAGATAGGTATATGGCTCCAGTATAGGTTAGATAGGTATATACCCCCCCCCCCCCAGTACAGATTCGATAGGTATATGTCCCCCAGTATAGATTAGATAGGTATATGTCCCCCAGTATAGGTTAGATAGGTATATGCCCCCCAGTATAGATTAGATAGGTATATGCCCCCCAGTATGGATAGGTATATGCCCCTCAGTATAGCTAAGATAGGTATATGCCCCAGTATAGATTAGATAGGTGTATGCCCCAGTATAGGTTAGATAGGTATATGCCCCAGTATAGATTAGATAGGTAAAATACCCCTCAGTATAGCTTAGATAGGTATATGCCCCAGTATAGGTTAGATGGGTATATGTCCCCCAGTATAGGTTAGGTAGGTATATGCCCCCCAGTATAGATTAGATAGGTATATGCCCCCCAGTATAGATTAGATAGGTATATGCCCCCCAGTATAGATTAGATAGGTATATCCCCCCCAGTATAGATTAGATAGGTATATGCCCCCCAGTATAGATTAGATAGGTATATGCCCCTCAGTATAGCTTAGATAGGTATATTCCCCTGTATAGGTTAGATAGGTATATGCCCCAGTATAGGTTAGATAGGTAGGCGGGGGGGGGGGGCGGGGAGAGAGGAGTTTCCACTTACCTGCCTTCATCCTGCACGCAGCTTCTATCTTCTGCTTGTCCCGGCGCGCGTCGCATTGGTAAGAGCTCCCCCTGTGATGACACAGGGGGTGCTGTTACCATAGCGACAGACGCCGGGACAGGAAGTACATGGAAGCCGCGCAGGATCCAGGCACCGTAAGTGTAAAGTCTTCTCTCCCCGCAGCTCTGCCTTACGCCCGCCGCCAGCAGCAACCGATGCCCCCGCAGCGCCGCACACATATCCTTCTGGTCGCGGGGGGGGGGGGGGGTGTTCCAGACACCCGGAATACCCCCTTCGGTGCGCCAGTGAATGCCTTTCTTCTTGCCACTCTTCCATAAAGGCCAACTTTGTACAGTGCATGACTAATAGTTGTCCTATGGACAGAGTCTCCCACCTGAGCTGTAGATCTCTGCAGCTCGTCCAGAGTCACCATGGGCCTCTTGACTGCATTTCTAATCAGCGCTCTCCTTGTTCGGCCTGTGAGTTTAGGTGGACTGCCTTGTCTTCGTAGGTTTACTGTTGTGCCATACTCCTTCCATTTCTGAATGATCGCTTGAACAGTGCTCCGTGGGATGTTCAATGCTTTGGAAATCTTTTTGTAGCCTAAGCCGGCTTTAAATTTCTCAATAACTTGATCCCTGACCTCTCTTGTGTGTTCTTTGGACTTCACGGTGTTGTTGCTCCGAATATTCTCTTAGACAACCTCTGAGGCCCTCACAGAGCAGCTGTATTTGTACTGACATTAGATTACACACAGGTGCACTCTATTTAGTCATTAGCACTCATCAGGCAATGTCTATAGGCAACTGACTGCACTCAGATCAAAGGGGGCCGAATAATTATGCACACACCACTTTGCAGTTATTTATTTGTAAAAAATGTTTGGAATCATGTATGATTTTCATTCCACTTCTCTCGTATACACCACTTTGTGTTGGTCTTTCATGTGGAATTCCAATAAAATTGATTCATGTTTGTGGCAGTAATATGACAAAATGTGGAAAACTTCAAGGGGGCCGAATACTTTTGCAACCCACTGTATAATAGAGAAATGGTTCGATGTCAGCAACAGCAGAAGCAATCTGTAACAAACGTAGAAGAGACAGCTGCGGTGAACAGTGATACCACCGCAGCTGCCTCCATCTCCCTGCCTAATGATCTATCCGTGCCTCGGGCGTCTAGCACGCCGAGGACGGGTTTGTCAGCAGCACATAGGGTCGCATTGTTGCGTGCGCGCACAGAAAGGACCTTTATGCGGGGAGGTGGCGCGTCAGCTGACCGGCCGGTCGGCTGATGTCAGAGGAGACGTCCACCGCTCCTCATTGGCTGATGAGAGGGGGGGGGGGGGTGCCGGAGGAGTCTCCTCTGCTTCTTAAGCCTCGCTGTATCACTTGCAACTTGTCTGCTGTTGCGAATACCCTGTGTTAGCGCTCAGACCGTAGTTAGATCCGGTGTGCTTTGATCCGGGAGGAAACCGGGGGTTTCACACAGAGATAGGATTGTTAATAGCTATAATTATAACTGAAATACTGTTTATTATCTGTGTATGACTCTTGCTCGTTCTGACCACTCCTCTGTTCTGTGATTCTGTACTTCTGCCCATCTGATCTTGTTGCTGACTCTGCCTGTTTATACCTTCCTGCCTTTGCCTTCTGATTTGGTACTGTATCAGTCTGTCTGTTGCCAACTCGGTTAGTCTGACTACTCTACTCTCACCAGAGGGCCCTTGCCTCTGGTGAGAGGCTCTGTACTGTTAGTGCCCACCAGCTCCTCTGGTGAGGTATAGCTAACCTATCAGTACTACTGTTGCACCAAGTACTATACTTGCTATACAATAGCTGTCTGGTATACTTGTATTATTGGTGATTCTGCAGATCACCATATAATCAGGTATATATCTGTATTATAGGTGATACTGCAGATCACCTGATAATCAGAACTCTGTTACTTGCTGACACTTATCGTTACACAATCCATTTGCATTACATTACATTATATAACATTTTACATTCCAGCTATAAGCTATAAATACCGCCTCCCACTCCCCTAGATCCCCCGCGTTGTGTGTCAGTTACTCACCATGCCTCTCTCTAGCACCGATCGCACCACCTCCACTGTGTACAGCTGGTCAACTCATCTGGCGCATCGGGACTCGGGGTCATGACGCTGATGACGTTGTGACATGATGTCATGACGCCGAGTCCAGATGCACCAGATGCGTAGACCAGCTGTACGAAGCAGGGGTGGTGCGGTCACTGCTGGAAAGAGGCACTGTGAGTAAGTGACACACAGCATGGTGGATTGGGGGGAATTGTGGGGGACATTGTACCTATAGCTGGCTAACCTATACTGGGGCACCTAAAGGTGGCTAACTTATACAGGGGGCACACACAGTACTTAAAAACCTCCTGGGCGGTATGCCCAACACTGTGTTGGGCATATCACTTTTAGCTTGTTTTTCCTGCCCGACAGTGTCAGGCATGCCACCCAGGAGGTTAATAACAATTTTGTTTTTACTGTTATCACCATATTGATAAATCATTTAGTATTCACAAAGTAACTCACCTAATACAATCCTTAAATTAAGGGTTCTGTCCTTAAGTTAAGGAGTGATTCCTAAAGTTAACTATTGAATCCTAAAACTAATGACTGAATCCTAAACTTAAAGGATACATTAGGTGAAGAAAATAATAGCAGATTTAATCACCTTGGGCTTCCAACATCACCTAGAAGCCTATGTGTCCAAGGCTGCAGTCTCCTGGGCTCCTCTCCGCTTCTTGTTGAGGTTGCGTTGGGGTGCATTCTGCGTAGGCCTGGCCAGGCCGGTGGCAGCTACAGAGGGACACCAGGATACTGGCTGAGAGCAGAGCTGTGGTGAGGGACACCTCAAGTATCCTTTAAAGATAGCATGTTAATTTGCAGAGAGGAATGCAAGTAATAACAACTTTAAAGTGTGTGAGGAATTATCACCTGTCCTGAGCTGTTGTTAAAGAGAACCAGAGACGAAGCACCCTCATGTTTTTTATCATAAAAATCAATGAGAACATGACAGTAAACACCTACCATGCTTTTAGTTTCTTTCTTCTCTGCCCAATTACTCTGCTATCAGCTGTGATAAGAAAGCCCGACTGAGCCAGTCTAAGTTTGACCTGGAATCAGATAAGCTGAGTCCATCTGCTATGTGAAGTCATTTCAAGCCCTCCCCCTCCTGGCTCTGCCTTCCTGCTTTGCATACACAGCATCACGGAGGGCTGTGATGAGAAGGGAGTGTTTGCTGCTGATTCCTCCGTGCTGCCGCCGCTGCTGTGTCTGCCCACTGCCCTGCTGATTCCTCCGTGCTGCCGCCGCTGCTGAGTCTGCCGACTGCCCTGCTGATTCCTCCGTGCTACTGCCGCTGCTGAGTCTGCCGACTGCCCTGCTGATTCCTCCATGTTGCTGCCGCTGCTGAGTCTGCCGAATCACCTTCCAGCCCAGGTCGGGGGAAATCCAGGTCGGGGGAAATCCAGGTCGGGCTAGTCTGCAGTGGGAGGATGACGTCACCGCATTAGGTCTCCCAACACTGCGCCTGCGTCCTCCACACTAGGCTTGTGCGCTGAGCAGCACAGAAGCGCAGCAAGCCTAGAGATTAACATTCAGAGCTGCTCATGACCCGGAAGAAGGAGGGTATGAGCCAGCGGCCATCTTTGATTTATCCCGGGGGAAAAATGTAAAAATAAATGTACTAAGACACACCAGAGCGGTGAAAATAGTGGTAAAATAATTTCCTCATGAAAAGCTATTGATGTATATATATTTTGTGTGTATAACGTTCTTCTCTGGTTCCCTTTAAGTGAAGTGTTACTAGAGACTGCAATGTAAAGTGGAGAATTCTGAACTGTCTGCTTCATTTTTTAGTATTTTATGCAGAAGGGAACTCCATATAGAGGGAAATGTACACAGGGAGGGAGTGAGAGAGACATTAAGTGTATGCACAGGTGAAACTTGAAAAATTAAAACATCATGCAAAAGTAAATTTATTTCAATAATTCAACTTATGACGTTAGGAGCACTGATCAGTGAACTGATTCATATATGCACATATAAAAATACGATAGTAGAAAGGTTTTAGAGGCAAAAAAAGGACACAAATGGATTGATATTTTCTGTTAACCCAAGCACAATATTTGCAGTGGGAACCAATGACTACCATTTTGTTGGACACAGTCTCAGATGTGTTTGTATATGACCCTTTATGGCCATATATTAATATGCCAAGCATAAAGGCTATTGAAGACATTTTGCACTTAGGGGAGTTTCTATCTTATTTCTAATTAGTTGTACATTTTTTAGATGTTATAAAAGCAATTTGAATACTTTAAGGCTACATTTGTTCCATAGACGCAGCTAGTAAACATAAACCGTTATAGTGATGTGATAATTAAGAATATGACAAATGCAAATAAATGATTCCTAATTAAAGATGTTATTGAACAGATTCAAATCATTAAGCAAACACCTTTAAAGAAAATTAGACACGATAAGTAACTGCTATACAAATAATTACATGGCTAATAAACTTCAGCATTCTGGTAAAAGGGAAACCCGGTGCCTGATGATGACACAGACTTCATCAATGTCATCACAAGCAAGAAACAGCCATTAACCTGTTTGGCCTGCCACGTGGCATCAGAGTGCAAATGCAATATGTTCACTGCCATTTCCTATGGTAAAACACTGAGGCTCTGCATATTCACATGTAATGTGTAACTATCTATCTACTGGAGACAATAAATATGAGACCTCGTGTTCACTGTCGCATTAGGAATGTAAAGCACCATATACCTTATTAAAAATGGCAATCAGGGATTTTAATTAAGAAATTCACTAAGCTAGTAATTGCACCCGGAATGGTGGGGATTTATCAAAATAGGGTTGTTTTGTATTTTAAATAGTTTCTTAATAAAAAGACTAGCCACATATTTAACACACAATTTTACACAAAAAATTGCTCACTTTTTTTGTTTAAAATGTATAATGTATAAAATGTGGCTAGTAAGTCTTCCAAAATGGCATGCATATTTGCATTTTTCTGTTTCCTATGTAAACAATGAGCTATAAAACAAGAACACAGAAGTAGTTTGCATGCAGGGGCGTTTTTAGGCATAGGTATTCCAGGCCACTGCTTGGAGTGCCATTGGTCCTGGGGGGCGCCATGCCCCTGATTTAGCCCCTCCCTGAACTAAGCCACACCCCTGAATGAAGACACACACCCACAGGTATTTGTGCCTCCTTCTGTCCCCCTTTGTGCCACCTTCAGTCCCCCGTTCCACCATTGCCCTCCTGTGTGACCCTCTGTCCCCTTGTGCCTCTTGTCTCCCTTGGTGCCCCTTTCTGTCTCCTTGTGCCACCTTTAGTCTCCCTGTGCATCCAGAGATGGATTAAGGTGAAATGGTGCTTTTTTGGCAAAATTTGTTGGGGGCTAGCATAAAAACAAGGCCCCTGGACTCTCTCCAGGCCCTAGGCACCCGCCTAAGTTGCCTTGTGGACAGTCTGTGTGTGTCCTTACAGTGGAGGAAATAATTATTTGACCCCTCACTGATTTTGTAAGTTTGTCCAATGACAAAGAAATGAAAAGTCTCAGAACAGTATAATTTCAATGGTAGGTTTATTTTAACAGTGGCAGATAGCACATCATCTGATTTGCATTTCATTAAATAAGTTTTTGAACCCCTACCAACCATTAAGAGTTCTGACTCCCACAGTGGTTAGACACTTCTACTCAATTAGTCACCCTCATTAAGGACACCTGTCTTAACTAGTCACCTGTATAAAAGACACCTGTCCACAGTATCAATCAATCAAGCAGACTCCAAACTCTCCAACATGGGAAAGACCAAAGAGCTGTCCAAGGATGTCAGAGACAAAATTGTAGACCTGCACAAAGCTGGAATGGGCTACAAAACCATTAGCAAGAAGCTGGGAGAGAAGGTGACAACTGTTGGTGCGGTGGTTCGAAAATGGAAGGAGCACAAAATGACCATCAATCGACCTCGCTCTGGGGCTCCACGCAAGATCTCACCTCGTGGGGTGTCAATGGTTCTGAGAAAGGTGAAAAAGCATCCTAGAACTACACGGGAGGAGTTAGTGAATGACCTCAAATTAGCAGGGACCACAGTCACCAAAAAAACCATTGGAAACACATTACACCGCAATGGATTAAAATCCTGCAGGGCTCGCAAGGTCCCCCTGCTCAAGAAGGCACATGTGCAGGCCCGTCTGAAGTTTGCCAATGAACACATGAATGATTCTGTGAGTGACTGGGAGAAGGTGCTGTGGTCTGATGAGACCAAAATAGAGCTCTTTGGCATTAACTCAACTCGCTGTGTTTGGAGGAAGAAAAATGCTGCCTATGACCCCCAAAACGCCGTCCCCGCCGTCAAGCATGGGGGTGGAAACATTTTGCTTTGGGGGTATTTTTCTGCTAAGGGCACAGGACAACTTAATCGCATTAACGGGAAAATGGACGGAGCCATGTATCGTGAAATCCTGAACGACAACCTCCTTCCCTCTGCCAGGAAACTGAAAATGGGTCGTGGATGGGTGTTCCAGCACGACAATGACCCAAAACATACAGCAAAGGCAACAAAGGAGTGGCTCAAGAAGAAGCACATTAAGGTCATGGAGTGGCCTAGTCAGTCTCCGGACCTTAATCCAATAGAAAACCTATGGAGGGAGCTCAAGCTCAGAGTTGCACAGAGACAGCCTCGAAACCTTAGGGATTTAGAGATGATCTGCAAAGAGGAGTGGACCAACATTCCTCCTAAAATGTGTGCAAACTTGGTCATCAATTACAAGAAACGTTTGACCTCTGTGCTTGCAAACAAGGGTTTTTCCACTAAGTATTAAGTCTTTTATTGTTAGAGGGTTCAAAAACTTATTTCACTCAATGAAATGCAAATCAGTTGCTATCTTTTATTTAAGGTTATTTTTTCGATTTTCCTCTTAATGTGCTATCTGCCACTGTTAAAATAAACCTACCATTGAAATGATACTGTTCTGAGACTTTTCATTTCTTTGTCATTGGACAAACTTACAAAATCAGTGAGGGGTCAAATAATTATTTCCTCCACTGTATGTGCCTCCCTCTGTCTCACTGTGCCTCCTTCTGTCCCCCTTTGTGTCTCCTCCTGCCCCCTTGTTCCACTATCTGTTCCTGCCCCCAGTCCAGTCCAGTGTATAAAGGCAAAGTATAGCACAACAGAAGCTGTGCTCTAATCTCCCCTCTGGAATCCAGTGCTTAGCCTGTGCAGCCATCTGTTTGTTTTCTGCTCCCTCTAGTGCTGGCACCTCACTCTCCTCATGTAGTTTGTAATCATGCTACACACAATATGTGATGCTGGGCACTAGGGTGAGTAATGAGGAGACAGTGATGCTTAGCCTAGGCTGCTTAGCTATATGGAATTCTCACCCCCAGAGCATTCTGAGAGGTCAGGAATCATTTTCACTGGCTTTGAAACTACTCAGTAAAGACACATTCCGCAGAGATCACCTGACAGGAATAACGAAGTCACCATCTATGATAAATTTCAGAATATAAAGGGCGAAGAAATGAATATTGTAAAAATAAGCAATTTTTATTCATTACATTATTTTCACTACAGTTCCTCTTTAATGTTATGCTAATCATTTCAAGTTGATGAACATGTACAGTATATGGTAATTGGATTCAAATCTGTACCACTTGAATTTGGTCCAATCAAATTAATAGCATCTCATTGACCATCTATGTGTTGATTATATTAACAACACCTTCCCTTTCACTGAACTTTGGAATACTTAGCTGACCTTATTAGTCAATATGAGCCCTTCTCTGTCAGTCAATACAATGCATGCAAAATGCCAGATATTTACAGGTAAACATAGTACTCACATTGGGCTTTTTGATGTCCAAGTATGACTGACAACACATTATATGAGAAACCCATGGAGGGAGGATAAGCAAATCACAGTTTTACATTGCTAAGGGCTGGTTCAGACGGACGCTTGCGGAGCGTTTACCGCAAGCGTTCAGAACGTCGCGGTAAACGCTCCCATTCAAGTGAATGGGAGCGTTTACACCAAGCTTTTGCACGCTTTTACCCGAACGCGGCGTTCGGGTCCCGATTTTCGTTCGCGTTCGAGCTGCCCCTGGAAGCGACATGTAGCTTCCAGGGAGCGGCCAACCGCGACGGCTAATGTTCCCCTAGGGGAAAAAAAACGCGACGCATCGGAACGCGACGGAAGGCTACTGAAAGCCTGACCGCGCAGCCGCCGCAACGCCCCCAGACGCGACGCCACGCAGACGTCCGTCTGAACCAGCCCTTAAACAGACCCAATTACCAGCTAGCTATTTCTTCTTGAAGCATACACTTCTCTCCCTGTCTTTATTTTTACTTACTTTTCAAAATTGGTATGCCAACATTCAAATCTCTACACAATCTAGGCCCCGGATGCCTGAAGGATTTGTTGCAGCTGCATCATACCTTCCCACAACATAAGATCAACAGGATCTAATAACGTGACCTATCCCAGAGTTCAACTAAAAATCTTTAGAGGCAGAGCCTTCTGCCATGCTGCCTTTACTATTTGGAGTGACTTTCCACACCTATCCAAGACAGCTCCAACCCTGAAGGCGTTTAAATCAAAACTGAAAAGCCACCTGTTTAGTCTGGCATTTATTATCGCATAACGTTTGACCTGTAACACATCCCAAACTGCAACTATATATTTATCTGAGACAAGCTTATGTGCTTTGGGTCCTACGAGGCAAAAAGTGCTTTACAAATGTGTTGTTATTGTTGGCTTATCACAAAGGGGGCTTGATTCACTAAACCGTGATAACTCATAGCACGTTTTTGCACGCAATCGCGAATTTTCGCCCGCGATTGTGCTTAAAAACTCTAGCGCGGCTGCGCTATGAGCTATCATGGCTTAGTGAATCAAGCCCAGAGAACGCAAGATGGAGTGAAAAACCCTACCTCCAGCTACCTTAATATTTTCCTTCTCATTGGCTACTGGCCCTTGCAGTGCATCCTCGGAGCAAATGATTCACTCAGCAAATGCCTATTTCGCTCTTCTTGCCAAAACTGGGCCTTTCTTATGAAAAAATTCAGTAGACAAGAAAGGCCTGATTTGCCGAAAGATTGAACTTACAAAACTTTCTTGCTTATCCCTAATCACAATAATGGGTTAGGGTGTAGTAAATCATTGCTCACCCAATATGCATTATTATATTAAATCAATCAAGTAGATACAATTTACCAGTGCCAGTTATAATACAATAGTAAGTATAATCAAGGGTTATCGCTGTGCAATAGGTCTAAGGACCTATTTGATTTTAAAGGTGTATGCCACCATTTTTTAAATAAAGACGTTTTTACACTATGGAGGCCTCTCTTCATGTTTCCAGAGGATTCTTATTGGATGGTGTCTGCCAGAGGACTTGATGGTACTTGCCACGTAGAAGCAGTGGGGCGGCCATATACCCCAGAAGCGCTGAAGGGCCGTTTTCTGGCCGCAACATTTGGAGAGTTGCTCCATGAAGGGGGGGGGGGGGGGGGACCTCGTAGCACCATTGAATAGTGTTACGGACTGTTAAAAGAGCGCTGCCACATTAAAACTCTTTGCTATTCTAAATATATCACACGTATCTGAGTGGAGCGAACCGCCTGGAATTTGAGGGTGTCATCAGTCCTACTATATATTTTTATTATAATGTATCAATTCATTACTGCAATAGACTTGTAATTGATATTGTATTGTGCACGATTGAGCGCTGCTGAAAATTGTATGTGTATAATACAGTACTGCTTTGGCAGCCAAGTAGCCACAATAATCACTGTTATACAAAGTGAACATAAACACACTATTCATAAAAGGCACCTAAAAACCACAGCAGCAGAAACAGAAAAAAACACCATACATTTGTGTCATGAAATAAAGCGTAGCAAAAAATTACTGAAAAGGGTACAAAATATAAATTTACTGCAGTGGCTGCTTAGCAGTGTTACAAAGGCAGCATCCTTCATCCTATTCTTACTTTCTATTCCCAGGATTTGTAGCAGGCACAATTAATACATACCCTTTTTACATTTGATAAATATTCTAAGTCTGTAAAAAGTGTTCATAGTGGAAAAATGATCACCTGATACTTGTCATCACGTAGGCTTATGCATTTTACATGCATTTCCTTTTCCATTTTTACTTCAGCAGATCTTGCTTGATGATTAAACCTATTTTGAAGTTGAACTTTTGTGGTTTTCCTATCTACTTTAACCTAGTCAAATGAAACGGCTCCAAGCTCCTCTGTGGGTTTCTGTACTTCCTTCAGGCACTACTCGTAAAAAAATATATTAACTCTTTTATGTCTGTTTTGTTCGAAGAATCTCTGTGACAGTTTATTATTTTACTTTCTTGAAGTAGATTATATTCAACTGTGTATAGCTCAATTGTCAAATCTCCCAAACCTCACATGTACAAGATATAAAGTATTTACTCAATGAGTGGTTGGTAGGGAGTACCTGCTTCAGCAATATTTAATCTATAAATGTATACCTGCTACTACCTGACACAGGGCCGGATTTACCATTAGGCATTCTAGGCACGTGCCTACAGGCGCCTGATGATGGAAAGGCGGCTCATTCCCCTCCTCCATTGCCTTTCTCCCTCCCTCCCTATGTAGAGTCCTGAGCTGAGTGTAAATGAGAGGTTACTCACCCAGCTCTCAGCATTCCACTGGGTGGGCACCACTAGCTTCTTAATACTGAGGGTACCTCTGACTACCTAATGCTAAAGGACACCTCTAGCTTACTATGACAGGCAAGGGAAGTAAGGGAGAAGTGACAACTGGGACAGCCAGCACGCTTTCAACTGGGATTTGTAGTCTCATGGAGGGCGGGTGCCAGGACATCTGTGCCTATAGGCTCCTGTGTTATAAATCCAGGTCTGACCTGACATTAATCATAAGAAGTGTGGAGCAAACCTCGGATTCTATCCTTTTCTTGTAGGAGATTCTGTAGAGATGAGAATGGATAACTTAGTCGTTTGTAGGAAATATTGGAATAACAGGTTTTTATTGCTTCTCCTGTCACGAGTGGAAAGAATTCCTCAATACCTGTGGTTCCATCTGTGATAAGTAAAAAGAGTTCCCTAAACGATACAGTAATGGGGTTAAGGGAAACCTAAAGTAACTCAAAAAAAGCCAGTTTAACTTACCTGGGGCTCCCACTGGCCCCCTGCAGCTGCCATGTCCCTGCGCCGGGACAAAGCGATCCTCTGGTCCCTTGCAGCGACGAAGTTTCATTTTTAGCGGCTCAGCCAGTCAATGGCCACTGCGCCTGCGTGGCCCTGGCCTCCTGCATCCTGGATCGTATTCCCGCCGCTGGGAATGTCCTGTGCATGATGCTCCCAGTGACGACATCGTGATCAAGGCCGTGCAGATTCAATGGCCATTGAGTCGACGAAAATGAAACTTTGTCACTGCGGGGGACTGGAGGATCGGTTTGTCCCAGCGTGGGCACAGGGTGGCTGCAGGGGGCAGGTAGAAGCCCCAGGTACATTAAACAGTTCATAATTTACTTTAGGTTTCCTTTAAAGAGAAAACGTGATAACATATGGTAGAATATAATAAATTATTCAGGTTATCTAGTTTTACCATAATTGTATTGCTTTAGCATGAGAAATGCTGGTTTCATTTTTATATTACTGTATATTGGTATGTAACTCTGCCTTCTTTGTGATGAGGAGTAGCCTGGGCTATGAGGTCATTCTTCTGCCCCAAAGCACTCTGGGAGATCAGGTGATGTCCCTGCTTACTTCACAGAGGGCAAAAACATTTCCACAGTGATTCAACTTTCCAGCGGTAAAGATGTTGGCATCACTGCTAAATTTAAGAATGTAAATCTGGGTGAGGTTAGATTGTACAATAGGCAAACATTGACTAAATAATTTATAAATTAATATTGTACATATAATATTCATTCAATTATGTACAGTAAAGTTCCTCTTTAAAGGGAACCTAAACTGAGAAGGATATGGATTTTTCCTTTTAAACAATACAATTTGCCTGGCAGCCCTGTTGATCTCTTTAGCTGCAGTAGTGGCTGAATCACACACACCCGAAACAAGCATGCAGCTAATCCAGTCTGACTTCAGTCTGAGCACCTGAACTGCATGTTTGTTGAGGAGCTGTGGCTGACAGTATTAGAGACACAGGATCAGCAGGAGAGTCAGGCAACTGGTATCATTTTAAAAGGAAAAATCCACATCCTTCTCAGTTTAGCTACCCTTTAAGTCAAGTTAAAAAAAGAAAAGAAAAAGAAAGCATTGGCTGGAGTTTCACAAAATGACAATGCAGACATTGCTACTCTTTGGGGATGGGAGATTGAAGGGATGTGAGAAAATAGACCAGATATGGATTGCAATTTTGTTTTATGCTGCAATCAAAAGTGATGGTTTGTTAGTTCACTTATCCATTGACTATATATTTTACTTTGTTACATGGTTCCTACGCTCATTGCTACACCTGAGTAACAATGGGGTCCCCAGCCCAGATGCCTTTACGTTCCAACTTAAGTCAATCACTGCTATCCATCTTAAAATGAAGGGGGTGGAAAAGAAGTTTCCGTACATCCTGATAACGGTACAATTTTTCGGTACAATTTTTCACTAAATGCGATCTTTCTATGCAATTTGAATGATTGTAAGTAATCTGAAGGCAATTATCGAATGTTTACATTTACTGAATGATTCTTTCTTCAAATGCAATCATATTTTCCAACTTTCGGATCAATTTTATCCTATAAAGCAGTCGACCAAAGAATCGCTCACTATCGAATGCCTTCATAAATGGCAAATTTACTATACAATTTTATCGTAAAAATCACATCGAAAGATCGCATTTGGTGAAAATATTGTACCGTTAATGGGCATGTAACGATTGTGGAACTTTCTCCGTGATCAGCGCACAACGCGTGCGCTGACACGGCGGAAATCCTCCACAAGCGTATATTTGCAGGCACCCAGCAAAAGGTGCTACGCACCTGTAGAGGGAAATTCCTGTCGGCAGATGGCGCTGGGGAGTGCAGAGGAACCAATCCTCTGTACCTCCACAAGTGCCAGACAGGAATTGTACGAAGCGCAGAACGCAATCGCAAGAGAGGCGATTGCAAATGAGAGCGAGCAAAGGGACAGGTTGTATGTGTGTGCGCCAATCCAGTCGCCACCCCGCGACCGCACACACACAACAGCAGATATGAAATAGGAACGCGATCGCGAGAGGTGCGATCGCCAGACGTGACACAAGGCAGATCAGAATAGAATACGAGGGTAGCAAAGGCACAGCAAATAATACAATGAGAAGACACGGAAAATAACAAATGCTAGCTAACCGCGAACACCGCACTCATTCGCAACAGTGCCCGCGGTTATTCACGATCTCCACGTGATAAGCACAATAGAGACAAGCACGCCTAACTAACCATTAACAGACAAACATGAAACAGAGGACGCGAGCGCTTGCTTAACGGTTACCTCACCGAGCCTCCAGCAAGCTTAGCGGACAAGACAGACACACGAAAACAGGGACAAACGAGAGATAGGATCCACAGCACTAGCGAAAAGTAGCTAGCGTGATCCCAGGAGACAGAACAGAAGGATCCCCAAAGCTAGCGAAAAGTAGCTAGCGCGATCCCAGAAGACAGAACAGAAGGATCCCCAGCGCTAGCGAAAAGTAGCTAGCGCGATCCCAGGAGACAGAACAGAAGAGATAGCTGGTAGCAACCGCTGCACCAGCTATACTCCAAGAACAGAGATCAGCACCATTTCCTGTCGACCACCTTTGGGACAGGACAATGGCAACAGGCAAGACAAGACAGAACAGGCAATACAGATAATACAACCTGACTGGGCTAGAAGGGGAGCCTAAAGCAACCCCCAGGAATTAACCATACTAGATAGCAATGGCTGACACTCCAGCAGTGTCCATCAGGAACAGACCATGGAAAGGAAATGACCAGCAAAGCCTTCTGGGAAACATAAAGCTCTTATAGTGCCAGTCATCAAAGAAGGCAGGTAGGGGATTTGCATAACGAATGTATGCAAATTCGCCAGCAAGAGAACAGACCAGAAACTTGCAATGGAAAGACAGGTCTCTGTTCCAGAGACCTGCAGCCCACAGACTAGAGGAATGGACAAACAGCTGTCTGCCTGTGCAGCCAGCTGAGCGGATCATCACAGTACCCCCCCTCTAGGGATGGATTCCAGACATCCCTCAAAACTGGTATCATCACAAAACTCTAACTGAAGACTCATGAAGGTCGGGACAGCCCAACAAGGCCCAATTCCAGAGTCAGTCCATCCGAAACCGACCTCATCGGAAGCAGAAGCCACCGAAACATGCCCATCAGCACTACAAGTCTCAGCGTAACACCCATCAGGACTGTGGACACCAGAGAAGAAGCCATCGACACCCTCCAGACAATACCCACCACCTTCCAAGGAGCGTCCAAGAATACCAAACCTGCCGCAATACCTGTTCGAAGTGTCCCTTACAACACCAAAGCCATTGCTGATCGTATTCAGGGCACCAAGCAAAACCTTTCCCGGAATCTCCCAGAACGCCTTGAAGCTCCGCAGAGATCCCAAGAAGCCAGAACGCTAACCAGGCTCACATGGAGAACCACCAAGAACCCCCATGGAACCTATGATCATTCCAGACTCAAAATTAGCAGGACACCCATCAAGATCAGGACTTTCAGGGACCACTTCTGGGCATGCAAGCAGGCAGGCTATATCAGAACATGTCTCCACTGAGGAAGCATCTGAGTACGCTGGTAACCGAGGCACACTTGGGCTTTCTGGGTCACAGAGCACATCGGGGTACACTAGTACAGGAGAAACCTCAGGACATGTCGGGGAACTGCCAACCTCAGAGTCCGACACGACAAGACCAAAACCAGTACCGGGCAGAAAATCATTACGAGTAAAGGTCACAGGTACTGGTCTTTCAAAAGAAGACTCGGACTCAAATTCAGAATTTTCTGTAACTGTAATATCATCATTGACTACACATGAATGAAGCTCCACAAGAGCTGCAAAAGTAGTCAGCAAGGCAGCAATGCCTACTGAAGTGGGCAACACCTCAGAAGGACCTGGGGGGCAGGAGACATCTCCTACAAGTTCTGCACCCTTTGGGAGGAACTCGGAGACCTTCAGATCATCAAACAAGACCTCAGGAACATCATTTTTCAAGTTGTCTAAGAAGGATTCTGTACTATCCATGTTACAGGGCAAAACTGGAACTTTATTTTGAGAACAGGGCAGATGTCCCAGGGAAGGTTCCACCATAAACTGAGACTGAATTTCATCATCATGAGTGGAACGTACAGGAATATTCACTGGACCACACACTGACTCCCTAACTTTAATCTCGCTGCACCCAGAATTCTGCGTAGTAGTCAAACTAGCTTGCAACTCCAAAACTGCAGAAAGACAGGTAAAAATAGCAGCAATACCTAGATGAGCCTCTAGGGGCAGGGCAGGAGATATTGTACAAGGCAATATTGACTCATCCAGAGTACAGGGTGGAGAGTCAGAACTTTCTTCAAAGCAAGAAAGGGACTCCCAAATGTCAGTGTGATTGGACATCGTTTTGTTATTCATGGTACAGGGCAGGCTCACAGAAAGCGTCTCTGAATAAGGCACAGAAGGTTCAGCATCAGATTCGCAAAACCGAAGCGCTGTCTCACTCTTAGATTCGGCTAACAATGTCGAATCCGAGGAATCAGAACGCAAAACCTGCGAATCAAAATTCACTTTAGGTTGTGAAACTGATGCTTCCATAGCGCAAACCTCCGCGATCTGCGGAGCAGACTGCAAGGCATCTAGGACCGAAACACTGGAGCAAATGTCTCCAGGCAACGGGCCCTTACAGGTGAGAACAGGGTGAGACAGGGAATCATTTGCAGAAGAAATAGCGACATCAACAAAGTAAACTTTATTAGGCATATTAATTTTACTTTTGACGCTGCACAGTCGAGAAACTTTCCCCATAGCAGGGTCACAGAAGGAAGATCTCAAAGATCTGTTTCTAAATAACAAAGGATCCCACACATCCTTGAGGAAACCGGCAGACTCATGCCGATCACAATCTGCAGGAACATCCGAGAAACAGGCATCAGATCGCACAGATTCAAACTGCACACTGTCAGGAGAGAATCCTTCAGGATTCGCACAGGAATCAACCACAGCGGAATACTCATTCATTTCAGATTGCACAAAGTCAAGACTCTCATGCTTTACCCCAGAAAGGCAGGAACAATCATCCGACAACGATGTCTCTTTATCGGAATCAATTGGTTGGTGTGTGTGCAACTCATCCAAAATCGTTTGCCATACATAGATCACCAGATCCACATCATCCTTGTCACATTCATCGGAATCAATCAGAAGGTACATAGAATCAAGACAAGCATTCAAGACATCTTCGCTTTTTGCGATGTAAAAATCGCTAAAAGGCTTTCCAATCAAAATCGAATTCCTCCAGCAAGGCCCCAACATCCCAGGAAGCAAATGGGGGTTCAAACAGGCCAGTATCCAGATAATCTCCATAGGGGTGGAGTTCAGGAACAAGAACAGATTTTTTAACTGCTTTAATGTAGTGTGCGATCCTACCTATAGCAGGATCCACATAAGCTTTGGATTGGGGCAAAAAACCTGGAAACTGATCAGCAGATGCATTATAAACATCATTATCATACTGCATGGTTTTGCCAATTTCAGACTTGACAGAAATAACCTCTCTATCTGTGGTTGCCATGGGCAACGGATCTTTCCGCTGGGAAGCCTTCCTAGATCTTTTACGTTTAGACTTAGAGGCTTTGGATGGCTGCTTTATGGATGAAAGAGTAGATGGAACAGCTGATTGAGCTGCTGACAACAACTCATTAAGGGGGTATGGTAATTGAGGTAATCTCAGCCAATTGTGAATTAAAAAGGCCAAGAATTCCAGGGGTCTTTGACTCAGGGTGGTATGATCTAACACATCATAACCCCACATTGACATTTCGCCCCCCAACAGAATGTAGACCATTTGGGGGGCCCAGGTAGACACTGGGGTGCATTGGAATTCAGGGTTCGCTAACAGTTTCGTACACTCAGACAAAAATTCGTCTGCTGATTCAGGTTCAAGTTTTTTAAATCTCTTAAAGGTACAAGAGCCATATTCGACAAAATCGTACAAATCGGAAATTCCGTCTACACTGGGGTTTTGGGTTGGGCTGGTCATTCTGTAACGATTGTGGAACTTTCTCCGTGATCAGCGCACAACGCGTGCGCTGACACGGCGGAAATCCTCCACAAGCGTATACTTGCAGGCACCCAGCAAAAGGTGCTACGCACCTGTAGAGGGAAATTCCTGTCGGCAGATGGCGCTGGGGAGTGCAGAGGAACCAATCCTCTGTACCTCCACAAGTGCCAGACAGGAATTGTACGAAGCGCAGAACGCAATCGCAAGAGAGGCGATTACGAATGAGAGCGAGCAAAGGGACAGGTTGTATGTGTGTGCGCCAATCCAGTCGCCACCCCGCGACCTCGCACACACAACAGCAGATATGAAATAGGAACGCGATCGCGAGAGGTGCGATCGCCAGACGTGACACAAGGCAGATCAGAATAGAATACGAGGGTAGCAAAGGCACAGCAAATAATACAATGAGAAGATACGGAAAATAACAAACGCTAGCTAACCGCGAACACCGCACTCATTCGCAACAGTGCACGCGGTTATGCGCGACCTCCATGTGATAAGCACAATAGAGACAAGCACGCCTAACTAACCATTAACAGACAAACATGAAACAGAGGACACGAGCGCTTGCTTAACGGTTACCTCACCGAGCCTCCAGCAAGCTTAGCGGACAAGACAGACACACAAAAACAGGGACAAACGAGAGATAGGATCCACAGCACTAGCGAAAAGTAGCTAGCGTGATCCCAGGAGACAGAACAGAAGGATCCCCAGCGCTAGCGAAAAGTAGCTAGCGCGATCCCAGAAGACAGAACAGAAGGATCCCCAGCGCTAGCGAAAAGTAGCTAGCGCGATCCCAGGAGACAGAACAGAAGAGATAGCTGGTAGCAACCGCTGCAGCAGCTATACTCCAAGAACAGAGATCAGCACCATTTCCTGTCGACCACCTTTGGGACAGGACAATAGCAACAGGCAAGACAAGACAGAACAGGCAATACAGATAATACAACCTGACTGGGCTAGAAGGGGAGCCTAAAGCAACCCCCAGGAATTAACTATACTAGATAGCAATGGCTGACACTCCAGCAGTGTCCATCAGGAACAGACCATGGAAAGGAAATGACCAGCAAAGCCTTCTGGGAAACATAAAGCTCTTATAGTGCCAGTCATCAAAGAAGGCAGGTAGGGGATTTGCATAACGAATGTATGCAAATTCCCCAGCAAGAGAACAGACCAGAAACTTGCAATGGAAAGACAGGTCTCTGTTCCAGAGACCTGCAGCCCACAGACTAGAGGAATGGACAAACAGCTGTCTGCCTGTGCAGCCAGCTGAGCGGATCATCACAGGGCACCTTAAAGAGAAACTGTAACCAAGAATTGAACTTCATTCCTATCAGTAGCTGATACTCCCTTTCCCATGACAAATCTTTTCCTTTTCACAAACGGATCATCAGGGGGCTCTGTATTTTATTATTATTATTTAGTATTTATATAGCGCTGACATCTTACGCAGCGCTGTACAGAGTATAAATACATATCTTCTTGTCACTTAACTGTCCCTCAGAGGAGCTGTGTGGCTGATATTGTGGTGAAACCCCTCCCACAGTGTGATGTCAGGACCATGGTTCTGACATCACACTTTGGGAACCTTGTTGCATTGTGGGAAATAACAGCTGTTTACAACTGCCCCCCAAAAAACAAACAGTATCTCCTTCCACTAACATCACCTGCCAGCAGTAAAAATGTCACCATGCGATAAATGTCAGAATGTAAATCAAGGAGAGGAAAGATTTTACAATGGGCAAACACTGACTAAATCATTTATACATAATTATTGTAAAAATGATGAACTTTTTTATTACATTATTTTCACTGGAGTTCCTCTTTAACACAAATAATATCCAGTGGAAAAAAAGTTAAACTGACAGTTTAATCTTTTTTATTATAAAACTGAACTGAGAGTTTCAGACACCACCTTGTGTGTTAAAATCTCAAAAGAACAAAGTCACCACTAATATTACACTTCACTATGCCATAATAATATCCTACAGTTCTAAATAGTTGCGTTGGCACTGGTCCCTTTTTGGGGTTCCAACAAACTCTTCATCAAGCAGCAGAAGTAGGTAAATGGATTCAGCACAAGCATGTGCTAAAGCCATACATAAAATATACAATATTGGGATTACAGTGTATTCTTGTAAAAGAAGAAAAGAAACATAAATTTGGAACCCATGCAAAAGCAGAACACATGAAATTCCAAAATAACTTGGGGAAGAAATCCACCGACAGAACACTGGCACTGAAAACACTGACGACCAGAGTCCCAGTGTAAAGTTGTGTCCAGCAACAACAACCAGGTAAGATCAGAGAAATGGAAACATAAGATATAGTTTAGAAAAGATTAGTTTAAAGTATATACAAAACATTTATGGAGAAATGTTGCATAATGTATACATGATAGCCTGTGATGAGATAAAAAATGATTAAAGGAACACTATCAATACCCAAGTGTTCTAAAATGACAATGTACAAATAATGTCTAAGGGCTCATTCACATTACACAACGCAAGCACGAACACGATTTTGTGCTTGCGTTGCCATCGCACGGTCAACGCATGGAATGCACGTTGGGAAGCACTAGAGCGCAGACGCCGGCAGCCGTACCCGTCGGGAAACGTGTGCGTCATGCGATTTTATGTCCCCAGAAGCGTTACATCGTAACGCATGGGAACGCACACAGCCAGTGTTGTTTTTTGCTTAACAGACTACAGAGTATTTCTCCCTGAAAGCAAAAAGAAAGTAGAAAGTAGCTGTGGAGTCACAGACCATTACAAATGTTTTAAATAAGTTACATTTCCTCTGCTCTCCTGCAGACAGCTCAGAAACAGGCAGCTTCTGAGAGCTTTCTCACACACACAGAGTTAGGCCCGGTTCACATTAGCGGTTTTTATGGAACCGGACATACGGATCCTGCCATCTAGTTCCAGTGAAAATGGTCCGTTTTACAGCCAGTGTATTGTAAATGTCCGTTTTCATTGGTTCCTATATGCCGCAAAACCTTCCAATTCCGTTCCCCAGAGCGAAACGGTCCAGAAAATTGGGTCCTGCAGCATTTTTTGGTCCGCTCAGCAGAACGGACCACGGAACCGTACGGCTGGTTCCATTGGCAAACGCTAATGTGAAGAAAGAGTTAACAGTGAGGAAATGACACTGTGAGGGAATTCCCCCTCCCCTCACTGTTCACTCTCCCTTCAGAATTCTCCAGCCTGCTTGAAAACCGTCTGTCGGCAACTGGCTCCCATCCTTTCTGATATCTTCTTCAAGTCACTGAAGGAAGGCAAGGTTCCCACTTGCTTCAAGAGGTCTACCATCATACCTGTCCCTAAAATTCAGGGGGTCTCAGACCTCAACAACTTTAGGCCCGTGGCCCTGACGTCCGTCATTATGAAAACCCTGGAGTGGGTGGTCCTAGCCAACCTCAAGCTCTACACTTCGTCCCTCCTAGACCCCCACCAGTTCGCCTACAGGGCAAACAGGTCCACCGATGACGCAATTAATATCTGCATGGAGCTCATCAATGACCATCTTGATAGGCCAAACGCGTATGCCAGGATACTACTCCTTGACTTCAGCTCGGCTTTTAACACCATCTGCCCACGCATACTACAGGAGGACCTTGCCGCACTTGGTGTTCACTCAAGCTTACGACTTTGGATCACGGACTTTCTCACCAACAGGTCCCAAGTCGTCAGGCTGAGCGACATCTTCTCCAAAGCAGTGACAACAAACACAGGTGCCCCTCAGGGCTGTGTGCTGTCTCCACTACGGTTTTCCCTCTACACGAACAACTGCAGATCGGAGACGGACTCTGTCAAGGTCATCAAGTTCGCCGATGACACCACCGTTGTCGGCCTTGTCACTAAGGATAACGTCCAGGAGTACCGTCAGCAGGTGGAGAGAATCTGCAACTGGTGCAAGGAGAACAGGCTGGTGCTTAACACTGCTAAAACTGTCGAGCTAATAATTGACTTCAGGAGGTCGGCCCCCACCCCTCCCCCAATCTTTATTGATGGCACTGAGGTAGCTAGAGTGCCCTGTGCCCGTCTTCTGGGCGCTACTATCTCCAGTGATCTCAGTTGGAAGCCCAATATCACTGCCATCCAACGGAAAGCCCAGCAAAGACTCTACTTCCTCCGACAGCTAAGGAAGGTCGGCATGACCCGAAAAATTCTGACCAGCTTCTACTCCGCCACCACTGAGTCAATCCTCTGCTCTTCTATCCTGGTCTGGTACGCTGGAGCCACCGCCAGTGACAAGCTGAAACTACAGAGGGTCATTAGGTCGGCGGAGAGGATCATTGGGTGCCCCCTCCCCTCACTTGCACTACTGTACAACAAAAGACTGAAATCCAGGGCACTGAGGATTGCTAACGACCCCTCACACCCAGGCCACCGATACTTCAGCTTGCTTCCGCTAGGCCGGAGACTTCGAGCTATCCCCGCAAAGACTGCTAGACACAGGAACTCTTTTTTCCCATCGGCGGTCAGCTACTTAAACTCCCTCCACATACTTCCATCGGTGCAAGCCCTAACGAACGGTGGAACAAGCCGGGCTACGGCCGATCAGTCGACCGAACCACCCAGCCCACAAGATTAACCGCTGGTCATCTCGGGGTCAATTAACGGACTAGAATGTTATATAATGTAATGTAATGCAATTGATTGCTTCTGCTGTTGCTGACATCGATCCATTTCTCTATTATATGTCCCCTTTATATGTCCTTCTCCCAAGCTACATGTATGTGCCAAAAATAATTCCGGGCATGACCAATCATGCTTGGCGAAATAAACGATTCTGATTCTGATTCTGAGCATTCAGCAGACAGCCATCAGTAGAGAGTGAAAGGAATTTGTTACAGTAAACAAAAGAGATAAGCAAATGAAAAGTATACATCATTATTTACCAGCACTTCAGGAACTCTCTCAAACTCAGGTTAAAAAACACATGTTAATCGATAGTGTCCCTTTAAGTATGATACCACAACCATAGTGTCTAATATCACATGCTATATACAAGATGGTCTAGAGTGGAATCTAAAACAGCTGCTACAAAACAAGTGTAGTTAAAGGGATACTGTAGGGGGGTCAGGGGAAAAGGAGTTGAACTTACCCGGGGCTTCTAACGGTCTTCCGACATCCTGTGCCTGCGCAGCCACTCACCAATGCTCCAGCCCCGCCTCCGGTTCACTTCTGGAATTTCAGACTTTAAAGTCTGAAAACCACTGTGCCTGCGTTGCCGTGCCCTCGATCCCGCAAGGATACACAACATCTATGAAACAATGAGACATTGGTAACATGAAATTCAATATGGCAGTACCAACATGACATTTAATAGATAGCTGCCTGCTCTAAGCATTCCCAAATGGAGATATGTAACACTTAAAAGTATATAAACAAAGGAAATTTATAAAAACAAAATAACACAAATTAGTGGTCAGTACCATTCAAACTAGATTTCTTCCTTCCAGGAATTTAAAGGGTGCAACAATCTACACGTATATGCAAAAAGGCCAACCAAAAATGAAGGCACCTGTAATAGCACTTAGTATAATATTGGTAAATGTACTGATATTCTATTTTGCAGTGCAAAAGTACAATAGTAAATATTGCTAAATGATGCAGATATCTTACCAGGGCTGTTGAGTCGGTACAAAAATGATCTGACTCCTCAGTTTATGAAACCACAGACTCCGACTACAGGAACCCAAAATTGCTCCAACTGCGACTCCTCTACTCCGACTACTTAGTCTAATTTTTACAAAGGCTATGGATTTGGTTCAAAAATCATCTGACTCCGACTCCTCAGTTTATTTAAACCACCGACTCCGACTCCAGGTACCCAAAATTGCTCCGACTCCTCGACTCCGACTCCTTAGTTTCATTTTTATAAAGGCTATGGATTTGGTTTAAAAATCATCTGACTCTGACTCCTCAGTTTATTGAAACCACCGACTCCGACTCCAGGTACCCAAAATTGCTCCGACTCCTCGACTCCGACTCCTTAGTTTCATTTTTATAAAGGCTATGGATTTGGTTTAAAAATCATCTGACTCTGACTCCTCAGTTTATTGAAACCACTTACTCTGGCTCCAGGTACCCAGAATTGCTCTGACTCCAGAGCCCTGCATCTTACTACATCTAAACCTGCCCTATTCTCACACAGAACCCTCACTCTACTAATATCCTAACCTTAACCGATCCCACTCCAATGCCTAGTCTTAACCTTCTCACCTCCAGTACCTAACCTTAACCAACCCTCGCATGCCTAACCTTAACCGTATCCCTGATGCCTAACCTTAACCACCCACACGCCTAACCTTAACCTTCCACGCCCATGCCTAATCTTAACTGCCCCCCCCCCCAAAAAAAAACACAGACTATCTGTACTGCCATTGGCACCCATACAAATATCGGCTAACGCAGGAAATTTGGGCACTGGAGGCACCTGATAAAGCTGTTTTCCCGTATTAACCAATATTTGCATGGGCATCTATGGAGAGATGGGGTACAAATTTACAGCTTCTCAACTTACTTCCAAAACAGCCTTCTTAATTCTACTTGCCAATTGTGTGGGATAACCCTTCAAAGGAACTTAAACTGAGAAGGATATGAATTTTTCCTTTTAAAATAATACTAGTTACCTGACTCTCCTCCTGATCCTGTGTCTCTAATACTTTTAGCCACAGCTCCTCAACAAGCATGTAGATCAGGTGCTCTGACTGAAGTCAGACTGGTTTAGCTGCATGCTTTTTTCAGGTGTGTGATTCAGCCACTAGTGCAGCCAAAGAAATCAGCAGGACTGACAAGCAACTGGTATTGTTTAAAAGGAAACACCCATATCCCTCTCAGTTAGGGTTCCCTTTAAATCTGTCCAACATCTAATCCTTTCCAGATAGTTATTCTCAAATTCAGCAATTCTTTTCACTGTGACTTAGGAAGAGTATCAATCTTATCAGTATCAATAACAATCTGTAAGTTTGGAATAAAGGTCATTCCTAATACTTAGGTTATCAATGCCCAGTTTAACATCTAAAAAGGGTACTGAAACATTACTGTACGTTGCTATAAAGCTCAAATACAGAGAAGCAAGATTTAAATCTTTCAAAAAAAATAAAATAAAAATGTAACATCTTTGATTAGGTGGTCCAAACCATGGATGTCATCAATGTATGGAAGCCATATTGGTAAAAATGATTATCAATGTCTACCCAATTTCTTGTGGATGGATTAATAAAAATAATAATCTAGGCAATATTTGAGCCGGGACGTGTAATTTTAAAAAAATAAGAATCTTGTCAAAGAGTAACTTTTAGTAGATACAAATTTAAAAGTTGATCATTAAATTCATGTTGTAAAAGGTACTTTGATGAATCATTATGTATTACGTGTTTGATGGCATCCAGACTTTTTACATGTGGAATAGAAAGGGACTTAATATCAAGAGTAACCAAAAGGCGATTCTTATGTGGAAGAGTAATACCACTAATATAGTTAAAAGGACAACTATAGAAAAACAAAAAAAATCTGTAAACCACATCTACCCATAGAGCTATTGGAAAGTAACAAGACAACGCTTTCTGTTCTGTTTAATCATAGCCTGCATGAAGGAAATGCTTCAAGTGCCAGAGCTGAGCTTTCCCTTACGGCATCGCCTTTGAGGACTCTATCATGTGGATAGGTGACAAATTCTTTGTCATTATTTAAAGGAATGATTTACTCCTGCACTGCCCCACTGACTTCTCTCTCATTGATGATTAGAAGAACACAGTTAAAATCTAAAGCTTCTGGATTTGCAACTTATATAAAAAGCAGGCAGAGGGGAAAATTTTATTTTCTTCCTATGCAGAACTACAGAATACCCAAGCAGCCTGGGGTGACCCAAAAGTACTAGGAACTATCCACCATGAAGACACCCTACTCACTGGCTGTTACAGATTATGCAGCAAGCTCATGGTGAACAAGAACTCATTTCAGTGTGTAGGGGAGTGAAAGGGATAAAAAGCCTCCTTACTACAATGCTATGTAAAGCAGAATTTTGCTTACTTAAAACAGAAGGTATTTGCAATTATTCAGGTTGGAGTGAGCATTTGAGGTGTCCCACAGTGCACCCCTGCTGAATATGCAAATCATCCCTTTGCTGTCCCTGATAGCTAAACTCCCCCCCCCCCAGAGTCACATGAATTAAATGATGTGTCAGCATGTTAATATTACAGAGCCAAACTAATCTAACATACAGTGGGTTGCAAAAGTATTCGGCCCCCTTGAAGTTTTCCACATTTTGTCATATTACTGCCACAAACATGCATCAATTTTATTGGAATTCCACATGAAAGACCAACACAAAGTGGTGTACACATGAGAAGTGGAACGAAAATCATACATGATTCCAAACATTTTTTTACAAATAAATAACTGCAAAGTGGTGTGTGCATAATTATTCGGCCCCCTTTGATCTGAGTGCAGTCAGTTGATTATAGACATACACTGATGAGTGCTAATGACTAAATAGAGTGCACCTGTGTGTAATCTAATGTCAGTACAAATACAGCTGCTCTGTGAGGTCCTCAGAGGTTGTCTAAGAGAATATTGGGAGCAACAACACCGTGAAGTCCAAAGAACACACAAGACAGGTCCAAGACAGGTCAGGGATCAAGTTATTGAGAAATTTAAAGCAGGCTTAGGCTACAAAATGATTTCCAAAGCCTTGAACATCCCAAGGCGCACTGTTCAAGCGATCATTCAGAAATGGAAGGAGTATGGCACAACTGTAAACCTACCAAGACAAGGCCATCCACCTAAACTCACAGGCCGAACAAGGAGAGCGCTGATCAGAAATGCAGTCAAGAGGCCCATGTTGACTCTGGACGAGTTGCAGAGATCTACAGCTCAGGTGGGAGACTCTGTCCATAGGACAACTATTAGTCATGCACTGTACAAAGTTGGCCTCTATGGAAGAGTAGCAAGAAGAAAGGCATTGTTAACAGAAAGCATAATAAGTCCCATTTGCAGTTTGCCACAAACCATGTGGGGGACACAGCAACCATGTGGAAGAAGGTGCTCTGGTCAGATGAGACCAAAATGGAACTTTTTGGCCAAAATGCAAAACGCTATGGGCTTGATTCACAAAGCGGTGCTAACCTACTTAGCACGTCTAAAGTCTTTAGGCGCGCTAACCAGGGTGCTAAGTAGGTTAGCACCGGTTTTCTCAATCTTAAGACTTTAGACGTGCTAAGTAGGTTAGCAACGCTTTGTGAATCAAGCCCTATGTGTGGCAGAAAACTAACACTGCACATCACTCTGAACACACCATCCCCACTGTCAAATATGGTGGTGCCAGATCATGCTCGGGGGGTGCATCTCTTCAGCAGGGACAGGGAAGCTAGTCAGAGTTGATGGGAAGATGGATGGAGCCAAATACAGTGCAAACTTGGAAGAAAACCTCTTGGAGTCTGCAAAAGACTTGAGACTGGGGCGGAGGTTCACCTTCCAGCAGGACAATACCCTAAACATAAAGCCAGGGCAACAATGGAATGGTTTAAAACAAAACATATCTATGTGTTAGAATGGCTCAGTCAAAGTCCAGATCTAAATCCAATCGAGAATCTGTGGCAAGATCTGAAAACTGCTGTTTACAAACGCTGTCCATCTAATCTGACTGAGCTGGAGCTGTTTTGCAAAGAAGAATGGGCAAGGATTTCAGTCTCTAGATGTGCAAAGCTGGTAGAGACATACCCTAAAAGACTGGCAGCTGTAATTGCAGCAAAAGGTGGTTCTACTAAGTATTGCCTCAGGGGGCCGAATAATTACGCACACCTCACTTTGCAGTTATTTATTTGTAAAAAATGTATGGAATGATGTATGATTTTCGATCCACTACTCACATGTACACCACTTTGTATTGGTCTTTCACGTGGAATTCCAATAAAATTGATGCATGTTTGTGGCAGTAATGTAACAAAATGTGGAAAACTTCAAGGGGGCCGAATACTTTTGCAACCCACTGTACATTACATATACATTTTAAAGAGACACTGAAGCGGAAAAAAAAATATGATATAATTAATTGGTTGTGTACTATGAATAATTACTAGAAGATTAGCAGCAAAGAAAATATTCTCATACTTTTACTTTCAGGTATATAGTGTTTTTTCTAACATTGCATCATTCTATAATATGTGCAGATTACACAACACTCAGCATTCAAAATGAGTCTTTCAGAGCAGTCTGTGAAGTAATGAACTCTCCTCTGGCAGAGGAAAAGTAAACCGTTCAATTACAGTTGAGATAATAAAAGTCAGATAACAGCCCTCTCCACGACTAACTTAGTCGGAGAGCTTAATAGCTTTTTTGCATAGAGATAACAACTGGAGTTTCTCAACTCTTCCTGTACTGGAAACAATTACACTGATGTATCTGATCTTAATGTTTTATTTCTTAGCTGTACTACACATACAAATCATAATATCATAATTTTTTTTCCGCTTCAGTGTCTCTTTAAGGACAGCAAACAATTGACAGCGCTCCTAGACTGCAAAAAAAAAACAAAACAAAAAAACCAACAGAGGTGTGCAGATCCCCCCAGGGACTACAATACACACCTTGAATACAAATCATATGCAAATTATGCACTAATCTCTAATCTAAGAATTTGAATGCAAACTGAAGCACATGGATGCAGCTAGCCATAAGTATAATTATGTTTGTTTTGTACAGCAGGAAACATTGGCAGTGCTTCCCGAGGCTGCACCGCAATTAACTAGATGTGCAGAGCTTGAAAAACAGGCAAATTACACAACTTGCATTCAAAACAGGTACAGCAAAGGATTGTGTTAGCTTCAGCAAAAATAATATGTGCACAAATTATTCCTCACTAGACTCTTCCATGGCAGGAAACATTGGAAGCGCTTCCAGAGGCTGCACCCGAATTAACTACCTGCATAGATGTACATCGCTCGAAAAATGGGCAAATCACACAAATTGCATTTAAAACAGGTACAGCAAAGGAGGGGGTTAGCTTCAGCAAAATTAATATGTGCACAAATTATTCCCTACTAGACTCTTCCACAGCAATGACGTACCCTCATGGAAGAGGCCTAACAAATAGCCTAACCATAAAAACATAATGACCAAAACATAGATGGCCCATGTACTGTTGTAAGAAAACAGGCCATGCCTTTCAAGTGCATGCAGTTTACAGACTTTGTTATACGGTATGTCCGTAAAGTACGGGGAAAAGAGAAGATCAACGAGTCTAGTTTTTTGTAGATCTGAAAAGTCATTAATTGTCTCATGATTTCTATCACATGATCAGATTTATTAATGACTACCACAAACCCCTCCCTAAGCAGCTAGTTTAATTACAACATTTTTATTTTCCTTAAAGTTATGCATTTAAAATCCTTCATTTTTACTTTGGTTGTAATGAATCTATAAAAATATAAATTAAAAAAAAACACAAATTTCCCCGAGTTGTGTCGCACCGCCAGAGTCGAGACGTTTATCAGGTTGGCAAGCACCTGGATTCTTCCCGTGTAGGGGGTGCAGGTGTTACCAAGTGGCAAAGGGACATAGGCTTCATGAAATTGTAATGATCTGCGGTCGATTTCCACCGACAGTGCACTCTAGGTGTGCTGAAGCAGATGGAAATCCCCACAATCACGGAAGAATTGTACCCAGTATGTGCAAACACATGTGCAGAGGGAAATTCCAATCAACAGGTGGAGCTGTGGAGTACAGAGAAGCAGGTTCTCTGTACAACCACAGATGTCAGATTGGAATTGCACGACTTGAAACAGAACAGAGCAAACAAAGTAGCAACTCAGAAGAAAGCAAGAACAGAGATAGACTATGTGAATGTCTACCAATCTAGTCGCCACCCAGCGACGGTAGACATATCACATCAGAACAGACCAGAGTAAGAAAGCTAATCGCAGGAGAGGCGATAGCTATCAGCAACACAAGACTGAGTAAAGACAGATCATAGGAAGAATAAAGACAGAACCAATTAACAAACTGTAATCCAACACGAAAGAACAGACAGGACTAGCTACACGCAGTCACCACACGTTAAGCGTAATAGCGACAAAGCGCGTGCAAGGCACGGTCGCCGCACGTTAAGCGCAACAGCGACAAAGCGTACCAACCCTGACTAACAAATGAACACGGAGAAAGAAAACAAACAGATAACGCGAATGCTTGCTAATCGGTTGCCTCACCCCAGACAACAGCAAGCATTCATTTCAGACAGAAGGAGTAACCAGTAGCAACCGCAGCTAAGGTTATAGTCCAAGGTTCAGACAAGAAAGATCCACCGCCTCTAACGCTAGGGCGAATGCGATCTAAGACAGACAGAAGGAGTAACCAGTAGCAACCGCAGCTAAGGTTATAGTCCAAGGTTCAGACAAGAAAGATCCACCGCCTCTAACGCTAGGGCGAATGCGATCTAAGACAGACAGAAGGAATAACCAGTAGCAACCGCAGCTAAGGTTATACTCCAAGGTTCAGACAAGAAAGATCCACCGCCTCTAATGCTAGGGCGAATGCGATCTAAGAACAGGACAGAATGATTTACTAATAGCCACCGCTGGCAAAAGTACAATCGCACAGACAAGACAGAATGGGCAGTACAAATTAAACACAAACCTGACTGCACTAAATAGGAGTGCAAGGAGCACTCCCCAAGAATTAACTACACTAGAATGTAGTAACAAGATGCTGAGGCTCTAAGGTAAGTTTCCCTACAGAGGAACTATGTCGAGTGAGGAATTCTGGGAGGAAATGACATTTATACTAGAAACCTTCAAAGGAAGCAGATAAGCAATTTGCATGACAAGAGAATGCAAATCAGTCAGCCTTTCAAACTGAACGAAAGGTCTCTTTTCCCTGGACTGCACTATGCAAACTGCATAGGAAACAACACAGTCCACAGAATCAAGACCAACAGAGCGGATTCTGACAGAAATCAGTTCTTTCTCGAATGGAGATAAATTTTAAATGAAAGATTTCATAACTTGTGCCACTACATTTGTGGTGTATGTGATCTGGTGGGAGTGCGGACTACAGTATGCGGGCCGCACCACCAGATCACTAAAAGAGAGAATAGAGGAACATATAAATAATATAAAAAATGGATTTGAATCATAAAGTGTATCCTCTCATTTTAAATTAAAACACCATTGCAATCCTGCCTATATGCATTTCTGTGTGGTGGATAAACTTACACCCAATTGGAGAGGCTGCAATAGAATGTGGGCGATCTCTAAAAAAGAGACAATGTGGATTTTTAACCTGGAGACACTGACACCTAGTGGATTAAATGTGGAATTAGATGTCAATTGTTTTATTTCCAATTCATGAAGTGTCCAATGTATGTAAATATCTATAAATCATTTTCTGTAATGAGGAGTGACTTCCTGTTGAGGCAAATGCCCAAGGTTTTTATTTTTGCGCCTTTTGGGAGGTTTCTTTAGGTTTGAAAACCTTTTTTTGGGGGGGGGGGGGGGGGGGGGTGTTGGGTTACTTAATTCCTATTGGGTGGTAGTGTTGGTTTGGATTGGAAAAGGAAGTCCCACCTCAATGGAATAGTGAAATGTTTTTAGTTTGCTCTATGTCTATTTAATGTGATAGTTTATTCTAGAGAGGTATGTTGCTGCTATTGATTATTTTAGGATATTAGGGAAAATGTATTGGTGCTATTGAGGGTATGGTGTTACGATGGTTTTTTACATCCTTTGGGGGGGGGGGGGGGGGTAAACACGATGTCCATAATGCAGATGAGAGGAAGTAGGATGGAGAATGAAGTATGTAAGTGTTTCATTGTATCATGGATTCCTTGAGTGATGCGGACACACACGCAAGCCGAGGATCACGGAATATTCTCAATGGGTAGAGGTTGTGGGCGGAGTGTGGGCGGGTATCGGAACTGAATTTAATGCCCGGCATACTGAGGATACGTCAGCCCCTGACTATTGTCACTATTGACAAAACGCATTGGGCGGAGCTACGTCCCACGTGACAGACAGTGGATACGGCTCAGAGGACGCGGGGGATTCAAGGCAGCGTGTGTGGAAGCGGCACCCAGGATTCGCCGACACACTTGTACAAATCGCTTAACCTCCGACGTTTGTGAGTGCAATTCCATTCTTTTATTTGTATAATAAATGGTTTTACACTATATGAAGCTGTTTTAGTTATAGTGACTGACGGATCAGCGTGAGCATATGCGCCCCCCATATGTGATAGAATCCTACCTCCGGAGAGATTGGAGGCCAGTTAGGTGAGTGTGGGCACATTGGGGAAGTGTGTCCCTGCACGGAGCAGAGCACGGTGGAGGTAGATTGTGTCACCAGAAAGGTGGAGGTGAATTGCTGTTGAAGCTGATCGCGCTATGATTTCCTCAATGTTTTTTCTTTTACATGTGTAATGTGATGGTTCGGACTGGAGGATCTATACGTTATCCTGGAGTGTCTTGTGTCCCGACTTCCTGATCCCTAAGTGGAGATAGAGGACTTATGTGGATGGTGACATTGATTTATGTATTCCCTTTAGGCTGGGAACTTTGAGCGCGTTCATTTGATTTTAATCTATAAAAGTTGTTTCCTCTTTTTATCAGTCTAATATAGGACTGTATAGTGGGATGTGAAAGTCTGGGCAACCTTGTTAATCGTCATGATTTTCCTGTATAAATCTTTGGTTGTTACGATAAAACATGTCAGTTAAATAGATCCTATAGGAGACACACACAGTGATATTTGAGAAGTGAAATTAAGTTTATTGGATTTACAGGAAGTGTGCAATAATTGTTTAAACAAAATTAGGCAGGTGCAAAAAATGTGGGCACCACAAAAAATAAATGACATCAATATTTAGCAGATGAAGTGGCAGACAAAGAAAAATCTCGGATAGACAGAAGCGACAAATGGTGAGAACAGTCAGAGTCAACCTACAGACCTGCACCAAAGACCTACAACATCATCTTGCTGCAAATGGAGTCACTGTGCATCGTTCAACTATCCGGCACATTTTACACAAGGAGATGCTGTATGTGAGAGTGATGCAGAGGAAGCCTTTTCTCCTCCCACAGCACAAACAGAGCCGCTTGAGGTATGCTAAAGCACATTTGGACAAGCCAGCTTCATTTTGGAATAAGGTGCTGTGGACTGATGAAACTAAAATTGAGCTATTTGGGCATAACAAGGGGCGTTATGCATGGAGGAAAAAGAACACAAACATACCAAGAAAAACACCTGCTACCTACAGTAAAATATGGTGGTGGTTCCATCATGCTGTGGGGCTGTGTGGCCAGTGCAGGGACTGGGAATCTTGTCAAAGTTGAGGGGCGCATGGATTCCACTCAGTATCAGCAGATTTTGGAGACCAATGTCCAGGAATCAGTGACAAAGCTGAAGCTGCGCCGGGGCTGGATTTTTCAACAACCCTAAACACTGCTCAAAATCCAACATTCTGGAATGGCCATCTCAGTCCCCAGACCTGAATATAATTGAAAATCTGTGGTGTGAGATAAAGAGAGCTGTCCATGCTCGGAAGCCATCAAACCTGAATGAACTAGAGATGTTTTGTAAAGAGGAATGGGCCAAAATATCTTCACCCAGAATCCAGACTCTCATTGGAATCTACAGGAAGCATTTAGAGGCTGTAATTTCTGCAAAAGGAGGATCTACTAAATATTGATGTCATTTCATTTTTGTGGTGCCCAAATGTATGCACCTGCCTAATTTTATTTAAACAATTATTGCGCACTTTCTGTAAATCCAATAAACTTCATTTCACTTCTCAAATATTACTGTGTCCACTGCGTGGGTCTCCTGTATGATATATTTAACTGACAGTTTTTATCGGAACATCCAACGGTTTATACAGGAAAATCATGAAGATTAACAACGTTGCCCAAACTTTCGCATCCCACTGTATATGGTTATTTTCTTAACGTGGAACATTGTCAGACCTACCAACTAAACTCAGGTTTTTATACTTTCCTTCTATCAAAAGGATTTCTCTAAGATTGTGCAAAAAAATCAACATTGTTGTTTCTATTCTCCATATAGGAGAATAAGAGGAGCTCAATATCAGCGTGAGACTCTAGCCATGCATTTCACTGTTTTAGACCCATTTGTGAGGTAAGTTATGATTACCTCTACTATCATTATTACTATTGTCAGTATTGCCAGTTTTCTTATCATTAGGCACCTCCACAACAACAAAACTAATTTTATGTGGATAACTTTGTAGTTGATTATCCTTCCCCCTCCACTACCCTCTCCTCCCTGCCACCTACTTAAGCCTGTTTTTAGTGTGCAAATGGAAGAATCTAAAGATATTTTTTCTCCATAAATAAATGATCCTTTTTGGGCAACCACCTAATGTAAGTAGTGATAATTAAGATACTACAAGGCTCCTGCTTCTCTAGTTCTTCCTTATAGAAGATCATAATCCTCATATTGGATATTTTATGTACCGGTATTTCTTTAGCATGCACTATTGTCTGATCCAAAACTGATAAGATCGCATACATTAACACATCCTGAGCAGTGGTGCTCAAATACCCCTTTTTAAAATTCGAGTTTGGTCGAATTCGAATAGTAAATTATTCGAGGTCAGTCGAATATTCGAGTCGAATAATTTTTACTATTCGATTCGACCTCGGACTTCGAGCTGACTATTCGAGTCGGTATTCGAGCTCATTATTCGAGCTGACTATTCGAATTGGCCTTAAATAGCTTCCAACACTTGTTTTGAGGGTGAATGATGCAAGAAACGTCTTTTTTTCCAAGTAACAACAGCAAGTGATTATGTGGGGATGTTCCTTTAAAAAAAAAAGGTGGAAAGAGAAGTTGTGTCCAGAATTTTGTTCAGTACTGTATATACTTCTTCTTCTTCTTCTTTATCTTCTATATCTTCTTCTTCTATATCTTCTTCTATATCTTCTTCTTCTTCTTCTATATTGTCTTCTTCTTTTTCTTCTTCTTCTTCATCTTCTTCTTCTTCATCTTCTAATCTTTATCTTCTTCTTCTTCTTCATCTTCTTCATCTTCTTCTTCATCTTCTTCTTCTTTTTCATCTTCTTCTTCTTCTTCTTCTTCTTCATCATCATCTTCTTCTTCTTCATCTTCTTCTTCTTCTTCTTCTTCTTCTTCATCATCTTCTTCTTCTTCTTTATCTTCTTCTTCTTCTTCTTCATCTTCTTCTTCATCTTCTTCTTCTTCTTCATCTTCTTCATCTTCTTCTTCTTCATCTTCTTCATCTTCTTCATCATCTTCTTCATCTTCTTCTTCTTCATCTTCTTCATCTTCTTCATCTTCTTCATCTTCTTCTTCTTCATCTTCTTCTTCATCATCTTCTTCTTCTTCATCTTCTTCTTCTTCATCTTCTTCTTCATCTTCTTCTTCATCTTCTTCTTCATCTTCATCTTCATCTTCTTCTTCATCTTCATCTTCATCTTCTTCTTCATCTTCTTCTTCATCTTCTTCATCTTCTTCTCCTTCTCCTTTTTCTATATTGTCTTCTTCTTCTTCACTTATTTCTCTTTCCATTTTTTTTTTAAAGAAATGCAGCTATTTTTGAGCGTAACAAATAGCTGGTGGGCGCACGCATGTTGGAAGCGCCATTGTATGTGCTCCCTGGCAGTGGAAACACACAGACAGCAGGAGGTAAATTCAGCAGCAGGAGAAGGAGGATGAGTGTGTGGCAGCAGGCAGTCAATGAGGCAGGCAGCGTGACATAATAGCCCTGGTACCTAGCGGTGATACCAGGGCTGTAAATAAACACAACAGGAGGTCCCAGACAGCGGTCGTGCAGCCCACATCGTGTCCAATACACAACTGGGACAACACAGTTTTCAACCCGGGCACCTCAGAAAAATTAAACCTTTTTTTTTTTTAATGGTTTTTTTAGTTTTGGTTTTACAACCAATATAGCTATTGTTTGACGTAATAGCTGGTGGCAGAGTGGCAGCAGAAGGTAATTCTGTGTACCCTGGCAGTGGGAAACACAGACAGACAGCAGAAGGGCAGTACACAGCAGCCCACTGTAGGTGTAAAATGTGTGGCTGCAGGCGACGTAATAGTCAAAGTGAACCAGGCTGGCTTAGTGAGCAGGAGCCAGGAGGTGGTAAAGGGTGGTAAGGCACATTAACGATGGTTCTAAGTTCCGGCAGCCAGTTCATGTCCCCCTCTCGCCGACAACAGGGGCCAGGAACTCGCCTTCCACCCACGCCTGGTTCATCTTGAGAAACGTCAGTCTGTCCACAGACTTGTGAGACAGACGTGAGCGTTTCTCGGTGACCACGCCACCAGCTGCACTGAAGCAGCGCTCGGACAGCACGCTGGAAGGGGGGCAGGACAGCACTTCCAGGGCGTACTGCGCCAGCTCGCTCCAGATCTCCAGGCGCTTGACCCAATACTCCATGGGATCAACAGGGGCATCGCTGTCAAGCCCGCTGTAGGACCCCATGTAGTCAGCCACCATGCGGGTCAGGCGCTGGCTGTGACCGGAGGAGGATGCTGCTGCATGCACCTCCTCTCTAGTCACTGCTGCCGGAGCCTCTACAGTCCTGTAGAGCTCGTGGCTGAGAGACAGCAGGTCTGTGGGGCGCTTGCTGCTGGATGCAGGCACCTGCTGCTGCCTCTGTGCTGGCTGCTGGACAGTGGGGGTGGAAGGCTGGGGGAAGGCTTCCTCCAAGCGCTCAACAAGGGCCTGCTGCAAGCTCCTTATTTGTTGCGCTGGGTCTCCTCCTGCAGGCGGCAGGAACTGGCTCAACTTCCCCTTGAGGCGTGGGTCCAACATCATGCTGATCCAGATGTCCTCCCTCTGCTTCATCTGGATCACCCTGGGGTCCCTGCGCAGGCACCTCAGCATGTGCGCTGCCATTGGGAAGAGGCGGGCCACGTCTGCTGGCACATCGACGGCAGTGCTGCTGTCCTCATCCTCCTCCTCCTCCTCTGCCTCGTCAGCCTCATCCTCTCTCCACCCCCGCACCAACTCAGCTGCACTGTGCTGCTCCCCCTCATCAGCAGCAAGGTCAGGGACCTCCACCAAGTCCTCCTCCTCCTCCCCCTCAGAGGTGGACTGTGCAGCTGCTTGCCGCTCCTGCTGGTCCAAGGCTGCCGCTCCCTGTTCCAGCAAAGCATCGAGGGCCCTGTTCAGCAGACAAACCAGGGGCACCCACTCGCAGACCATAGCATGGTCCCTGCTCACCATGTTAGTGGCCTGCAGAAAGGGAGCCAGCACTAAGCACACCTGCTGCATGTGCCTCCAGTCATCATCGGGGACGATGGACGGGATGTTGCTGGTCTTGTCCCTTCTCTGAGCGGCGGAAACAGTGGCCAGGGCAAGGTACTGGTTGACAGCGTGCTTCTGTTCAACCAGACGCTCCAACATTGCCAGGGTGGAGTTCCAGCGAGTCGGAACGTCAAGGATCAGCCGATGGCGTGGCAGCTCCAGCTCCTTTTGCACGTCTTCCAGGCTCGCACAGGCTGCAGCCGAGCGCCGGAAGTGACGCACAACGTTCCTTGCCGTTTCCAGCAGTTCGCCCATCCCCTGGTAGGTGCGCAAGAACTTTTGCACCACCAGGTTCAGCACGTGGGCAAGACAGGGGATGTGGGTCAGGTTTCCCCTGTCTATTGCGGCAACCAGATTGGCCCCATTGTCGGCCACCACCTCTCCGACTCTGAGGCCTCTGGGGGTCAGCCAAATCCTCTCCTGCTCCTGGAGTTTGGCCAACACATGGGTTGCCGTCAGCTTGGTCTTCCCAAGGCTGACCAAGTGCAGCAGCGCTTGGCAGTGGCGGGCCTTCACGCTGCTGCTGAGGCGGGGGGTTTGGCCAGGTGTGCCGGAGGATGGCAGAGGATCGGAGGAACCTGCTGCAGTTCCCCTGACCCTGCGGGGTGGCACCACCCACTGTGTTGCTGCTGCTGCTGTGCCCGCTGCTGCTCTCCCATCCTCACCTCCTTCCACCAAGCTGACCCAGTGGACAGTGAAGGACAGGTAGCGGCCTGTCCCGAAGCGGCTGCTCCAGGAGTCCATGGTGACGTGGACCCTTTCACCAACCGCGTGCTCCAGCCCTCGCTCCACATTGGCCATCACAAAGCGGTGCAGTGCAGGAATGGCCTTGCGGGAGAAAAAGTGTCTGCTGGGGAGCTGCCAGTCTGGGGCTGCGCAAGCAAGCAGCGCACGAATGTCGCTCCCCTCCTGCACGAGCGTGTACGGCAGGAGTTGGGAGCACATGGCCCGTGCCAGCAAGCCGTTCAGCTGCCGCACGCGACGGCTGCTGGGAGGCAGAGCCCTAACCACCCCCTGGAAGGACTCGCTCAAAAGGCTCTGGCGTGGCCTTTTGCTGGCACGGGAATCAGCAGACACAGCGGAGGAGGCCACTGAGGACTGGCTGCCAGAACAGGCCTCAGTGTCGGCGGGAGGAGTTGCAGCGGGGGGAGGAGCAGTGCGTTTCCGCACTCCTGCTGGTGCTGCTGGAGGAGCAGGAGGGCGGGTGGCTGCTGTTGCTGCTGCTGCTGCTGCTGAAGGCTGTGCAGTGATGGGTGTGGTGCCACTGCCAGCACCAGATGCCTTCAGCCTCTGGAACTCCTCATGCTGGTGGAAATGTTTCGCAGCAAGGTGGTTGATGAGCGAGCTGGTGCTGAACTTTAAGGGGTCTGCACCTCTGCTCAACTTCCGCTGACAGTGGTTGCAAGTGGCGTACTTGCTGTACACAGTGGGCATGGTGAAATATCGCCAGATTGGTGACAGAAACATCCCCCTACGACATGGAAGCGCTGCTGCCTGTCTCCCTGTGGTGGTTGGGGGGGGGGCTTGGGTGCGGCTGGTGGTGGTACTGGCAGATGCTGCTGCTGCTGCTGCTGAGCCTGAGACACCAGCAGGCTGTGGGACCTGCCTACTGCTGCCAATGCTTGCAATGATGCGCCTCCTTGCAAGGCCCACAAGAGCATCCTCCTCCTCCTCCTCAGAGCTGCTGAGGACGACATCCCCTGGAGGTGGTGGCACCCAGTCTCTGTCTGTCACCGGGTCATCATCATCCTCCCCCTCCTGAAACATGTCCTGCTGGGATGATGACCCCCCAAACTCCTCTCCTGATGCATGGATGGGCTGCTTGACTGTCGCCACAGTCTTGCTGTCCAATCCCTCATCCCCCAAAGTGCCCATCAGCATCTCCTCCTCAAAATCGCCAACAACAGCAGACAATACCCTGATGGTGCCTGGGGTAAAAAGACTGCTGAGTGACAGGTCGGCGACTGACGGTGAACTGGCCTCCTCCCCAGGCCCTGCTGGGCGGCTGCTGCGAACAGGGGTGGTGGTGGTGGTGAGGGTGGAGGCCTCGGATGCAGAGCTGATGGCGGGCTGCTCATCCTCCGTCATCAGTTGCACCACAGTGTCTGCATGCTTTTCCTCAATGGGACGTTTCCGACCCGGCTGGAGGAAAATCGGAGCAGGTGCTACACGCTGCTGCTGCTGTGTCTCTGCAGCGTGAGTTGCAGATGCTCCTGCTGGGCGGCGCCCAAGGCGTCCATGGCCAGTGGCTATGGGAGGAATGTTAGCCACTGACGCTGCTGCTGCTGCTGCTGCGGAACTGTGCATGGTGGCGCGGCCGCGGCCTGCCACAATGCTGCTCCCTCTCCTCCTGATTCCCTTGCTGCCCTTCCCCTTGCCCAAACCGCGCTGGCTGCCACTTCCAGACATCTTCGATATTTTGGGCGTATAGACAAAAGTTTTTTAAAAGGGCGGGTGAAAAGTGGGGTACTTTAATGGAGTGGGTTGGTGGGTGAGGTGACTGAGTGAGTGTCCCTAGTACAGTAAGTAAGTAGTAACAGTCAGGAAGTACAACTAGCAGTTACAATAATCAGTAGTAATCACAAGTAAATTTAGTGTGTGTACACTACAGACAGTGAGTGCACGCACGCGCAAACACGCGCAGGAGCTAGCCTATGAACAGTGACTGAGTGAGTGTCCCTAGTACAGTAAGTAAGTAGTAACAGTCAGTAAGTACAACTAACTAATTACAATAATCAATCAGTTATCAGAAGGAAATAGAGTGTGTGTAGTGTGTGTACACAGACAGTGAGTGCACACACGCAGGAGCTAGTAGCCTATGAACAGTGACTGAGTGTCCTAGACTCCTAGTACAGTAAGAGTAAGTAGTAACAGTAAGTACAACTAACTAATTACAATAATCAATCAGTTATCAGAAGGAAATAGAGTGTGTGTAGTGTGTGTACACAGACAGTGAGTGCACACACGCAGGAGCTAGTAGCCTATGAACAGTGACTGAGTGTCCTAGACTCCTAGTACAGTAAGAGTAAGTAGTAACAGTAAGTACAACTAACTAATTACAATAATCAATCAGTTATCAGAAGGAAATAGAGTGTGTGTAGTGTGTGTACACAGACAGTGAGTGCACACACGCAGGAGCTAGTAGCCTATGAACAGTGACTGAGTGTCCTAGACTCCTAGTACAGTAAGAGTAAGTAGTAACAGTAAGTACAACTAACTAATTACAATAAGCAATCAGTTATCAGAAGGAAATAGAGTGTGTGTAGTGTGTGTACACAGACAGTGAGTGCACACACGCAGGAGCTAGTAGCCTATGAACAGTGACTGAGTGTCCTAGACTCCTAGTACAGTAAGAGTAAGTAGTAACAGTAAGTACAACTAACTAATTACAATAAGCAATCAGTTATCAGAAGGAAATAGAGTGTGTGTAGTGTGTGTACACACTACACAGACAGTGAGTGCACACACGCAGGAGCTAGTAGCCTATGAACAGTGACTGAGTGTCCTAGACTCCTAGTACAGTAAGTAGTAACAGTAAGTACAACTAACTAATTACAATAAGCAATCAGTTATCAGAAGGAAATAGAGTGTGTGTAGTGTGTACACACTACACAGACAGTGAGTGCACACACGCAGGAGCAGCTAGTAGCCTATGAACAGTGACAGTGAGTGTCCTAGTACAGTTACAGTATATAACTACAATACTAATACAATCAGTAGTAAAGGACAGCAGAAATACTGGTATAGATGAGAGAAATAAACAGAGGACAGGAGAGAACAGCTGCCCACACAGGCAGGCCCTGAGGCCTAAAGCTGTAAGCGTGCAGCAGCTGTCTGAGTCTCTCTCTATGTAACACAAAAGCTACTAACTAAAATACAATGTCTAACTAACTAACAACAATATAGGTGTGTATAGGAGGTGTATGTGAGCAAAAACGCTAGGTAAATGACCACAATAGAGCTCTTGCTAAGCCAAAGCACAAAGGAGCAACTCTCTCTCTGTACAAGTCTCAGGCAAGCACGGAGAAACCTAACATGGCGGCCGCTATTTATAGGGTAGGGGCTGGCCAGGGTCCCCCTCTGTGATTGGCTGCCGTCAGAGGGCCTGGGAGCCCTCTGATTGGCTCTAAGGACATCAATCTGGGCTATGACGCTATTCGAGCTCGGTACCGAGCTCGAATAGCGCCGGTTTGCTCGAATAGCTCGAATAGTGAATGGGCTATTCGAGTGTACTCGAATAGCCCATTCGAATAGCTACAACTATTCGGAGCTCGAATACCGAGCTCGAATAGCTGAAAAAGAGCTCGAATATTCGAGCTACTCGAATATTCGAGCTCTGCTGAGCACCACTGATCCTGAGTATTTGTTAGTAACAGGGGCGGCGCCAGGGGGGTGCAAGGGGGTGCTCGAGCACCCCCTAGAATTGTCCAAGCACCCCCAAAGCACCCCCTGGAGTGAACTGACTTCAGGCGTCTAAAAGACGCCAAGTCAGTTCACAGCGGCAGCCCGAAGCAGCAGAGCAGGGCTACGGTAAGATGGCCGCCCGGAGCCCTGTTCTGCAGACTTCGAGTCTGCAGTGCATGGCTTCGGGCGGCCATTTTCCCGTAGCCCTGCTCTCTGCATGCAGGCAGGAAGTCTCGTCGTGACGTCAGGAAGGAAGAGGATCGTGGGCGCGCGGGCGCTGCGCGCCACAATGAGGTCGGGACTCGGGACAGGAGGTCGGGAAAGAAGGTCTTCTGGCTGTAGGTGAGTAAATGGGTTTTTCTTTTCTTTTTCAGGTGATGCTGATTGTGCATATTGGGGTCATATCTGCTACGGATTGTGCATATTGGGGTCATATCTGCTACGGATTGTGCATATTGGGGTCATATCTGCTACGGATTGTGCATATTGGGGTCATATCTGCTACGGATTGTGCATATTGGGGTCATATCTGCTACGGATTGTGCATATTGGGGTCATATCTGCTACGGATTGTGCATATTGGGGTCATATCTGCTACGGATTGTGCATATTGGGGTCATTTCTGCTACCGATTGTGCATATTTGGGGTCATTTCTGCTACCGATTGTGCATATTGGCGTCATTTCTGCTACCGATTGTGCATATTGGCGTCATTTCTGCTACCGATTGTGCATATTGGGGTCATTTCTGCTACCGATTGTGCATATTGGGGTCATTTCTGCTACCGATTGTGCATATTGGGGTCATATCTGCTACCGATTGTGCATATTGGGGTCATATCTGCTACCGATTGTGCTTATTGGGGTCATATCTGCTACCGATTGTGCATATTGGGGTCATATCTGCTACCGATTGTGCATATTGGGGTCATATCTGCTACGGATTGTGCATATTGGGGTCATATCTGCTACGGATTGTGCATATTGGGGTCATATCTGCTACGGATTGTGCATATTGGGGTCATATCTGCTACGGATTGTGCATATTGGGGTCATTTCTGCTACCGATTGTGCATATTGGGGTCATTTCTGCTACCGATTGTGCATATTGGGGTCATATCTGCTACCGATTGTGCATATTGGGGTCATATCTGCTACCGATTGTGCATATTGGGGTCATATCTGCTACCGATTGTGCATATTGGGGCCATATCTGATAACGATTGTGCATATTGGGGCCATATCTGATAACGATTGTGCATATTGGGACCATATCTGCTACCGATTGTGCATATTGGGGCCATATCTGCTACCGATTGTGCATATTGGGGCCATATCTGCTACCGATTGTGCATATTGGGGCCATATCTGCTACCGATTGTGCATATTGGGGTCATATCTGCTACCGATTGTGCATATTGGGGTCATATCTGCTACCGAGTGTGCATATTGGGGTCATATCTGCTACCGATTGTGCATATTGGGGTCATATCTGCTACCGATTGTGCATATTGGGGTCATATCTGCTACCGATTGTGCATATTGGGGTCATATCTGCTACCGATTGTGCATATTGGGGTCATATCTGCTACCGATTGTGCATATTGGGGTCATATCTGCTACCGATTGTGCATATTGGGGTCATATCTGCTACCGATTGTGCATATTGGGGTCATATCTGCTATTGATTGTGCATATTGGAGCCATATCTGATAACTATTGTGCATATTGGGGTCATTGGACGTTTTTTGTTAAAATCTGCTCACATTACGTGTATTTTCTTGAGAAAACCTGCACAATTATGTGAATTTTCTGGGAAAAGGGTCACCAAAACTTGGGCCCTCTGTCTTTGCGTTGCACTTTTAAAGGGAACCCGAGGTGAGAATAATATTGAGGCTGCCATATTTATCTCCCTTTAAGCAATACCAGTTGCCTGGCTGCCGTGCTGGTCCTCTGCCTCTTATTCTTTCAACCATAGACCCTGAACAAGCATGCAGCAGGTCAGGGGTTTCTGACAATATTGTCAGTACTGACAAGATTAGCTGCATGGCTTGTTTCTGGTGTAATTCAGTTCACTACTACAGCCAAATAGATCAGCAGGGCTGCCAGGCAACTAGTATTGTTTAAAAGGAAATAAATATGGCAGCCACCATATCACTCTCACCCTGGGTTCACTTTAAATTACAGTTAGCCCCGCCCTCATCCGGTCATGACCACGCCCATTTTTCGCCGCTATACACATCTATGCCTACATGCTAACTAACTTTATTTTTACAATGACATTTGAAAATGATTTTAGGTCCAGTTTAAGGGTATTCAGCATTCTGGAACTGAAGTAGTTAATTGCCTGTGTGAATTTTTACAAAATATGAACTATTTAGCCAGTATGTGTTAACATGCAGATAATGGCATTTTGTACTTTAACAAATCTGACATGAAAACAATTTGCCCCATCTTGTGGCGATAAATAATATTGCAGATTTTGTAGCATTTCCTTCACTTTTAATTACCGTAAGCCATAGAAGAGGCAGATTTTCAACCTTCACCCTAGTTATTAGTCATGCAAGTCTCCACAAATTCACCTTACATCACACTTATTGTTTTATCATTCACAGTTGGAATAAAAGTAGTTTTCCATCAGTCCTGTTCAGAATTAACAAATGTGTCATATTGCTGAAGCAAAATATAAAGGGTCAGTGCAAACATTTTTACCTGATAACAAGTTGGGATACTTTTTATCAGAAAAGTTGTATGTCTAGAGGTGCCCATACATGGTACAATTTTTCATTTTTTTTTTCGATTAGATCATTTAGTTTGATTATTCCGTTAGATCAAATATAAAGTTTTTTCCAGCATGTCCGATCAAATTCTTCTAAAAAAAACCAAAACGGGATAATTGTTCAAATTTCTTGATTGAAAAAAAAAATATTTTCAACTTTCATTCGATTTGATCATTTAGATCGAATAAACGGGAAAATCGAACGTTTTTATTGTATCGTGTATGGGTACCATTGGAAAGATAATTATATATTTGTTCCCCATTATTTGTTTGTACAGCGCTACGGAAGTTGTTGGCGCTAAATAAATAAAAAATAATAATAATAATAATAATAATAGCTAATTGGTCAGGAAACATTCAAACGTAAGCAGTAAACATACAGTTTACAATGTGTTACAAGCAAGTTCTGCTGCACATATAATCACTTTTATTATAATGCATGTGATGTGTGAAAAAATGTGTTCAGCAGTACATTAAAAATCATGCTGTGCATTATAACACACAGTAGGAATGGGCAGTGCATGTCTGTGCTTTAATAATATGCATAAAAACACAACACAATGCACACCATACACACAATCTCCTTCAGTTCGCTGAATTGAACTGATTTACAAATTAAAATGGCATATAACTTTTTTTATACATTTTGTGAACAAACAAACAATTTATGATTAAAGTAAACCTGTAACTTTTTTTTACATTTTATTTAAAGTAAGATACTTACCTAAGTAGAAGGAAGATTTTGAATAGTTCAGCTGCTTCTAGGTCCATCCAAGAGCCCACTGTTGCTGTGCAGAGTCCCTCAGAACATATCTGCAGAAAGCTTGTTGGATATGTACTTGCGGTCACACTCCCCTCCATGTACAAGCATAGCTGCACTTGTGCATGAGCTGTACAGCAGTGCTTGCACAGGGAGGAGAGAGAAGCTGCTAACAAAAAGAGGGTAGAAGGGTAGAGGAGGACATGGGCAGCCTCTTGAATATGTCTCTAGTTATTATATATGTTATGGCCAGAACCCGAAGTTTGGCCACTTCACGTTGTGGCTGGCCACTTCGGGCCAGTCAATGTGCGAAGTGGCCGCGGCGCTGCGGCCAATGTCCGAAATGAGCCGAATCCTGGCGGCTCCGATCATTTTCCCCGGTGCTGGCTCCGCCCCCTGCCTCCCTGCTATCGGCTTCTGAAAGCCGGGGGACAAATGCGTCCCCCCCAGAGTCGTTCCTTTGCTGCAGGAAGGCAGATGCAGGAAAGCAGGAATTTGTTCGTCCCTGCAGAGCGGGTGCTGACAGAAGCAATGGCTGCAGTGCTCCCCGCTCTGCTTTCCTGCAACCATGAACGACTCGGGGGAGGGGGGGACTGGTGTGTCTCGGGCTGACTGAAAGCCAATAGCAGGGAGGCGGAGCCAGTGCCGGGGAAAATGATCGGAGCTGCCAGGATTCGTCTCATTTCGGACAGTGGCCAAACTTCGGGTTCTGGCCGTAACATATATATTTTTTAAAGTTACAAATTTGCTTTAACAAAATAATTTATAACTATGCCCTGATTTGCTCATGTTCTCTGGGAGAACAATGGATATCATATGTGATTCAGCACATTAGGCCTGAATTTATTAAAATGTTCTTAAAATATGTTAAAGGAGAACTGTAGTGAGAGGTATATGGAGGTTGCGAAATTTATTTCCATTTAAAGAGACACTAAAGCGAAAAAAAAATTATGATATAATGAATTGGTTGTGTAATACGGATAATTACTAGAAAATATTCTAATATTTTTATTTTCAGTTATATAGTTTTTTTTATAACATTGCATCATTCTCTAATATTTGCAGTTTAGACACACTCAGCATTCTAAATGGGTTCAAAAGTTCACTAGCCTGCTCTGGAAATCTTCCCTAAGATCATGCTGGAGATAATAAGGCAAGAGAAAACTTACCTCCACACAGTAAGAGAGTTATCTTATCTCTTCATTCCTTAAGTTACCTCCTCCATAGTTAATTTACCTCCTCTGTAGTTAATTTACCTCCTCTGTAGTTATTTTCATACACAATTAATAAACAGCCTGTCTTTAACTCTGGAGTTATTTTAAGGATTGAAGAGTTAACTTAAAGACAAAAGAGTTAACTTTAGATTTGCCTAGGTAAAATGTAAAGGTAAAATGTTAAAATGTTTCCTGAATACTACATGCCTTATCACCATGGTCACCACTCTAGAAACGTTATTAAAGACAGGAGATAAGCTTAGTGAATTGAGGCCAATGGCCTCAATTCACTAAGATCATGCTGGAGATAAGGCAAGAGAAAACGTACCACCACACAGTGAGAGAGTTATCTTACCTCTTCATTCCTTAAGTTACCTCCTCTGTAGTTCATTTACTTCCTCTGTAGTTATTTTCACACGCAGTTAATTAACAGCCTGTCTTTATCTCTGGAGTTATTTTAAGGATTGGAGAGTTAACTTAAAGACAGAAGAGTTAACTTTAGGTTTGCGGTAAAATGTTTCCTGAATACTACATGCCTTATCACCATGGTAACAACTCTAAATAGTAGAAAACGACCGGCACATCTGTAATATTATGCTTTTTTATTGTATCATCAGCGTCAAAGTGCAGCCTACAAAGATGGCGACGTTCCGGAGCGCAGCTCCTTTCTCAAGCTAAGCATACACCGACAAAATCTCATATGAGACTTTGTCGGTGTATGCTTGGCTTGAGAAAGGAGCTGCGCTCCGAAACATCGCCATCTTTGTAGGCTGCACTTTGACGCTGATAATACAATAAAAGAGCATAATATTACAGATGGTGCCGGTCGTTTTCTACTATTTGAAGATAGTCTATGGTGCTGATAGACTGACCTGGCACATCAAGAACTATTTCCAGTGAGGTGTGCTCCGCCATACACTACTGCATGGTAACAACTCTAGAAACGGTATTAAAGACAGGAGATAAGCTTAGTGAAACAGTTCTCTGCGACTTTGAAAGTCCTGGAGCTCAATGGCTAATTTGCATAGATAACAACTGGAGTTTCTTAGCTCTTCCTTTACTGGAAACAATATAAGACTTATGTCTCTGCTGCTAATGTTTTTTTTCTTAGCTGTACTTCACATACACATACAAATCATTAGATCATAATTTTTTTTTCGCTTCAGTGTCTCTTTAACCACTTGCCGACCGCCTTTAGCCGATGGGTGGCGGCAAGGGCTGGGCCCAAACGACCGCAATACGCCCATCGGCGGTGGCGGGGTCGGCGGGCGTGGTTATGCGGCGATCGCGTCATTCGTGATGCGATCAGCCGCCGGCGACTGGCTCCGCCCCCTCGCGCTGTAACCCGCCGGCCGTTCGGAAGCGCCGGCGGGTTACTAGCACCCAGATCGCCACACGCAATACGTATAATAGGCTTTGTAATGTATACAAAGCCTATTATACAGGCTGCCTCCTGCCCTGGTGGTCCCAGTGTCCGAGGGACCACCAGGGCAGGCTGCAGCCACCTTAGTCTGCAACCTAGCACACTGATTTCCCCCCCCCCTGATCGCCCACAGCACCCCTGAGACTCCTCCCTGCCTACTCCCAGACCACTGTTTGCACCCAGTCACCCCCCTAATCACCCATCAATCACTCCCTGTCACTATCTGTCAACGCTATTTTTTTTTTAACCCTAAACTGCCCCCTGCTCCCTCCTGATCACCCCACCCCTCAGATTCTCCCCAGACCCCCCCCCCTTCCTGTGTACTGTATGCCTCTATCCCCCCTGTAATAACCCACTGATCACCTGTCAATCACCTGTCAATCACCCATCAATCGCCCCCTGTCACTGCCACCCATCAATCAGCCCCTAACCTGCCCCTTGTGGGCAATCTGATCACCCACCCACACCAATAGATCGCCCGCAGATCCGACATCAGATCACCTCCCAAGTGCAGTGTTTACATCTGTTCTCTCCTCTAAACACCCACTAATTACCCATCAATCACCCCCTATCACCACCTGTCACTGTTACCCATCAGATTAGGCCCTAATCTGCCCCTTGAGGTCACCCAATCACCCGCCCACACGCTCAGATTGCCCTCAGATCCCCCCTTATCAATTCGCCAGTGCATTATTTACATCTGTTCTTCCCTGTAATAACCCACTGATCACCTGTCAATCACCTATCAATCACCCATCAATCACCCCCTGTCACTGCCACCCATCAATCACCCCCTGTCACTGCCACCCATCAATCAGCCCCTAACCTGCCCCTTGCGGGCAATCTGATCACCAACCCACACCAATAGATCGCCCGCAGATCCGACATCAGATCACCTCCCAAGTGCAGTGTTTACATCTGTTCTCTACCCTAAACACCCACTAATTACCCATCAATCACCCCCTATCACCACCTGTCACTGTTACCCATCAGATTAGACCCTTATCTGCCCCTAGGGCACCCAATCACCCGTCCACACCCTCAGAACGCCCTCAGACCCCAGCCCTGATCACCTCGCCAGTGCATTGCTTGCATCTATTCCCCCCTCTAATCACACCTTGAGACACCCATCAATCACCTCCTGTCACCACCTGTCACCCCCTAGCACACCTACTCATCAGATCAGGCCCAATACAACCTGTCATCTAAGAGGCCACCCTGCTTATGACCGGTTCCACAAAATTTGCCCCCTCATAGACCACCTGTCATCAAAATTTGCAGATGCTTATACCCCTGAACAGTCATTTTGAGAAATTTGGTTTTCAGACTACTCACGGTTTAGGGCCCGTAAAATGCCAGGGCAGTATAGGAACCCCACAAGTGACCCCATTTTAGAAAAAAGACACACCAAGGTATTCTGTTAGGTGTATGACGAGTTCATAGAAGATTTTATTTTTTATCAAAAGTTAGCGGAAATTGATTTTTTTTTTTCACAAAGTGTAATTTTTCACTAACTTGTGACAAAAAATAAAATCTTCTATGAACTCACCATACACCTAACAGAATACCTTGGGGTGTCTTCTTTCTAAAATGGGGTCACTTGTGGGGTTCCTATACTGCCCTGGCATTTTAGGGGCCCTAAACCGTGAGGAGTAGTCTAGAAAACAAATGCCTCAAAATGACCTGTGAATAGGACGTTGGGCCCCTTAGCGCACCTAGGCTGCAAAAAAGTGTCACACATGTGGTATCGCCGTACTCAGGAGAAGTAGTATAATGTGTTTTGTGGTGTATTTTTACACATACCCTTGCTGGGTGGGAGAAATCTCTCTGTAAATGGACAATTGTGTGTAAAAAAAAAATCAAAAAATTGTCATTTACAGAGATATTTCTCCCACCCAGCATCTGTATGTGTAAAAATACACCACAAAACACATTATACTACTTCTCCTGAGTACGGTGGTACCACATGTATGGCACTTTTTTGCACCCTAAGTGCGCTAAGGGGCCCAAAGTCCAATGAGTACCTTTAGGATTTCACAGGTCATTTTGCGACATTTGGTTTCAAGACTACTCCTCACGGTTTAGGGCCCCTAAAATGCCAGGGCAGTATAGGAACCCCACAAATGACCCCATTTTAGAAAGAAGACACCCCAAGGTATTCCGTTAGGAGTATGGTGAGTTCATAGAAGATTTTATTTTTTGTCACAAGTTAGCGGAAAATGACACAAAAAAAAACAATTCAAATCAATTTCCGCTAACTTGTGACAAAAAAAAAATCTTCTATGAACTCACTATACTCCTAACGGAATACCTTGGGGTGTCTTCTTTCTGAAATGGGGTCATTTATGGGGTTCCTATACTGCCCTGGCATTTTAGGGGCCCTAAACCGTGAGGAGTAGTCTTGAAACCAAATGTCGCAAAATGACCTGTGAAATTCTAAAGGTACTCATTGGACTTTGGGCCCCTTAGCACAGTTAGGGTGCAAAAAAGTGCCACACATGTGGTATCGCCGTACTCAGGAGAAGTAGTATAATGTGTTTTGGGGTGTATTTTTACACATACCCATGCTGAGTGGGAGAAATATCTCTGTAAATAGACAATTGTGTGTAAAAAAAAAATCAAAAAATTGTCATTTACGGAGATATTTCTCCCACCCAACATAGGTATGTGTAAAAATACAGCCCAAAACACATTATACTACTTCTCCTGAGTATGGCAATACCACATGTGTGGCACTTTTTTGCACCCTAACTGCGCTAAGGGGCCCAAAGTCCAATGAGCATCTTTAGGCTTTACAGGGGTGCTTACAATTAGGCACCCCCAAAATGCCAGGACAGTGAACACACCCCACAAATGACCCCATTGTGGAAAGTAGATACTTCAAGGTATTCAGAGAGGAGCATAGTGAGTCCGTGGCAGATTTCATTTTTTTTTTTTGTCCCAAGTTAGAAGAAATGGAAACTTTTTTTTTTGTTTTATTTTTTTTGTCACAAAGTGTCATTTTCCGCTAACTTGTGACAAAAAATAAAATCTTCTATGAACTCACCATGCCTCTCACTGAATACTTTGGGATGTCTTCTTTCCAAAATGGGGTCATTGGGGGGGGGGGGGTATTTATACTATCCTGGAATTTTAGCACCTCATGAAACATGACAGGTGGTCAGAAAAGTCAGAGATGCTTTAAAATGGGAAAATTCACTTTTGGCACCATAGGATGGATGAAAGACACAGAACTGGAAGTGGTGATATGCTCTACTTCAAAAACCACCACTGCACTTGCTTTGCCTATACTGATGTAGCACAGAACAGGACCACTGGACCACCAGGGAAAGCTATATTGGGATTGGGAAACAACTATACCACCAGGAAATACTGTGTAGGGGATACTACTAGACCACCAGGGCATACTGTAAGGCAGAAGAGTACCACTAAGAAAAGCTATAATAGCTTGGGGGACCCCTAGACCACCAGGGAATACTTTAAGGGGGGGGCATGAGACTACCAAGGAAAGCTATATGGGGATGGGGAAACACTAGACTGGATAATGTAAGTGGGAGTGGGTACCACTAGACCACCAGGGAACACTGTGTGGGGAATGGAGGACCACTAGACTACTAGGGGATGTTGTAAAAGAGAGGGGGGACCACTTGATCACAAGGGAGAACTATATGGGGAAACCACGAGACCACTACAGTGTTATGAGTGGGACCACTAGACCACAAAGGAAAGCTAGTGGCCCTAAACCATCAGGAAATAGGGATGAGTCACTAGATTACCAGGGGAAGCTATACTTAAATGGTTCCTTAAGACTACCAGGGAAAACTTTATAAGGGGGAGGCCACTAGACCATTAAGCAATACTGTAAGGGGGAGGGGGAGCACTAGGCCACCAGGAAAAGCTATATGGGGGGGGGGGGGGGAGTTGGCTACCAGTGTAGGGTAGAGAACTCAGCCTAATTATGTTTGAGGGAAACCCCGCTTATTGATGTGAAATGTTGCCTAATAAGTTTGGGGAATGTGCTACTTAATTATGTTTAAGGAACATGCTGCCTAATTAGGTTTCCTTTATGGGTAAACACTGCCCTTTTAAAGTGGAAAACACACTGCCTAACTGAGTAATTTAAAAGTTGGCCCTGATAAAATGGGCACGATATTGGCCTCGGCACCCAGGTGAGAAAGCTGCTGCAGGGGCTGTGAGCTTCTAGGAGGAGCAGCAGCTGCAGAAATCAAGGCTGCAGCAGCTGTTTGCATGTGGGAGAGAGAGCCACTACAAAGTGCAGTGGCTGTGACCCTCTGAAGTGGAGCAACAGCAGGCTGTGAGTGGGAGCCACTGCAGAACACAGCGGCTGTGAGCCAGCACTGCAGCTGCTGAAATCGGGCATCCAGCATCCAAATTACACCCCCGGCTCCGCTATAAGCCAATATTTATATTGTGGGCTATGGGGCACCCTAATTAACAGGTGCACTGTGCTTCCTTTTTAACTGATTCGGCCACACTATATTGATATGTTTTTTTAGAGAAATGCTTTAAATTATATGGTCGGTTGCCACTGCTGCTAGGTTCATGTATATTTGGCTCCTCTCATGACCAGATATCATAACCTTCCATGATCACGCTCACTTTATACACATTTTTTGTGCTACACATTGATTTAGGGCATGCCTTTTTTTTCAAAAGTTGGGGTTATTGCTGTTGTGCGCTACAGTGAGTGTACTTTTTTTCATATGTGGGGTAATGACTCGTGCTTTTCATATGAGGGGTAATGATTGCTGCATTTCTTATGTGGGGTAATGTTTGCTGCATGCCTTCATTTCTTATGTGGGTAATGTGTACTGCATTCAGTATGTGGGAAATGACTGGCTGCATTTCATATGTGGAGTAATGATTGCTGCATTTTATATTGGCTAAAGTATGCTGCATTTTCCCATCTGGGGTAACGTTTGCTGCATTTATTTTTAGAGAGTCACAATTGCTGAATTTGATATTTTAGAATTATTGTTGCTGCATTTACCATTTTTGGGGCTCATGGTTACTGAATAGTAGGCTAATACATGCATTACAAAATAAACAAAATATCCTGGCAACTTAACTAGGTATGTCTTAGTGCCAAGTTGGACACCCTTTTGTCTTAGAACTGCCTTCATTCTTTGTGGTGTTACCCAGAGATTCTTTTCCATATTGACAAGATAACATCATGCATTAGCTGCAGCTTTTTCAGCTGCACACCCAAAAATTACAAAGACACACAACAAGACCATTTGCTCATAAACAAAATAAAAATGGGAATAAAACATTACCAGCATACAGATCAGAGCGTTGTTTGCGAGGAGCCCGCGGTTCCAACCAGTAGCCAGGGCACTTCTAGCGTGTTGCTAGGGGAAGTACAAGGTTTGAGTCCTTCCAGCTGATTTTTATATCAAGCAGCGTATCCCAAGGGTACACGTCCAGATATAATTTAATTTCCTCAGAAGGTTTGCACAGAACTCTTGTCATATACCTGCTGGCTGTGATATGCAAACTTCAAATGTTCCTGTTTTAGCTTCCAACTTTAAAGTCTCAGTCAGTCCTGATTGTATATTGGGACAACAGGGCTGTTTACATGCATACAAAGTTCAAAGCAATGCAACACCTTTTCAGGAGATTCAGGACAGAGGGGTGGGTCGTTATCTATTTACCTGTTTCCTTGCTGGAAAGTGAATGCAAATGTAATAAATATAAAAACTAATATCAGACTGCGCTTAATTATAATGTAAAATACACGTTTAATCACGTAGAAATATTCCAAAGTATTAGCTGATATATACCGATATATAAATAATTAAGTGCACATTAGTACTCCCTCTGCAGTAGGGAGAAAAGATTCTTCTTGGAGGAAGAACAGAATGTACCACAAGATCAGATTGAATTTATTCTCCAGGGTACCAAGTTTATAGTTTCTCATAATTACTTCCCCTATGAGGGTCAGTACTTCCTCCAGGGTACCGGGACGGCGATGGGGACCCAGTTTGCCCCGTCCTTCGCAAATCTCTACATGGCTCATTGGGAGAGGTGTGTGCTTGGTGGCCATGAAGGCCCGGGGTCCACCCTGGTGCTCTGGAGGAAATTTATAGATGATGCCTTCTTTATTTGGCAAGGCACGCAGAAGAGTCTGCAGAACTTCTTAGATTGGCTAAACATCAACCAATATAACCTAAAATTTACAGGAGATTTCAGCAAACAACAGGTGAACTTTTTGGATCTCACCGTCTTTATCGAAGAAAAAAAAGATCATGACTAAAACATATTTAAAACAGGTCGATGTGAATAGTTAGATCAATATTGACAGCTTCCATCACTTAAGATGGCTCACTAATATACCCCAAGGCCAGTTTCTGATATTGAGGAGGAATTGCTTCAAGATATCAGATTTTGAAATTGAGGCCGACTGTAAAAGAGATTTATTTGTAAAGGCTATCCTGAAGACCTAGTGAAGTAAGTGTGCGGTGTGGTGCGGAAAGCTGTCGGTATAATTTGCAGAGTGCGGTAGTTTGCCGCTGACTTTCTAATGACAAGGTGCATGCTAGGTAGAAGTGGGCAGTTTTAGACACATGTGAATTATTTTTTATAAATTATTAAATATATATATATATATATATATATATATATATATATATATATATATATATATATATATATATATATATATATATATATATACACACACACACACACACACACAGTGGGTTGCAAAAGTATTCAGCCCCCTTGAAGTTTTCCACATTTTGTCACATTACTGCCACAAACAAGCATCAATTTTATTGGAATTCCACGTGAAAGACCAATACAAAGTGGTGTACATGTGAGAAGTGGATCGAAAATCATACATCATTCCAAACATTTTTTACAAATAAATAACTGCAAAGTGGGGTGTGCGTAATTATTCGACCCCCTAAGTCAATACTTTGTAGAACCACCTTTTGCTGCAATTACAGCTGCTAGTCTTTTAGGGTATGTCTCTACCAGCTTTGCACATCTAGAGACTGAAATCCTTGCCCATTCTTCTTTGCAAAACAGCTCCAGCTCAGTCAGATTAGATGGACAGCGTTTGTGAACAGCAGTTTTCAGAACTTGCCACAGATTCTCGATTGGATTTAGATCTGGACTTTGACTGGGCCATTCTAATACATAGATATGTTTTGTTTTAAACCATTCCATTGTTGCCCTGGCTTTATGTTTAGGGTCATTGTCCTGCTGGAAGGTGAACCTCCGCCCCCGTCTCAAGTCTTTTGCAGTCTCCAAGAGGTTTTCTTCCAAGTTTGCCCTGTATTTGGCTCCATCCATCTTCCCATCAACTCTGACCAGCTTTCCTGTCCCTGCTGAAGAGATGTACCCCCTGAGCATGATGCTGCCACCACCATATTTAAAAACAATGGTGCATGAGCCAGCCTGGGGCCCCGGGAACTCTCACTGCCCGGGGCCCCAGAACCAGCATCTAACACCATATGTGAGCGCAGCCAAAACCCTGGAGCTGCCACCTCCAAGGCCTGTCTCCTACTGCTCTAAAACTTACCAAACACACAATTGGAGAAACTCACTCCCAAACAGTTCTCTGCTGCTTTATAAAGCCTGCAGGCTGCTTATAAGCCAATGAGAAGTGCACACATATAATACACCTAGCTTGCAGTGATTAATCAAGCAGAAGCTAAGCAAGTCAGCCAGTCAGTTGGAGAGGGCTTCAGTTGCATATAGACTATGGCTATATGACCAGCAGGGGGCACCAGCGTGCAGGATATTCCCTCTCATCTGCCCACTCCTAACTAAACTGCATGGGATACTACAATAAAATTAAAAACAATGGTGCATGAGCCAGCCTGGGGCCCCGGGAACTCTCACTGCCCGGGGCCCCAGAACCAGCATCTAACTTGCTCAGCTTCTGCTTGATTAATCACTGCAAGCTAGGTGTATTATATGTGTGCATTTCTCATTGGCTTATAAGCAGCCTGCAGGCTTTATAAAGCAGCAGAGAACTGTTTGGGAGTGAGTTTCTCCAATTGTGTGTTTGGTAAGTTTTAGAGCAGTAGGAGACAGGCCTTGGGGGTGGAAGCTCCAAGGATTTGGCTGCGCTCACATATGGTGTTAGATGCTGGTTCTGGGGCCCCGGGCAGTGAGAGTTGGCTGGCTCATGCACCATTGTTTTTAATTTTATTGTAGTATCCCATGCAGTTTAGTTAGGAGGGGGGCAGATGAGAGGGAATATCCTGCACGCTGGTGCCCCCTGCTGGTCATATAGCCATTGTCTATATGCAACTGAAGCCCTCTCCAACTGACTGGCTGACTTGCTCAGCTTCTGCTTGATTAATCACTGCAAGCTAGGTGTATTATATGTGTGCACTTCTCATTGGCTTATAAGCAGCCTGCAGGCTTTATAAAGCAGCAGAGAACTGTTTGGGAGTGAGTTTCTCCAATTGTGTGTTTGGTAAGCCACCACCATATTTGACAGTGGGGATGGTGTGTTCAGAGTAGTGTGCAGTGTTAGTTTTCTGCCACACATAGCGTTTTGCATTTTGGCCAAAAAGTTCCATTTTGGTCTCATCTGACCAGAGCACCTTCTTCCACATGGTTGTTGTGTCCCCCACATGGCTTGTGGCAAACTGCAAACAGGACTTCTTATGCTTTCTGTTAACAGTGCCTTTCTTCTTGCCACTCTTCCATAAAGGCCAACTTTGTACAGTGCATGACTAATAGTTGTCCTATGGACAGAGTCTCCCACCTGAGCTGTAGATCTCTGCAGCTCGTCCAGAGTCACCATGGGCCTCTTGATTGCATTTCTGATCAGCGCTCTCCTTGTTCGGCCTGTGAGTTTAGGTGGATGGCCTTGTCTTGGTAGGTTTACAGTTGTGCCATACTCCTTCCATTTCTGAATGATTGCTTGAACAGTGCTCCTTGGGATGTTCAAGGCTTTGGAAATCTTTTTGTAGCCTAAGCCTTCTTTAAATTTCTCAATAACTTGATCCCTGACCTGTCTTGGACCTGTCTTGTGTGTTCTTTGGACTTCACGGTGTTGTTGCTCCCAATATTCTCTTAGACAACCTCTGAGGCCCTCACAGAGCAGCTGTATTTGTACTGACATTAGATTACACACAGGTGCACTCTATTTAGTCATTAGCAGTCATCAGGCAATGTCTATAGGCAACTGACTGCACTCAGATCAAAGGGGGCCGAATAATTATGCACACACCACTTTGCAGTTATTTATTTGTAAAACATTTTTGGAATCATGTATGATTTTCGTTCCACTTCTCATGTGTACACCACTTTGTGTTGGTCTTTCATGTGGAATTCCAATAAAATTGATTCATGTTTGTGGCAGTAATATGACAAAATGTGGAAAACTTCAAGGGGGCCGAATACTTTTGCAACCCACTGTATATATATATATATATATATATATATATATATATATATATATATATATAATATATATATATATATATATATATATATATATATATATATATTATTATTATATATATATTTATATTTATTATTATATATATATTTTAATAAATGTATAATATATATATATATATATATATATATATATATATATATATATATATATATATATATATATATATATATATATATATATATATATATATATATATATATATAATTATTCTTATAAATGTTCTAACTCTGTACGATTTCTAAAAGCCTGGGTGATATTGCAACCACCCTTCCTCCTCTGTATCCTTAAAAATTCCATAACATTAAGTTGAAAGGGCTCCATTTGTCACCTAAAATGCTGCTGTGTAGAGCAAACTCGCCAGGTGGTGGCTGGCGATAACAACATGTTATTTATCGCTTCCTTCCTCCCCCCTTTTTTTTTTCATGAATACACTTCATTCAGTTTACCGACACAAACAACGTTTTCATTACCGCACTGTTACCGCATGCGGTAAAACATGCGTTAGATTTTATGAATCCACTATCAACAACATACCATGCAGTAATTTACCGCTTGGGCGATAACACATGCGGTAATGCTTTATGAATCGAGGCCATTGACGGAGCACCCAGGAATTGTTTTCAAAAGATCTAGGAATCTGGAGAATATATTGGCTCCCACTGTAAAAAAAGGAGTACAACAAGAAAAGAAGAAGGTTACTTTAAGAAGTGTGGGTTCTGTAGGGCCTGCAAAGAATCCAACCTACCAGTGGAGAGGGTCAATGAAGTAATGTCTATGGCAAGCATAGATAGATTTTGCATAATAAATGTCACAAATTGTGACACTAAGGGGGTCATTTACTTACTGACATGCCCCTGCTCTAAACAATATGTCGGCAGGACGAAACGCCCATTGAAAGAGAGGCTAGGTGAGCATTGCGCCAATATAAAGAAAGGATATAAAAAACATCCAATATCAGCTCATTACAAGATAGAACATAACTGCTCCTTCAAGGGATCTAAGTTTTGTACAATAGAAAAAGTATCAAAACCATGGAGGGGAGGCGACTATATACTGGAAATGTCCAGGCGTGAGACCCTTTGGATATTTAATCTTAATACTTTAGTTCCTCATGGACTGAATACAGATTTGCAATTGCATGCATTTGAATGATAGCTAAAAGTCAGCGCTACCAGCAGCCTTAAAAGCCAGTCTCCTGTTCCCCCCAGTAGCCAGCTTTGAGAAAGGAAGGCGTACCTTCCGAAACGTCAGTATTGGCTACACTAGTGTGACATCACGTAGCACGGAGGAAGGAGGTGTGCCAGCCCCACGCTGGTTCTAACTACCGCAAATCAGACGGAGCTACAGGACATCGGCTTACCTGCGTGGTAACGTCCCCTATGCTCCACGGGAGCCGGGCAAGCTGCCTGACGCTGCGCACCACCTTTGCAGACAGTCTAGTCTCTCCTACTTTGCCGCCGGCCGGGGCAAGTGGGATTGAGCAGCTCCCCAGAAGACCAATCAGCTAATCATCGGCAGTTCCAAGGGGCGTGAGTATATCCGCTTCAATACATGCCAAACTAACACCGGACTGTTTTCCCGTTTCACAAATTCGGCTGATGCATGCATAAAACACAGCTACACTGTGCAACAGTACATATACGAGCCTGCAATCTTTACTGAAGCGTAATAAACCATGCATTGGATTTCTATTTAATAGGATTTGTTTTAAAGCCACAGCTCGTTTGGGCATAAGGAAACTTATACCAGCTTATGATTATTAAAGCAACCCATGAATGAAAAAATTTTCATCATCAATTGAGACGCTATTATTTTAAAAACATTTTTAATTTAACTTTTTAGTGATTTTTCTCCCTACTGCAGAGGGAGTACTAACATGCACTTATTCATTTATATATCAGCTAATACTTTGGAATATTTCTACGTGATTAAACGTGTATTTTACATTATAATTAAGCGCAGTCTGATATTAGTTTTTATTTTTATTGCACATTCAGGAATTGGAACATCCTTAATCAGATTTAGCTGCTGCTTCCACTGGCGCAACACTACATTCCCAATGAATGCAAATATAATTTACATTGGCATACAGAAAATCAAATTAGCAGCTTCCTTCAGCCTGGTGCCCAATAATACCCCAAAGCCAGCTGCCAGACTGGCTTCTAACATACATACACATCTAAAATAGTACACAGCAGACAGAAAATGAACAAAATGGCTTCTGTATTATATGCAATATCACAAATGTCTGGTATATTATGACAGCCGTGGGGTCAGTTCCTGACATATTGGTGGCAGTGGTGGGATCGCTTTAGTACATTAGTACGCAGTTTAGCTCCCTATCCTGTGTACTAAGGGTTGGAAGCTTGCTAGAAGTGACTAGCCTACAGAAGTCTACTCAGTGCAGAATCTATATACTTTTTTTATCACAAAGGTACACACTTGGCATTTTGCTCCCCCTCCCCCTTTTTCTATTTTTTTATTTGGCAATATGATGGCTCAGAAAGCAACCAGCTATGCAAGACAAAGCAGAGATATGCTACTCAACCTGTGTGAGCACAGAGGCATTGAGATGGCGAGAAGCCAGACGAAGGAGCAGCTAGTGCTGGCCCTCCAGGAGTATGATGAGGCAGAGCAAGCCCGTGCTCCAACGCCAGCAGATGCAGCTCACAACACATCAGAGGATGAATCGCTCCTGCCACAGGATGCGAGTGTAGATGATGTCCTGGATGATCCACCTAACAATGGCATCTCTGGAAGCTGATCTACAACTACTGGGCTCGGCTGAAATAGAACTGCACCTAAAGCTGATTCTACTGCATCAACAAGCCGAGAAGGATCATGCGGAACGTTGACACCAGGCCGAGAGGGAAAGTGCTGAACGGCGACACCAGCTGGAGCTGGCTAAACTTCAGCAGCAGAATAGGTCTGCTGCACCCGCAGAAGGCGAGGGTGAGCGAGTCTGCAGAATCCCCCTGGATAAGTTCCCCACTATGGACAAAGACTCTGATATAGACACTTTCCTACAGGGGTTTGAAAGGACTTGTCATCAGTATGGGGTGCCCCGAAAGCAGTGGGCAAGGTATCTCACACCAAGGCTGAGAGGCAAGGACCTGGAGACATTTGTAAGCCTTCCACAGGAGGAAGAAGAGGACTATGAGGCCATTAAAGAGGCTATTGCTAAAAGATATCACCTAGTGCCAGAGGTGTATCGAAAATGTTTTAGGACACTGCAGCGAGGTCCTAATGACAGCTACTTAGACCTTGCCTGTGGCCTGCACACTGCATTCCAGCAGTGGGTGAAGGGACTGTCTGTTGAGATCCTTGATGCCCTGCAGGGACTGATGATCAAGGACCAGTTCCTACACATCTGCTGAGGTCCGGCTCTTTGTGCTGGATTGAGAGCCAAAGACAGTGGATGAGGCCACTGAAATTGCTGATTCCTACACAGCCCATCGAGCATCCGAGTCCCAGAGGACTACTGCACCCAACTGGAAGGGAAAACAGCGTGCCAGACCAACTTCACCCATCACCCAGAGGAAACAAGCACCGCTGTCTCCTGGATTCAAGCCACCAACCACTGACACCCGGAAATGCTTTGTATTTGACAAGGTGGGTCATATTAGTGTGTCTTGTCCAGAAAGGAAGAGGGAGGACCCAAACTCCAGTGAGGCCCCAAACCCCAGTGAAGTCCAAGCGTTTTTTTGTGCTACCACGAATGCAGCTAGCTATGCAGAGAATCCGCAGCTTGTCACGGTTGGGGGTACAGTTGCCACTGGACTGAAAGACACTGGAGCAGAAGTGACTCTCATACATCCCCAGCTTGTAAATCCGAAGCAGTATATTCCTGGGAAGATGATTTGTGTCAAAGGAGTTGAGGGTGTCACCCCAGCCATACCCACCGCTTTGGTCAACCTGGATTGGGGGGCCAGCAGCGGAATGAAAGAAGTTGGGGTAACTGATGAAATCCCCACCAACTGACCGGGGACGGTTAGTAGCCTGGTATGAGCCTAATCTAACCCTTGTGGAGCCTGCATCCCCACCAGAAGTCCCGGACTCATGTAAGGTACTGTGTGATAACTCTTTGCAAATGGGGGTGCTGGTGAGTCTCCAAGGGCTAAGGACTGTGTACTAGGAGCCAGCCCTAGTAAGTCTCCAGTGCCTAGACCTGGAGTGGGACATGTTGATACAGAGAATGCAGAAACTGATGATGTCATTTATGATGCACGGACTATCGATGCAATCGATGCAGGAACTGTTGATGCTTCTTGTGAAGTGCTGAGTAGCGATTTGTATAATGCTGCAGACAATGTCAATGTTGTATGTGATGTTATAAATGACAATATGTGTAAGGCAGATAATGTTGATATCATATGTGTTGTGCTACATAATGCTATGTGTCATGTGGACACTCCATCAGCTGCAGGTGTAACCAGCAGTGTTCGCTGGTCTGCAGCAGATGAACTGCCCACTGAAGGGGCAGATGGCACCAGGCCAGATCCTTCCCCTTCAGATGATTTTGAGATTAAATGTAATGCGATGAGCAATGATACTGTAAGTGTAATGCGGACACTCCCTCCGCTGCAGTGATAACCAGCAGTGCTAGCTTGTCTACAGCAGAGGGACTGTCCACTGCAGTGGCAGATGTTGCCGGGTCAGCAGCGTCCGCTTCGGAACCTGGCACTGAGGGCCCTGGGGCCTCTCAGTTTGCAGCCTCCTTGGCGCGTGTGACAGACAGCACTGAGCTCTCTGGGGCTGTTCAATTTGACAGCAGCCTGGAAGAGGTCAGGTGTCTGGCCAGCAGGTAACCAGCTGGGAGGGGCAAGCTGAGAGGGTTCTGGGAAGTTATTCCCACGGAGCCGTCTGAAGTGGAGGAGGCAGACTGGCAGATAATCGTTCCCCAAAAGGGACAGAGACGTAGCTCCTGCCACTATAAAGAAAGTACGCATAGTGACTGTCGAGACCCTTCACCAGCTGTGGCACTGTCTCTATGGTCGCGAATTCACGGTCGTCACTGACCATCATCCCCCTGGTTGGTTACGTCAGGTTGCCAGGGGCAACGGCACATTGCAGCAACCTGGCCTAGTTTTCCAGCTGTGTATCTTGGAGCTAACTGCCAGGTGGGGAACCCACCTGAGAATGCTAAGGAGTTACCCCACCAGGCCAGGCCGTCAGTGTAGGTGCTGGCAAGACGTGGGAATCATCTGCTGTGCACCATTTTGAAAAGAGGAGGTGTCATAATATAGCAGCCATTTGTGATATTGCATATAATACAGAAGCCATTTTTTTCATTTTCTGTCTGCTGTGTACCATTTCAGATGTGTATGTTAGAAGCCAGTCTGGCAGCTGGCTTTGGGGTATAATTGGGCACCAGGTTCAAGGAAGCTGCTAATTTGATTTTCTCTATGTCAATGTAAATTACATTTGCATTGAGTTTCCAGCAAGGAAACAGGTAATTAGATAACGACCTACCCCTTTGTCCTGAATCTCCTGAAAAGGTGTTGCATTGCTTTGAACCTTGTATGCATGTAAACAGCCCTGTTGTCCCAGTATACAATCAGGACTGACTGAGTCTGGAAAGTTGGAAGCTAAAACAGGGACCTTTGAAGTTTGCATATCACAGCCAGCAAGGATATGATAAGAGTTCTGCGCAAATCTTCTGAGGAAATTAAATTATATCTGGACATGTACCCTCGGGATATGCTGCTTGCTATAAAAATCAGCTGGAAGGACTCAAACCTCGTACTTCCCCAGGAGCTAGCAACACGCTAGAAGTGCCCCGGCTACTGGTCGGAACCGCGGGCTCCTCGCAAACAACGCTCTGATCTGTATGCTGGTAACGTTTTATTCCCGTTTTTATTTTGTTTATGAGTCTTGTTGTGTGTCTTTGTAATTTTTACTTTGTTTTGTAAATCTTTTGTATATATTTCTTTCTGCACTGTTCCACTTTTTTCTGGAATATTAAATATTTATTTAATAAGCTTGACTTCTGATGTATTAATGAAGCTCATATCCTAGAGAGAGACAGCAGTGTAATTTGTGTTAAAAGTTCAGTGCCTGAGTGTACGGCTGGGATTGTGCCTTGCTATCGTGTGATTGCATTGTGTGTGTGGCATTCCCGTATTTTGGCCTAATCGCGCAGCTGACCCAAATATGAAAACGCTGGACTGAGTGCAGGCCCCTCAACAGCAGAGTGGGAATTGTTGAAGTGTCTAGCAGCAGCTAGTGGTGGCAGTGAGAAGTGTTTTTGAGGGGTGACAGCCTTGTGTTAGCTTTATTAGGCTGCTTCCCCTCTCAATCTGGTCAAACGCCCAGTCGGGAACCGTCTCTGCAGGCTTGCCGTGGGGTCGGTTCCTGACACACCCATGATGTGAATCTTCCTACCACAACATTCCAAAGGCGCTCTACTAGATTGAGATCTGGTGACCTGGGAGGCCACTGGATTACACGGACATCATTGTCATGTTCAAGAAACCACATTGAAATGTTAGCTTTGTGTCATGGTGCATTATCCTGCTGGAAGTAGTGCTCACAAGTTGGTTACACTGGGGGTGGGCATGGTGAGAAACAATACTCAGATAGGCTGTGTCATTTAAATGATGCTCAGTTGGTACTAAGGGCTAAATTGTTCCAAGAAAATGTCCCTAACACTATTATGCCTCCACCACCAGCCTGAACTGTTATACAAGGCAGAAAGAATCTATGCTTTCTTACTGTAACTGCAAAGTGTATTACAGATTTACACTACCATTCATACACTTGAACACAAGAAAGATACATTTCCAACATGTAGGACAGAACTTATGCCATGCAGGAATATACCAATTTTTAAATAAGCTTCATTAGGAGATTACACAACATGCGTAGCCAGCATAACTTTTCAATGTTTGATACATTGTGCTGGCCCTGCATGTTATGCACATGGCTAATAAAACTCATTGAATACATTAAAATATTCCTGCATGAGTCAAGTCCAGTCTGAATGTGTTGGAGATTTTTCATTCTAGTCTGGGGTCTGATGGGATCCTTGCCAGATCGTGACTCCCCTTAAAGTGTATGAGAATTAACCTGAAACCTGCAGATATTTGTTTGTATTTTTCACATGATAAATGGGGTTAGCATGAAAGGACCACTAAATTGTGTGCTCTCCTAGTCCACAATGTCCCAGTTCTTCCCTGCCTCTGATCCCTGTTGGGAGATGTCATGACTTGCCAGTGTTAGGGAAGTTGCAGAAGCGCACTGACAATGGGCTGCAGCTATGAAAATCTACGTCCTGTCAGAGACAAGCAGTTAAGGCGAAAAATATGTAACCTTTGTGAATTAACCCCATTCACTGAAATAACTAAAACATAAATAAACAACACATTCACATATGACAGAAGGAAAACTCCATATCAAGAATTCAACACAGTTCACGGAGCATACATTTCCAGTTGTTAAAACACATCAAATTATTGTGCACTCCCAAAAGCCAGATTACAACAGCAAAAATCCAGTTACTATAGGTTTAGATGAAATATCTACCTTAAACACACTGGTAATGGAGTCTATTCACAAAAAAAACCCAGTAACATTTTCCTGCGCAGATAAAACACAATCTTTTTACCTGGCGTTAGTTACTCAAACTACGTAATGCATGTTATGTAGCTTGCATAACATGCATTATACACAACATGTACATTGCTTGGTATACACATAATGCATATAGTGCAAAAATCCAGTTCCACCTAAGAGATATAAACTTCAATAAAATAAAATGTACACTTAAATAAGGACAATGAAAGAAGCTTCTAACACCGCACTCAAGTAATGCAGTTTAGTAATGGCTACTTTTAATCAGTTCACAGTCTGCTTCTTTATAGTATAATCCATTTTTACAAACTGCCCACACTATCTTAGAGCCTTGGTTAACCGAAAGCATTGACTGCCCCACACTTACAAACCATTACCCTTTCACAAGTCTTAAGGTCTGAGCCCACTAACGCAGAAAAAACATCAATGTTACATATGCTGAAAAGAGGACAGAAGTAGACACAACTGCGTTAGGCCTCATTCACATTATACGCGTTGCCATTTCTGCAAAGCGTATAGTGGCCGGCTCGCAAAAACATCAGAAGTGCATACAGTGCACTGTCTGATGTTTACACTAGATGCACTGAGCAGCAGTGGGATTCGCTATCGCACTGCTGCACATATTTTTTGGCAAAAAACAGTGCTCTGACCCATTCACTGTAGTCAATGGGATGAGCAGCGCAATGCACGGAAGCGCAGATGGCAGCGTGATTGCGCATGTTGCGTTCCAATCGCAAGTCCATCTGCGTTTGGCAGTGTGAACGAGGCCTTAGATGGTTCAGGCCCTTAAAAAGAACATGAGGTGAGAGGGATATGGAGGCTGTACATGTTTATTTCCTTTTATAGAGAAACTGTAACCAAGAATTGAACATTCCAATCAGTAGCTGATACCCCCTTTTCCATGAGAATTCTATTTCTTTTCTCAAACGGAACATCAGGGGCTCTGTATGGCTGATTTTGTGGTGAAACCCCTCCCACAGTGTGGTGCCAGCGCCTCACAGCTCTGAGGTCCTGACATCACTGTGGGAGCCTTGTTGCATTGTGGGAAATAACTATTGTTAGGTACAATAAACCAGCTTAACGTTGTCCCCCTCTTCAAATATTTTTTATACTAATATCAGCACCTGGTTCTTCTTGCTCTTATATTTGGAAAAGAAGAATCGCTTACATCTGAAAGGGACGCCCGGTAAAATGGACGTGGTATTACCAATAATAGAATACTGGTCGTCTCATTGACCATTAAGTACAAAATCTGTAATAATACAGGTATTCTACTATCCCCCACTGTAACCTTATCCTCATATTAACCTCCATCTACTACTCCTAACTTTAACCCCCCCCACCTACTCTCAACACTAACCTTTCTCTATCTATGCCTAAAACTCAACAACCCTTGCCTATAATATAGCTGAGTGCCTATTACCACTTTGCCGCAACTGTGCTGATAACCATAGTTCTCTTATATTATAGGCAAACTCTGGCTTCCAAATTACATTCTGGGTACCATTATAGCCGCTAATTACATAGCAGCCTGTACCAGCACCCAAACTACTGCAGTGCGCCTTGCAACCATTTTATCTGATTCAGGGGGAAGTTATCTACCATGTTTTCGCCCTCTGCTCACTATGAAGAAGGAAGCCAGTAAGCTGTGGAAGAAAACCAGGCAGAGAACTTCCTCTTAAAGCTCAGGGCATAAGCGCAGGATCAAACAAGTAATATTCATAATAAAAACTAAAAATTTGAAGGGTAAAGACAATGTAAATTACCCAGGGGTGGTTTGCCTGATCTGTGCTGCGTGGACTCTCCAGCCCGCAACACAGATCAGGATAGAGCCAGGGCGATCAGACTTACCTCCTTTTTTCCCCACTAGGGGGAGGTCCTCCTGGGGGGGTCTAATCGCCGCCGGCTTGCTGCGCTTTACGGGGGGGGGGCCCTTCAAAGCCTCCCTCCGCATCGTTTTCGGCGCTCCGTCCCTCTCCCTCCCCCTGTGAGCGGTGCAGGACGGATATCTGTCCTGCGCATTGTAGGATAGGCTTCAGCCTATTATATGCCGGCGATACCCGGCCAATTGGAGGCCGGGGATCGCCGATCTGCCTTACGGCGCTGCTGCGCAGCAGCGCCGTATGATGTAAACAGCGGGGATTTCTTCCCCGCGTGTTTACATTTTGCCGGCGAGCCGCTATCGGCGGCTCTCCGGCTGTTCACGGAGATACCCTCCGTGAACTGACATGGAAAGGTTTCCATGGTAACCCACTTAAGACCTGCTGACGCCTATGGGCGTTAGCTGGTCGTTAAGTGGTTTTTAAACTAAACGTATAGCCTCTAAGAATAGGAGCATGTTTTCTAGTGGGAGTTCCATCCCGCTAGTCATCTAGGAGTAAATCAAATCAATTATAAAACCTGTGGCACCATACAAAATACAGAGGCTATTGTCTTAGGCTCTTCATTCTACAGAGAAGAATTTACAATGCAAAGGTGCCAGATACAATCCATAGTACCTTTAAGCAAAACTTCAGTCTTGTTTTGAAATTAGAAATCCTTTTAGGTCAATTTGAAAAGTACCTGAATTAAGACGTGACATGATAAGATAAACGTGTATGTAAATGACATTCCTGCATAGAACTAGACTGTGTTATTTTTCCTCACTGTAAAAGTAAAGAGTTCAGGTTTTCCAAATGACAGTTTCTCTGTATTTAGACTGTAGGGTAATTACCTATACTGTGTGTATTGCAAGCTATACTTGATCAATCACTCCTGTGGAATCGTGGAGTGAAGTGCTTTTGCAAGTAGCGGCGACTCCTGGAAAGCAGGAAGCACTGCGGGAAGTGCTTTTGTGGGCCCTGTGCCTAAAAGACTTTGGCCTCAATTCACTAAGATCATGCTAGAGATAATAAAGCAAGAGAAAACTTACCTCCACACGTGAGAGAGTTATCTTACCTCTTCATTCCTTAAGTTACTTCTCCTGTAGTTAATTTACCTCCTCTGTAGTTAATTTACCTCCTCTGTAGTTATTTTCACACGCAGTTAATGAACAGCCTGTTTTTAACTCTGGAGTTATTTTAAGGATTGGAGAGTTAATTTAAAGACAGAAGAGTTAACTTTAGGCTTGCCTGAGGTAAAATGTTTCCTGAATACTACATGCCTTATCACCATGGTAACAACTCTAGAAGAGTTATTAAAGACAGGAGATAAGCTTAGTGAATTGAGGCCATATGTCATTCAGCTGATAGTAAAAGCATTAAAGGAGTACTATAGATGGCTATGGGGAAAAAGAGTTGAACTTACCTGGGGCTTCTAATGGTCCCCCGCAGATGTCCTGTACCTGTGCAGCCAGTGGGTCTACGCCTGGGCAGTATGCACTCGGTGACGTCAGTGGGAGCAAGTATGTGGCCGCACAGGTGCAATGGTTTTGCGACTTTAGAGTTGCAAATTCCAGAAGTGAACTGGTGGCGGGGACTTGAGCATCGTTGACTGGCTGCGTAGGCACAGGACATCTGAGAGGGACCATTAGAAGCCCCAGGTAGGTTCAACTCTTTTTCCCCATAGCCTCCTAAAGTAATCCTTTAACTATTTTTTTTGCTTTTAAACACAAAATAAAACTGGGGGATTATAAAAAAAAGTCATACTGAGAAGTAAAAGGATGGATACAAATGTTTATCTTATCAGTATATTTTCACTTAAGGTTTGCATTCAGGATTAATTGCTAGGATTAAAATAGAATGTTATCTCAGGCGTGTCTTTCGCCCAAATGTTGTTATGCTTAAATGTGTCCATTCTTCTCATCTTATGCTTAATACACATGATATGATTTTCCGTGCAATAGATGGAACCGATTGATAAAATCAGTCATGTCCGATATTGCTCCAATTCGTTTCTGCGCTCGATTTCTCATAGCAGTGAATGGAAAAAGATAAGAAAAACAAATGAAGATAATAGAATCGAGCGATGAAGTGGAGAATTGTGCAGAAAAAACGGTCGGGTCGCAAAATCGCACAGAAAATCTTACCGTGTGTACCTAGCATTAGAAAGTTTGGAGATCTGCTACAGAAAAGTAGCTGTAACTGTAGAAAGCTGGTATGAAGAAGCATAGATGAAAGAGAGCAAATGTGCATGCTTTAATTCAATCTTTTTTTTTCTATAAACCTAAAAGGAACTTTATCATGGTATTTTCAAAATCTGGTTTTGTTTTGGGAAAATTCACCACAACAGAAAAATCACTATTGAACCTGATAATGGGTCCCAATTAGCCCCAGCCTTTACAGCTAACTTCAATACAAAAAGGAGGGAGGCTTCTAAGTGGCAGTGTTCGCTGATGATACTGTTTTCACCCTTTCCAATTCACACACCTTACTGCCTAATCTGCTTTCCTTGTTGGACAGCTTCAGCTGGATTTAAACTTAATAAGTCCAAATTTTAAAGGCCATGTCCTTGGGTCTATCTGACATACAGCAGGCTTCCTTGGCTACTCTTAAATTTAAACTCAAGCAGATGGGTATGGTATGGTATATAGGTGTGTGACTCCATATACCTTGACATGGCCAAAGCTTCTACTAATTACACCATGTGGATAAGACATTATAGCATTTTGTATGACAGGTTGCATACCCCTGCTGCACACCTACACAGCTGGAGGCCTTTGCTAATTAAACCCATTGCTGGTGGCTATGACCCTTTGTTAAGAAAGCATGGGGTGTGTAAATGCTTTTTCCTTGCTTCCCAGGTGCTAGAAATCTACCATGAACCATGGTGTGCCTTGTTGCACAAAAGAGTGTCAACACTTAGTAATATTCAAAATGTCTTGCTTTCAAAATTCTGTAATATCACTCAAGCCCTGATTACTACAGCAAGAAGGGTTGATAAGGTTAATATATTTGCCCTTAGGCATAAGTTTAATGGCATATATCTCTTAGAACAAATTACATATTGGTTGCAAAGTAATTTAAAGTAATTCAGTTGCATTCAGTAAGATTTGGTCCCCTTGGTCTAACTGGACTATTGTTATTAGGCTGGCCTGACCAGTAGTGGTCCCCTTGAAGTCCTTACGTCTACTGCTTCTTCTCTAGAATCATGCAGTTTTCTGGAACCAAGAGTTTAGAGAGTTGGACTGCCAGGTTGGCCAACTGATGAGACAATGGCAAGCAAAAGTGAAAGGGAGATAACTCAAGCATTTAGGGGCTATGCTTCACTAAGGGTCATAAACTGTTTTGTCTGTTACTTGAAGATAATATTTTATCTTTTTTAGCTAATACACTGGTGATGGCCACATGCTTATGTTTTAAATAGCACTTCTCTATCAGTTTACTTCTAATATTCACCAGTATTCAAATAATTGAAAACATGTAAGCACTGTTCCTAACCTATTCAGTCATTCAACTGTCTAAGGCTTTTAGCTATTGACATAAAAGCTTTAACTTTTTAACACTTTAATGATGCATAGCATATGCATAATAGTTATAATTCAGGATACCCATTTTACCTTATTTATCCTGGATTCTGGCTCAGAACTCCAAGGATGAGGAGTAGCGTAGGCAATGATGTTGTGCAGCATTTTTCCCAGAGCAGTCTGGGAGATCATGTGATGTTCCTACTCACGTCAAAGAGGGGAAAAAAGTCCACAGTGGTTCACCTTGCCATCAGTAAAATTGCAGACATGTCTGATAAATTGAAGAACGTATATTGGGGTGTGATAAGATTTTACAATGGGTATACTCTGACTAACTAATGTATTCATTAATGTTATAAAAATATGCAATTTTATTAAGTTATATACAGTAAAGTTCTGTTTTAAGTAAATTGTACTCATGCTAACTCAAACATAAGTAACGTAAGTAAGTGGCACTGCCATACCTTAATTATAACCCATTTTGTCACACCAACAAAATCATATCAACTTCACGTAGACTGATCCTTAGTTTTTGGCTTTTTATATAATTTTTAAGACATATTATTACAACCGCTTAAGAGTAATGATCACTTGCTGCCTAAAGAAATAATTTTACAAGGCCGTCATCTTTGCAATCATGTGCCTCTAAGCCATCTAATGGACTTCACCTCATTATGCAACCACTCATTAAAAGTCTTGTATCCACTAGAAGTGTATCTGCATAAAGTGATCTATGAGAGTACTGAATTAGCTTAGCAGACGCATCCTTAATTTTACTCATTCGTCTTAATTTTTTGTAATCATTTTCTGTAAAGAGGGTATAGTGTCAGCCTTTGCTTCCATGCAACTGACAGATCCAATCTTGCAGATAATTACCATAAGGAAATTGATGCTTTAGTGTGCAAAGGAGAATTTAATTTACTCAGACATCCCACAGCACAATGCATTCCAAAGGATATCAGGATTTCATTTTTTGAAGAAATTAAATAATACTATATAACATGATTACTTATTGCGGAACATCTTTTACAGCATTTTTAATGGTTTTATGTGATCACAAAAATACATTTAACATAAATCGCAAACTCTTCTTAAGCTATGTATTAAAGATTGGCTAATTTGTGAAGTGGATTTAGTGGTAAGAAACATGGTAAGGAATTGTTCCTAGAAGACGTACAATTTACTGTACCCAAAACAAGTAAAATATGTCATTTAATTAATAGATCTATTGGAAAAGGAAATTATGTTGCACTCTGTTCTGTAGTTCTTATTAAAAAAACAGGTTCTGTGCTGTTAAGAAACGGAACATAAAGACAGAATTTTCCTGGCAATGCAGACAGAATCCTGGAGCCCCAATCTTAAGAGGGACATCACCTTTTTCTTTTAACCTCCATTTTCTCGTACTTAGCTAGCAATAAATATCTTCCTAAAGCCCATGTGTGTATAATTATTATTATTCATTTATATAGCACCAATACTTTCTCGTAGTGCTCTGTACTTTTATACATTTCTGAAAAGGAAATTTAGGGGCTGATTCATGAAGCTACATGCGCGGTCGTGAGGCGTAGCGTGCCTTCCTTAGTAGTAGCCATGATACTTCAGTAGCGCAGCCAGTACTAGTTTAATTAACATAGTTACTATGTTATTTACATAGTAACTATGTTAATTAGCATAGTAGCGGCCGCACTAGTGAAGTATTGTGGTTGCGATACTTCACAGCAGGGACAAGCATTTAAAGCACTCTCCTTTAAATGTTGGCTGCTGCTGTGAAGTATCACGACGGCGATACTTTACTAGCGCGGCCACTATTATGTTAATTAACATATTAACAACTATACACAGCAACACGCACTCCTTTAAATGCTGGCCGCTGCTGTGAAGTATCTCAACCACAATACTTGACTAGTGCGGCCGCTACTATGTTAATTAACAGTTACTATACATAGCAAAATGCGCTCCTTTAAATGCTGTCCACTGCTGTGAAGTATTGCAACCATAAAACTTCACTAGTGCGGCTGCTACTATGTTAATGTTAATTAACATTGCTACTATGTAATTAACATAGTAACTAAAGAAGGCACGCTATGACCGCGTGTAGTGTGCCTCCCTGAACTTAGCTTGCAGTGCTGTCATGTAGCTCTCGCTGCTATAGCAGCACAGATTCATGAATACCGGAAGGGCATTGCCCAAGACTTTACAAATAACAGCTAAAAACAAAAGTGATTGGGCAAACTTGGATTGGACTAAAAAATTCGACAAATATTGGGGCAACTGGGAAAAGTTTGCAACACTTTTCTAGGCTTTGTCAGAGTAGGGCAAGGATTGTTGAAGGGTTAAAATTTTAGAATTTGTGCTATTGCAGTCCTAAGCATGCTCGCATAGCAAGAAATGCTCTACTAAATTCAGCATAGCTGGCTTTACATATACAGTGGTTTGCAAAAGTATTCGGCCCCCTTGAAGTTTTCCACATTTTGTCACATTACTGCCACAAACATGAATCAATTTTATTGGAATTCCATGTGAAAGACCAATACAAAGTGGTGTACATGTGAGAAGTGGAACGAAAATCATACATGATTCCAAATATTTTTTACAAATAAATAACTGCAAAGTGGGGTGTGCGTAATTATTCAGCCCCCTTTGGTCTGAGTGCAGTCAGTTGCCCATAGACATTGCCTGATGAGTGCTAATGACTAAATAGAGTGCACCTGTGTGTAATCTAATGTCAGTACAAATACAGCTGCTCTGTGACGGCGTCAGAGGTTATCTAAGAAAATATTGGGAGCAACAGCACCATGAAGTCCAAAGAACACACCAGACAGGTCAGTGATAAAAATATTGAGAAATTTAAAGCAGGCTTAGGCTACAAAAAGATTTCCAAAGCCTTGAACATTCCACGGAGCACTGTTCAAGCGATCATTCAGAAATGGATGGAGTATTGCGCAACTGTAAACCTACCAAGACAAGGCTGTCCACCTAAACTCACAGGCCGAACAAGGAGAGCGCTGATCAGAAATGCAGTTAAGAGGCCCATGGTGACTCTGGACGAGCTGCAAAGATCTACAGCTCAGGTGGGAGACTCTGTCCATAGGACAACTATTAGTCGTGCACTGCACAAAGTTGGCCTTTATGGAAGAGTGGCAAGAAAAAAGCCATTGTTAACAGAAAAGCATAAGAAGTCCCATTTGCAGTTTACCACAAGCCATGTGGGGGACTCAGCAAACGTAGAAGAAGGTGCTCTGGTCAGATGAGACCAAAATTTAACTTTTTGGCCAAAATGCAAAATGCTATGTGTGGTGGAAAACTAACACTTCACATCACTCTGAACACACCATCCCCACTGTCAAATAGGGTGGTGGCCGCATCATGTACTAAGGTGCTTCTCTTCCGCAGGGACAGGGAAGCTGGTCAGAGTTGATGGGAAGGTGGATGGAGCCAAATACAGGGCAAACTTGGAAGAAAGCCTCTTGGAGTCTGCAAAAGACTTGAGACTGGGGCGGAGGTTCACCTTCCAGCAGGACAACGACCCTAAACATAAAGCCAGGGCAACAATGGAATGGTTTAAAACAAAACATATCCATGTGTTAGAATGGCCCAGTCAAAGTCCAGATCTAAATCCAATCGAGAATCTGTGGCAAGATCTGAACACTGCTGTTCACAAACGCTGTCCATCTAATCTGACTGTGCTGGAGCTGTTTTGCAAAGAAGAATGGGCACGGATTTCAGTCTCTAGCTGGTAGAGACATACCCTAAAAGACTGGCAGCTGTAATTGCAACAAAAGGTGGTTCTGTAATTGCAGCAAAAGGTGGTTCTACAAAGTATTAATAATTACGCACACCCCACTTTGCAGTTATTTATTTGTAAAAAATGTTTGAAATCATGTATGATTTTCGTTCCACTTCTCACGTGTACACCACTTTGTATTGGCCTTTCACGTGGAATTCCACTAAATTTGATTCATGTTTGTGGCAGTACTATGACAAAATGCTGAAAACTTCAAGGGGGCCAAATACTTTTGCAAACCACTGTAAAATCCCTAACTGCAAGTGTATTTAACGTGTACCAGAGATGAGTTAATCTAAAAGTTTTATACATACCTGGGGCTTCCTCCAGCCCCCTACAAGTCGGCGCATACACAGTGCGGCTGCGCGCGACCCCCCATCTTGCTACTGTGGCTGGGAGCGTTCTGTGCCTGTGCCCCAACTGGCCAAACTTACAGGCGGAGGAAGACGGCGTGGGAATGATCCGTGTGGAATGGGCTAGAGGAAGCCCCATGTATGTATAAAACTTTTAGATTAACACCTCTCAGGTTTCCGTTAAATAATGGCAGTCACAAGACAACCTTTTAGCAACAGCACTACTGTATATTCTCATATGATGAGGGTTGCAAGCATTATATGCTAACTTATAGTAAATACTCAAAAAAATAATGCACACCATGGTTCTCAAACTTTAGTACATTAACTCCTTTATGTTGAGATTACAGAAACGGCTGCACCGAGGAGTATAACACTGAATTCTAGGCACTGCAAATGTACTAGAACACAAGAGATCAGATGACGTGTGCTATCTAATTATCACTCTCTTTTAAAACTCCACATAATATTGAAAATCAAAATCCATAAGAATAAAATAAAAATAATACAAAATAAAATCACAATACGATAAAGTCTCAATGAGAAAAGCAAGTCCCCTTGTAACACAAGTGTGGTGCTCCGAGCAATGACATGGTGCACCGTCCACAATTAAAAATAAAGTACTTAATAATACTTTAAAATCCAAACATGCTCTCTTCAGATGTATGCTGGCTCACTTCTGCCTCTAGTACCATGTATATATTTTGTTATAGCTAGGGCACATTTGCAGTCCTTCTCCGTACACCTCCTCGATTCTGCTCACATGGCCAGGAGCATTCTGCGTATACCTGGTTCACAAAGAATTGTAACCGTGCATGCACAGATGCTCCTGTCCATGAAGCACAGACAAGGAGGCAACAGGTGGTACCCTACAAATGTCGTAGCTGTGACCCAGCCAGTTCAGAGCTTTTTATGAGGGGCGATAGCGGCACAACAGAGGGGACCAGGAAGACACTGAAGGATTTTAAAGACTACAGGGGCCTGGAAGACGTCCCAGGTAAGTAAAAGTCAACCCTTTTGTACCAGTTCAGGCTTGCTTTAAAAAAAGCTAGTTTGTTTAGAAACAGAACTAAGGAAAAGAAGAGACTGAGTGGGGCTACTTTAGTCAGCATAATCGTAAGAGCGAAGTCAGAGGTTTTTAACGGTTTTCACCCTGAAAATAAAGGAATAAATACTGGATAGCCATTAGTACTACTCACTCCTAATGATACATGCAAAGGTCAATTCTCTTCAGTGAGAAACGCCCTACCACCAGTAGAATCAGTCTACTGTATATTATTGCATGACATAAGTATTAAAACTTGTACAAAGGTTGCACAACGAATCATGAGATATGTGTGCAACAAAACTATGAGATAAAATCTGAAGTTTGGAGGTCTGGAGACTAGCTGTCTGTACTGCCCCTGCTACCACATTACAATGTGAAACTGAAGGTTGCCTTCTAGCATAGGGGAGATAGTGAATTTGGTTCAGCCCGTGCATTCATCGGTACTGCAGAACGGAAAACATACTGTGTCTTTTAATTGGCTAACTAGCTGTGCTCTGCAGGCCAGCTTAATTGCAGATGCTGCTGGGCGAGGTAGCATTGCCTTTCCATGTGTGTTTTTGCATTTAATTTGGATAGTAGTGGTGGGGGGTGTCTCTGTTGGCGAGGGCACTAGTAGTGCCGCCTATTTTACCCCATGAGGTGTAGCTTGCAGTTGGGGGACCCGAGCGGTAGCAGAGCTCACCCCCCCCCCCCCCATATTGATCACCTGTGTTTAAAAATCTGAAATTAGTCATTAATGAGTTTTAATTAAAGAGTCCTTCCAGTGAAAACAGACAGACCCTGTAATGACAGCATGAGGACGGACGAATGGACGAGGAGGGGGGGGGAAGGGGTATGGTCGCAGGGTTTTATACATTACCTGTCCTGAAGTCTTTGAGCAGAGAGAGAGAGACACTCCATCCCGCCTTCCTTTGAATGGAAGTACCCTTTAATGAACACTATTACAATAAATTGGTACTGTATATACACACAGATAAGCTCTTCTGCGCATACGCCTCCCCTACACACACTTTTGGAGTAAAAAAATAAGCCAAAAGTTATGACCTGTTGATTGGCCACCCCCCAATGTGCCGCCATCTCCCTCCACGCAGAGTGCGCTTTGTGCAGAGTGTGCTGTGAACTGGCTTACGCATGTATAGCTCTGGCTTGCATTCTCTAGTGTCCTGTGCAGCTTCTGAACTAGCCACTAGAGTTCAAGGCTCACTTACATGTGACCACAGTGAGCCTGGAGCTCTAGTGGCCAGTTTGGGAAGCTGCAAGGAACACTAGAGGGTGCAAGCCAAAGTGAGGTCAGGTAGCTATACATGCTGAAGCATGCCTCACTGTGCATTCTGCATACGGCAGCCTCAAGTGCATGTCACCTGCATATAGGCCGATCCCCTACTTTATACCCAACATTGGGGTTTCAAAAAGCTGACTATTTGCAGTGATATACAGTACTTACTAGATATGGATAGATAGACAGATAGTTAACTTAAAGTGATTTTTTTCTGCAATGCTGTTCACTCAATATTGTATACAAACTGCAAACAGACACGTGATATATTTGTTTCTAAGACTTTTTTCTTCCCTGAACGTCTATACTATGGTCTTCAGGCAATGATTTCTTTGTCCGTCTTATTGTATGGATTAAATGGTGAAACGGTGGTGACCATTTTGGAAAGCGGAGCCTGATGATTAAAAGGAGAGCCAGTTCTGCTTTCAGTTAGCAATCTGAAACAAAATTAAGAAAACACATTGTATGAAGTAATAACTACATTAATAATTAATAAATAAATTATCTAATTATCTTTTAAATTAAGATGTTTGCATTATTTTATATCCAATCGAAAGAATCGCACACTGGTCTAATAGAGCTGTTGCTGGTGCTGGAACCCAATGGCAGTAGTACCAGACAATTGTGAAGAAGGTTCCGCACACGGGTTGTATTCAGGAATATGCAATTTTTATTGTCCTATTACACACAATAAACAGCATCTGACCGTTATCGCCAATGATCATTCGGGGCCAATCCAGTTCCCTTTGTCAAAGCATAGGGCAGACAAATAACAAATAGTGGTAGGTCAATCCCCAGTGTTTGTTGTTTCTGCTGTACTTTGTCATATGAACCTCTACCACACATCAACTATGTATGTATTTGTACATGTATTGCTGGAAGTCCAGATTGTACAATGTGTTGAACTTCTCATGTACAGTATCTATGTTTCCCACTATTGTTGTTTTGCACTATATACAGGGCTTTGGAAGATGTTGGTGCTATATAAATAAAAATAATAATAATAATAATAATAAATTATTAAGTAAGCGAGTGAGTAGAGTAAGTGCACATTTCTAGGCAAATGACAAGAAGATGAAAAACAAGATAACAATGCAATAATACTATGGCCTTAAATCAGGGAAAGTGTAATGTACAGGATCTTCTCAAAAAATTAGCATATTGTGATAAAGTTCATTATTTTCTGTAATGTACTGATAAACATTAGACTATCATATATTTTAGATTCAAATACACACAACTGAAGTAGTTCAAGCCTTTTATTGTTTTAATATTGATGATTTTGGCATACAGCTCATGAATGAAAACCCAAAATTCCTATATTAAAAAATTAGCATATTTCATCCGACCAATCAAAGAAAGGTGTTTTTAAAACAAAAAAAGTCAACCTTCAAATAATTATGTTCAGTTATGCACTCAATACTTAGTCGGGAATCCTTTTGCAGAAATGACTGCTTCAATGCGGCGTGGCATGGAGGCAATCAGCCTGTGGCACTGCTCAGGTGTTATGGAGGCCCAGGATGCTTCGATAGCGGCCTTAAGCTCATCCAGAGTGTTGGGTCTTGCGTCTCTCAACTTTCTCTTCACAATATTCCACAGATTCTCTATGGGGTTCAGGTCAGGAGAGTTGGCAGGTCAATTGAGCACAGTAATACCATGGTCAGTAAACCATTTACCAGTGTTTTTTGGCACTGTGAGCAGGTGACTGGTCGTGCTGAAAAATGAAATCTTCATCTCCATAAAGCTTTTAAGCAGATGGAAGCATGAGGTGCTCCAAAATCTCCTGATAGCTAGCTGCATTGACCCTGCCCTTGATAAAACACAGTGGACCAACACCAGCAGCTGACATGGCACCCCAGACCATCACTGACTGTGGGTACTTGACACTGGACTTCAGGCATTTTGGCATTTCCCTCTCCCAGAGTCCCCAGTCTTCCTCCAGACTCTGGCACCTTGATTTCCGAATGACATGTAAAAGTTGCTTTCATTCACTTTGGACCACTGAGCAAGGGTCCAGTGCTGCTTCTCTGTAGCCCAGGTCAGGCGCTTCTGCCGCTGTTTCTGGGTCAAAAGTGGGTTCATGCTTCCATCTGCTGAAAAGCTTTATGGAGATGAAGATTTCATTTTTCAGCACGACCTGGCACCTGCTCACATTGCCAAAACCACTGGTAAATGGTTTACTGACCATGGTATTACTGTGCTCAATTGGCCTGCCAACTCTCCTGCTCTGAACCCCATAGAGAATATGTGGGATATTGTGAAGAGAAAGTTGAGAGACGCAAGACCTAACACTCTGGATGAGCTTAAGGCCGCTATCGAAGCATCCTGGGCCTCCATAACACCTGAGCAGTGCTACAGGTTGATTGCCTCCATGCCACGCCGCATTGAAGCAGTCATTTCTGCAAAAGGATTCCCGACCAAGTATTGAGTGCATAACTGAACATAATTATTTGAAGGTTGACTTTTTTTTTGTTTTAAAAACACTTTTCTTTTATTGGTCGGATGAAATATGCTAATTTTTTGAGATAGGAAATTTGGGTTTTCATGAGCTGTATGCCAAAATTATCAATATTAAAACAATAAAAGGCTTGGACTACTTCAGTTGTGTGTATTTGAATCTAAAATATATGAAAGTCTAATGTTTATCAGTACATTACAGAAAATAATGAACTTTATCACAATATGCTAATGTTTTGAGAAGATCCTGTAGAAGGTGTGACACCTTTTGAAGACATATTACTTAAAGGGGACCTAAAGTGAGATGTATATGGAGGCTGCCATATTTATTTCCTTTTAACTAATACCAGTTCCCTGGTAGTACTTTTGATCATTCTGGCATTAGTATTTTCTGAATCACCCATCTAAAACAAGTATACAGCTAATCCAGTCAGACTTTAGTCAGAGCACCTGATCTGCATGATTGTTCAGAGTTTATGGCTAAAAGTATTAAAGGCAGAGGATAAACAGGACAGCCAGGCAACTGTTTAATAGGAAAATTAAATTATTTAATAGGAAATAAATATGTCGGCCTCCATATCCCTCTCCCTTCAGGTTCCCTTTAACTCTATGTAGCATATATATAAACAGAAAGTGACATTTGACATCTGCTATCTGCCACAGTGATCTATTGTGTGCAACTAACTGCTAAATTTCCCAAGTTGGAGCTCGGAATAGAGAGAAGAAGCTATAAAATTGCCTTGATCATGCAGCAATCAGAGAAGCACAATCACCTTAATAATTACTTGAAGGTTGAGGGTGAGTATGTGCACCCTATGGGAAGAAACACAGAGACAACGGGAGCCCAGATGTTGCAGTACGTCACAGAGAGTGATAAATAAATTAAATGGTGTAGAAATAATACTCACAAAGGGGGGTTGCAGAAGGGCTACCGACCACTGCAGGCAGGCGGAGGTGCACAAACCCGACTCCACTCGGGGTACCAGGAGACCTGGCGAAGGTCGCTCTCTTGAAAAAACTCTTACACACTGGCAAACTGGGTAGTGTCAGAGACCACCAGTGATCAGGTGTAGGAGCACCCCACGGATGGGGTGAGACACAGTAAAAAAGGGGTAAAGAGGCGCCCAAGGTGAATAAAATACATTAAAAGCAACTAAAATATAAATAAATGAGGTGGCTTACCTCAATGATGACACACCCATATAGGCGCCTTGAATCCGGCTACCGGCATTTATTGGCACTTTATTTGGCCTGAGGAAGTGGGCGAGTTCCCACGAAACGCGTTGCCTGTGCTTTTTTTTACTAATAAATATCAATTCCTATATGGGTGTGTCATCATTGAGGTAAGCCACCTCATTTATTTATATTTTAGTTGCTTTTAATGTATTTTATTCACCTTGGGCGCCTCTTTACCCCTTTTTTAATAATTACTTGGCTTTTCTAGTGGACCACTTACTCATTTGCCATAAGTGTAAAAGTTAGTCAATAAACACATGGGGCTGTAATATTATATTTCTTCTAAATGTTGATATACATTTTTTTTATTTTTTAGATGATACAGTGGGATCATGCGGTTGGGTAATGTGGCTTCATTATGTCAATGGTGACAGAAAATTTCAATAAGCTTGACATGCGTTTGTTGATAAGCTGGTATGGTAGCTAAAAATTAGATGGATGCTGAGTCCCTCTCTGCTCATTACTCATTGCCACCCTCCTTGGCTAGAAGAGGAGGACAAGTACAGCTCCAGTGGGGACTCCCCATTTTTTTTCTTATTTACCTGAGAGCTGAATACATTAAGAACCTTGAAAAGTTTCTGCTTTGTGGTAACTAAACTAAAATGCTTAGGTGGTCATGAGATAAAAAACAGTGCTGTTAATGTACAATGTCATATGTGAGATAATCTCATGCTAGTGTAGTGAATGAGATGTGAATCAAATGTTCAGTAATAACAATAATGCAATAACCAGACGCAATTTATGCTCTGGTTAAAGCGGCTTCAGTGAAATTTCAACTTAAAAATGGCATTCATTTATTTAAAGCAATGACTATAACAGCATCAAATTATTTTATCCCTTTCCAGAGCTTATGGTGCATGCCCTGAACGATGTTGTGGTCATTTTCATTAGTGCCCTTAACTCACAGCTTAACTCCTATGTATTTTTCTACATGTTCATTCATGTAGGAGCCTACAAACAGAAAACATTAAGTATATAATTTAGAGTATGTGAGGAATTTTTGCTCTTGTGATTTCACATATGTGTTTCAGCTGACCGGAACATGTTCTTAATAATGTACCAGGAGGGGTGGAGGTTGTGACTCAATGGAGGTAAAATGCTTAAAAACAACCTTACCTCGATGGTGTACCTTACCTCAATGGTGTACGAACGCCAATAGGCCAATAGGTGGAGAAATAATGCAAGTGCTTATTACTCAGTTGACGATGTGGTCAGGTCAATAAAAAGTGTCTTGAGGGAAATAGAAAATGGCATATGTGCTCCTAACCATTTTCTATTTTCGTTGAGGCACTTTTTATTGAACTGAAGAAGCGGGATGACACCTGCGTAATGTGTAGTCAAGTGATACACACTTGTATTATTTTTCCACCTATTTGGCACTTTTCCATCACTGAGGTCATTTAAGCAAGTTATATTTACCTTCTAAACTGATTTTAATTATGTTATCTTTATCGGGGCACTTCCTCCAGGTACTGTACATTAGTATTTTGTTTGGTTAACCACAAGACTTTTTTTTTTAATCACTTGAGGACCACAGTCTTTTCGCCCCTTAAGGACCAGAGCCTTTTTTTCCATTCAGACCACTGCAGCTTTCACGGTTCATTGCTCTGTCATACAACCTACCACCTAAATGAATTTTACCTCCTTTTCTTGTCACTAATACAGCTTTCTTTTGGTGCGATTTGATTGCTGCTGCAAATTTTACTTTTTATTATATTCATTAAAAAAGACATGAATTTTGTCAAAAAAATGATTTTTTTTTAACTTTCTGTGCTGACATTTTTCAAATAAAGTAAAATTTCTGTATACATGCAGCACGAAAAATGTGGACAAACATGTTTTTGATTAAAAAAAAACCCATTCAGTGTATATTTATTGGATTGGGTAAAAGTTATAGCGTTTACAAACTATGGTGCAAAAAGTGAATTTTCCCATTTGGAAGCATCTCTGACTTTTCTGAGCACCTGTCATGTTTCATGAGGGGCTAAAATTCCAGGATAGTATAGATACCCCCCAAATGACCCCATTTTGGAAAAAAGACATCCCAAAGTATTCAGTGAGAGGCATGGTGAGTTCATAGAAGATTTTATTTTTTGTCACAAGTTAGCGGAAAATGACACTTTGTGACAAAAAAAAAAAGGTTTCCATTTCTTCTAACTTGCGACAAAAAAAATGAAATCTGCCACGGACTCGCTATGCTCCCCTCTGAATACCTTGAAGTGTCTACTTTCCAAAATGGGGTCATTTGTGGGGTGTGTTCACTGTCCTGGCATTTTGGGGGGTGCCTAATTGTAAGCACCCCTGTAAAGCCTAAAGATGCTCATTGGACTTTGGGCCCCTTAGCGCAGTTAGGCTGCAAAAAAGTGCCACACATGTGGTATTGCCGTACTCAGGAGAAGTAGTATAATGTGTTTTGGGGTGTATTTTTACACATACCCATGCTGGGTGGGAGAAATATCTCCGTAAATGACAATTTTTTGATTTTTTTTTACACACAATTGTCCATTTACAGAGATATTTCTCCCACTCAGCTTGGGTATGTGTAAAAATACACCCCAAAACACATTATACTACTTCTTCTGAGTACGGCGATACCACATGTGTGGCACTTTTATGCACCCTAACTGCGCTAAGGGGCCCAAAGTCCAATGAGTACCTTTAGGATTTCACGGGTCATTTTGCGACATTTGGTTTCAAGACTACTCCTCACGGTTTAGGGCCCCTAAAATGCCAGGGCAGTATAGGAACCCCACAAATGACCCCATTTTAGAAAGAAGACATCCCAAGGTATTCTGTTAGGAGTATGGTGAGTTCATAGAAGATTTATTTTTTTTGTCACAAGTTAGCGGAAATTGATTTTAATTGTTTTTTTTCACAAAGTGTCATTTTCCACTAACTTGTGACAAAAAATAAAATCTTCTATGAACTCACCATACTCCTAACGGAATACCTTGGGGTGTCTTCTTTCTAAAATGGGGTCATTTGTGGGGTTCCTATACTGCCCTGGCATTTTAGGGGCCCTAAACCGTGAGGAGTAGTCTTGAAACCAAATGTTGCAAAATGACCTGTGAAATCCTAAAGGTACTCATTGGACTTTGGGCCCCTTAGCGCACTTAGGGTGCAAAAAAGTGCCACACATGTGGTACCGCCGTACTCAGGAGAAGTAGTATAATGTGTTTTGTGGTGTATTTTTACACATACAGATGCTGGGTGGGAGAAATATCTCTGTAAATGACAATTATTTTATTTTTTTTACACACAATTGTCCATGTACAGAGAGATTTCTCCCACCCAGCATGGGTATGTATAAAAATACACCCCAAAACACATTATACTACTTCTTCTGAGTACGGCGATACCACATGTGTGACACTTTTTTTGCAACCTAGGTGCGCTAAGGGGCCTAACGTCCTATTCACAGGTCATTTTGAGACATTTGGATTCTAGACTACTCCTCACGGTTTAGGGCCCCTAAAATGCCAGGGCAGTATAGGAACCCCACAAGTGACCCCATTTTAGAAAGAAGACACCCAAAGGTATTCCGTTAGGAGTATGGTGAGTTCATAGAAGATTTTATTTTTTGTCACAAGTTAGTGAAAAATGACACTTGGTGAAAAAAACAATAAACATCAATTTCCGCTAACTTTTGACAAAAAAAAAAAATCTTCTATGAACTCATCATACACCTAACAGAATACCTTGGGGTGTCTTTTTTTCTAAAATGGGGTCACTTGTGGGGTTCCTATACTTCCCTGGCATTTTACGGGCCCTAAACCGTGAGTAGTCTGGAAACCAAATTTCTCAAAATGACTGTTCAGGGGTATAAGCATCTGCAAATTTTGATGACAGGTGGTCTATGAGGGGGCAAATTTTGTGGAACCGCTCATAAGCAGGGTGGCCTCTTAGATGACAGGTTGTATTGGGCCTGATCTGATGGATAGGAGTGCTAGGGGGGTGACAGGAGGTGATTGATGGGTGTCTCAGGGGGTGGTTAGAGGGGAAAATAGATGCAATCAATGCACTGGGGAGGTGATCGGAAGGGGGTCTGAGGGGGATCTGAGGGTTTGGGCGAGTGATCAGGAGCCCACACGGGGCAAATTAGGGCCTGATCTGATGAGTAGGTGTGCTAGGGGGTGACAGGTGGTGACAGGAGGTGATTGATGGGTGTCTCAAGGTGTGATTAGAGGGGGGAATTAGATGCAAGCAATGCACTGGCGAGGTGATCAGGGCTGGTGTCTGAGGGCGTTCTGAGGGTGTGGGCGGGTGATTGGGTGCCCTAGGGGCAGATTAGGGTCTAATCTGATGGGTAACAGTGACAGGTGGTGATAGGGGGTGATTGATGGGTAATTAGTGGGTGTTTCGGGTAGAGAACAGATGTAAACACTGCACTTGGGAGGTGATCTGACGTCGGATCTGCGGGCGATCTATTGGTGTGGGTGGGTGATCAGATTGCCCGCAAAGGGCAGGTTAGGGGCTGATTGATGGGTGGCAGTGACAGGGGGTGATTGATGGGTGATTGACAGGTGATCAGTGGGTTATTACAGGGAAGAACAGTTGTAAATATTGCACTGGCGAATTGATAAGGGGGGTCTGAGGGCAATCTGAGCGTGTAGGCGGGTGATTGGGTGCCCGCAAGGGGCAGATTAGGGTCTGATCTGATGGGTAACAGTGACAGGTGGTGATTGATGGGTAATTAGTGGGTGTTTAGGGTAGAGAACAGATGTAAACACTGCACTTGGGGGGTGATCTGACGTCGGATCTGCGGGCGATCTATTGGTGTGGGTGGGTGATCAGATTGCCCGCAAGGGGCAGGTTAGGGGCTGATTGATGGGTGGCAGTGACAGGGGGTGATTGATGGGTGGCAGTGACAGGGGGTGATTGATGGGTGATTGACAGGTGATCAGTGAGTTATTACAGGGAAGAACAGATGTAAATATTGCACTGGCGAATTGATAAGGGGGGGTCTGAGGGCAATCTGAGCGTGTAGGCGGGTGATTGGGTGCCCGCAAGGGGCAGATTAGGGTCTGATCTGATGGGTAACAGTGACAGGTGGTGATAGGGGGTGATTGATGGGTGATTGATGGGTAATTAGTGGGTGTTTAGGGTAGAGAACAGATGTAAACACTGCACTTGGGAGGTGATCTGACGTTGGATCTGCGGGCGATCTATTGGTGTGGATGGGTGATCAGATTGCCCGCAAAAGGCAGGTTAGAGGCTGATTGATGGGTGGCAGTGACAGGGGGTGATTGACAGATGATTGACAGGTGATCAGGGGGATAGATGCATACAGTACACAGGGGGGGGGGATCTGGGGAGAATCTGAGGGGTGTGGGGGTGATCAGGAGGGAACAGGGGGCAGTTTAGGGTTAAAAAAAAATAGCGTTGACAGATAGTGACAGGGAGTGATTGATGGGTGATTAGGGGGGTGATTGGGTGTAAACATGGGTCTGGGAGGTGGGCAGGGGGTCTGAGGGGTGCCGTGGGGGCGATCAGGGGGCAGGGGGGGAGAAATCAGTGTGCTTGGGTGCAGACTAGGGTGGCTGCAGCCTGCCCTGGTGGTCCCTCGGACACTGGGACCACCAGGGCAGGAGGCAGCCTGTATAATAGGCTTTGTATACATTACAAAGCCTATTATACACCGTGTGGTGATCGGGGTGCTAGTAACCCGCCGACGCTTCCGAACGGCCGGCGGGTTAGTTACATAGTTACAGCACGGGGGGGGGGGGGGGGGGGGGGATGGGACAGAGCCAGACGCCGGCGGCTGATCGCGTCACGAATGACGCGATCGCTGCATAACCACGCCCGCCGCCGCCACCGCCGATGGGCGTATTGCGGTCGTTTGGGCCCAGCCCTTGCCGCCGCCCATCGGCTTAAGGCGGTTGGCAAGTGGTTAAAGTGAGACACATGAATTCATCAAGCTTTCCACTTTTCAGTGTATAGGCACACTAACATCCACAAGCTGGGTTTAAAATTATGAGTGCACAATTTAGTTAACTCAGTTTACCTATTTGCCAGATTTACTACACCACAAGGAGCCTCAGTCTCTTTCTTTCTTTTTTTTTTTTCTTGAAGGCCCAGATGCCTCTATCTTCCGCCTAGCATGCTCTTAACAGGTATATAATTTCTACACCACTAACATTTAGGCCATTGTGCTTGAGGACAGCTACATGTCACTAAAAAGTTGCTAATAACTGCATACAGGAGCACATTGCTGCATAAATTTGTATTTTAGTTACATTTCTGCTACAACATTTTGTGTGTTGTAGCATAATAACTCTTTGTTGTTTACATTTACAAACTGTTGCTCATCAGTTACATTACTGTTGCAACTGAACGTCTGTGCAGTAAATTCTGCCCTATAACCTGCTAATTCTGCTATCCAGATTTAAATGCAGGCTTATCCAATTGACTGTGCAGAAGAACAACAAAAAAGGAAGGACAGTTACCTTCAGCAACCCATCAGAGTCAGACAATCATTTTTTTATGGTGTTGTTAAGGCCTTCTGTACATTTCGTATTATTGTTCTATGCTATTTGACTGATCACATACCACATCTAGTCCTTCCTTGTACTGGGGAAGTATGTTCTATTTGAAAGACCAATGCTTATTCTGGGTTAATATGGGAAATAAATGTGTTTTTAGGAATACTACACTGTTCTTTAAGGAACTATTAACATGTTGGTTTCATGATATCAAGTGCTGCTGCTGAGGCAGAACTGGCACCAAAAGGGGTTGTTCCTGGGACAAAGTCATGCTAAGCTGGTCATGGAAGGAAATTGTATTTGCAGGAGCACTGCTGAGAATATATATAGTGCAGTTAAACTGTTCTAATATTGTTATAATATCTGTGGTTATTCTTAACCATTAACACTCCCAAGTGCAGTAAACGTGTAAAGGCATGCTTGAGTGTGCATTTAAATAATGCTCCAGAGGGTTAACACTGTAGCGTACGAAAACTCCTTTAGAAATGCGACTCACACGTACCCACTCATTTTTGTGCCTGCAGATGAAGAGGGAGATAGAAGATTAGAATTTGCTGGGTGGATAGCTATCCAATGAACCCTGCCAGTGTATCCAGGGATGTTTGGAGTGCTAAAAGAAAAAAAGTAAATAACATTAGCAATGCCAAAGACAATGAGGAGACACAGTCTTCAAGGTTACACAAAAAGACATAAACAAACTTACTATTCCCAGAATTTACCTTTACTTTTGATTAAGTAGAAGGTCTAATTCAGTTCTACCTCTAGTTATAATATAATGTACATTAACTACTGTGATGCTTAAAATAAACTTCCATAGAAAATAGTAAACACACACACACAATGAATGAAGCATGTAAATTCTGGGGGAAAAAAGGAAAATGCAAGTAATAATAGGGGTGAGAGGGAGGCTAGTAGCAGTACTGTGTGACTGAGCGACTACAGTTGGAGCATGTAGCATGCACATAATAATTCTATTTCATTAACATTTCCACAACACTCATGGTCCTGAAAACTTAACTTAGCAGAAGATTAACAAAAAATCCATACAGATTCTATAGAATAATTTTCCCCAGTGTTGTCTAATGTTGTTCACCACAATAGAACATTAGTAAAACAGTCCTTTGGGATGAGAAGTTCCTAAAATTGCTACTGTTGAGTGCTGGTGATTGTTGAAATCATATGATTTGTAAAATCGCATGACTCAATTAACACTGCACTGAAGGGCGAACATGAGTTCTTCTGGCAGTTTGAGAAAGAAATGTACATTTGTTTTCTTCTCATGTCATGTTCTTTCCATCTGATTCAATTACTGAATTCAGACAACAGAGGCAATTTTTGATGTTAGAAATGTGGACAGATGACAGCTAAACTTAACACCTGCATAACTCAGCTGATAGTTATATTGTTCATCTCAAAATGGTGATTTTTGCACCTTATGTTACAAATTATTTGTATTAAATTAAACAAAAACAGCATAATCCCAAGCCTTTTTGACACCTTGTCTGAGAGTTCTCCGGGAGAGGAGGATTCTTTTCTGACGGAACAATGGCTTATCAAAAAAAAAAAAAAACTTTCATGTCACCCTCAGCCACACATGGTGGCCAGTCATGATGAATGCACAACCCCCATACCCCCTGCGAGAAGTCGCCAGTAATTTCACCCCCCTTATGCATCAGGAGCCGACATGCATCGAGTGCGCAAAGAGCATGTGGCTGCTGGGAGGAAGAGGAGACCTGATGCAGCATGGAGAAGATCAGTATTAAAGTGCTTCCTGCAATACTTTGTGGGGAGGGGAGGGGGGGGGGATAGAATTTCTGCTCACATTACCAGCACACTATGCTGCAACAGAGTATAGCAAACCTCTGCAAAAGAATCTTTATATCCTTTGCCTGTGCTTCCCTTTAATTGGACCAATGAGAATCTACCCTGAGAAGGATTCCCATATGGTCAGATCAAAGGACCGATGAGAAGCCCAAGCACAAGATTTAAAGGTACTTTATGGCAGGGCTCTCTATACTTTGCTATTGGCATTATAGAAGGAACCCTAGCAAAAGCATCTCTGAATTTCCTGTTGTGGTTTCGTATTGGTCTACACACTGACCAATGAGATGCATTCATTTATTTGTCCATTTAAAAGTGATGGTGGTTAACTATTTCATTTTTTTATATGTAATTAAAAATATTGAAAAAAAACAACAGAAAACAACTTAGCACATCCACACGCCTAGCATCTTGCTTCAAAATTGCCTGGCATCTCCCTTTAAGGTGCCCACTAATGATCCAATCTTTTTCATCCAATTTTACCAAATCTATATTTATTAGACACAGAGCCACTGAAGTAATAGATACTAATAACTATGTACACAAACTGAAAGATTTTATAAACTGTGGAAGTGATTATGTGGTGTACCTTTTAACCTGTAGTTGCCCCAAGTTTTATGTGGGCAGAACCACCAGACCCCTCAGACAAAGATTAGGGGAGCACAAGAGGAACATACTTGATGGGGTGGAGAAACATAGTGTTCCACGCCATTTCAAGGAGTGCCATAACAGCTTGGTGGATACTCTTAAGATAGTAGGCCTAGAGACAATTTCGAGAAGGTTATTACAAGGACAAAGATACAAGAGGCTCTGTGAGCGAGAAACATTTTGGATCTTTAAACTGGATGCTCTCAGCCCAAAGGGCCTTAATGAAGGCCTAGAGATATCCACATATTTGTGATGTACTAAAAAATGTATTACTAGAAAAAGTGTTTGAGTTTTTTACTGTGTTTTTACTGTGTGTTTTTTACTGTGTGTTTTACATCCTATAGCACTGCTGGTCACTAATGTTTTTCCTTTCTCCCCTTTCTCCCTCCAGCACACCCAATAGTAGCAGAAATTTACACTAGATGAGGGTGGTGAGTATACCGTATAATAGGCATGGTCCATAGTAGGTTGCCTCCCCTGTATCGTATTCATATTTTTGAATTACTTTTCCATTCCACCAGCTAACACGACCTGGTCCCCCCCCCCCCCCTTCCCCCCCCCCCTTCCTGCTCCCACTATGGTCCTAGTGGTAGGACCTCAGTGAGTTGTTGTTTTTCCCCCCCCCCCTCCCTCACCCCCTCCCTCCCAATTCCTCCTCTTTCCCCCCCCCCCCCAAGGGTCCTCCCATTCGAAAGTTTTCCCTTGCTTTCATCCCAGGGTTATCCCATCCATAATTTCCATTGGCTTTCCTTCTCCCATCCCCTATATCCTCTTGGCCTCATAAGCCAGCTGGGATAGGTTACACAACGTAAAGAATTTCCCCTGTCCTTACAAAAGTCCCCCTAAAAAGAGTTCATTAAGGAACCTTCCTTCAAGTTGTTTTTAGATGTCCACTAAATAAAGTTTTTTAGAGGGAAGGTTTCTGGATCCTGTTATATTGGGGTTCATGTAAATAGTTTTTATTTTTGTGCCCTTTCTAATTCGGAATCCTATTCCCTATAGCTTCCGAATGGGTTAATCGTTTTACTTTAAACTGTCTTATGTTTTGGTACTGTTGTACCAGTTGGTAATATTGTATTAATGGTTTGGCTTAAATATGAGAATGCGGATGTTTCCATGTAAAGTATCGAACTGTAATTATGTTCACTAGACAATCTGAATGCAACACATGTTCCTTCAACATGATGTTTGTACTGCCGGGGAGGATGACGCGCTGCTATAAGCCTCCAGCGCTATCGTGCCCTTATGTTTCTCCCCCCGTTGTTCTCTGGATAATAAAGTTTATTTTAGCATTTTGGTCTCCATAGCGACCTCAGGAGCGACACTATATGTTGCCCTCCGCAAGCGTGAGACGTCATCTGACGAAGGCGCTGTGCGCCGAAACGCGTAATGACGTCACACGCCGATTGACACTCCAGCGACGCCCACCTCCCAGTGAGACGGATTCCAAGCCATCGGAAATCGCGCTGCTGGCCACAGCGCGTCATCCCCCACTGCAGAGGCAAGCGGCTGGCAGTCCGCTGAGAAGCGATTTTATCACTCATGTTTGTGAGTATAACTTTTAATTGTTAATAAAATCTCCTCCACATTTAATGCACTATGGCGCGCTTCATCTTCTTTTAGTACTTCTGCATTATAGAAGGAACCCTAGCAAAAGCATCTCTGAATTTCCTGTTGTGGTTTCGTATTGGTCTACACACTGACCAATGAGATGCATTCATTTATTTGTCCATTTAAAAGTGATGGTGGTTAGCTATTTCATTTTTTTATATGTAATTAAAAATATTGAAAAAAAACAACAGAAAACAACTTAGCACATCCACACGCCTAGCATCTTGCTTCAAAATTGCCTGGCATCTCCCTTTAAGGTGCCCACTAATGATCCAATCTTTTTCATCCAATTTTACCAAATCTATGTAGTATAAGGGTAAATTGAGTGAATATATTGAATGGATAATTTAGGCAGTTATATTACATAGAAAGTGTAAGATTGGATGAAAAAGATTGGATCATTAGTGGCCACCATTAAAGTCCTCTTATAATGCTCAAGTTAACCTCACACAAACATAAGAAGCAATGATTTGACAATGCAATTACATGCATGTAGCGAGTGTTTCATCTCTTGGAATTGTATAAGGCCCCTTATAACTCTTCTGTGTAAAGGCAATATTAAACCACAGTATAATCCACTAGAAAAAAATGAGAAAGATGAGGGATGAAACTTTGCTCAGAAGCAATATTTTTTATTGTTAAAGAAGACTTTTAAGAGAAAGATTTTCTTGCTGAGAAGAGCACACACAGCAGTTCAGTTATATAGTCAAGGCTCAGACATAAAGAGCAGTGGTGGTGCCAAATGCCATTTAAAGAGGAACTGTAGTGAAAATAACATAATGAATTGCTTATTGTTTACAATATTCATTTACAGTATACTTTATTTAGTCAGTGTTTGCCCATTGTAAAACTTTTCCTCTCCCCAATTTACATTCTGACATCTTTAGTTCTGCCAGGGGATCTGCACGGAATGTTCGTTACTGAGAGTTCTAAGCACCGAGGGAGGTATTGCTTGCTTGGCAATTGGAAATAGCTATTATTTACCCACAATGCAAGACCATGGTCATGCCATCACACTGTGGGAGGGGTTTCACCACAATATCAGCCATACAGACCCCTGATGATCTATTTGAAAAAAAGATTAAGACTTCTCCTGGGAAAGGGGGCATCAGCCATTGATTGGGCTTAAGTTCAATCCTGGGTTACAGTTCCTCTTTAACCACTGAAGCCCAACTGGACAAACATTCTCGTCCAGTTGGGCTGTGCGCACACCCGCGGGCCGCCGGCCGTTAGTCCAGTGATCAATGAATGGGATCATAGATCCCATTCAATGATCGAAGCCCCCCGCAGAAAAACCGACAGCCTCCAATCAGAGGCTGCGGTTTTTCTGAGTTACAAAAACTTCCCCGTCTTCATTCTTCTTCCTGGAAGCGTACGATCACGCTTCCAGGACTTTTTCACTGAAGCCATCTTGTGGCCAAATAGTAAAACTACACACACATCCATTTTTTTTATAAAAACATTTAAAATTAGCTGTTTACCTCCCACATCAAAAATTACCCACACACAATTTTTAATACAAAAAATAAATAAAAAAAATTACAATTAAAAAACAAAACAAAAACATAAATAGTTACCTAAGGGTCTGAACTTTGTAAATATGCATGTCAAAGGAGTATATTAATATAATTTTTTAAATTATGGGCTTGTAAATAGTGATGGACACAAATTGACAAATGCACCTTTATTTCAAAATAAAATATCGGCGCCATACATTGTGATAGGGACATAATTTGTCAATGTATTGTATTAATTTCAAACTATAATGGCCAAAAACTGAGAAATAATGATTTTTTTCCATTTATTTCTTTATATCCCTGTTAAAATGGATTTAGAATAAAATAATTCTTGTATCACCCAAAGAAAGCCTAATTGGTGGCAGAAAAAACAAGATATAGACCAATTCATTGTGATGAATAGTGATAAAGTTATTGGCAAGTTGCTCAGATGCAAAAAAATAAACAACCCTTCACGCTTAAGTGGTTAAAAGGTAAATGTGCCAAATGTAATCAGATAGTGATAGCTAGATAGATAGAGATACCATTTACATAAAATTTTCATTAAGCTGATATTATTAGCATCTATTTGGCCATGAATGACGAGATAAACATGTGTATTGTATGTGTGTGTGTGCATATACAGGTCCTTCTCAAAAAATTAGCATATTGTCATAAAGTTCATTCTTTTCTGTAATGTACTGATAAACATTAGACTTTCATATATTTTAGATTCATTACACACAACTGAAGTAGTTCAAGCCTTTTATTGTTTTAATATTGATGATTTTGGCATACAGCTCATGAAAACCCAAAATTCCTATCTCAAAAAATTAGCATATCATGAAAAGGTTCTCTAAACGAGCTATTAATCTAATCATATGAATCAACTAAGTAACTCTAAACACCTGCAAAAGACTCATGAGGCTTTTAAAAACTCCCAGCCTGGTTCATTACTCAAACCGCAATCATGGGTAAGACTGCCAACCTGACTGCTGTCCAAAAGGCCATCATTAACACCCTCAAGCAAGAGGGTAAGACACAGAAAAATTTCTGAACGAATAGGCTGTTCCCAGAGTGCTGTATCAAGGCACCTCAGTGGGAAGTCTGTGGGAAGGAAAAAGTGTGGCAGAAAACGCTGCACAACGAGAAGAGGTGACCGGACCCTTAGGAAGATTATTATTATTATTATTATTTAGTATTTATATAGCGCTGACATATTACGCAGCGCTGTACAGTGTATATATATATATTGTCTTGTCACTAACTGTCCCTCAAAGGAGCTCACAATCTAATCCCTACCATTGCTATATGTCTATATTATGTAGTGTATGTATTGTAGTCTAGGGCCAATTTTTAGGGGGAGCCAATTAACTTATCTGTATGTTTTTGGAATGTGGGAGGAAACCGGAGTGCCCGGAGGAAACCCACGCAGACACGGAGAGAACATACAAACTCTTTGCAGATAGTGCCCTGGCTGGGATTCGAACCAGGGACCCAGCACTGCAAGGCGAGAGAGCTAACCACTACACCACCGTGCTGCCCAAGATTGTGGAGAAGGACCGATTCCAGACCTTGGGGAACCTGCAGAAGCAGTGGGCTGAGTCTGGAGTAGAAACATCCAGAGCCACCGTGTACTGGAGTAGGCAGGAAATGGGCTACAGGTGCCGCATTCCCCAGGTCAAGCCACTTTTGAACCAGAAACAGCGGCAGAAGCGCCTGACCTGGGCTACAGAGAAGCAGCACTGGACTGTTGCTCAGTGGTCCAAAGTACTTTTTTCGGATGAAAGCAACTTTTGCATGTCATTCGGAAATCAAGGTGCCAGAGTCTGGAGGAAGACTGGGGAGAGGGAAATGCCAAAATGCCTGAAGTCCAGTGTCAAGTACCCACAGTCAGTGATGGTCTGGGGTGCCATGTCAGCTGCTGGTGTTGGTCCACTGTGTTTTATCAAGGGCAGGGTCAATGCAGCTAGCTAGGAGATTTTGGAGCACTTCATGCTTCCATCTGCTGAAAAGCTTTATGGAGATGAAGATTTCATTTTTCAGCACGACCTGGCACCTGCTCACAGTGCCAAAACCACTGGTAAATGGTTTACTGACCATGGTATTACTGTGCTCAATTGGCCTGCCAACTCTCCTGACCTGAACCCCATAGAGAATCTGTGGGATATTTTGAAGAGAAAGTTGAGAGACGCAAGACCCAACACTCTGGATGAGCTTAAAGGGATAATAAAAAAATGAGTTTTACTCACCTGGGGCTTCCCCCAGCCCCCTGCAGCTGTTCGGTGCCCTCGCAGCCTCGCTCCGATCCTTCTGACCCCGCCGGCGGCTACTTCCGGGTTCGGCGACAGCTGCCGACAGGCTGGGAACGCGAGTGATTCTTCGCGTTCCCAGCCACAATATATCGCCCCCTATGCTGCTATTGCCTTCTTGCCACAATAGCAGCATAGGGGGCGATATATTGTGGCTGGGAACGCAAAGAATCACTCACGTTCCCAGCCTGTCGGGGGCTGTCGCCAAACCCGGAAGTAGCCGCCGGCGGGGACAGAAGGATCGGAGCGAGGCTGCGAGGGCACCGGACAGCTGCAGGGGGCTGAGGGAAGCCCCAGGTGAGTAAAAATCATTTTTATGAGTAAAAATCTTTTTTTTTATTTTCACTTAAGTATCCCTTTAAGGCCGCTATCGAAGCATCCTGGGCCTCCATTACACCTGTGCAGTGCCACAGGCTGATTGCCTCCATGCCACACCACATTGAAGAAGTCATTTCTGCAAAAGGATTCCCGACCAAATATTGCGTGCATAACTGAACATAATTATTTGAAGGTTGACTTTTTTTGTTTTCTTTTATTGGTGATGACCAATTTTTTGAGATAGGAATTCTGTGCAGAGCCACAGGCTGATTGCCTCCATGCCACACCACATTGAAGAAGTCATTTCTGCAAAAGGATTCCCGACCAAATATTGCGTGCATAACTGAACATAATTATTTGAAGGTTGACTTTTTTTGTTTTCTTTTATTGGTGATGACCAATTTTTTGAGATAGGAATTTTGGGTTTTCATGAGCTGTATGCCAAAATCATACATATTAAAACAATAAAAGCTTGAACTACTTCAGTTGTGAGTAATGAATCTAAAATATATGAAAGTCTAATGTTCATCAGTACATTGCAGAAAATAATGAACTTTATCACAATATGCTAATTTTTTGAGAAGGACCTGTATATATACTAGTAAAAAAGCCTGCCCATTAAAAACTAGGTCACAGCCGCTACCCCCCGCAATGCGCGCACTTACGCATCCCGCTTGCTCGTTCCCCACCACTGTCTGAAGTATATGCACACAGGGAGCTGCTTGCTTGGCAGTTGGAAAAAGATGTTATTTCCCACAATGCAATGAGAACGGTCTCGAGAAATCCCTCATTGTGGGGCGAAACACCTCTATTCATCTGCAATGGCCTGATAAGTATCTTTCACTCTCTATTTTTTAAGCCGTGTGTTACTATTGTATTTTAACAAGGAAGAAAATTAAAAGTTGAAGTTTTATTATGGATGAGTTGCTCCTGGAATTGCTTTACTTCTTTTGGCATTATGCAATGAGAACCTCTGTGAACCACACACAGCAAACTGTCAGATCCGGCCTTGTGTCCAAACTGCCCTGGCTGCGCACATGCTCAGTACAAGAAAGCCAGGGGCACACAACCATTCAGTTGATGATGCAAGGACACTTGCATTTTATTGTATAGGATATATTTAGAACTTACTCATGGTATGATCAGATACACATACTTAGCTGATTATACAGGGACTATGAGAAAATATATGTATGTATGTGGAGAGAGAATTGGTTAAGGGACAGAAGGCAAAGAGTGGTGTTAAATGGATCATACTCAAAATAAGAGAGGGAGACAAAAATGCAGCACACACTGGAAAAATGTATGAAGATGTGGGCTATGCTCTAATGGAAAGGTCTCACCTATTCCGTATTGCTGGTATGACCCATATGGGCTGCCAACTCCTGAGCATGTGTCCCACTCTTCCGAGGACCAGGCATGGATGGTAGAACTCAGCATCCTTATCTCACTGTTGGCTCCGTTGTTGAAGCAGTCTGCTCAGCCAATCAGTGAGAAGCAGGAAGGTGGGAGGGGAGATGGACAAGCCTCCCTTCTCTCACTGTGGTTGGCAATGGCACAGAAAAGCCTGGGGGACTGAGAGAATATAATAACAGCAGATAGATTTCTGAATAGATAGTACAGCCTGTACTGCAGGGTGAGATTTCTGGCAGCATTTTTAAAACACTGCAGTGTTTAAATAGAATTTGGTTTTGTGGCTGTCAATCCCTCTTTAAAGCAAACCTGAAGTGAAAAAAAAACTTATGAAAGAATGAATTGTATGTGTAGTATGGGTAATGAATATAATATTGGTAGCAAAGAGTATAATTTTTTTATTTATTTTCAGTTATATAGGCTTTTTTATATTGCATCATACTGTCACAGTTGCAGTTTTAAAACCACACTCTGTCTTTTAGGGCCCGTTTTCACTTGAGTGGGAATCGCGCGATTCCCGCTCAAGGCCAACCGCTAGTGGTTTTGTAAAAACCGCTACAACATGTAACACATGGCAGTGTTCTCACTGCCACGTTTGCGGTTAGCATTAACCACAAACGTGTTACATGCAGCGGTTTGCCGGCAATTCGCGATTAGTGATTGCGATTAGCATGCATTGCACCGCTAATCGCGATCGCTCCAAAACCGCCGCAGTGTCCACTGATTTTTCCGCGTTATCGCAGGAAAATCACTCCCGCAAAATGTTTAGCGATTCTTAAGGTGGCCACTAATGGTCCAATTTCTAGGGAAAAATCGTTCGAGCAATCAGAAATTCTGATCGGATTGTTTGTAAATAATCTCCATTGATGGGCACAATCAATTATGAACGATTAATATAAAAGTATAAAAGTTGGACAGGGCGCTCTACAGTAAACAATTAGGACTATCCTCGACCATCAAGTGAACAATATCAAACATAATAAAACATAAAATTAGACATGACAATGACCATATCTAAATGGCCATATGATAATGTCCCTGATGTTAGAGTCAAATAACAGTCCACAGGTTTCTTCCTCCGGACCTTTTTAGTACATAGGTAATTTTCAACAGTTCCTGAGTGCTATAGTAACAGTATACGCTCACCAGATTCCACAGCTGCCCTTCTCAGGATCAGCAAAACACGCTTCTGGACCAAGCCAGTATTATCTCGATGTCCCAGCCTTTTCCTCCTCAGTAAGCCATGCAGGCATAGGAGATAAAAAAACTCCAATAGTGTGATACTGTATACTTTAAATCTACTCCAATGCACCAGTGCACCCAAAGGTATAATATCAGCACCCTGTGCTTCACTGTGCTCCACCACCAGTTAATTAATAAAGCCTCTCACCACATGAACTGGCTGACCCAGCACAGACCAGCATCAATCACTTTTGCCGCTTGCATCAAGCTTATATTTCCGTTGACAGCTTTCCTGGAACTCAAACAGGGCCATACATAGTGTAAAATCTTCTTTTATTAAAATGATTAAAACGTAGTGCACTTACAATGTAGTAGAATCAAAATGCGCATATAAAATCCTTATGAGCTCTTCCAGCGTCCCTCGCTCCTTAGGCCACGCCCAACTAGTTTCGTCCTATGACTCATCAGGGGCTAGGGCCAATAGGAGCGAGAGGACGCTAAGTACTTTCTCCCAGGTCACATGTTCAGCAACGGCGCTCAGCGTGGTTCACTCATCTCTGCCTCAGCCTCCGCAATAGGCTGAGAATCCTAACGCTCCACCCCCTCACAGAAAGCAGGCTCATCATAGGCTAGGGCCTCTGTCCAACTAAACTACATCTCCCATGATGCTACTCTGCCTCCCCTACCTTGATCTGATTGGGCAATCCATCTAAATAAACACTGTATGATCTTCCGAGTTCCACACGGAAGACAATGCATATTAGGCAGCTTCCGCCCATTTAGCACCTACAAATTTAGAACAGTGGTCGTAACACCCCCAGCAATCCGACTGCATGATTCATGAACCCTGCTGAACCCCATTTTACAGCAACTCGAATCAGTGTTCACACACATTCTTTCCCATCCAATGTCAACAAATTTGTGGGTGCTAAATCTAGTTGTTTTCCATTTTATTATTTCATTAATTGATCATTCTAGGTATCAACTATATGTAAAGCGGAAACTCATTCTAAGAAGTTCAGAAGCATGGGTTTGAGGAGATCGCAACTCTGGGCCACCATAAACATGAGGAAAGATGGGTAATGTAGTTCAACATGGGCGGAAGCTGCCTAATATGCATTGTCTTCCGTGTGGAACACGGAAGATCATACGGTGTTTATTTAGATGGATTGCCCAATCAGATCAAGGTAGGGGAGGCAGAGTAGCATCATGGGAGATGTAGTTTAGTTGGACAGAGGCCCTAGCCTATGATGAGCCTGCTTTCTGTGAGGGGGTGGAGCGTTAGGATTCTCAGCCTATTGCGGAGGCTGAGGCAAAGATGAGTGAACCACGCTGAGCGCCGTTGCTGAACATGTGACCTGGGAGAAAGTACTTAGCGTCCTCTCGCTCCTATTGGCCCTAGCCCCTGATGAGTCATAGGACGAAACTAGTTGGGCGTGGCCTAAGGAGCGAGGGACGCTGGAAGAGCTCATAAGGATTTTATATGCGCATTTTGATTCTACTACATTGTAAGTGCACTACGTTTTAATCATTTTAATAAAAGAAGATTTTACACTATGTATGGCCCTGTTTGAGTTCCAGGAAAGCTGTCAATGGAAATATAAGCTTGATGCAAGCGGCAAAAGTGATTGATGCTGGTCTGTGCTGGGTCAGCCAGTTCATGTGGTGAGAGGCTTTATTGATTAACTGGTGGTGGAGCACAGTGAAGCACAGGGTGCTGATATTATACCTTTGGGTGCACTGGTGCATTGGAGTAGATTTAAAGTATACAGTATCACACTATTGGAGTTTTTTTATCTCCTATGTCTGCATGGCTTACTGAGGAGGAAAAGGCTGGGACATCGAGATAATACTGGCTTGGTCCAGAAGCGTGTTTTGCTGATCCTGAGAAGGGCAGCTGTGGAATCTGGTGAGCGTATACTGTTACTATAACACTCAGGAACTGTTGAAAATTACCTATGTACTAAAAAGGTCCGGAGGAAGAAACCTGTGGACTGTTATTTGACTCTAACATCAGGGACATTATCATATGGCCAATTAGATATGGTCATTGTCATGTCTAATTTTATGTTTTATTATGTTTGATATTGTTCACTTGATGGTCGAGGATAGTCCTAATTGTTTACTGTAGAGCGCCCTGTCCAACTCTTATATTTCTTGTAGAGTGGCACACACACTTTTTTCAGGTGCGACCCAGGAAAAGTTTTAATCTTTGCAGTTACCTTAATCGTGAGGAGCGCACAAATAGGTTTTTTGTTTATTTAATTATGAACGATTATAAAGATAGTCGTCCGATTGGATTTTGGTCAAACCAAAATTTTGATTTTCTTGATGGTTGTGATAGATAGGAAGCAAAGATTGGTTCGTTGATGGTGTAGTGAACAATTTTTCTTCCGATCAGAATCATCTGATCGCTCAAACGATTTTTCGCTAGAAATTGGATCGTTAGTGGCCACCTTTAGTTGTGGATGGGCCCTTAAGCTTTAAACTGTCCTTCAGTAAAACCTTATCTCAAACTGCCTCTCACTATTCCTTGGCTGTTTAAAGGGACGATATATAAACCGCCGCCCTATGCCTTTTAGTTTTCGGTATTTTCGCAATCGAAATTGCGGCTGCCGCGATTTCGATCACGAAAATATTGAAAACTCAAAGGCGTAGGGGGGCGGTTTATTTGCCGTTGGAAAGAGGAGAAAGAGAGCTTCAAAATGGTATGCATCTTTCCATAGTTGCTTGTATTACACAGGATGACTTTTCCCCAAAGTCGGCAGCTGAAAGGAGCTGCCGACTTTGGGGAAAATTCGTCCTGTGTACTACAAGCAACTATGGAAAGATGCACCCTACGCCTTTTAGTTTTCATTATTTTCGTGATCGAAATCGCGGCAGCCGCAATTTCGATCGCGAAAATAGCGAAAACTAAAAGGCTTGGAGTCCCTTTAAGTGCTTCAGAAAACAGGACTATTTTCAATCCAGTGGGTCGGAGAGCTCAAACAAGCTCTTTTGCATAGATAACAACTGAAGTTTTTATTTAACTCTTTCTGTCCTGGAAAACAATATGAGACTCTTTTCTTTGCTACTTATTTTCTATTACTTAGCTGTACTACACATACAATTCATTATCTCATACATTTATTTTCTCTTCAGGTTTGCTCTACTTTAAAAGTTTTAATTTAACAATAAAACGGAGTTACACTATAAAGCCCCATACACACACTCAACAGCAGTCTTTTAGGCTCTCACAACTTTTCTTGTGAAACACCTAAAAAAAATCTCAATCAGCTGATAAGACTGATAAGAAGTCAACTCAACATTTGGATTGCCTTCTTATCAGTCTTATCAGCTGCTTGAACAATAGCAACAGCCAAAAAAGATGTATGAGACCGCACTCAAGCGATGTTGGGGATAAGCGTGCAGCGGATCCACGCTTGTACCCACAGGGTATAGCGTGTAGTATCTCCAAGATGATCCAGCACAGCTCTTTTATCAGAAAATTACTTTATTGGATCATAAAATGTACAAAAATATAGCTGCATAGTGCCACTATGCAGCTATATTTTTGTACATTTTATGATCCAATAAAGTAATTTTCTGATAAAAGAGCTGTGCTGGATCACCTTGGAGATACTAAACAATAGCAAGAGATTTTTTTCAGGCTTTTCACAAGAAAGTTGTGAGAGCCTAAAAGACCTGTAATAAACTTACCTGTTAGCGACGAGTCCCACGATGTCTCTCACAGCGTCTTCGGCAGGACTCGTTCGCGTGTGAAGACTTCCGCTCCGCCGTCCTCCTCCGGCATCCCCAGCACTCCTGCGGCGGAGCTCCGGCACTCACGCGTGCACAGTGCGACAAAAAGGACGCGCACAGCACAGGACCGCCTTTACAGGCTGAGGAGGCGTGTCCATAGGTGTCAGCTGTGATGTCATCAGCTGACACCTCTCCTGGGGGCTGGGCTATGGAATTCCCTGTGTGTATATAAGGACGGAGCATTCACTTGCTCGTCGGCCTTGATACTAATCAGTTCGCTGGTTCTTGGCCTAGCTAGCTATCGTTTGAGCTACAGTACATTAATATATTGTGTAGAAGCACAATATATATGTACTCTAGTTAGTCAGTCTTGTATTTTGTAGTATTTATATATATTGTAATATATTGAAATAAAATCTTATTGTATATTTATCTGTGTACCGACTTTTGCCTGCCTCTCGACCTCACTCTTGTCTATTTGTACCACTGCCATCTGATACTCGTGTTCGACTCGGTCTGTCCCTGACTTCTCTATTGCCTGATCCTTCCAATACGACTGACATCTGACTTACGTGTACAACCCGGCTTGTTTATGGATTACGTTATTGCCTAGCTAATCTGTAGTTCGATACCTCTGACTTTGTGTATGACTACGGCCTGAACCTGACTACGTTCACTCTCTTGCACTGTGTTTTGTTATTGTTACGCTAGCACCTCTGACGCACCAGTGTGATAAGACCGCTGTTGAGTGTGTGTATGGGACTTAAAGGGGCACTATGGCGACAAATTTTAAAATATGTGCAAACATAAACAAATAAGAAGTAGGTTTCTTCCAGAGTAAAATGAGCCATAAATTACCTTTCTCCTATGTTGCTGTCACTTACAATAAGTAGTAGAAATCCGACAGAAGCAACAGGTTTTAGATTAGTCCATCTCTTCATGAGGGGATTCTCAGGGATTTATTTATTTTCAAAAGCACTTAGTGAATGTCAGTTGCACTGTCCAACTGCCAAAAAACTGTGTAGCGAGCAGGGAAGCTGGCCAGCATCATTGTTTAAATCATTTTTAGGGAATATCTTTATAAAGAATAAAAGCCTTGCTGAGAATCCCCTATGAAGAGATGGACTAGTCCAAAACCAGTCGCTTCTGTCAGATTTCTACTACCTACTGTAAGTGACAGCAACATAGGAGAAAATTAATTTATGTTTCATTTTACTCTGGAAAAAAAATGTACTTCTTATTTGTCTAGGTTTGCACATATTTTAAATTTTACAATATTTCGCCATAGTGCCCCTTTAAGAGGTTTCTCTCTCAAATTGTACCTTCCCTGTGGAGTTACCAGCACATTACTATATGGAAAGGCAGGTGATCGTGGAGGGTCGGAGGGCCACCAGAAGTGCCCTCAACGTGCTGTATGACTAGCTGAGTCTGACCTAACAGTGAGTCATTCTGTGTCGGGGCTGACAAATTTAATACACAGATTGTAAACTAAGATTGTAAGCTGTCTTGCATTTTGTTATACACTTACTCATCATGTTACTTTTGTCACTGTAATTACCAATTCTGTATTCTGTACCAATTCTGTATTTTGTTCATTGGTGTACACCATTGTCTATATTGTTTTATACCCCATGTTTGTTTCTTACTTTGTACTGTGCCAGGGAATATTTTGGGCTTTATATATAAATAATAACAATAAAACACACCAATACAAAAGAACAGCTGAACAGAACATGGATCAAAGAGCCACAAAGCAAGTCTAGTAGTTCAGCTTCTTTAACACTAAAGGGACTTTTGTCTTAGTCTGTATAATCCACTTCAAAAAGAGCACCTTACAATTGTCAACTCTGTAGCCTGGCAGAGGTATCTCCGTAACCCATGACCCACTGGCCAAAGCTCTGCAAAAGAGAAGGGAGGACAGAAGGGGGGCCAGAGGTTCCCCTTCCTGCACTGTACCTGGCTACCTATACTGGGGGTATATATATCTGACTACATATAACTGGATACCTATACAAGGGGCACCTATACCTGACTACCTATACTGTGGGGGCTTATACTAAGGGGACACCCGGCTACCAACACTGGGAGGGCTACATCTGGCTACCTAACACTGGGTGCCAACCTCTGGCTAACTCCTGCTGTAAAATACTGCATAGCAAATAGCACTCTCATGCCTACTGGGGGGGGGGGGGGGGGGGGGAAGGAGAGTGGCACAATTTGTACACCCTTGCCCTGTGAACAATTTAGCCAAGAAACTGCCCTGGTTCTTCTGTCCAGTGTTTATCGGGTTTGGCATCACACAGGAGGAGGAGTGTGGTTTATATACAGTGGTTTGCAAAAGTATTCGGCCCTCTTGAAGTTTTCCAAATTTTGTCAAATTACTGCCACAAACATGAATATATTTTATTGGAATTCCACGTGAAAGACCAATACAAAGTGGTGTGCGCGTGAGAAGTGGAACGAAAATCATACATGATTCCAAACATTTTTAAAAAATCAATAACTGCAAAGTGGGGTGTGCATAATTATTCAGCCCCCTTTGGTCTGAGTGCAGTCAGTTGCCCATAGACATTGCCTGATGAGTGCTAATGGCTAAATAGAGTGCACCTGTGTGTAATCTAATGTCAGTACAAATACAGCTGCTCTGTGACGGCCTCAGAGGTTGTCTAAGAGAATATTGGGAGCAACAACACCATGAAGTCCAAAGAACATATCAGACAGGTCAGGTATAAAGTTATTGAGAAATTTAAAGCAGGCTTAGGCTACAAAAAGATTTCCAAAGCCTTGAACATCCCACGGATCTCTGTTCAAGCGATCATTGAAAAATGGAAGGAGTATGGCACAACTGTAAACCTACCAAGATAAGGCCATCCACCTAAACTCACAGGCCGAACAAGGAGAGCGCTGATCAGAAATGCAATCAAGCGGCCCATGGTGACTCTGGATGAGCTGCAGAGATCTACAGCTCAGGTGGGGGAATCTGTCCCTAGGACAACTATTAGTCCTGCACTGCACAAAGTTGGCCTTTATGGAAGAGTGGCAAGAAGAAAGCCATTGTTAACAGAAAAGCATAAGAAATCCCGTTTGCAGTTTGCCACAAGCCATGTGGGGGACACAGCAAACATGTGGAAGAAGGTGCTCTGGTCAGATGAGACCAAAATGGAACTTTTTGGCCAAAATGCAAAAGCTATGCGTGGCGGAAAACTAACACTGAATATCACTCTGAACACACTATCCCCACTGTCAAATATGGTGGTGGCAGCATTATGCTCTGGGGGTGCTTCTCTACTACCCCTCACAAGTGCTCTAAACCTACAGCTGAACTCTGGTCCCCTACCATTCGTGTCTATACCTCTCCCTCTAGATTGTAAGCCTTTGGGCAGGGTCGTCCTCCTTTTGTGTCCTACCTGATCATGCACCTCCATTACTGTGAACCCATGCTATGCATCTGAGTGAAACTAACTTGCCTAATCTCCATGCTCCATCCAGTGACTGACTAAGCATTACCTGGTACTCATACTGTGCTGTGTGATCTGGTTTTCTTGTATTCCTGTATTATCATATTGCTGTATGTCACCGCTAAATATTGTCTGTAACCTAAATTAATGTTCAGCGCTGCGTAATATGTTGGCGCTTTATAAATACAATAAATAAATAAATAAACAGGGACAGGGAAGCTGGTCAGAGTTGATGGGAAGATGGATGGTGCCAAATACAGGGCAATCTTGGAAGAAAACCGCTTGGATTCTGCAAAAGACTTGAGACTGGGGCGGAGGTTCACCTGCTAGCAGGACAACAACCCTAAACATAAAGCCAGGGCAACAATGGAATGGTTTAAAACAAAACATATACATGTGTAAAAATGGCCCAGTCAAAGTCCAGATCTAAATCGAATCGAGAATCTGTGGCAAGATCTGAAAACTGCTGTTCACAAACGCTGTCCATCTAATCTGACTGAGCTGGAGCTGTTTTGCAAAGAAGAATGGACAAGGATTTCAGTCTCTAGATGTGCAAAGCCGGTAGAGACATACCCTAAAAGTCTGTCAGCCGTAATTGCAGCAAAAGGTGGTTCTACAAAGTATAGACTCAGGGGGCTGAATAATTATGCACACCCCACTTTGCAGTTATTTATTTTAAAAAAAATGGTTGGACTCATGTATGCTTTTTGTTCCACTTCTCACGTGTGCGCCACTTTGTATTGGTCTGTCATGTGGAATTCCAATAAAATTGATTCATGTTTGTGGCAGTAATGTGACAAAATGTGGAAAACTTCAAGGGGGCCGAATACTTTTGCAAGCCACTGTACTTGGTGACAAGTGTTCATGCATATTCATGATCTTAGCAATCTATTGTGAAACTCCTGATGCTATATACTATATAATATAATTTTGTTACTCCATTTGTTGAGTGCTGGGTCATTCTGTGCCTTTGCGTCATAATTTTGATAAGCAAAGAAATCACAATGTGACACATATCATTTATGATCTAAAAAACTGCAAGCAAGCAGTGAGTAAAGCCCTTTTGTGTCTATACTGCAGGGACATCTGGTGGCCAGTTATGTAAATGTGTACTTATTTTGAATATCAAGAATTCTGTTTAATCAGAAATATGTTTTATTTATGTGCATATGTTCCAAAGCTTATCATCCATTCTGCAATCGCTGCCTTCACTATATCACAAACATATCTTGTAATTAAGATAATATTTATAAAGCACAATAAAAACGCTTTGGAGATGATCAGGAGATGTGGCCCTGATTCACAGAGCTACTGTAAGAATGCTGAGCACAAACAGTGCATGACAATGTTACTGTTATCACCAAAGATAGTGTAGAGCACATTGCCCAATCAGCGTGAGCCACATTATTTAATGCGTGTCAAACTTATTAGGCAGTGTGCACTATGCTGTCATCGGTAGAAATGGTAAAAATGTCATGCACTGCCTGTGCACGGCAATCGCAATCTTACTGTAGCTTCGGGTCATAGACTAAATGTCACTTGGGTTGGACTTCCTGTGGGTAGTCCTATAAATAGGGTGGTGTTGTAGGTGGCGGTACACCTGAAGAAGGGTCAGTGCACCCGTCACATATTAAACAAGCAAATGCAAGTTTGAAGCCTGTGGAGTAGCTTTTTCTACACATTGCAACCATTGACCCCTATACCCTTTATCCCGAATTTACTTACAGAAGTTATTTTCACACCTTATCAATAAGGTACCTTTTAAATCCCCATCAAGCAAGAAAATACTCAAAATATATATTTTTTTTACCTACCTCTATTAAGTTACCGTTTTTACTTCTTTCTGAAACGTTTTCACTTCTAAGGTGCTGAAAAGTTATTTTGCAGATACCCTCTTTCCCTGAAAATAAGACCTACCCTGAAAATAAGCCCTAGCTGAAATTTTGAGCATGCTTGAAATATAAGCCCTACCCCGAAAATAAGCCCTAACAGAAGTTAAAGAGGAGGAAGAGGCAGCCGGTAAGTGGGGACACAGCAGTGCAGTGCCATTTGGGCACTGAACCTGTCATCCCAGCACACAGCAAGGTTATCAGCTGTGTGCAGGGAAGACAGGGCAGGTGCCTGATCAGTACAGTAGCATACTTTCAAATCCATGAACATCACAGTACAAAGGAACAGGAAATATTCTGCTGAGAAACACTTCCTAAAAGAAATATAAGACATCACCTGAAAGTAAGCCCTAGCCCATCTTTTAGAGCAAAAATTAATATAAGACACTGTCTTATTTTCAGGGAAAGATGGTAGAATAAAAACGTTCTCTTGTGAGAAAACTCAGGAGAAAGGTTAAATGAATAAAGGCCATGGGGCCCTATTCAGTTAAATTTTCTCCTGAGTTTTCTCCCAGGAGATAATTTTTCATCTTATCTACAAAATAACTTTTCAACATCTAACAATTCAAGGTGCTTAAAAGTGGGTAAAAGTAATGTCAAACTGTTTTTGAGTATTTATTGTAACGATATGTGTCAGCAAGAACAGAGTTCTGATTATCAGGTGATCTGCAGTATCACCTATAATGCAGATATATACCTGATTATATGGTGATCTGCAGAATCACCAATAATACAGGTATACCAGACAGCTGATGTGATGGCTAATAGCAAGTATAGTGATTGGTGCAACAGTAGTACTGATAGGTTTAGCTATACCTCACCAGAGGAGCTGGTGGGTACTAACAGTACAGCACCCCTCATCAGAGTCCAGGGCCCTCTTGTGAGAGTAAAGTGGTCAGACTAATCGAGTTGGCAACAGACAGACAGATGCAGTACAAAATCGGAAGGCAGAGACAGGAAGGTATTAACAGGCAGAGTCGGCAGCAAGATCAGATGGGCAGAGGTACAGAATCACTGAGCGGAAGAGTAGTCAGAACGAGCCAGAGTCATACACAGATAATAACACAGTAATGAAGTATCTTAATAACTATCAAACAATTCCTATCTTGTGTGAAATCCCCGGTTTCCTCCCGGATCAAAGCACACCGGAACTATCTAAGGTCTGAGCGCTAACACAAAGTATTTGCAACTGCAGACAAGTTGCGAGTAATTCAGCTAGGCTTATAAAGCAGAGGAGACCCCTCCGGCACGCCCCCTCCTATCAGCCAATGAGGAGCGGCGAGCGTCTCCTCTGACATCAGCCGACCGGCCGGTCAGCTGATGCGCCTCCTCCCGTGCATAAAGGTCCTGTCTGTGCGCACGCGCACGCAACAATGCGACCATATGTGTGGCTGACAGACCCGTCCTCGGCGTGCTAGATGCCCGAGGCACGGATACATTGCTAGGCAGAGAGCTGGAGGCAGCTGCGGTGGTAGCGCTGTTCACCGCAGCTGCCTCTCCATCGTTTATTACATTTATGTTTAGCTAGAATCTTAAAAGGTATTTTATTGATAAGGTGTGGAATCAATTCCTGTGAGAAAATCAGAAGAAAGGTTAATAGAATAGGAGACAGTGCTTAGGTAGAGAGGAGAAACTCTCTCACCCTCTGGGATAGTGAACATTTTTTTTTTTTGCTTCTTGGTGGAAAATTGAACTATAAAATATCTGTCAATAGATGATGTATACGGTTTGTAATAATAACTTAGGAAATTACTTCTACTTGTATTACATAATTATTTGAAAGGTGAACTCCAAGGTTTGTGTAACGATCGGTGTCAGCACGCAGAGAGAATCTGATTATTGGCGATCTGCAGTATCACCAAGAATGCAGACATATACCCGATTATTGATGATCTGCAGTATCACCGATTATCCGATATATTGCTAACCTCTGGACACCAGCAAAAGAACACAATAAAGACAGTAATATATCACGGAAGTGTGTAAATATCCACCACACGGCAATTCCTCAGAGGTGTGGTTACCTCTGAATGGGAACCCCGTGAGTGAGATCCTCTAACCAGGCGTGAGTGAGGAATCTCGACCCCTAGCAGTAATCATCTGCTTGGGGCAGGCGTCTCGGAGAGGCAGGCCTCAGAGATAACCCTCCAGTGGGAGACATTCCACTGAAGGGAGAAAGGTCAGACAGGCAAGGGTTCAGCCAGGGGCGTACCTAGGTAATATAGAGCCTATGGCAAACACTGAAATTGCGCCCCCCCCCCTCCTCTGTCACCCTCTAAATACAGCATCCTTTCTCACGAACATGTGTTACTATGGTTGCCTGTGTTTTTAAGGTTCGGGATATTGCTGAAGTTACTTTTTTGGAAATAGGTCTTCCTATTCCCTCTCTGTCCACTTTCCTAACACTAAGACAAATGCACCCTACATAAAATGAAGTAGCCCTAGATAACAGAATTAATCTGATTTGAGGGGAGGCACAGCACAGCAAAAGGCATAGTGGTGCAGCACAGGAGCAGGCATTGCGCCCATGGTGCTGTGGCGCCCATGGCATGAGCCATGCCTGCACCTCTCTAGATACGCCTCTGGGTTCAGCAACAGAGATGACGGCAGCAGTACAGGAACGGAAGGCAGAAGAGTAATCGGAAATCAGGCAGAGGTCGGCAACAAGAATCAGATAGGCAAAGGTACAATAACGTAGAGCGAGAGAGTGGTCAAGGATAGCCGAAGTCAAAACACAGATACAATATCAAAATACAATCCTAACTAAGGTGTGAAATCCTTAGTATCAACACCAGGGCACTAAGCTAAGGTCTGAGCGCTAACACAAGTGTATTCACGACAGCAGACAAGGAGCAACTGACAGACAGCTCCTTTTATGCTGGGGAACGCTCTAGCACCGTCCCCCAGCCGCCCAGCCAATCCCCAGCACTGCTGGAGTCAGCTGACCAGCCTGGTCAGCTGACTCCCCTTCGGGAACGATAATGTTCCTGTCTCCTCGCGCGCGTGCATTACCCGGAGACACTGAGCCGGCGAGAGGGCGGGGAACCCTCTGGGCAGCAAGCGTGCGGCTGAGTCCGTCGGACTTACGGAGTCCGCCGCCTGCCCCATTGCCCCCGCCGGCAGCAGAGCGGAATCCCCCTGGGATGCGGAGTCCGCCGCCACGTGTGTGCTGGCGGCGGCTCCGTCATCCCTTACAGTTTGTTAAAAATAATCCAACAATTATATTAGTTACTAGCTGATTACCCAGCATTGCCCGGGAATGTATTTGGCTGGTGTTGGCTCCGCCCACTTTTCTAACCCTAACACACAATGACTCAATGACTTAGTGTAATGAATAGTGAAATGGAAGCTGCGGTGAATGGCGTTACCACCGCGGCTGCTTCTGGTTCTCTGCCTGACAGTTTCCCTGCACCTCGGGCGTCTAGCACGCCGATGACAGGTGTCTCTGCTGCTCACAGGGGGTGCACTAGCGCGTGCGCGCGCTCACTGTCAGGATCTTTATGCCAGGAGGAGGCGCGTCAGCTGACTGGCTGGTCGGCTGACGTCAGAGGGCACGCTCGCCGCTTCTGATTGGTTGAGTGCGGTGGGAGTGCCTCGGGGGTCTCCTCCGCTTCTTAAGCACGGCGGATTCAGTGGCAACTTGTCTGCTGTTGCGATCACTTCGTGTTAGCGCTCAGACCTTAGTTAGATCCGGTGTGCTTTGATCCGGGAGGAAACCGGGGATTTCACACAGTGTTAGGATTTGTGCATTATACTGTTTATTATCTGTGTATGACTCTGCTTCGTTCTGACTATTCTTACTCTCATCGATTCTGTACCTTTGCCCATCTGATCTTGTTGCCAACCCTTCCTGAATCTCGTTACATCCCTCTGCTCAGTGATTCTGTACTTTAGCCCATCTGATATTGTTGCCGACTCTGCCTGTTAACCGTTTTCTCTCTGCCTTCCGATTCTGTACTATATCTGCCTGTCTGTTGCCTACTCGATTAGTCTGACCATTCTACTCACCAGTGAGCCCTCGTCACCGGTGAGGTGTTTACTGTAATAAGACAATATTTGTATTATTGGTGATTCTGCAGATCACCATATAATCAGATATAGTGTCTGTATTATTCGGTGATACTGCAGATCACCAAATAATCAGAACGTTGTACTTGCTAACACCAATTGTTACAGAACAGCAGACCAGAAAATGTCTATGGAGACACTGTGCAGTCAGGTTGAACTTTTGACCACGTTAACGGCCTAACCAACACAGTCAACGCTCAACAAACACAGATCAACCAGTTGTCTGAGGTGGTGCGCACCCTTCAGGCAACGAATGCACCAGTGCCATCCCCTGTTGTTATGGAGCCCAGGATACCTCTCCCTGAAAAGTTTTCAGGGCACAGGTCTGATTTTCAGAATTTCAGAAATCGCTGCCTGTCGTATTTTGAGTTACGACCTACGTCATCAGGGTCTGAGAGTCAGAGAGTGACTTTTATCAAAACTTTATTATCTGGGGATTCACAGACATGGGCTTACAGTCTCCCTACTGGTCATCAGGCTTTGACGTCTGTTCAGGAATTTTTTTAAACCATGGCGATTATATTTGACGATCCCGATTTAGCAGTTACGGCTGAGAGGAAACTCAAAACCCTCAGGCAGTGGCATAACACCGTTGAGATGTATGCTGCAGAATTTAGAAGGTGGGCTGTGTCGGCTAGATGGGGACAGTTTGCCTTATTGGATTGTTTTTTAACGGGATTATCTGATGCGGTTGCTGATCTTATGTTAAGTCATCCAGAACCTAAGACTACTGATGATGCAATCTCATTAGCAGTTAAAATAGATCGCCGAGTTCGTTACCAAAGACAAACTCATGGTAGATTCTCGGGGAGACCCGTCCCTATCACCTCTCCTTCTCCATCTCCTTCTTTTCCTCAGGACGAGCCAATGCAGATCGGGCATTCCAAATTGTCTGAGGTAGAGAAAAATCGGAGACGAATGGAGAGGCTCTGCTTATACTGTGCGGAGAAGGGCCATGTGAATTTGAATTGCCCCAAGAAGGCGGAAAACTCTGCCGCCTAGGTGTAGCTAGAGGTACTACCCTAGGCGAGCCTGTGTTACCTCTAAATGAGAATCGTCTACTGCTCCCATGTTCTATTACCTGGGAAGATCGAGTTTCATCTACCCAGGCATTCATAGATTCGGGCTCAGCAGCCAATTTTATAGACTATGATTTCGCTATGAGGTTGGGAGTTCCCATTGTTTTTTTGAACAGACAGATTTTTGTTACTGCAGTGGATGACTCTCCACTTCAGGGGAAACAACCTCTGTCCCAGACTCCTGTACTGTTATGTCAAGTGGGGGTACTTCATAAGGACCAAATACAGTTTTTTGTGCTCAAAATGGCCACTTCCACAGTGATCCTTGGTATGCCATGGTTGCAAAAGCACTCCCCTCAGATTGACTGGAGTTCCGGGCAGCTATTAAGCTGGTCCTCCTTCTGTCATCATCATTGTTTGGAGAAAGTTGCTGTTTGCGTTACCAAGGTTCAAATGGAAGGATTGCCTGCACCATACACAGAATTCATTGATGTCTTTTGTCCTAAAGCAGGGGACAAACTTCCTCCGCATAGAAGTTTTGACTGCCCTATTGAGTTAAGACCAGGTTGTATGCCCCCTAAAGGCCATTTGTATAACTTATCTGGTCCTGAAAAACTTGCTATGCATGATTACATTAAAGAAAACTTGGCCAAGGGGTTCATCCGTCCTTTAAAGTCTCCGGCCCGAGCAGGATTCTTTTTTGTACAAAAGAAGGACGGTGGGCTCCGGCCATGTATTGATTACAGAGGACTAAACAAGATTACTGTAAAACATCATTATCCACTCCCTTTAATCGATGATTTGTTTTCCCAGGTTACTAATGCAGGTATCTTCTCTAAACTCGACCTTAGAGGAGCATACAACCTGATACGCATAAGGGAGGGTGACGAATGGAAGACGGCATTCAACACACCCAACGGGCACTACGAGTATCTAGTCATGCCCTTCGGGTTGTGTAACACTCCCGCCGTCTTCCAGGAGTTGATCAATGAGGTCTTCAGGGAAGTCCTAGGGCGGTTCGTCCTTGTTTATCTGGACGACATACTTATTTTCTCACCCAATTTGGCTGAACACAGGGAGCATGTAAAGTTTGTTTTAAGGAAACCTGACTGCCCGCAGCTGCATCTCCAGAGAATGTTACAGTACCCCCCCTTGAGGCGTGGACTCCGGACACGGTCTACCTGGTTTCTCAGGATGTAATTCATGAAACTTTTCCTTAAGTTCCTCCGCATGCATGCGATGCCCCGGTACCCAAGAACTCTCCTCAGGCCCATACCCCTTCCAGTGAACAAGGTACTGTATGGAGTTCTGCACCCACAGAGAGTCCAAAATTTGCTCTATCTCAAACTCAGGTTCCCCATCAATCACCACAGGGGGGGGAGAGGAATCTACATGCACAGCAGGTTTCAATACAGACACATGGAATGACTTAAAGAGGAACTCCAGTGAAAATAATGTAGTAAAAAAAGTGCTTCATTTTTTACCATAATTATGTATAAATGATTTAGTCAGTGTTTGCTCATTGTAAAATCTTTCCTCTCCCAGATTCACATTCTGACATTTATTACATGGAGACATTGTTACTGTGGGCAGGTTATTTAGCTGTTTCTAGCTGCTCTGGCTGTTAGACAGCTAATAACAGCTGTTTCCTGTCTCTGAACATTGTTACATTGTGGCTGTTTGCCAGGAGTACCGCGGTCTTCAGAGGTTCTTGTGGGAGGGATTTCAGCACAAAATCAGTCACACAGCGCCCCCTGATGGTCTGTTTGTGAAAATCATTGTCTTTCTCATGTAAAATGGGGTATCAGCTACTGATTGGGAAAAAGTTCAATTCTTGGTTGGAGTTTCTCTTTAACACCTCTCATACTGTAAGGTAGAGAAATGACATATGTGACACTATTAATCTTTTTAGACACGGGGTATGGACCTATAAATCTGGGGCTCAATTTCGCAGAGGGCTGCTTTAAAGCCAAATGCCGGGTAGAAACCCACACCATGTCACCTGGTGCAAATTCCCATTCCACAGACCGTCTCTTATCTGTCTGTTTTTTCTGGGTCTGAAAGGCCTTTCCTAGGTTTCTTTTGACCATACTCCAAATCTCCTTCAAAGCCCCCTGCCACTCTTCCAGGGCAGGGAAAGGAGACGACACTACTGGCAGTGGAGAGAATTTGGGCGATCTCCCTGTTACTACCTGGAACGGGGAGAAACCTGAAGAGGCGCTCTTTAAGTTATTATGTGCAAATTCTGCGAATGGCAGAAATTTCACCCAATCCAACTGGGCATCTGTCACATAGCACCTTAGGAACTGCTCAAGGGACTGGTTAACCCTTTCAGTTTGCCCATTAGTCTGTGGGTGGTAGCCGGAGGAAAATGATAGGTTCATACCTAGATGATGACAGAACGCCCTCCAGAACTTGGAGACGAACTGGACTCCCCTATCTGACACCACATTCTCCGGGATACCATGCAACCGGAAAATGTGGTGAATGAAGAGTTCTGCCAGTTCCTGAGCAGAGGGGAGTCCGTCCAGAGGGATAAAATGGGCCATCTTACTGAACCTATCGACTAACACCCAAATGACTGTTTTCCCCTCAGATCTGGGCAGCTCACCCACAAAGTCCATGGACAGATGGGTCCATGGTTGATCAGGCACTGGTAGCGACTGTAGAGTACCCACAGGAGCACGCCTGGACGGCTTACTCCTGGCACACACAGAACAATCTCCGACAAACTCCTTACAATCAGACACAATGGATGGCCCCTAAACACACTTGTCCAGCAGCTCCTGCGTTCTGGCAACCCCTGGATGCCCTGCGTTCTTATGAGAATGGAAGACCTGAAGAATCTTTAATCGAAACTGTAGTGGTACAAAGAGAATCCCATCCGGTTTCCCTTCAGGAACCTCCTGCTGATAAGGATTCAGAGTATAAGCCCAATCCTCCCAAGTCTCAGTAGCAGCAAGAATCACTTTCTCGGGAAGGATGCCTTCAGGGGTCGAGGGCTGTATTGTCTCGGGTTCAAAACATCTGGATAATGCATCTGCCTTAACCACCCTGGCGTTCTATTAAGATCGCCAGGGTGGCTGCGGGAGGGTTTTTTTTAAATAAAAAAAAAACTATTTCATGCAGCCAACTGAAAGTTGGCTGCATGAAAGCCCACTAGAGGGCGCTCCGGAGGCGTTCTTCTGATCGCCTCCGGCGGCCAAAAGTAACACAGAAGGCCGCAATGAGCGGCCTTCCGTGTTTTGCTTACTTCGCCGCCATGGCGACGAGCGGAGTGACGTCATGGACGTCAGCCGCCAGGCCGGAACTATTTGTTCCGGCTGCGCAGGGCTCAGGCGGCTGGGGGGACCCTCTTTCGCTGCTGCTTGCGGCGGATCGCCGCAGAGCGGCGGCGATCAGGCAGCACACGCGGCTGGCAAAGTGCTGGCTGCGTGTGCTGCACTTTATTTCATTAAAATCGGCCCAGCAGGGCCTGAGCGGCACCCTCTGGCGGTAATGGACGAGCTGAGCTCGTCCATACCGCTAAGGTGGTTAATGAATCTGAATCTCGTGAAAAACGGACCAACGGGCTTGTCTGGGACTGAGATGTTTGGCCCCTTCAATATACTTTAAGTTCTTGTGATCGGTATAGACAGTTATAGTATGTTCAGCCCCCTCGAGCCAATGTCGCCATTCCTCAAACGCAAGTTTGATGGCCAACAGTTCTCGATTCCCAATATCATAACTTCTCTCGGCGGGTGAAAACTTCCTAGAGAAAAACGCACATAGGTGCAACCTGCCCTGCAGACCAGAGTGCTGAGACAATACAGCCCCAACCCCGATCTCTGATCCACATGGCTCAAAATGGGGGCGAAGTGATGAGAATGCAGACTGTGCTTCTGCTGACCAATTGTAGGTATCTGTCCTTCTGGTGCTATGCACTCCACTGCGCGCTCCTCCAGAGACCTATAAAACATCTCCACATAGTGTGATACTGTATAACCATTCAATGATCAAATATTCCACAGTGCGGGTGCGAGTGATAACCGTGTCCACACATGATCCCCACTACCCTAGAGGTCAAAAAGGCTCACCAGATGTAAACCACCGTGATTCAGGTGGCAATCTCACATTCATTAATATGTATCACTCAGAGCATCAGTGATCATATCCAGTTCCAGTAAAAAATCCTTTAATAAAAGCATAAAACAAAATCATCGCGCAGCATGTCAATCCAATGATGAATACACACTGCGCCTCTCGCGCACTTGGGTAACTTACAGACTCACTTTAGGGAGCCTGAATAGCGGGACGCCGCAGAGAGGCTATTGGAGACGCGTCTGATGCTGGAGAGACTTGCCGCTATGACTCGCTACTCTATCCCTAAAGGGAGTCTGTAAGTTACCCAAGTGCGCGAGAGGCGCAGTGTGTATTCATCATTGGATTGACATGCTGCGCGATGATTTTGTTTTTTAAATTGTCTATTTACAGAGAGATTTCTCCCACCCAGCATGGGTATGTGTAAAAATACACCCCAAAACACATTATACTACTTTTCCTGAGTACGGAGGTACCACATGTGTGACACTTTTTTGCAGCCTAGGTGCGCTAAGGGGCCCAACGTCCTATTCACAGGTCATTTTGAGGAATTTGTTTTCTAGACTACTCCTCACGGTTTAGGGCCCCTAAAATGCCAGGGCAGTATAGGAACCCCACAAGTGACCCCATTTTAGAAAGAAGACACCCCAAGGTATTCCGTTAGGTGTATGGCGAGTTCATAGAAGATTTTATTTTTTGTCACAAGTTAGTGAAAAATGACACTTTGTGAAAAAAAAAATTAAAAAAACAATTTCCGCTAACTTTTGACAAAAAATAAAATCTTCTATGAACTCGTCATACACCTAACAGAATACATTGGGGTGTCTTTTTTCTAAAATGGGGTCACTTTGTGCGGTTCCTATACCGCCCTGGCATTTTACGGGCCCAAAACCGTGAGTAGTCTGGAAACCAAATGTCTCAAAATGACTGTTCAGGGGTATAAGCATCTGCAAATTTTGATGACAGGTGGTCAATGAGGTGGCGAATTTTGTGGAACCGGTCATATGCAGGGTGGCCTTTTAGAAGACAGGTTGTATTGGGCCTGATCTGATGGATAGGAGTGCTAGGGGGGTGACAGGAGGTGATTGATGGGTGTCTCAGGGGGTGGTTAGAGGGGAAAATAGATGCAGTCAATGCACTGGGGAGGTGATCGGAAGGGGGTCTGAGGGGGATCTGAGGGTTTGGCCGAGTGATCAGGAGCCCACACGGGGCAAATTAGGGCCTGATCTGATGGGTAGGTGTGCTAGGGGGTGACAGGAGGTGATTGATGGGTGTCTCAAGGTGTGATTAGAGGGGGGAATAGATGCAAGCAATGCACTGGCGAGGTGATCAGGGCTGGGGCCTGAGGGCATTCTGAGGGTGTGGGTGGGTGATTGAGTGCCCTAGGGGCAGATAGGGGTCTAATCTGATAGGTAGCAGTGACAGGGGGTGATTGATGGGTGGCAGTGACAGGGGGTGATTGATGGGTGGCAGTGACAGGGGGTGATTGATGGATGATTGACAAGTGATTGACAGGTGATCAGTGGGTTATTACAGGGAAGAACAGATGTAAATATTGCACTGGCGAATTGATAAGGGGGGGTCTGAGGGCAATCTGAGCGTGTAGGCGGGTGATTGGGTGCCCGCAAGGGGCAGATTAGGGTCTGATCTGATGGGTAACTGTGACAGGTGGTGATAGGGGGTGATTGATGGGTGATTGATGGGTAATTAGTGGGTGTTTAGGGTAGAGAACAGATGTAAACACTGCACTTGGGAGGTGATCTGACGTTGGATCTGCAGGCGATCTATTGGTGTGGGTGGGTGATCAGATTGCCCGCAAGGAGCAGGTTAGGGGCTGATTGATGGGTGGCAGTGACAGGGGGTGATTGATGGGTGATTGATGGGTGATTGACAGGTGATCAGGGGGATAGATGCATACAGTACACAGGGGGGGGGGTCTGGGGAGAATCTGAGGGGTGTGGGGGGGTGATCAGGAGGGGGCAGGGGGCAGGGGGGGGATAAAAAAAATAGCGTTGACAGATAGTGACAGGGAGTGATTGATGGGTGATTAGGGGCAAACAGGGGTCTGGGGGGTGGGCAGGGGGGGGGGTCTGAGGGGTGCTGTGGGTGATCTGGGGCGGGGGGGGGGGGAGAAATCAGTGTGCTTGGGTGCGACATAGGGTGGCTGCAGCCTGCCCTGGTGGTCCCTCGGACATTGGGACCACCAGGGCAGGAGGCAGCCTGTATAATACACTTTGTAAACATTACAAAGTGTATTATACACTTTGTATGCGGCGATCCGGATGCTAGTAACCCGCCAGCGCTTCCGAATGGCCGGCGGGTTACAGCGCGAGGTGGGCGGAGCCAGTCCCCTGCGGCCGATCGCGTCACGAATGACGCGATCGCGCCGCCCATGCCCCTACAAGGACCGCCGCCATTTGTCAATACGGCGGTCCTTGCGGGGTCCACTTCCCGGCCGCCAATTGTCTATATGGCAGTCGGGAAGTGGTTAATCAACTCCTGGAAGACGGCGGGTGCGTTGCACAACCCGAAGGGCATCACAAGGTACTCGTAGTGCCCATCGGGTGTGTTGAATGCAGTCTTCCACTCGTCACCCTCTCTTATGCGAATCAGGTTGTATGCCCCTCTGAGATCGAGTTCAGTGAAGACACCCGCATCAGTAATCTGAGAGAACAAGTCATCAATCAGAGGGAGAGGATAACGATTTTTCACAGTAATTTTGTTCAACTCTCTGTAATCAATACATGGCCGAAGGCCACCGTCCTTTTTCTGTACAAAAAAGAAACCTGCCCCGGCCGGGGACCTAGATGGACGGATGAAACCTTTGGCTAAATTTTCTTTCATATACTCCTGCATGGCAAGTTTCTCAGGCCCAGAAAGGTTATATAAATGGCCTCTAGGGGGCATACAACCTGATGTTAAAGAGACTCCGTAACAAAAATTGCATCCTGTTTTTTATCATCCTACAAGTTCCAAAAGCTATTCTAATGTGTTCTGGCTTACTGCAGCACGTTCTACTATCACCATCTCTGTAATAAATCAACCTATCTCTCTCTTGTCAGACTTGTCAGCCTGTGTCTGGAAGGCTGCCAAGTTCTTCAGTGTTGTGGTTCTGCTATGAACTCCCCCAACCAGGCCCCTCTCTGCACACTGCCTGCGTGATATTTAGATTAGTGCAGCTTCTCTCTGTTCTATTATCTTTTACAAGCTGGATAAATCCTCCTCTGAGCTGGCTGGGCTTTCACATACTGAGGAATTACATACAGGCACAGCTGTCTGCACTCTGCAGGAAGAAATAGCCTGACACTTCAGTGGAAGATAGCTGCAGGGGGAAAGAAACACACAAATGATCTCTTGAGATTCAAAAGGATGGCTGTATACAGCCTGCTTGTGAATGGATGTATTTTCTATGTGTGGACATACTGTACATCAATCTACCTCCTGTTTTGGTGGCCATTTTGTTTGTTTATAAACAAACTTTTTAAAACTGTTTTTAACCACTTTTAATGCGGCGAGGAGCGACGAAATTGTGACAGAGGGTAATAGGAGATGTCCCCTAACGCACTGGTATGTTTACTTTTGTGCGATTTTAACAATACAGATTCTCTTTAAGTCAATGGGGCAGTCAAAACTTCGATGAGGAGGAAGTTTGTCTGCCGCCTTGGGACAGAAAACATCAGCAAAGTCAGAATACTGAATAGGCAACCCTTCCACTTGAACCTTGGTAGCACATACTGTGACTTTCTCCATACAATGATGATGGCAATAGGAGGACCAGCTTAACAATTGCCTGGAACTCCAGTCGATCTGAGGGGAATATTTTTGAAGCCACGACATACCAAGGATCACAGTGGAGGTAGCCATCTTAAGTACAAAGAACTGTATCTGTTCTTTATGCAAAGCCCCTATCTGACACAATAATACAGGAGTGTGAGAAAGAGGTTGTTTGCCCTGCAGTGGTGAATCATCCACTGCAGTAACAACAATCTGACGTCCCAAGAAAAGAAGAGGAAAACCAAACTTAACAGCAAAATCATAATCCATAAAATTTGCTGCGGAACCCGAGTCTATAAAGGCCTGGGTAGACCGGACTTGATCTTCCCAGGTAACAGAACACGGGAGAAGTAAGCGACAATTCTTTAGAGGTAATACTGAATCGCCTAGGGTAGTACCTCCAGCTACACCTAGGCGATAGAGTTTTCTGCCTTCCTGGGACAGGTTTGTACCACATGACCCTTCTCTGCACAGTACAGGCAGAGTCTCTCAGTACGTCTCCCGTTTTTCTCAACCTCAGAGAGCTTGGAATGTTCGATTTGCATCGGTTCATCCTGAGGAGGAGAAGGAGGGGCAGGAGCAGAGAAGGGGACAGTAGAAGGTCTTCCTAGCCCTCTACTTCGAGTCTGCCTTTGATAACGAAGTCGACGATCAATTTTGACAGCTAAAGAGATCGCCTCATCTACTGTCTTAGGTTCTGGGTGGCTTAACATCAGATCAGCAACAGCATCAGATAACCCCGATAAAAAAAAAGTCTAAAAAAGCATACTGCCCCATCTGGCTGACACCGCCCACTTTCTAAATTCAGCAGCGTATGTTTCAACAGTGTTATGCCCTTGTCGGAGAGTTTTGAGTTTCGTCTCTGAAGTCATATTCAGGCAGAGTCAGCAACAGAATCAGATGGGCTAAAGTACAGAATCGATAAGCGAAAGCGAAGTCAGAAGAGAGCCAGAGTCATACACAGGTAATCAAGCAATATAATAACAGTAGTAATAATAAATCCTAGTCTTGTGTGAAATCCCTGGTTTCCTCCCAGATCAAAGCACACCGGATCTATCTAAGTTCTGAGTGCTAACACAAAGCATTCACAACAGCAGACAGTTTGCAAGTGACTCCAGAAGGTTAAGAAGTGGAGGAGACCCCTCGGCCACGCCCACACCCATCAGCCAATCGGAAACGCCGAGAGTCTCCTCTGACGTCAGCCGACCGGCAGGTCAGCTGACGCGCCTCCTCCCCGCATAAAGGTCCTGTCTGTGTGCGCGCGCGTGACAAAGCCACCCTATGAGCCACTGACAATCCCCTCCTCGGCGTGCTAGACGCCGGAGGGACGGGAGAAACGCCCGACAGAGAAACCGAAGCAGCTGCTGGGGTATCCTGACTGCCCGCAGCTGCATCTCCAGAGAATGTTACATATATATTTTTTTTTTTTCAAGACTAACTAGGCTTTCATTGTATGGCATTTTTTCCCTCAAACAATTTAGTTTTCTATGCATTTTAATAGAAAAAAAGATGAAGAAAATAGAGAAAAAACATTATTTCTCAGTTTTACCCTTTAAAGTTTAAACATAAAAAGTGCTATTGTAGATTAAAAACACAACTTTTGTTTGGCTAGTTCTACTGTTTATCACTAAACTTAAATTACGTTCCCGTTACAATGTATGGTGAAGATATTTGATTCTGAAATAATGCTACAGTGTGTATTTTTTTACTATGAACTGAGCAAATAAAAGTATTTGTAATGGTAAAAATCTTTACGCTTTCACCAATTGGTGCTGCAGCAGATAGTCCCGGAGGTTATGCACAGCTGTGCTTCAGCTACACGACTTATATCTATGTCTTTATGGCTTAGATGAAGTCACAGAGGACGTAGATATACTGTAATGGTGGAAAAGTGGTTAAGTACGGTATATACAGATATTAAAGGTACTGAAGGTATAGTTTTGCTGCATGTGCTGAAGAACACATAATGTTACACTGAAAATCTTATTGGAGTGTACTCCTCCTCCAATTTACCCTTAACATTTTTTACTCAGTTACACTGAAAATCTATTTTAGACTTTATAACTAATCCTTGCAGTCCTAAATATTGCAAAAAATTATGAAGCATAAAAGAATACATACTGTGCTGTAGTTGTGTAGCGGGGCTGTGGTGTTCTAACTTTAGTAAAAGGTCTGAAGACTACATTGGGATCGTCAATGTCTTCTGTATTCACGGAACCAGTGAAACCACTGTTATGATGAAATACAATAATCAATAAGATGCAATAATCATTACTAGATACAAAAACAAAACAAATATTTCCCCCCAAATGACCTGGATATGTATTTAATATTCAGGTCTTTATTAATTTGAAGGTGAGGAGGTTAAGGTTTGCATTTGCATTATCTAGTCTGCATTAGGCTGGGTTCGTATTGGATGGATGAAAAACTGATCCCGTAAAAACTGATCCATTTTCGGTTTCAAACACATGAGTTTGTTAGGTTGGAAATCAGTTTTTCACCTGTATTTACGTTCTGTGTCATGTCACAACCCGCTTGGTATACCTGGTGCTGTCACATATGCAGTGCAATAATACGTGCATAATTACATAGTTTCCAGCATAAAGCTGCTTTGTAAATCAATACTATAGACTCTAGGACTTAAATGTACCACAGTGAGCAAGAATATTGGAAATGTATTTTAAGTTTCTGCTTTTTATTTCCTGCACATGATTGGATGCTGGGAGGCAACACAGATTCACATGAATGCTCTTTCCTGAACAGCTCATTTAATATATCACTCCTATTAAACAGTAATATCATAAAATGAATAGGCCATAGAGGACGAAATATGTACAAAAAAGTAGGCAACATCTGCTCCTGCATTTCTGTTATAAAATGTTTCTTACCAATAACCTGGAATATGATCCATATGAGGGTATGGAGATACGCTGCAGGAGAAAAATAATTAATTTTGTTATTTCAATAAAATATATTTAGAAAGTATTACACAAGCTTTTGCCAGAACTCCAGCCATCAGTTTTGAAGGACCACTATGAATAAAACTATAAAAATACATATGATTCACAGAGTAAAATATATTGTAAACTACTTTATTTTCTATGCAGCTGTGAATTACAGACAATATTATTAATCTGATGGCTCTGAATAGGTTTTGGACTAATATATCTCCTCATGGTGGATTCTCAAGGTTTCCTTTACTTTTAAAAGAACTCTCTGAATGGTCACAAAGTCACAATCCAACTGCCAGAATAGTGTACATGGGAGTAGGTAGGCGGGTCATTATTTTAATATAGGTCCTTGTCAGAGGGTACCTTAGGAAACATTGGCAATCCCTAAAGCAGGAGATTTACTAGTCCAAAACCTGTTATTAAGAGGTTCAGAGTCATCAGATTAAGGCCTCTTTTCCATGGACGTCTGAACTGTTCATTTATCAAGCAGTTCAGTGTCCAATCTGCCACCCACGGCTGCCATTCAGGTGCAATTAAAATGCAGCCAAATGCCAGACATTGTAACACTGCTGTTTTCACTTGGCTACCAAGATAAAATATTATTGCACATTTGCTGAAGTTGCAATAGTCAAAGCACTGCAATAAAAGTATGATGATGTGACATATCAACAATCAGACTTACAATGTAAGAGGTTTCTTCTGACCATGAAACAACCTTGTCTGAAATCTATCCCATATTCCACCTGCAACCTGAAAAACATTAAGTAAAAATAATTAAGGATGAAAAAGTGAAAACAAACAAAACTAGACATATGTGTAATTTGTTCTGAACTGATTTTCCTGTCAAAATTCCTAGAACCAATATAGCCATGAATCAGTGAAGTAGTCTGTCACCCCTTGGACCCAAGGGTGTAGCCATTGCCATAGCAGCTGCTATGGGGCCACGGGGCATAGGGGGCCCAGGAGGTAGTTAATGTATGAGGTAGTTAATGTATTCACTATTAACTTTCTTGTGTTTCTCCACTTTAGTAAAAGGTCTGAAGACTACATTGGGATTATCAGTAACTTGGACTTGCTCAAATAACTCGTATCCATAGGGTAGGGGCAGGTGGCATTGCTTAAGAGTGCCTACAACGGAGGGCCCCATTAAAGTTTTGCTATGGGGCCCCATGATCTCTACTTATGCCACTGCTTTTACACAGCTTTCACCAACATCAGTTGCAGGGTCAACACAAAATCCTAACATACTTTCATTCTCTTCAAAAGTTTTGGAATAGTACTCTGTGGAGTGTGGACTGATGACTTAACATCAAATGTTTGGAAGATGTGGATACTGTTTAATCTGGCGGAGAGCCAATAATGATTACCACAGAAAAAACATTAAGCTCACATGGTTAGTATGCTGAAGATAGAGTGATAGTGCAGGGATGCTTTGATTCTCCAGATCCTGGGCAACTAACCATATTTAAGAGAAGAATGATTTCAGCCCTCTATCACAATCTACTGAATAAGATTGCCCAACCAACAGTCCATTTTCTTTCTTTTTTTTTTTTTTTTTGTCGTGAATAGGGAAAAGTTAATGCTATCAGGTAGGAGCCAAGTACTTTTATCATGACTATATACGTAGTTTACAGCAAAATGTCCATACAAAAGTACCACTATTTCGCTCCATAAGGCACACTTTTTCTCCCCCAAAAGTGAGGTGAAAAAGTCTCTGTGTCTGCTGCCTCTCTGAAGGGAGCCAGGTCACTCTGTCTCACCCTAGGAGCTCCCAGTGACTTTTCCCACCCCCCGGAGCACCCAGTGACTTATCCCTACACCCAGGAGCACTCAGTTACTTCTCTCTCTCACAGAGATATCTCCCCACCGTCAGGAGCACGCAATGACTCCCCCCCCCCCCCCGAGCACCCAGTGATTTCTCCCTCTCACAGCACCCAATAACTTCTCCCTCTCACAGCACCCAGTGACTACTCCCTCCCTTAGCACTCAGTAGCTTTTCCCTCTCTTAGCACCAAAGTGACTTTCCCCACCCCCAGTACCCAGTAACCTCTCCCCACCTCCAGCAGTACCCAGTGACTTCTCACCAGCACCCAGTGACTTCCTCACACCCACTGCAGCACCCAGTGACCTCCCCCACCCTTAGGAGCACCCAGTGACCTCTCCCTACCATCACCAGCACCCAGTGACTTCCCCACACACACAGCAGCACCAAATAGCCTCTCCCTCAGCAGCACCTAGTGACCTCTCCCAACCTTCAGGAGCACCCAATGACCTCTGCCCACCACCAGCAGCATTATTATTATGTATTGCACTGTCAGCTTCTGCAGCACTTCACAAAGTGCAAAGTCATGTCACTGACTGTCCTCAGAGGAGCTCACAATATAATCCTACCATAGTCATAGTCTAATGTCCTACCATATTATTATTATTATTTACTGTATACAGCACTGACATCGTCTGCAGCACTTTACAGAGTATGTAATCATGTCTTGCTTCATAAGTGGGACATGATACCTAATCTTGAAATGTGAGGGATATGGTATCTTCATGTGTTCTTTGTGGGTACAATATCTGCACCTTTTCTGTGGGGGACATGATTCCCAAGCTTATTCTGTGATCTCTGTTAATTTTATTTGAAGGACATGGTGGCAAAATGTATTATACAGTGCATGGTTTATCTTTTATGGAGTGGGGGTGACTCGGGTTTTCTTGCGTGGAGTGACAAGGACAGAAATGGCCCTGAGCACAGCAGGAGCAGAGACATATAGAGCTGTATATAAACTGCAGAGGGGAGATAACTGCAAGTGCTGGGAGGTAGGATGTGCGTCTGTATGTGCAGTGTGTGTATGTGTAATGAGTGTGCAAAGTATGAAGTCAATTTGGTTGTCCTCCTTTGTTACATTTTCCAAGACCAAACTTTCCTGTATGTCTTTCTTTTTCACTGCTAACTTCAACATTCCAGTCACCTATGATGTATGTAATGTCTTTCTTGGGTGATATGTCCAGTAGCTGTTGCAAATCATATTAAAACTGTTCCACTTCTATCTCATCAGCTTCCATTGCTGGAGCATAAACTTGAATCACTGTAATGTTAAATAGTTTGATTAAGGAGGGACAACGTCCGAAACATGTCAGCATGTGGTGTTTTTGGATTTAGCTTGTCAAATGCCACAATGAATAAAGCATTTTTTTATCGTTATCCCATATTGTGCGGACTACACCTTCTGTCTCTGCTACTGTGGGCCGGAACAGTGCGGTTCCTGCACTGACGGTGGGTTCGAGGTTTAGAGCGGACTAGCACCTACTTTTGCTACGATTTTGTTGAATGGTTTGCCTTGAAATCTAACTGAGCTCATTCTGTCACTTTTTGGATTGTAAACAAGAACCAATGTTGACACCTTTTTATAATGATGATAATAGTGGCTACTACATTTCTTAATTGAGTATCCTGTCCACAATAGGACATCTGATGTATATCTGATGTAAAATGACCAGTGCCAGTCCATTGTAGTTCACTTACTCCCAGGATTTCAACGTTTAACCTTGCCATCTCATCTTTGATCGTGTCCAACTTTCCTTTATTCATAGATCTTATGTTCCAAGTTCTGATGGTATATTGTCTTTTGCAGCATTTGAATATACTTTTGATACAATCAGGCTTGGGATGTTTTTTTTCCATCTTATATATACAATGGCCCTTATTCAATTCACCTTTTCTTCTAAGTTTTCTCCTAGGAGATTTTTTCATCTTCTGTTTTGAATTTCAGCACGCAGCAATTGAAAAAGTCCCCAAAAGTAGGTGAAAGGTATCACCTTTGAGAAAGCTTGAATTGAATAAGGCCCATTGTTTATATAAGATGGGAAAACATCTCAGGCCTGATTCATATACAACAATCAATTGTGTTTAAGACTGATGATCGGTTGATTCATGTGAATAGGAATGTATATGATATAATTACACTTCACTGCCAGACAATGTTAACTTGTGTTAATGTGAGAAGGAAGTAATTTTAGCACCTTTTAATCATCTCAATGTTCTTTTCATTTGGTTCAATTAATGTCTTAGATATGAGGGGGTATTGTTGTTATCTTCTATTTTACCCATGTTAAAGGACATATGACTAATCTCAGAATGGTGTTAGTACCAATAACTTTTATCCTGCCACCTCTTTACATTTATTTTTTTTAGAGTAAAAAAAACAAACAAACAAAAACAAAACAGCAATGCGCCCCTTCCAAGCCTCTCTTAATCCTAAGTCCCCTGCAGACTGGTATTGCCAGAACAGCTGAGCTAGCTGGGGGAGGGATAGAGGGCGTAAGAATCTTTAACCCAACTTGCAACGAGCCCCTCGTCCATGTCTTGATCATGCTTTTATCATGTAGTGAGTGTATTTTCAATAATACCCTCTCAGGTAAATAGTTAAATAGTTACAGCAAAGAGGCACTGTAGTTAAATATAGCAGAATGCAGTAAATCATTTAAGATACCCACTTTTACTTAAATTTTCCTGTTTTCAGCATTTAGAACGCTACCTATATCTATATATTACTGTATATTGGTATGCAGCTCTGCCCTCCCAGTGATGCTTAGCTTAGGCTGTTTAAAAATAGGCATGCACTTAAATTACAATTGCCAACACTTGGGGGGTTGTGAGAAGAATGCCAGCATGCTGGAAAAATCCCATATTGTAATGGAATTGATCAATTGACGAACTTGTGCCTTGTCTAATGTGTGTGAAAACATGCATTAGATGTAAACCCAATGGTTTTCAATGGTCTGTCATTTCTAATGCATTGTTTGGGCGTTTAGTGTCACAGGGGAATCAAGCCCTTCGCCTTTGTTCATCTTATGTCATTGAATGTATATTTGGGGAAATTAATTTACCAACTGATTGAAGGTTAATTAACAAACATTTACATACTTGCCAAATTTCTGGTTCTGGTTCATATCTCTTCAAGGTAAAATGCTGTGAGATGGGATCCGGCAATCTCTCTAATGTGGACTCGGGGGGTTTTAGCTTTGGTGGCAGTTTAATGTCCCATGGCACATCTTCATAAGATCTGTGTATACACATTTTTTAAAAAAAATGAGATTTTGATATTAATGAAAAGCTCTTTACAGTTGCTCACATTTTTTCAAGTAATCACATTTGCATATATGCTATTAATCCTCATCAAAATGTTTGGAGTAAACATAAATATAAAAAGCTTTTTTCTAAATTACTTATTGAGCATATTCATAAATCATGATAAATCAATATTTATTATTTGGCAGTCACTGGTGACTCGCTGCTGTGCATTATATGTCTTAGAGACAAAGTCAGACAGACTACTAAATAATACATTGGCCCTATAAAGATTTCAGTGTGAATTGCTTTCTCCTTGTCACCTAAGGTAAAGAACTGAACATACGGTATGGATGCTATGATATTCTATAAAAAAATAAAAGTAAAGCTTGCTTGCTCAAAGCATCCACTATACCATTTTCAGGGTAAAATGCTTACTTACAATTTTGTCTGATTTTTGTTTGATTTTTACCTATATAAAAAAACTGTCAATTTTAAATGCGGATATAAATTTAATGTACTGTATATTAAGTTCCTAAAAATAAGATTATGCTGTGTATATGCACACTTCTAATGGTGACCATACATTGAGCATCGATACCTGGTTGATTCCATCATAATGATCAAATCTGACAGAAATCAATGCTGCAATATGGGCCCATGGCCGGTCTCATCCCAAGTGTATGTGTACCCCTCGGGCCCATGGTGAGTGTTGCAGGCTCACCTGTCACACCAGTGTGACTCCTGGCCTTCCCCTGTGCCCGACTTCTTTCTGCATTGCTACCATGAGCACTTATAGCCCATGACACCACTGTGTGCACGGATGTCACTACAAGGGGTACAGGTGAGGAGTCACACCAGCATGACCAGTGAGCCTGCAACTCTCACTATGGGCCGGGGGGGGGGGGGGGGGGGGGTATGGCGGGTTTGATACAAAATGCAGTCACTAGTTTGATGAATATCTGTTCAAATACCACAGCATGTACCAAATTAACAACAAACTCTTTAACATCTACAGATTTCTGTCTGTAAGTCTGTAATCTATAAAAAAAACGAGAAAAAAACAAAAACAAACAAATGGCAATAAATTGACTAAATAAAATAAAAAAGTAACCTCCATGTATGTGCTTACGCAAGTTTTACATTGTGTTTAAATTATCTGAATCCATTCAATAGAAATGATGAAATTATAGTAAAAATCAGGATAAACATTTTTTTATTGGTATGAGCAATCTAAATCATTTGCATATTTTGAATTAATGGTGGCAATTTTCATATGTCTGTATTCATACTGTACACGTGCGTACCTGATAAAACAAAGAGACTACGTATGAGGTAGGTTGTGAGGCCTGGGTGTCCCTGAGCAGGAGGTGACTAAAGGCTCTACGTTTTCATAACTATATTTTACAGACAAGGATATATTAAAATGAAGGGGAAATGTAATATTGTATCTTTAAGAAATATTTCAGAACAACATAAACTTTAGGAACTGATGGCACGCAGAGATTGTTTGATAAATGTTAACCTATACAGTATGTGTAGGGGTTACATTTGTAATATATACAGGTTTAACACAAAATGTAATATCAAGATTTAAAGTGATAATAAGAATATAAATTGCCTATGGAAGAATGGAAGGTTTTAAAACTTTTATTTTTATAGGAAATAACCACAGATTGCCAATCAATTACTCCATAATTCAAGCAGACACTACTTAAATAAAAAGCCTTTTTGTATGGGCTACCAATGAAATAGTCATTTTTTCCTCATGAGGAAGATAATCATTTTGTTAATCACCTGTGAAATTGGTTTCTGAAAGTTCTTCATCACTGAGCTTTTCCCAGCTAAAAATTACATGAAATGTTTTGATACAATTGATTCATGTTTTCCTACCCAGAATTTGAACCTCAATGTGATCTTGAGGACACTTATTTTGTTCACAGGAGTAGGATGGAGAGCGATAGATGATCTTTTCTCATAGAGAGCAGCACACAAAATGCAGCATACCAAGCCTTACTTATGTTTATGTTCCTATTTTTCTTTTAAATATATTTATAGTTGTATGAATACAGATTTGGGAATAGGAACAATGCACAGAGTAATTTATAAAAAGTAATGCAGTAACTGAGCAGTGAAGCAAGGCTTTGCTAATTTCAGCATGAGCAAGGAGGTTCTTATTTTTGCTCTTCTCCTGCACGATTAGATACAGGAAGTGAATACAGTCTCATTTCACTGAACTCCTCCTAATACCTATGGAACAACTAAGTGCCCATCAACCGTAAAATTTTCTTAGATGACCAACTTTCTGATCAGATAAATGCGATTGGAAGGAAAAGATTGAAAATCACTGATTGAGTTCATAAATGAGATGAAAAATTATAACATATCCAATCATTTCAATAAATTAGACCGATTGACCAACGGCAAGAAATCTGATCGATCATATAATCATTTCTTGTTGATCAACAATGTCAACACCCTCTGATTTTTTTTTAAAGATTTTTATTTTTGAAAAAAGTTTTTGTTTAACAATAATAACAAAAAGACACAAAGCGCTTCACATCGCGCCCGATATTTACATGTTTTACAATAACCAGGTGACCAACCAGCGCCACCATGCCAATAATAACAGGACACAATGAATATATCTAGAACCTTTCAGCTATAACAGGTGTTCTATTTTAAAGGAGGATGAGAAATTAGCAGTAAAGTCGCTTCTCTGTAACACATGTCTGCCCCCATGTGTATGATTTAGTAAACCGGAGGAGATTCCACTTAGATTTCAATATTTCTGGTGCACCTGAGGCCCAGAGGGAACATACACTCAGGATACACCCTCCTAAGATTTCCCGGTTCAAGCTATCCAGGTACGTTCATTTCCCTGTTTGAGCTGATTCAAAACAAAGACAATACAAGACAGGACAAAAGACAAGACAAGCACAGTAGGAAGAAAAGAAGAAAAAGAGAAAGAAAGGCCGGCACCAGATGTACAGGGAACCACAGATGCCCGTATAAATTTTTGGTTTCAGAGAGTCTCCATCATATCTTATATACAACAAGACGCCCATACTACGCCAGGGTAGTGGGATGGGGAGTGTGTTAATTCCCCATTGTATTTTTATATTCATCAGACTCAGTAAATTCAAACCAAGGTCTCCATGTCTTCAAGAACTGTTCATTTTTTGAATAGATTGTGTGTGATAGATCCTCCATGCGTTCGGTTGCTTTAATCTCGAGCAGCCATTCAGCTATTGAAGGGGCCTGGGATGACTTCCAGTGTCTGTCGATAATTATGCGGCCCGCATTAATCAAATGTTTGGAAAGTGATTTCTTGTATCTCCCAAGTGTTCTTGGTGTGTTATGCAGAAGATAATAGGCAGGATCTTCGGAGGCCTCAACCCCTGTTACCTGCGTGATAATGGTCTTTATGGCATCCCAGAATGGGCCAAGAGCTGGGCAGCTCCAGAATAGGTGTATCAGGGTGCCCGTATGTGCCCCGCATCTCCAGCATAGGGAACTAGACTCAGGGAAGATTTGATGTAACCTTTCTGGTGTGCGGTACCACTGCGTTAAAATTTTATAGCCCGATTCCTGGATTCTAGCTGAGGTAGAGCATTTGTAAACCAAAATAAGAATCTTACGCCATTGAGTGTCTGAAAAAGTTTAATCTAGGGAAGCCTCCCACTTGGACCTTAAAGAAATAGTTAATGAGGGATTTGTGATAAGCATAACATATATTTGAGAGATCCCCTTAGTGACACAGCCCTCCCCATTTCAAAGCAGCTCAAATGGCGTAAGATTTCGAGTGAAGCATTGTCTATTTCCTAGACTGAGTAAATAATGTTTAAATTGAATCAGAGACCAGGGGTCCAGTGAGGATAATTATAGTTTGGTCTCTAGCTCGGCTATGCCCAGCCAAGAGCTCTTCTCCAGTAAGTGATATGCCCGCAAGGGGCGGGCACCTCTCCATTGTTGATATGCTGAACGGTTCATGCCAGGTGGGAACCCAGGGTTATCTAAGAGTGGCATCATTGGGGATGGCCAAGGTGAAAGCTGAGAGGACCTATTAATCCTGATGAACGATCTTATAGTGTCCGTAACCAAGGGATACTTTGACCCAGGTGCAGCAGCGCCCCTCCTCACCCAGGGGAGGCCGGGCAGGGAATGACAAGCAAGGTCCCCCTCCATTCCAACCCATTGTTTTACTTGGTCATGGCGATGCCAGTCCACCACTCGCATCATTAGCGCTGCTGAATGATATAGCTGTAGATTTGGCACCGCCATGCCACCTTGTTCTTTAGGGAGAGTGGTTAAGGCGTACTTTATTCTAGGTGGTTTGCCTCTCCAGATAAATTTCTGGAAGCATTTGCGGATCTCTCGAAAGAAGGAGATGGGGACAGAGATCGGTAGGGCTTGAAAAATATATAAGAATCGGGGCAAAACATTCATTTTAATTATATTGACCCGTCCGAACCAGGAAAACTTCGCCACGTCCCATCTTTGTAAGTCTGAGCGGATTGTGGCAAGTAACGGGGCATAGTTAAGTTTGAAAATCTCAGGTAAGGAGCTCGGGATTTTGGTTCCTAGATAGGTGATTGCTTTGGGTGCCCACTTAAATGCAAAATTGGCTTGCAGATTTGATTTTACACCCACTTTTAAACCCACATCCAGGGCCTCACATTTATCGTAATTGATTTTTAAATTAGCTAAATGGCCATAATCAGCGAATTCTTTTAGGAGATTAGGGATAGTAATATGGGGGCTCGTGATGTAAAAGAGCATATCGTCCGCGTAGGCAGCTATTTTGTGTTCTGCTGACGGAAACTTAATTCCCTTGATATCTGGGTTGGCTCTAATTTTACGGAGCAGTGGCTCTAATGACAGGGCGAATATAAATGGGGAAAGGGGGCACCCCTGCCTCGTCCCATTTGAAATATCGAACGGGTCAGAGAGTTCTCCATTAACCTTCACTCTGGCCGAAGGGGCAGAGTAAAGTGCCATGATACGAGATAGCCCCACATGACTTAGAGTGTTTTTGGTGAATTCCCAGTGGACACGGTCGAAGGCCTTCTCTGCGTCCGTAGACAGTAGCATCATTGGGGAGGCCTCCGACCGTGCCCGGTGAATCACTGCCAAGGTTCTAATTGTATTGTCTCGGGCCTCTCTTAAAGGAATGAAGCCCACCTGGTCAAAAACAACCAGTTGGGACATCATTGGGGACAATCTGTTAGCTAACATTTTTGCGAACAGTTTCAAGTCTAAATTGAGTAGGGATATAGGGCGGTAGCTAGGACAAAGGTTAGGGTCTTTTCCCTGTTTATGAAGCACTGTTATGTGGGAGATGAGCATGTCTTTCGGGAAGGAGGTGGGGGACTCTAGGTCCGTTAGAGAGTTTAATGCTTTTAGTAAAGACGGGTGGAGGATTCCCAAGAATTTCTTATAGTAATCCAAGCTAAAGCCATCTGGGCCCGGTGCTTTTCCCGAGGGAGACTGAGTGATAGCCAGACTCAGCTCATCCAGAGTGAGCGGCTCCTCAAGATCTTTTATATCTGATTCAGATAATGTGGGCATGCCTAACTCCCTTATATAGTTCTTAATTCTACAGGATAGTGTGTCCCTGGTCCCCCCAGACGCATCCCCAGGCAGATTGTAGAGGGATTTATAGTAGTCGCGGAATATACGAGCTATTGAAAGAGACCTGTGATGTATTGCTGTATTGGCACCCTGTATGCTAGGTATATAATTTGATGTCTGCTGCGTTTTGAGAGCTCTAGCTAGTAAGCGGCTACATTTGTTGCCGTATTCATAATAATGACGCTTACAACGCTCAGCTGAAAATCGAGCTTTATAGAATAATAAGGATTTCAGTTTCTCTCGTTCTGCTGTAAGGGGCTCAAGGTCAGCTCTCGCTAAGGTACCTTTATGTATGAGTTCTAGTCTGTGTATTGTTTGAAGTGATTTGTCAATTACCTCATTTCTCTCCCGTTTAATTCTACTGCCCTCTTGCATGAGCACTCCTCTGATCACGCACTTGTGTGCTGCCCATACCGACATTGGTGAAATCCCGTCAGTAGTGTTGGTTTCAAAGTAGGATCTCAGGGCTCTTTCAATTTTGGGAGCCACTGTTTGGTCATTTAAGAGGGAAGTATTTAACCGCCAGGAAGATGGACCCTGTCTACCCTCCAAAATATGTAGTGAAGCTTCTACTGGTGAGTGATCTGAGATGGGACACGTGGTTATACGGACATTTGAGGCTACTGATAATAGGTTATGTGAGACAAAGATATAGTCAATACGGGAGTACACCCCATGTGGGCCAGAATAGAAGGTGTAGTCTCGATCGGATGGATTGCAGATCCTCCACAGATCAACCAATTGCCTAGAACGAAGGGCCATCCTGCATTTATTAGCTATCCTGTAGGGAAGTGCAGCTCTGCCTGAGGAGGCGTCCAGTGCGGGATCCAGCGCCACGTTAAGATCCCCTCCCACGACCAAATCCCCCTCAACAAAGGAGTCTAATTCCTGGAGAAACCGCTCCAAAAAAGTCTGCTGACCGGTGTTTGGAGCGTAAAACGAGCCAAACGTTATCATGCGGTTACTCAGTAAACCCTTCACCAAGATGTACTTGCCCTCCAAATCTGAGCACTGCTGCACCCGGGTCAGACCCACCCTGCTGGAAAATAAAATGGACACACCCTTAGTTTTTGTATCTCTTGATGTGCTATGGAAAACCTGAGAGTATCGTCTATCCCCCAATCGCGGATGATCTTCTCCCCTAAAATGCGTCTCCTGTAGGAGAGCGACATGTACCCTGTTTCGGTGCAATTCTGAAAGAAGGGAGGAGCGTTTCTCAGGAATATTAAGTCCCCTGACGTTGAGCGTCTGTACCTTAAGTGTAGCCATATTGATGGATGGAGAAGGTGTGCCACAATGAATCCGTGGATCCCGACAAAAGGACCGGCCTTGGAAAGAAGACAAACAATTTACGAGACAAAACAAAACACAAGAACAACAGTAAGTGGAACACCTGCTCCATGGTGTGGCAGCTGAGGAAGGGGGCCTCCCCAGGGGCCACCACCCACACCGGGCTAGTCCTCTCCATCATTAAGAGAGAGAGGGTGTCACGTGTGACAGCCCAAAGAGGGGAAGGGGAAGGAAACAAACCTCCTCGGAGAGCGATTCCCACCCCTCCCAGCCACATTATTTTTAACAAAATTAACCTTTAGTGAATGAAACCCAAAATTTGAACTCCTAACATATATGAAAACCAGTTAAGAAAGAAGCGAGAGTCCCCCGAGCAGCACGCCCCAGACACAACCAGCGCCCTAAATATTGTATGGAGGGAGCTCCGGGACAGACACAGGTTCTCATGAATGTGGATTTTTAGTAAATCTAATGGTAACCTCCGCGTCTCTCACCGGCGGTCCCTCAGGGCATAAGATTATGTATCCTGACCTCGCCACACGGGGGCCCCCGTGGACTCAACATAAGCACCCTAAAAAATATGTTAAACCACAGTAAGTTAGACCTCATCCCTCCTCCCGCCCGCGCACGCAGGGAACAACCTCCCCGGCATCCCCAAAAGTACTCATAAGATTGTAATAGCAGAGTGCACACCACCCCGGTCCCCCCTCCCCTGCCCAGTTAAATGGAAATATTAATTCTCCCCTGTTTGATCCAATAGTGTACCCAAAATGAAGTGGTATTAACCCTGCATTAGAGGATTACCATATTTCGCCCAATATGGGATAGAGTTATATGCAATTACATTGTAATCATATTAGAAATGTTATAGTGCTTCGCTATACTCTAAGGCTTTCTAAGAACGGTATCAGGATAGTTAGGTATTAGCAATAGATATAAGTTCCGAGGTTCCAATTACAGAGGGCAATATCCCATGCTAGGTGAGCTGACTGTGTGTGCGATCATGTTCAAACCTGATGTGCATCCATATAGTGCAATTTCCAATAGGGTCCAAGCACGAGTGTCTGGAAAAGTTCTCCATGTGTAACGAGGGGAGAGAGCCAAAAGTTGTACCTGACTCTGGGGACATATGAAGTCAGTACCGGGTGGTATAGTGCATGGGGAAGGCCCGCCAGGTCATTCAATAAAATGTTATACGGGATGGGTGTGGGTGATCCGAAAAAGGACGGGCCCACATGCCCGCACGGGACAGTGAGAGGGGGCTAGTAATATAGTACTCACTCAGATGCATTTTGATCAGGGTCTGTAGAAACATTTTGGTCAGCTTGCGTGTTTCGTGGTCGGCGTACCCGCTGGGGGAGAGCAAACTCCCGATCATCAGGCTTCCACTCGGGGGCTGCAACCGATTGAATTCCCAGGGTACTGAAAAATTCCGGTAGCTCTCTGGGGTGCCTCAATGCTGCTGATTTAAATCCCAGGCGAGCATGAAGTTAAAAGGGAAAGCCCCAGTTATAAGTCGCTCCAGCGCGTTGTAGAGCCGACAGGACAGGCTTCAAAGCGCGCCTCTGCGCCAGGGTGAAGGGTGCCAGGTCTTGGTATATTGTCAGGGTAGCCCCATCGAAATCCACCGAGCCCGAGGATCATGCCGCAGCCATGATGCGATCCTTCACGGCGTAATCATGTATTCTGCAGATCACGTCCCTTGGAGGTTCTGAGTTTCTTGGAAGCGGGCGCAACGCCCGATGAGCCCGGTCCATCTTCATGGTGGAGCCTACTGGCCTGTTGAGGAGGCCATTGAATATGGCCTGTAGAGAGGGCTGGAGATCCTCCGTCCTGGTGGCCTCCGGCAGACCCCGCACCCGTATGTTGTTACGACGGCTGCGGTTTTGGAGATCTTCGATTTGTGCTCTCATGTCGCTTTGGAGCAGCGCCTGCCGATCCCTGTCCGCGCTGAGTCTCGAGACTTCCGATTTCAGAGTGTTTAGTTCAGCCTCTAGGCCTGAGACTCTCTGCATAGTGGAAGCGATGTCCGCGCGCAGCCCTGCTATTTCGGCCTTTGTAGAGCAGACTATGCGCTCCGTCTGCTGCTGCATATCATCTTTGGTCGGCATCCCTTTCAGGAAGGTCCAGAGCTCTTCCAGGGCACGATTGCTCACCGAGGAACCCGGCGAGCTGGTTGGAGAAGGGCCCGCCGCGGGAGTGTCGGCCATCTTTGAGGAAGAGCTTCTCGTTGCTCGTGGGGTAAGGAAGCGGTCTAGAGTGTCCTTGGACGACTTGGAGGCTGCCGAGGGATCCTTTTTAGCTGTTCTATGCCTTCTCTTGCTTGCCATACCACATCTGGGTATCAAAGGTGATCGAAAGGGGCTTGAAATTCAGGCTTTTCTAGCATGTGGCCGGGAGCTCAGGGAAAACACAACCTCACGCGGCCATGTTGCGCTCCGCCCCCTCAACACCCTCTGATTTTAACCAATTTATTCAGTATTATTGGATCAGAAAGTCATCAGTCTATGAAAATTGTACTGTTAATGGGTAGCCTTTTACGTGCGTATGTTATTATTATTATTATTTATTTATTTAGAGCCAACATCTTCCACAGTGCTGTACATAGTACAAAACAGACAATAGTGGGGAGCATCGAACAATGAATAGATCAACACACTATACAATCAAGACATCAAACAAAAGCAAGTACAAATACATACATAGTTGATGTGTCATTTGAAACATCACCAATGCTGGCACATGTCAATTTGATGAAGTATGACAGAGCACTAGTGAGAGGACTTTGAGAGCTTACAATCAATAGCAATGTATACATAAAACATTGGTAAAATGTATGTGTGCAGAGAGGGTACGTAAAGTACCAGGGTTTACACAATACATGTAGTAGGCATTATGGAAATAGCTTAAAGTGGACCCAAATTAAAAATACAAGATTTCAGAAATAAAACCTATTTTCTAAATTATAATAATAAATAGCAGCCTTTTTTCAGCTGCCTGATGACAAATATAAAATATTTTACATTTATTGGAGGAACCCCTTCCTTTTTTTCAAATTGCCGGAATTTTTCCGGCAAACTGGTGGAGTAGATGGTGTCCGGCAATGGAGGAATTGCTAATGGCTGCCCCCAGTATAACCCTAGATATAAAAAGAGAAGGGTGAAAAGCATGCACTGAAATGCTCATAGGTTTGAAGGAGTGTTTATTTATCTTTGTACGTGTCAGAGTGGTGCAACTAAATATTTTTGATAAAAAAAAGTTTGGTTTGGGTCCGCTTTAACTCGTGTTATACATGAAACTTCTACATTGTGTGGATTACGTGGATGAGTAACACACATTATACATGCAACATGGGCATTGCATGTATGAGTTATGCTATTTGCAGAATTTATGCCATGCAAATTGCGTAAAACCTGGTAAACGTTATTGATGTACAGGTATCACTGACCTCAACAACTACAGACCAGTGGCCCTAACCCCCACCATCATGAAGATCTTTGAACGGCTGGTCCTTGCCTCCCTGAAGCACTCCACTAATGCCCTCCTTGACGCACATCAATTCGCATACAGGGCAAACCGGTCGGTGGAGGACGTCACCAACATCAGCCTGGCGTACATCATGGAGCACCTCGACAGGCCCAACTCCTACGCCAGGCTACTGTTCCTGGACTTCAGCTCTGCCTTCAACACCATCTGCCCTGACATCCTGCTTGCCAACCTCGCTCAGCTGGGAGTAGCCCCCCTCCCCCCCCCCCCCCCGCAGGTGGATTGGGGACTTCCTTTCCAATAGAAAGCAGAGGGTCAAGCTAGGCAACTGCTACTCCAAGGTGAGAACTACTAACATAGGTACTCCGCAGGGGTGTGTCTTGTCCCCACTCCTGATTTCCCTGTACACCAACAGATGCACCTCAACAGATGACTCGGTCAAGGTCATCAAGTTGGCGGACGACACCACAATCATTGGACTCATCAGTGGCAACAATGAGGATGCCTACCGCAGTGAGATAAACAGAATCTGCAACTGGTGCACGGCCAACAATTTAGTCCTCAATGCAGCAAAGACAGTCGAAATGGTTGTAGATCTCAGGAGACGCCCCCCCCCCTCTCCGCCCAATTCTCATCAAGGATACTGAAGTCCCTAGGGTCCCCAGCGTCCGGTTCCTCGGCACAACCATCACTAAGGACCTAAAATGGGGGCAGAACGCCACCATAACCCAGAAAAAAGCACAGCAGAGGTTATTCTTCTTGCGGCAACTGAAAGAATTTGGCATCCCACGCGAGTTGCTCAGGAGCTTTCACACTGCAACCGTGGAGTCCATTCTTTGCAAATCCCTCATCGTCTGGTATGCAGGGGCATCTGCCAGCAACAAGTACAAACTCCACAGGGTAATCAGCACCGCAGAAAAGATCATCGGACTGCCACTGCCATACCTTGACCTCCTCCACACGGCCAGAATGAGGACTAGGGCCACCAAGATCTCGACTGACCTCTCCCACCCAGGCAGTCGGTTCTTCAAGCTACAGGGCTGTCCCCTCCAGAACCACCAGACGCTGGAGTACCTTCTTCCCCCAAGCAGTACTCCAACTGAACTTGAACCCTACATGACAGCTTAGGTTTTATATAACCCCCGACTGATTGACTGAATGCCTCTTACTATGTTCACGTCTATGTTCATGTTTATGTTGCCCACCCTACGCCACACGTACGTAGGACTAATGTATGTATGTATGTACAAATGCTATGCCATGTGCTCCAAAAACAATTCCGGGTATGTCTCTGGCATACTTGGCGAATAAAGCCGATTCTGATTCTGATGTTTTATGAATATACTATACACTATGATCCCTTGTCCCAGATGACTGCTAATCTTGCTCAAATCTGTCTCTGTTTAGCTAAACAAGAATTCTTGGTTTGATGGGTCATCATAAACTTAATGAGAAAAAAAATCTAATTCTGGTTTGTTATGGTCTCTGGAGAACACCTACAGCAGCTAAATGAACTAAAATGGAAAGGTAGGATCACCAAATGTCTTAATAACTTTGAGCTGAATTCACTAAGAACTGTTGGGGAAAAAATTCATGTGCGATCCATTACTCCACATGTGGTAATTATTTTTCTTAAAGTATTCACTAAGATTTTCACACATGCAGTGACAGTTTGGCAAATTATCAAAAATCTGTAACGATCGGTGTCAGCAACCAGAGACAGAATCTGATCCTTGGCGATCCACAGTATCCCCAAGAATACAGATATACCCGAATATTGAGGATCTGCGGAATCGTCAATAATCAGATATGTCTAACCTCTATACACCTGAGAGAGTGTAAGTGTTTGGTGCAACAGTAACAACTCTGAGTGAAGACCACCAGAGGAGCTGGCGGCCTAAAACTCCTGAGGAATTCACCCCTGACTGTGGGTGATATTCCTGTAGCCTGTGGACCCCTGAGTGAGGGACCGAGGCTGGGGCTGCAGGAAGCCCTGCTGCTGATATAAGATCTTGCCCTGAACTGGGCTAACGTAATACAGTAGTAGCAGAATCCTAGTCTTGGGTGTGAGATCCGTAGTCACAACACCCTGGAACTAGTCTGGAGCATAACATAAATGATAATACAATTCCCTAGTCTTGGGTGTGAGTTCCGTGATCATCAACACCCTGGAACTAGTCTGGAATATAACACAAAGACAATACAGTTCCCTAATCTTGGGTGTGAGGGCCTTGATCTCAACACACTGGAACTATGCTAGAGAATACACAGAAGATACACAGTATTCCTAGTCTGGGGTGTGAGGGCCTTGATCTCAACACCCTGGAACTGGTCTAACAAATAATACAATTCAATTAGTACTTTAAGCTATCAACAGAATCTGGCTAAGTGTAAATTCCCAGGTCCACCTAGTTCAAACACACTGTAAGGATCTGACTATGGTCTGTGTGCCTTCACGTAAGTGTTAGCAATGGCAGAACAACCAGCAACTGACAAGCAGCAGAATATATAGTTTCTGGACTCTGCCGCCCCGCCCGAGCCATTCAGCCAATCATGAGTCCTGCAGGAATCAGCTGATCTTCCTGATCAGCTGACACTTCCCCTGCTGGTATAAAGGTCCTGAGTTCAGGCCCGCGCGCGCGTAGCTCTCCATCTGCCTATGTGCACTAACAGACCCAGCCACACCAAGCGCACGCTGCTGCATGCAAACCGCCGCGTTGGACGCGGAAACAGCTGCTTTGCTGTCAGGACATGCGGCGGCTTTTCTGCATTCCACCATACTACCTGACGCATGTCTATGCGTGCAAACCGCCGCGTTGGACGCGGAGTCAGCCGCCTTGCTCTTGGCACATGCGGCGGCTTTTCCACGTTTTCTCACAGTACCCCCCCCCCCCCCCCTGAGGAGTGGACTCCGGACATCTCCTTCCTGGCTTTCCAGGATGTAAGTTAGAGAATTTCCTCTTTATCTCATACTCAGGCCGGCCATCAATCAACCCAGGGAGGGAGGGAGTGGAATCCACATGCAGCGCTGACCCGGGCAGGGATACAGAAAATGATTTCTTGTCAGCCTGTCTTTTCGGTGGTAGAATGGTTTTGGGCCCAAAACCCCTGTCTAAAAGCATCTGCTTTGGGGCTTTTGCTATCAGATTTATGCATGAGAGGTAACCGTGAGGAACCGGAACCATTAAAAATATCTGTACACTGTCCTGCCTTTCCTGCGACCTGTATCTTGGTTTTATCCACCTCACCCTTCTTCAAACAGTGCTCATGACAATGGGCTGACCAGTTCAGTAGCTGTCCTGAAGCCCAGTCAATCCGCGGAGAGTGAAGTTGCAACCAGGGCATACCGAGAACAACAGCAGAGCCTTTCATCGGCAGGACCAGGAACTGTAAACTCTCTTCATGCAATGCCCCTAAACAACATGACAGCAGGGGGGTCTAGGAAAGAAACTGGGCACTGCGCAATGGAGAGTCATCCACTGCAGTGACCGAAATTTGCTGGTTGGGTGCAGATAACGGTATCCCCAGACTTTTGGCAAAATCATAATCTATGAGGTTCGCTGACGAACCCGAGTCCACCATGGCTTCTGCGGACTTGGTCCGACCTTTCCACGTAACCGAACAAGGAAGGATCAGCCGACCATCGTTCAGGGATGAACCCTGCTCACCTATGGTTTTGACTAAACCTAGGCGATAGCATTTCTCTGGCCTAGTGGAACCATGTAAAGCGTTCCTCTTTGGGCTCCTGCGACTCTTTTCCCTCAGACTCAACCTTGTGTACCCAATCTGCATAGGTTCGCCTGGAGGTGAGGGAGACCGAGAAGAGTCGTGTAAGATAGACCTTCTGGCCACTCTACCACGAACCTGTCTCTGGTGACGCAAACGGCGATCTATCTGTATGGCCAAAGAGATTGCCTCATCCAATGATTCGGGCTCAGGATGGCCTATCATTACCTCATGAATAGTATCTGACAATCTGGCCAAAAAACAGTCTAGGGCGAATGCGTCCCATCTAGCCGAGACTGCCCACCTCCTAAACTCTGCAGCATAATACTCCACCGGACCTTTGCCCTGACGCAGAAGCCTGAGATTCCGTTCAAAAGTCGAGGCGATGTCTGGGTCATCGTAAATCATAGCCATAGCCTTAAAAAATTCATCGATCGAGGTCAGGGCCTGATGCCCAATAGGAAGACCGTATGCCCAGGTCTGGGAATCCCCTGACAACAGAGTCTTAATGAACGTAATTCTCTGTGCCTCGGTTCCAGACGAATTAGGCCTTAACTCAAAGTATGATAACACTCTATTTCTAAAGTTCCGAAAGTCAGATTTGTCGCCAGAAAATTTTTCAGGCACGGACATACGGATGTCCGTAACTAGAGGAGATCGCACTGAGTTCACAGCTGACTGAAGTTCTTGAATAGCTCCAAATATCTGACATATCTGGGTCTGTTGGTTCAAAACTGCCGCGGAAAGTTGGTTTACCGCGGTGGTCAGGACTTCAACATGGCTATACAGTGCGTCCATTTGGGTTCAGTCTGCCATTCTGTAACGATCGGTGTCAGCAACCAGAGAGAGAATCTGATCCTTGGCGATCCGCAGTATCCCCAAGAATACAGATATACCCGATTATTGAGGATCTGCGGAATCGTCAATAATCAGATATGTCTATCCTCTAGACACCTGAGAGAGTGTAAGTGTTTGGTGCAACAGTAACAACTCTGAGTGAAGACCACCAGAGGAGCTGGCGGCCTAAAACTCCTGAGGAATTCACCCCTGACTGTGGGTGATATTCCTGTAGCCTGTGGACCCCTGAGTGAGGGACCGAGAAGCCCTGCTGCTGATATAAGGTCTTGCCCTGAACTGGGCTAACGTAATACAGTAGTAGCAGAATCCTAGTCTTGGGTGTGAGATCCGTAGTCACAACACCCTGGAACTAGTCTGGAGCATAACATAAATGATAATACAATTCCCTAGTCTTGGGTGTGAGTTCCGTGATCATCAACACCCTGGAACTAGTCTGGAATATAACACAAAGACAATACAGTTCCTTAATCTTGGGTGTGAGGGCCTTGATCTCAACACCCTGGAACTATGCTAGAGAATACACAGAAGATACACAGTATTCCTAGTCTGGGGTGTGAGGGCCTTGATCTCAACACCCTGGAACTGGTCTAACAAATAATACAATTCAATTAGTACTTTAAGCTATCAACAGAATCTGGCTAAGTGTGAATTCCCAGGTCCACCTAGTTCAAACACACTGTAAGGATCTGACTATGGTCTGTGTGCCTTCACGTAAGTGTTAGCAATGGCAGAACAACCAGCAACTGACAAGCAGCAGAATATAGTTGCTGGACTCTGCCACCCCGCCCGAGCCATTCAGCCAATCATGAGTCCAGCAGGAATCAGCTGATCTTCCTGATCAGCTGACACTTCCCCTGCTGGTATAAAGGTCCTGAGTTCAGGCCCGCGCGCGCGTAGCTCTCCATCTGCCTATGTGCACTAACAGACCCAGCCACACCAAGCGCACGCTGCTGCTGCATGCAAACTGCCGCGTTGGACACGGAAACAGACGCTTTGCTGTCAGGACATGCGGCGGCTTTTCCGCATTCCACCATACTACCTGACGCGTGTCTATGCGTGCAAACCACCGCGTTGGACGCGGAGTCAGCCGCCTTGCTCTTGGCACATGCGGCGGCTTTTCCGCGTTTTCTCACAAAATCCTTGTGACTGTTCACAGAGATTTTTGCCTTATGCTGTATTTCATTTGGAATCTTAAGGATTCTTGCAGTGCAGGAAAAATGAAGATGTCATACAGATAGTACTATTCTGTCTGATAGAGTCTCTACCCCCTGTTTATGAGTAAAGAAATTGAGCCAATATGGGTAAATATTTACGCTGGATCAATTATTCTAAATATAAAAAAGGCCAATATGGATAAATGAAATTGTCTTGGACTTGATTAAGCTTAACAGAAATGCATCTACAGCATGATGGGACTGTATCTGCATTAACCAAATATAAGGAGTGTGTCACAGGTTTGCATGAATATTAACCACATAACCACTAGTTGCAGTGAAAAAGGTGTTCATTAAAGGATACCCGGGGTGACATATGACATGATGAGATAGACATGTGTATGTACAGTGCGAGGCACATAAATAACTAGGCGGTGTTCCTTTTTTTTCTCTTTCTCTGCCTGAAAGAGTTAAACATCAGGTATGTAAGTGGCAGTTCTTTTCTGAGTCAGGACTGGGTCAGACTACAGTGTGACCCTTACTGATAAGAAATTACAACTATAAAACACTTTCCTAGCAGTAAATGGCTTCTTAGAGCAATAGTTCAAAGATTTAAGCTCTAAGGCCTGGTGCACACCAAAAATCGCTAGCAGATCCGCAAAATGCTAGCAGATTTTGAAACGCTTTTTCTTATTTTTCTGCAGCGTTTCAGCTAGCGTTATGCGGTTTTGTGTAGCGGTTTTGGTGTAGTAGATTTCATGTATTGTTACAGTAAAGCTGTTACTGAACAGCTACTGTAACAAAAAACGCCTGGCAAACCGCTCTGAAGTGCCGTTTTTCAGAGCGGTTTTCCTATACTTAACATTGAGGCAGAAACTCATCCGCAATCCAAAATCTGCAGCAGCCCGGGAGTATGCGTTTCTGCAAAACGCCTCCCGCTCTGGTGTGCACCAGCCCATTGAAATACATTACCCTAGTGGATCCGCACCCGCAGGCGGATCGCAAACCGCAGCGGAAACGCTCTGGTGTGCACTAGGCCTTAAAGCATACTTCAATTAATGTATCATTGAGCAAAAACAATAAAACAGTAAAAACTTGAAAAGTAGATTTAACTCTATAACAAAACTGTGGAATATCTTAAAAAGTCATTTTTAGGAGGAGGAGGATAGGTACAATTATTTCATTCGTTTATTTTCACCTCGGGTGTCCTTTAATGATAGTGCACTATTTACAGATAGCTTAAAGAAAACCTGAACTGTACATTAAAAGTCAAAATAAACATACACAAGTCATACTTACATCCTGTGTACTCTACTCCTCAATCTATTTTTCCTCTCCTGCGTCCTGTTTGTCCACTGTGATCAATGGAATTCTCCGTCCTCCATTTTGAAAATGGTCATTACACCATAACAGCTTCCTGGTCAGCATACTGTTAAACTGTAACATCGCCCACTTGAGCCATAGGGAAACATGGACACATCAGTTCTCCTCTCAGCTGTAACTGACAGCAACTGATATATAACTGACAGCAACTGATATATTTCAGTTCTGACAAAATGTTGTCAGAACTGGAAGGGATTATTGTCAGAAGAAAATGGTGAGCTTCTGAGAGGAACTGATGGCAAGGTAACTATGTAATGTTCATTTGAAGTTACCTCATGTGTTTATTTTAAATAATTTTACTCAGTACAGGTTCTCTTTAAGTATACATGAGTAAAAAAAAGCGCAAACATGTAGTGAAACTAAAGATCACAGAATACCTAACGAACTAAGCTGTGTTCACACTTGAGCATAAAACAGATATTTATGGTCTGTTTTACTGCTTAGCAAAACTGAAAGCAGTTGCCTATAAACTGTTTAAAGGGTATCCTAAGCTATACAAAATTATTTAGCAGAGCATAATCTCATTTCACATCAACATCTTGGGAAAGCAACAGACATGGTATACTTTTACTGTAACACTTTTTCCCACTCTGTGACATGCATAAGCTGAGGATGCATGGATTAGGGGAAAATACACGCACAGGGATAGGGAACGGACTATGGGCCTGTTTCCACTGGCATTTGGGATGCGAGGCGATAGCCACATTGCCTCGCATTCCCCTGCAACCGGAGGCGAGGTCATGCAGCTTCCTTTTAGCAGCAATGAGGGCTTTGATGCGTGAAGCGGAAATCTGCAGCATGCTATCCATAATTTCCCCCACTACGCATTGTGCCGCTTCGCATTGGGAAACTCACATGAATGGAAACTGTTCCATTGACTAACGGGTGCTACAGTTTAAATGCCATTGTTACACTGTCTAAACAATCTAAACTAAGTAAAGAATACTACAGCTTATCCTTTATTCATTTACATCTGTATCTGAAGGTTCCAAATGTTATCACATATTTGTATTCTATCTTGAAGTCTTTGCCTCCCATCCACATACCTGTATAGTTACATAGTTAGGTTGGTTAACAAAAGACATCCATCCAACAAGTTCAACCAGAGCCCCCCCCCCCAAAAAAAAAACACACCATCCTGAACCCACACATATCCCAGTTGATCCAGGGTTAGACGATAGACGGTACAAGGCCTGGGTCAATTATCCTTAAAGGATACCCGAAGTGACATGTGACATGATGAGATAGACATGTGTATGTACAGTGCCAAGCACACAAATAACTATGCTGTGTTCCTTTTTTTCTTTCTCTGTCTGAAAGAGTTAAATATCAGGTATGTAAGTGGCTGACTTAGTCCTGACTCACTGATAAGAAATTCCCCTTTTTATCTCTTTCTATCGCTCAGAAGCCATTTTCTGCTAGGAAAGTGTTTTATAGTTGGAATTTCTTATCAGTGAGGGACACACTGTAGTCACTTCCTGTCTGAGTCAGGACTGAGTCAGCCACTTACATACCTGATATTTAACTCTTTGGTGAGGAGATTAGACCTGTCGTCACTCAGGATTAAGAAGTCGCTCTCTGTAGATCGGAAAAAAGGAGGTAGGTCACCCCTCCACCCAGGGTGGACACAATATAATTGCTAGAAGAACAGAGGCGCTAGCAGGATAAAATAATCTAAAAACTTTAAAAATTTGCTTGGGAGGCAGTGGTGGACTTACCTCCAAGAAGCAGACACAATAGCTGTCAGCTCGAATAAAGATGGAGAGTATACAATACATTTATTTATTCGAACTGACAGCTATTGTGTCTGCTTCTTGGAAATAAGTCCACCACTGCCTCCCAAGCAATTTTAAAGTTTTTAGATTATTTTATCCTGCTGGCGCCTCTATTCTTCTAGCAATTCTATCCATATACGCACATTTTCTCCTAGTCCCTATATCCTCAGCTTTTGCACCAGGCTATTGTGGGGAACAGTGTGAAAGGCCTTTGCAAAGTCCAATGTGGGGCTGAGGAACATATTTGGGTTGCCACTGCATCTGACACACCACACTTATGACAGTGGAGTTATTCAATCATAGCGCGCACTGCTGAGGTTTTGCACGGCTGCACACTATCAGTATTGACCAATGCAGCTGGTTGCTCAGTTTTATTTATTTAATTTTGCTGATCCGGGATCTCTTGGCTCATGGTCACTCCCCCTTCCGGCCCAACCAATAGCGCTAGTATGTTCAGGGATGCCGAGGGGTGTTCCCTGGGACTTCCCTGGTGACTCCAAGAAGTGTCTGTGGCTACCACGGTTACCTGCACAGGAGTCAGGGATGGAGCCTGAGCAGGAGCTACACGAGTCCCCTCCTTAATGGGATGTTTTTGCCATCTATGTAATTGATGGTTGAGCGATGAAATGGTGGTTGAGCTGGCAACAGCGGATGGTGAAAAACACCAGGGGCAGTGTCATCCTCCATGGAGGGTGCTGCCTCTAGGCATGGCAGGCACAGTTCTCTCAGAATCTGTCAGGCTTCCAGATCCATGGTGACGCGTAATGACTGAGCAACATGTGTATATAGCAATGGTAGTTGTGAATCTAGTCATGATATTACTTAACCCCTTTGGTACAATATGTTTATGGTATACATTAGGGATGGGACGAATCCACAATTTCTTCGAATCCGAATCCGGATCCGAATCTAAAAAGGTTCTCGAATATCTCGAACCTTTAGAATCCCGAATCTAACGAATCCTGCACATAAGAATTGTGCGATCCGTGGTATAGTTGCCCGCAGTATAGGTACACAGGCATAGGTAGCGAGGTAAAGGTGCCTTCAGTATAGCTAGCTAGGTATGGGTGCCTTCAATATTGGTAGCTTTCAGTATAGGTAGCAAGGTATAGGGGCCTGCAGTATAGGTAGCAGGGTATATGGGCCTTCAGTATAGGTAGCAGGGTATATGGGCCTTCAGTATAGGTAGCAGGGTATATGGGCCTTCAGTATAGGTAGCAAGGTATATGGGCTTTCAGTATAGGTAGCAGGGTATATGGGCCTTCAGTATAGGTAGCAGGGTATATGTGCCTTCAGTATAGGTAGGTAGCAGGGTATAGAGGCCTTCAGTATCGATAGCAAGGTACATGTGCCTTCTGTATCGGTAGCAAGGTATAGGGGCCTTCAGTATAGGTAGCACAGTACATGTGCTTTCAGTATTGGTAGGCAACTAGGTATAGGGGCCTTCAGTATAGGTAGCAGGGTATATGTGCCTTCAGTATAGGTAGCAGGGTATATGTGCCTTCAGTATAGGTAGGTAGCTAGGTATAGAGGCCTTCAGTATAGGTAGTAAGGTACATGTGCCTTCAGTATAGGTAGGTAGGTAGGTAGGTAGGTAGGTAGGTAAAGGGACCTTCAATATAGGTAGCAGGGTATAGGGCCTTAAGTATAGGTAGGTGGTAGGTAGGTAGGTATAGGGGCCTTTAGGTAGGTAGGTAAAGGGACCTTCAGTATAGGTAGCAGGGTATAGGGCCTCAATTATAGGTAGGTATGTAGGTAGGTATAGGAGCCTTTAGGTAGGTAGGTAAAGGGACCTTCAGTATAGGTAGCAGGGTATAGGGCCTTAAGTATAGGTAGGTATGTAGGTAGGTAGGTATAGGGGCCTTTAGGTAGGTAGGTAGGTAGGTAGGTAAAGGGACCTTCAGTATAGGTAGCAGGGTATAGGGCCTTAAGTATAGGTAGGTATGTAGGTAGGTAGGTATAGGGGCCTTTAGGTAGGTAGGTAGGTAAAGGGACCTTCAGTATAGGTAGCAGGGTATAGGGCCTTAAGTATAGGTAGGTATGTAGGTAGGCAGGTATAGGTGCCTTTAGGTAGGTAGGTACGTATAGGGGGCCTGTAGGTAGGTGGGTAGGTAGGTAGGTATTGAGGCCTGTAGGTAGGTATAGGGGCCTTTAGGTAGGTATAGAGGCCTTTAGGTAGGTAGGTACGTATAGGGGGCCTTTAGGTAGGTATAGGGGCCTGTAGGTAGGTAAGTATAGCGGCCTGTAGGTAGGTAGGTAGGTATAGCGGCCTGTAGGTAGGTAGGTAAGGATAGTGGCCGGTAGGTAGGTAGGTATAGGGGCCTGTAGGTAGGTGGGTATAGCGGCCTGTAGGTAGGTAGGTAGGTAGGTATTGAGGCCTGTAGGTAGGTATAGTGGCCTGTAGGTAGGTAGGTAGGTATGTATAGGGGCCTTTAGGTAGGTAGGTAGGTAGGTAGGTAGGTATAGGGGCCTTTAGGTAGGTATAGGGTCCTTTAGGTAGGTAGGTAGGTACGCATAGGAGGCCTTTAGGTAGGTATAGCGGCCTGTAGGTAGGTAGGTAAGGATAGTGTCCGGTAGGTAGAACCCCCCCCCCCCGTGCCTCCTCCGCTTACCGCCAACCCCCCCACGGCCCCCTCCGTCCCCCGTGCCTCCTCCGCTCACCCCTGCATAAGAATCTACTCACATTTCCCGTGGAGCGCAGAGCGGCAGACCTCTTCGTTACTTCCCTGTTCTCTCTAGTAACCACAAGGATGTATGAGACCGCACACTAGCGATGTCGGGGAATGGGCGTGCAGCGGATCCACCCCTGTACCCACAGGGTATAGCGTACAATTTCTCCAAGATGATCCGGCACAGCTCTTTTAATCAGAAGATTATTTTATTGGATCATAAAAATACAAACATTAAAGCTGCATAGTGGCTATGCCACTATGCAGCTTTAATGTTTGTATTTTTATGATCCAATAAAATAATCTTCTGATTAAAAGAGCTGTGACGGATCATCTTGGAGAAATTGTTCCCTCTAGTGGCCGGACCGGCTCTTACTGATGACGTCATTGTAATAGCCGGTCACTAGGGGGAACCAGGAAGTCAGCGAGAGGTCTGCCGCTCTGCGCTCCGCTATGGATAGGTGAGTTGATACAGTATGCGGGCGGGCGGAGGAGGCGCGCGCGGGGGGGGGGGGGGGTCGGAGGAGGACGAGTGCGAGCGGCGGATGCGCGGCGATGCAGCGTCGGGATTCGGCGGATTCGTGTAGTGAAAAAATGGCGTCGGGATTCGAATCCACGAATCTCGAATATTTCCTAATATTCGAGGGATTTGTGGATTCGCAGGATTCGTCGTCCCACCCCTAGTATGTTTGTTTGCACTATCTGAAGAAGGGGACCCGCTGTGGCCCCGTGTTAAGCTTGGAGGTGTATTCTCCACAGTCAGCACACAACACATAAGCTGACATGAAGGAGGTACACACACCAGCACAAGGAATCAGGATATCCCCAGTTTAGTGGAGGAGAGGACTGACTCCAATAGGAGATTGTGGTGCACAGAGCCGGTGCAGATCCGAACAGCCACAAACAATACTTTCGTGATAACGTCTCAGCGCAAAGTAGCGCTAAGCGCATAAACCAGGACTGAGGAGATCAGGACAGGTTGACAGAATGAATGCTTGCTTAACCAGCCACTACTCAGTGACAGCAAGCGTCCACAACAAGACAGACTGGAATGAGGCAGCCAATGCTTGCAGCGATGGCGTGCCTCACAAAGACAGGACAGGATAGTCAGGATATAGGAGGATCAAGATAGATGAACGTAACACAGACAAATATACAATAAGTATGTTTTCCTAGCGTATTACAATTACAACTATCAATGAAACTATTTGTAACGTCTGACTAACATATGTATATATTGGCAATGAACCGATATATGACATAAGCAGGAACACTGACTAGGAATACTAAGTCAGCACGGGTGATCACGATACGCGCAACCTACCAAAACGTGCTGGAAGGCTGACTAACTGAACACAGGAAATAAACAGTTCGTGTACGTATATATCAGCGACACTGATGTATCAACGTAACACAAATACAAGGAAAATAACAAAATGTGCAAGTATGCGTATATATTGGCGATGAACCAATATATGACACAAGACCAGCAAAGTAACAACTTCTAGAAACAAGAGCAGAACTAGGAGGACTCGCTGACCCCTTCGCAGGAGTCAGCGCAGTCCACACGGACTAGGAACGAGGTGGGGCACGAGCAGAGTAACAGACAGAATCTGAGACTATGGTAGCCCATGAAGCATTGCAGGAAGCAGTTCTTTATACTGAGGTCATCCAATGGGAGCAGACCTGCAGATTCCCACACAAGTGAATGGTAATTAATCACAGGCTGACAGCAGGAAAAGGCAGACAATGATATGCAGCCTGCATGAAAGGGATTGCCACCCCATTGCAGCAGACAATGTTTGTTTACACAAAAGCATATTAAACTGACATTAACTTCAGAGCGACTGCAGATAGAGTCAGCAACTAGTTTGAGTGCAAACCAAACTATGCAAGCAAATGCATGTAGTGACATCAAAAACTGCTTGTCTTCAGTCAAACTGCAGCCAACAATACATGCTGCAGACATGATCATAACATTACCCCCCCCCCCTAAAAGCGGATACCAGACGCTTTTCAAAACTGAAATTCCCAACAAAACAATCTGACTGATAATTCATGATGACCGGGACAGCCCGGCAAGACCAAATTCCAGAATCAGTCCCCACAAGACTGGACCCATCAGAACCAGAACCTACAGAACCATGCCCGTCAGCACTACAAGCCTCAGTGTGACACCCATCAGAACCACGACTTCCAGAAAAAAGCCCCCAGAAACTCTCTGAGCGATACCCACCGCCTTCCAGGGACTGTCCAAAAACGCCAAAGCCTTTGCAATGCCCACCGGAACTGTCCTTACCAACACAAAACCCACTGTTGAACCAGTCCAAGGTACCAGGACAAGTTTCCTCAGAGATCTCCCAGAACACTTGGAAACTCCAAAGAGATCCCCACAGGTCAGAACGCCCCTTAGGCTCACATGGAGAACTATCAAGAACCCCTATGGAACCCAGGGCAACTCTAGAGTCAGGGTCACAAGGACAAACATCAAGATCAGGGCTTTTAGGGACCAGAACCATCTCCGGGCATGCAGGCCAACCGGCAACATCAGAACATGTCTCCATTAGGGAAGCATGTGAGCACGCTAACACAGACACACTTGGGCACTCTGGCATACGAAGCACATCTGGGCACACCGGCACAAGAGAGACTTCTGGGCATGTCAAGGAACTGCGAACCTCAAAGTCAGGCAAGATAGGACCGAAACCAGGACTGGACAAAAAATCATCATGACTAGACTTCACAGTTACTGGATTCTCACTAAAAAATGCAGGATCAGACTTAGATGTCTCTGATTCCAGCAAGGTTATTAACAAATCATGTTCAGGGGCATTTACAAGACAGGACAAATCTTCTGATGTATGCACCGAACTAGACAGGGTTCCCATAACTTCTTCTGGACTAGACAGAGACTCATCAAATACACTGGATTGGAGCTCATGAAGGGCTGCAAAACAAGTCAGTATTGCAGCAATCCCCACTGAACTAGGCAAAACTGAGGAACTCACTGGACAGGAAGGGGACTCTGGAACTTCTGCCACACCGGCCAGAGAACCAGAATTTTCCAGGATACAGGGCTGGGTTTCAGAAACACTCATTAACCCGGACTGAAATTCTGAGATTTCTATTACTTTTTCCAGCGAGTCAGAATTATCCATGTTACAGGGCAATACTTCTGAAACATTCAGAGGACAGGGCTGAAGTTCCCTGACTACTGTGATATCAGAGAAGGACTCAACATCTTTAACTAAATCAGACTGTGTACAGGGCAAGGTATCAAAAACGCTTGCTGACAAAGACAATGTTTCAATAGCTTCTGCTTTACTGGGCAGAGATTCATCAAGTTTTATTAGAGCAGACTGTAATTCCAAAACAGCTGCTAAACAAGTGAATACTACTGCAACACCCACTGAAGTAAGCAGTGTCTCAGACTCCTCTACTAGAGGATCTGAAATATCCAAAGTACTGGGTGAAGCATAAGACTCTGCGACCACAGCTTCACTGGACAGGATCACTGAACAGGCCATATCGCAGGGCAAAACCATGGAAGCACCTGCTGGACAGCATAATGATTCTGTGACCTGAGCTTCATTGGGAAGATCTACTGCACAATTCATGGTACAGGGCAAATTTACTGGAACATTTTCTGAACAAGGTAATAATTCTACGATTTCAGGTTCACATAGCAGATGCTCTGAGCTATTCACGAAACTAGAGCGAGGTGTAGAGACAGGAAGATCAAGACACAATGTTTGTGCATCTGAATCACTATTAAATTGTAAAATTGGGAAATTCAGATGCTGGGGTTCTGAGGTTTCTAGACAGGATTGCTGGGACTCAGAAACTAATGTAGTGCATCTATTGGCATCTGCTGGATCAGACAGGAGTTGAACTTTATTAACACAGGTAAATTCTACAGAAGTGTTTGCAGAGGCAGGCAAAGATTTTCTAATGTCTGTTTCACTGAACAAAGACTCATGAGTACTGGCTAGGCTGGACTCAGAAGTCAGCAGGACCTCTGGGTCCTCTGCTGAGAAATTTGTGCAGGGCAAGGTTAAAGGAGTACTATCGATTGAAACGACTTTTTTTTAATACTCTATATTAGTGTACACATTACCACTAGTGCTAAGGGCACTTTATTTATTCACCCAGGTCTCTCTCTCACTATCCCTGCTTAAAAATTCATTTCTCACACAGCTCATAGTAGTTTGGGTCACCCTGAGCTGCTTGGTTACTCTGTCACACAGCTCACAAATATATTTCACTGTGTCACTCACAGCATGCAGCAGACATGAGGAGAAATAGGCTGATCTGAGGTGGTAACAGGTAACTAAATGAGCTGGAATATTGCTGGAATATAACTAGCTATACCAGAGTCTGTATTTACACTCAGAGAGGCTGCCTGCTTGAGGTGATTCACTCCAGGCTGCATCCACTTTACAAGCTGCTGAGAGGGGCAGACCACTGTCTACAATTAGCATTATTAGTATCTTTATCAGTCAAGAGAAGCAAAGATAATAAACACACATTGCTAGAATCTTTAACCCCTTACCACCATATCAACAAGATTCTTTCAGCAAGGTGAACATTAAACTATAAACTGAGGAGTTGATAGCATCTCCCCTTTGCAGACACATGGTCTAGCCCTCTGGGAGCTCAGTATTAGATACATTTTGTATCCAACACTGACGCCAAAACTGACGGAGGATTTTACAGCTGAGAGGAACAGCTGTGTGAGGAATCAAATTGCTCCCAGTACTTGTCCTAATGTGTGCTACAACATACAGCATTTAAAAATAAATGCATACATCGATAGTATTCCTTTACGGAAGTATTAGTAATTTCTGTCTTACTGGGAAGTAACACTGAGTTATCCATGGTACAGGGTGGAATTACAGGAACTTCAATTTCACACAACAGGAGCTCTGAATCACTCGCTGAATCAGCCAAAGGTGCTGAAGCAGGAGAGTCCTCAGGAACTGAGGAAGTGGAACAATCTCCAATTGACAGTGTGTCTTCCCTGGTATCAACTGATTGAATCGCATAAAAATCGTCCAAAATCATTCTCCACACATCGATCAATGGAGCCACAAAGTCATACCCACACACACCAGTCTTTATTAGGTTATAAGCCGACTTAATGCATGTATTCAATACTAATTCACTTTTTACACTGTAAAACTGACAAAATGAACTTGCATCTTTCTTCCATTCATAGACCAGGGCTTCCATCTCTCCTTTCTCAAATGGAGGATCCCATGCATATTTAATAGCTGAGCATTCAGACTGATCATAGTTTGCAAATGTGTTTGTGGCAGAAACATACATTGGGTTATTTAGCAGGCGATTGGCCGATTTCTTATTCCTAAGGATCTCCAATACCTGTAGCAAGTGTTGAACTGTAGTGTATGCAAATTTCCCTTGCTGCACGAATAAATTGATCTGTTCAATACTCTGTAATATATCTTCATAATCATATTCAGATAATTCATTTAAACAAGAACTTTTATTTTCCCTGGCTAGCAATGAAAGTTCATTAGTAGTTTCATAGGTCCATTTGACTCCCCTGAATGGTGACTGAATTTCATTATCTGCTAATGGCGGAGTCTCATTACAGATCTGATGCGCAGTCGCTAAGGGCAACGACTCCGCTGATCGTAACGCTTTTCTTTTGGAGCGCTTACGTTTGGCTTTAGACCCTGCTGCCTTAGGTGATTTATTCAAAGCAGAAGAAAAGTTATCAGAACAATTATCTGCTTGCTGATTATTTTTGTAAGCAGTAGAAGGAGCAGCTGATTGACAAGCTGCCAGGAGCTTATCAAAAGGGCTAGGCAAATCGGTTTTGCACAGCCAATTATGGATCACAAACGCTAGAAATTCCAGCGGTCTCTCTTTTAAATTGGTATGATCCAAGACATCGTAGGCCCACTGGAACAATCTTCCCTTAAACAAAACATAAACTAGCTGGGGGGCCCACGTTGAAACAGGAGTAGCCTGGAGCTCGGGATTGGCCAGGAACCTGGTACATTCAGAAAAAAACTCATTTTCTGTTTCAGAATTAAGCTTCTCAAATTTCTTAAAGGAACAGGAACCATAACAAACAGTGTCATTTTTGCTGGGAACCCCCCCCCCCCCCCCCCCACAATGGGGATTGGTAAAGGGGCTACCATAATGTTAAGCTTGGAGGTGTATTCTCCACAGTCAGCACACAACACATAAGCTGACGTGAAGGTGGTACACACACCAGCACAAGGAATCAGGATATCCCCAGTTTAGTGGAGGAGAGGACTGACTCCAATAGGAGATTGTGGTGCACAGAGCCGGTGCAGATTCGAACAGCCACAAACAATACTTTCGTGATAACGTCTCAGCGCAAAGTAGCGCTAAGCGCATAAACCAGGACTGAGGAGATCAGGACAGGTTGACAGAATGAACGCTTGCTTAACCAGCCACTACTCAGTGACAGCAAGCGTCCACAACAAGACAGACTGGAATGAGGCAGCCAATGCTTGCAGCGATGGCGTGCCTCACAAAGACAGGACAGGATAGTCAGGATATAGGAGGATCAAGATAGATGAACGTAACACAGACAAATATACAATAAGTATGTTTTCCTAGCGTATTACAATTACAACTATCAATGAAACTATTTGTAACGTCTGACTAACATATGTATATATTGGCAATGAACCGATATATGACATAAGCAGGAACACTGACTAGCACTGGAGCAATACAGGGAACAGGACTCAGAAGGATTCGCTATCTCTTCGCAGAGATAAACGCAATCCACAAACGGTAACAGGACAGGATTCAGAAGGATTCGTTATCTCCTCGCAGAGATGAACGCAATCCACAAACAGAACCAGGAGCAGGATACTAACTCATCACGGGTGATCACGATACGCGCAACCTACCAAAACGTGCTGGAAGGCTGACTAACTGAACACAGGAAATAAACAGTTCGTGTACGTATATATCAGCGACACTGATGTATCAACGTAACACAAATACAAGGAAAATAACAAAATGTGCAAGTATGCGTATATATTGGCGATGAACCAATATATGACACAAGACCAGCAAAGTAACAACTTCTAGAAACAAGAGCAGAACTAGGAGGACTCGCTGACCCCTTCGCAGGAGTCAGCGCAGTCCACACGGACTAGGAACGAGGTGGGGCACGAGCAGAGTAACAGACAGAATCTGAGACTATGGTAGCCCATGAAGCATTGCAGGAAGCAGTTCTTTATACTGAGGTCATCCAATGGGAGCAGACCTGCAGATTCCCACACAAGTGAATGGTAATTAATCACAGGCTGACAGCAGGAAAAGGCAGACAATGATATGCAGCCTGCATGAAAGGGATTGCCACCCCATTGCAGCAGACAATGTTTGTTTACACAAAAGCATATTAAACTGACATTAACTTCAGAGCGACTGCAGATAGAGTCAGCAACTAGTTTGAGTGCAAACCAAACTATGCAAGCAAATGCATGTAATGACATCAAAAACTGCTTGTCTTCAGTCAAACTGCAGCCAACAATACATGCTGCAGACATGATCATAACACCCCGAAACAATTGTCATTTATATGTGCTCATGAAGCAATAAATTGCTAATTTCTTGACTTTGAAATGGTGTGCTGACCTGGAACTTTGTACTTCTGGATTTACATTGGATGCGGTGGCTTTATTACAGATATAAGTGGGACTACTGTAGTTTTTGTTTTTGAATAATCCTAGCTTGCGTGAGCAAGTTTCGCAATAATAGGTGGTTTTTCGCCTGCCACCTGGTGTCTTCCTGTCACTGCACACTGTGCAATCTTTGGTGTTTCGATTGGGCATATCAGCAATAAAATGCTGGATACCATTTAGACGCTCCTCCACATCCAATGAAGAAGGGCGGCCATATCTCCGCTGAGGCCTAGAGGCTCGTTGTTCGCGAACCAACTCAAGAATTAGGTTCTTGCGGTAGCTGATATGATCCTTTGGTTAATGTGGATGCAACTGGTTGTAAGTTATGAAGCTATTCACTACTGCCAGCTCCAACAACCAAAAAAAGGTCTCCTCCACCACTTCAGTAACTTCCTGTTTAAAGAGTAACTACTGGTATAAGGATCAAATCGTTCAACCGCTCCCATGTGTTTAGTATATTCTACGACTGCTGTGGGCTTCTCAACATTTTCAGTCACTCTACCTTTCATTTTTCTCTGCTGTGTCGTTGTAGTAGCAGGGTAGAAAGTGCTAAGCATGTGTATAATACGCTTATCCTTCCATGCCAATACCACCTCTTCACTGTCAAGTTTCCAAGCACGAACTTCACAGCTCTTCAGTTTCAATTTTTTTATTTCACTTGGTAGACCTTCCAGTTATGTGATTTTTTTTCTTTTAGTAAGTCTTGTGCCAATATGTGACTGGTATAAAATCAATCTGTAAATAAATGGTATCCATGTCCAGGAGTGGCTTGTTTCAGATTTGTACAAAGATGAAGGACAATGCGAGTTGAAAATGGCAAGTCTGGCCTTGGCAAGCTTTCCGTAGTTGCTGATCCATAATACGGTTCAAATGCAAAGAGGTAGCTATCCAGTCTCACAATCAGCCATAGAAAACACTTGTGGCCCCCACTTGCTTCCTTTGAAACTAATTGTGCTTTCATCAATTACTACATTCCTATGGGGTACAAACAGACTTTTGCATCTTTATTTCATATGCTTTCATATGCTCAGTCAAGTTCCTGACCTTCTAACCCCTAGTTTGAGGGCCTTCAGGACCACTGATGGGTGGAGAAACATGTAGCAGCCAATGAATCTGACTAAATCGCTCACAAGAAAAAATATCTCCAAAAAAAGGGGGTTTAATTGATCCATCAAGTTGAGAAAAAATCCTGGATAGATCCCCTTTCTTGCAGTGCCATCCTAAGAATTACTCCAAAGTATGCCTTTATTTCCTGCATAGTAACGTCAGTCAAGCTCCTCCAGATGGATCTGGGTGAAGGAGGTTTATTTTCTAACTTCCTTTTTGCATACGGTAATCATTTGTTTCATTAATAATTTCTTGTAATAGGGCCGGTGTAAAAAAAAGCTCAAAAAACCCACTGGAACATTAGCTGTAGGCAGTTGTACCCCTGCATTACACACAGTAAAGGGAAAATTATGCAGCAAGCAGTCACTGGTAGGAGAGAAGCTTGCCCATTTTCTGTGATCACCATCACCCTCCCCACTTTCAGCAGCTTCCTCACCTTCATCAGCCTCATCAATATCAGTGTCATCACTGTAGCAATAATCATTATCATCAGTGACAGTATAGTCACTGTCATCACCAGAATCCTGCACATCTGATTCGGTGCTGCTGTCCTCCATGATCCGCTGTCCCTCCTCAGCCGCTGTCATTTTTCTTTTACCTGCTGCAGAGGATGCCATTGCTCCGCTCTGTAAGGAATCTGCAAGGAATCTTCAATAAATAACCTGGAACCTGCAAGGGATCTGCCAGGAATCTGCAAGAAAGAACCTGCAAGGGATCTGCAAAGAATCTGCACGGAATCTGCAAGAAAGAACCTGCAAGGGATCAGCAAGGATTGTGGAAGAAGTAATTTGCCAGGAATCTGCCAGGAAACTGCAAAAAACACCCTGCAGAGAAGCAGCAACAATCAGCAACAAAAATGCAGAATTGATTCTGCCACTTCCTGCCAGCGCTGAATGTGCACTTCCGGCTTAGGTGAGGGGGTACCACCTGTGTGGGCATGTAGTCTTACATGCCCACTAAACATGGGGACAGAGATCGGGCTTTGCTGGGGGCCAGATGTGCCTGCAAACCGCCGCTGAAATAATGTCCTGCATAGCGGGAAATACTACAGGAACGGGAAATTCGCAACGTCCCGCTATGCGGGACATACGAGTGGAAAGGGTTAACTTGAAGGTAAGTGGTTTGAGTATTATTTCAGACATTAGCCCTTATTCAATTCACCTTTTGTCCTAAGTTTTCTCCTAGGTGATATTTTCCCACCTTTTTAATAAAATGTCTGTTAAGACACCAGCAAGCAAGAAAACACTCAGAATAATTTTGACAGTACTTTTTCACTTATTTTAAACAAAAGACAAAAAATTATCTCCTAGGAGAAAAGTTAGGAGTTAAAGCATGGCCAAAAGCTGACTCTGCAGCATTAGACTGACCCTGATGTGTTCCTGTAAATTAACAAAGGAATTCCTAAAAAATAAATGAAGGGTTCTGGTATGGCCAAGATGCTGTGGGATCATTTGGAAGTGAAGACGTCACATACAGTAACTGAAAAGATTCTGCATAGAGGAGTGGAGAAAAAAAATTCCCTGATGATGTGAGACTGGTAGCTCATATATGAAATGCTACCTGGTAAAATTAATTAATGGTATTTATGAACATCAAGATTAGATTGACCTTTTCTATGAACTGAAATGGCATACATATCATTTTTTTTGTAGATTTAAATTTTCTTAGTGGGCTATTTATAAAGAAGTAGTGATTGGATCTGCCGATTTAAAATCAGATCACCACTTTAAGGCCTGGAACCCACTGCAAAACGCTATTGCTAATCGCAAGCGCTAGCATTTTGTATGAGCAGTTTGTCAGCGGTTTCATGAGCGTTTTAGGAAGTGATTTTACAAAGTGTATCAATTTGCCAGCGATTGTGTAGCGATTAGCGATTAGCGTTTTAAAGTCTGATTGGTCCTTTCAATTAATTTTAAATTTTTTACAGTGTGTGGTAACTTTAAAATGCTAGCAAAATCGCTCCATGCAGGTTTTGATGAGCGTTTACGCCAACGTTTATATACTTCGCAAACGCTCCAGTGGAAGTTGCCCCATCCATTTACATTAGCTGAGCGTTTTGGCAAAACGCTAGCGTTCTGTAACGCTCCTAAAATGCTCTCAAAATCGCCCTTGTGGGTTCTAGCCCTAAGATTGTTGTATTTGTAGAAGGGCAAGCTGATATCTGATAGCGGCAATCAGCGAGTTGAATGCCTGCCATACTGACCTTAAGGCATGGGACCCACTAGCAGCACTATTGTAAGCGCTTCTGATTTGAAGCTACGTGGGATCACACACATAGCATTCCATTAGCAAGAGCTTTTCAAATCACAAGTGCTTACAAAAGGCTTAGAAAAGCAACACCAGTGGGTTCCAGGCCTTAAGCTACATTCTCTTTTTGTGGAGCTTTGAATGTGAAGACTCACTCCAAAAATCCCAGAGCTTCCATTTACCTGTAGCATTATTTTTAGTTTTTATTAATGTCACCATAGTGCCCCTTTAAGGCCAAAAACCCACTGGGAGCGCTTTGTAAGCATGAGTGATTTGAAAAAGCTCTTGGTAATGCAATGCTATGGGGAATTTTTATAAAATCACATCACTCAAGTGGGATCACACCCATAGCATTACATTAGCTAGAGCTTTTCTAATCACAAAGCACTCAGAAAAGCTCTCCTAGTGGGTTTCTAGCCTAAGAAAGGACTGGAGGTTGTACTGACTGAATCTTTCTGAGAAGATTGCAGCCTGTTGCAATAAATGTTTGTACAGTAAGAAGTAGCCAGTGTATGGGACCCTGACCAGGTATTTTGCAAGTGACTTATTTGATAATACCTAATCAAGAAACGTATGCATCAACAAAAACAAGTTCTGGAAGTACCTACACAGATCTAGGAAAACATTTGTTCCTGGAGAGGGGGGTTGAACATTTCATTAAAAATGCATTCTTCTTACCTTTGTGTAGATGATGTGTACACAAATCTATGGACCAAACTGTCTCTTGAACAACTATCCTGTGACTGCTGCTTAAAATATATAAAAAAAATAAATCATGCATGAATACACAAGCACTGAATGATCTTGAAATAGTTTATACAGAAAATGTCAAACATTTTTCTAACACATGATGTCACAGTAGTGGATAAGAGGTGCTACTGCAGATATTGTTAGGATTGCATCAAGGAGAAAATCCCTGTGTGCTGTATGAAATATGTAACATTTGCGATTACTATAAGCTGTTGATGTTAATTACATATCTTTAATTAAGCTAAGTACCCACTGCAAGACTGAATTACTGGAAAATGTCGATGAACAAAGTTTCCAAGATCTTTCTACTAAAGACATTTAGAAATGGGATGTGGACAACAGCAATAGACCGCAAGACGATTGCCAACGGTAGGGTCATTAAATGAAGAAGGATGCAGATTAGGCCTGAACGATTTTAGGAAAAAAATGGATTGATTGATTTCTGTTCGAAATTGCGATTTCAATTTGATTCACAATTTCCTTCAGATCAAGCTTTGTTCACCCTCTGTGCCTGTTTGTACCCCCTCTGTGCCTCTCTGTCCCCCTGTCTCTCTTTGTGCACCCTTTGTCTCCTCTGAGGATCTTTTTTGCCCCTTAGGTGTTTCTCTTTGTGCCCCTTTTTTCTCTCTGTGCCCCCTCCGGGTCTTTCTCTGTGCCCACGCTATGTCTCTCTCTGTGCCCCTTCTGTGTCTCTCTGTGCCCCCTCTGTGTCTCCTGTATCTCACTGTGTGCCCCTTTTGTCAGTGTCCCTCTTTGTGCCCCCTGTGTCTCTCTCTCTGCCTCCTCTGGGTCTCTCTATTGCCCCCTTTGTGTCTCTCTTTGTGCCCCTTTTGTCTCTCTGTGCCCTCTTCTGAGTCTCTCTCTGTCTCTCTCTGTGCCCCCCCTGTGACTCTCTCTCTGCCAACTCTGTATCTCCTCTGTCTCTCTCAGTGTCAGCTCTGTGTCTCCTCTGTGCCCGCTCATATCTCTCTGTGCCCCCCTGTCCCCCAAGCTGCAGCAGTGCTAGACATACTTTCCAGCATGAGTCCAGCGATGCCCGTCTATCCACTTCGCCTCCTGCAGACTCTAATGCACGGCATACTTCTTGTATGTCATGTGACATACAGGAACCAGGAAGTATGCCGTGCACAAGCGCTGGCAGACAGCCATAGGGGACGGACAGTGTTGGACTAGTGTCTGACGGTATGTCCAACGCTGCCAATGCTGCGGGCCGCACACGCTGGGACTTAGGACTTAGAAACGACTTCTTCAAGCTTCCCCCATGCTGAAATGACAACATTGCGGGAAATCACCGCTTTGACGATTCCGAATTCGTGATCTTGGTGATCATGATTTGGGTTTAAATTCGATTTATCATTCAGGCCTAATGCAGATAGAAGTTCTGTAGACTTAAGTGGAAAGATCATTTCAAGATCTGTACACACGAGTGATGTGGAGTTTATTCAATGAGATCAGTCATGGTGGTCTTTCAAAATGCATGAGCATCATCATTCATTGTCCATCTGTAACCATCGTTTATTGCTTTCTCTTTAAGGGCTGGCAACCACTAGAGCACTTTTTTGAGTGTTTAGGGAGCGCTTTAAATTGTTAGCGCTTTCCCTAAATGCTCTGCCAATGTAAATATATGTAACAAATTCCACAGTAGCGATTGTAATTAGCAAAATCGCAAACGCAGGTCATGCAAACTGTAAAAAAAATGATGCTACATTGAAAGGACCAATCAGAATTAAAATCGCTAATCGCAAATCACTACACAATCGCTGGCAAAAAGCTTACACTTTTTAAAATTGCTCCCAAAAGTGCCGGAAATCACTTACAAAACACTACTAAAAACGCTAGCGATTGTGCTAGTGATTTGTAGTGTGTTCCAGGCCTCAAAGATGGTTATACAATGCCACTTGGAATGATTGTTCATCTGTCATTTCGACAGATAAAATCTTGCAGTGTATATGGACCTTGGGTTATCACAATTCTATCCATAACAGATAGGAAGTCAAATGTATGATATATATGATTTCAATTATAAACAAGCTTATTTGGAAACACTTCAGTGTCTCCATACTTCTTACGAGTAGCCCCTAAAAAGACCAAATCCTGGAGTAAAGCCTCATACACACACCAGACTATAGTCTTTGGAAAATGAAAGATCACAGACCAATCTTACCACCCTTCATGTAGTACGAGAGCCATACCTACACAGTCTATTCTATGGAGCTGAACTCCACATCAGAAAAAAATCTTTGCAAGATGCTGCACACACAGATGCTGTACAGACACAAAAGATCAGTATCTGCAAAAGATCTGTTCCTACCAAAGATCTGTTCCTGCAAATTGCATTCATAGTCTATGAGATCTGCCGATCATCATACACACCTTGTTTAATTGACATTCATCTGCAGATCAGACAATCATCTGCAGATCTGAAAATCCATCCTGGTGGAACTGATCTGCAGATGAATGTCAGTTAAACAAGGTGTGTATGATGATCTGCAGATATCATAGACTATGAATGCATTTTGCAGGAACGGATCTTTTGCAGGAACAGATCTTTTGCAGATACTGATCTTTTGTGTCTGTACAGCATCTGTGTGTGCAGCATCTTGCAAAGATTTTTTTCTGATGGGGAGTTCAGCTCCATAGAATAGACTGTGTAGGTATGGCTCTCATACTACATGGAAGGGGGTAAAATTGGTCTGTGATCTTTCATTTTCCAAAGACTATGGTCTGATGTGTGTATGTGGCCTAAGGCATGGTTCCCATCTGCTGCCGAACCACGTACGGCCAGCAGGAGTGGACAGTGAAGTGTCCACTATGGTCTGGTGGCTGCGTTTCAACTATAGCCTATATGGGAAATGCATCTGCCTGTCTGGGATTATCGCGGTCAGCACAGAGTGCGGTCTACTTACCGAAGACTGACAAGTGTGTATGTGTCACGATCGCTTCTGCAGCATTTACTGCTGGCTGCAGTGGTATTGCAACCCAAGCAGTTCTGATGTCATTACATGCATTTGCTTGCATAGTTTGGTTTGCACTTAAACTAGTTGCTGATTCCATCTGCAGTCGCTCTGAAGTTAATGACAGTTTAATATGCTTTTGTGTAAACAAACATTGTCTGCTGCAATGGAGTGGCAATCCCTTTCCTGCAGGCTGCATATCATTGTCTGCCTTTTCCTGCTGTCAGCCTGTGATTAATTACCATTCGCTTGTGTGGGAATCTGCATGTCTGCTCCCATTGGATGACCTCAGTATAAAGAACTGCTTCCTGCAATGCTCCATGGGCTACCATAGTCTCAGATTCTGTCTGTTACTCTGTGCGGCTCCCACCTCGTTCCTAGTCTGTGTGGACTGCGCTGACTCCTGCGAAGGGGTCAGCGAGTCCTCCTAGTTCTGCTCTTCTTTCTAGAAGTTGTTACTTTGCTTGTCTTGTGTCATACATTGGTTCATTGCCGATATATGGCATACTTGCACGTTTTGTTATTTTCCTTGTATTCGTGTTACGTTGATAAATCGTGTTGCTGATGTATACGTACACGAACTGTATGTATCCTGTATTCAGTTAGTTTGCTTTCCAGCGCGTTTTGGTAGTTTGCGCATATCGTGATCACCCGTGCTGAGTTAGTTATCCTGCTCCTGGTTCTGTTTGTGGATTGCGTTCATCTCTGCGAAGAGATAGCGAATCCTTCTGAGTCCTGTTCCCTGTATTGCTCCATTCCTAGTCAGTGTTCCTGCTTATGTCATATATCGGTTCATTGCCGATATATACATATGTTAGTCAGACGTTACAAATAGTTTCATTGATAGCTGTAATTGTAATACGCTAGGAAAACATACTTATTGTATATTTGTCTGTGTTACGTTCATTTATCTTGATCCTCCTATTTCCTGACTATCCTGTCCTGTCTTTGTGAGGCACGCCATCGCTGCAACGCATTGGCTGCCTCATTTCAGTCTGTCTTGTTGTGGACGCTTGCTGTCACTAAGTAGTGGCTAGTTAAGCAAGCGTTCATTCTGTCTACCTGTCCTGATCTCCTCAGTTCTGGTTTATGCGCTCAGCGCTACTTTGCGCTGAGACGTTATCACGAAGTATTGTTTGTTGCTGTTCGGATCTGCACCGGCTCTGTGCGCCACAATCTCCTATTGGAGTCAGTCCTCTCCTCCACTAAACTGGGGATATCCTGATTCCTTGTGCTGGTGTGTGTACCTCCTTCACGTCAGCTTATGTGTTGCATGCTGACGGTGGAGAATAAGCCCACCAAGCCTAACAGTATGGCTCCTATTTATAAAATAGGGACCATTCCCTGTCTGTTTAACAGTGCTGTAAAATGGTCAAAAAATGCTCTGTTTTCTGCTGTAGTGGGAACCTAGCCTCACAATCTTCCTCTACTCCCCCAAATTTCTCATTTGTGCTCCCAGGCTTGTAAGAACTTAAAAGACCACTATCGTAAACATTTGTAAAATTTAAAATGTATTTATTTATTTTATATTTATTTAGTTATTGTATTTATAAAGCGCCAACATATTACGCAGCGCTTCAAAACTTTTACAGTTGTACCAAAGTAAAATACACAATTTTGTTTGTTTTTTCCCTATTTTCTTCTCATTTACAGTAAGCAGTACAAATGTGACAGGTTTTGGACTAATCCATCTCCTCACGGGCAGTCTCAGAAATGACTTTATTTTTAAAAGCACTCCCTGGATAGCAGTGGCATGCTCCAACTGCCAGTGGCTGCACAGTAAGATATTGACTTACTAGCACCATTGTAAATATCTTTTTCAGGGAGTCCTTTTGAAAAGAATAAAGAAAATACTGAGCATCCCAATGAAGAGATGGATTAGTCCAAAACCTGTTAGATCTGTCACATTTCTACAGCGTACTATTAGGCCTTAGACCCATTAGCAGCACTTTGGTAGCATTTACAAATATGTAGCAATCAGCAAAGTTATCAGTTCAGCTGATCATGTGGAACATTCTAAAAGGGGTGATGTACCTGCATGTCTTAAGCCGCATCTACACGGGTAAATGTGGCCGCGATGCTCCTTATCAATCGAGCCGCTGATGCGGCTCGATTGATAAGATCCGGTTTCAATAATTTTTATTGAGAAAAACATTTTAAACATTTTGTACAGTCAAAGTTTTAACTTTGACAGAAAAGATAACAATATATCAATTTACATTGTTGAACATGAGAATACATAGAAGTTGGGTATTATACTGAAAGTTCTTATGATGTTGTATCAATTATTATTATTAACAGACATTAACAAACATTAACAGAGATTAACAGGCAGTAAATAGTAGAGTATTATTAAACAGTAATTGGAGAAAGGACCTCAGTCTTTATTGTTTGTTCTTGATCTTGAGTCCGATGTTTGGTTGTATTGGTACCATTTAATTGCTATGGTAATAGATGTTGTATTAGTCAATAGCCAGAATACTTGATGTCATAATGGATATTTTATGTAGTTTATCTTGTAGGTGTTATTAGTACTATAGTTTATTGTTGTAGGTGATATAAGTGGAATTTCTCAACCCAGGAAATGGAAGGTTAAGACCTTCCCACAGAGATCCTGGGGAGCAATTCCAATACGAAGGATTTATATTATAGTACATTGCTGTATTTTCGTTTTTAGGTCTATTTGTGTGTATGTCTTCCGTTGTTTAGCTATTGTTCATTGTTGATACTGTGGTATCTAGGTGTATATGTTATATTTGGTACCACTCAACTCAGGAAATGGGAGGCAAGGCCTTCCCGCAGGTATCCTGAGGAGCAGTTCCAAAATGATGGAATTATACCACAGTAGGGGTGCTGTGTTTGTAGTTTAGGTCTGGGTCTGTGTATATTATCTTCACTAAATGATAGGGGACTCTAGTCTCCTTACTGGAGTTCCTAAGGATATCCTAGAAAGTGTATATATGTTAGTTATTTCTGCTTTCAGTATCAGCATAATAACAATTAAACCTTATGTATTGAATCTTAGTCTATAAAACTAAAAATTGTATAGTACGATGTTATGTTTTGTGTTTTCCTCTTAAGAACTTATAGATGATCTTATGAAGGGTGTATGAGTCGCTATCTTTTTTAAACTATATACAAGTATAGCCACAATCAAGGTTGTGGCTATGGTCCCATAAAACTCCACAAATCAGACACATTGTAGTATTAACCTTTATGTATTGGTGTTACCAGGCAGATAATTTATGCACTGGGTGTGTGTAACCGTATGTGTGAGGGGGGGTATGCAACTGTGTGATAAGGTGGGTTCAGAAATCCATCAGTTTTGAGGTTTTGTAGATTATAGGCCATAAGCAGGCTTTTTTCATAAATGCATTTAGGTTACCATTCCCTATTGCCCAGGATTTTTCGGCTATAAGGTTCGATTCCACCGTTCTTAATATCTCGTCTATTTTAGGGATGTAAGGAGACTTCCAATTGAGAGCTATGAGTTGTCTCGTAGTTATGAGGATGTGATTCAGTATTAATCTTTCTTGTGGGGGTATAAGTATGGTCCCGATATGGAACATGATCATTTCAGGGGGTAAATGTTCTAAGGACATAGGGAGTTGTTTTAAGAAAAGCTCTATATCTTTCCATAACTCTTGCAATTTGGGACAGCTGTAGAAAATATGATAGTGTGAGCCAGTCTGGTTGCACCCTCTCCAGCACAAGGGGGAAGAGGAGTTATCAAATTTTGTAATTTTCTCTGGTGTCATGTACCATTTCCAGATGTTTTTAATTAGGCCTTCATGGTGAGCAACACAATGGGATGTTTTTCTCATAGATCTTAACGCAATTTCCCAGTCTTCCTGAGATATCTCCTTTTGTAGAGTGTTCTGCCACTCTTCTAGTTGCCATTTAGGAGTCTCTTCTTTTAGATGTATTTGTGTTAGGTAGAAAGTCGAGGTTCCTTTTAATTTAGTTCCATCCGGGTTGAGGAGTCTTTTAATTTTTGGAGTAAGTGCTATGGGAGTATATGGGTGTCTAAGGATAAAGGTATGTATTTTATTATATATCATTTTATCTGAAGTAGGGATGTTATATGTAGAGACTAGTTCATCAAAGGGTCTAGGTTTTGAATCTAATATTAAGTCATCAAATTGTTTTAATCCTAATGATATCCAATGGGTCAGGTCTATGTTCCTAATTACTGCGTGTAATGTTTCTAAAGGTGTTGGGATATTAACTGCTAAGTTATCTCTTCTACATTGACTAATTATTTCCCTCCATATTCGTAGAGTATTTGCTGTGATCGGATTTTTGATATTTTGTACCACTTTCCATACAAGTCTAGAGTGTATAACTGATCTAAGATTCGGGAAATGTAATTGCTCTTCTTCAATATCAATCCATTGATTAGAATGGGAGTTCTCCCATAATGATCTGGATTGCTCTAATATTGTTGCTTTGTAGTATTTATCTATGTCAGGCACTCCAAGACCAAGGTTAGATATGTGTGTAGTCAGAATTTTGTTAGAAAAGCGAGAGTGTCTGTTCATTAAAATAAATTTGTTAAGTAGTTTTTGGAGAGTATTAAAGAATTTTTGGGGGACTCTGATGGGAACGTTCCTGAATAGATATAAGAGTTGGGGAAGTAACATCATCTTGAAGGCAGAGGATCTGCCTAGCCAAGAGAATTCTAGTTTTGATAGATTGTCTAGGGATTGTTTTAGTTTGGAGATCCATGGATCATAGTTCTCTTTGTACAGTTGGGCTATGGTTGTAGTTAGCTGTATGCCTAGATATTTGATAGATTTGGTGGCCCAGGAGTAGTGGCAGGATTGTTGGAGGAGTTCTACAGTAGATTTGGGTATATTGCAGGGTAAGATCATTGTTTTAGTTTTGTTTATCTTGTAATATGAGACCAGAGAGAATTGTTCTAGTTCTTTTTCTAAATTTGGCAAGGAGATTTGGGGTTTCTGTAGGTATAATATGACATCGTCTGCGTATAATCCCATTTTGGTGTTAAACCTATCTGTTTTGATTCCATGTATCATATTGTTTTGTCTGATTCTTTGGGCTAATGGTTCAATGGATAGAATGAAGATAAGAGGGGAGAGGGGGCAACCTTGACGTGTTCCGTTGTTTATGTTAAAGTGAGAGGAGACTGAACCTGAGGATGAAACCTTTGCTGAGGGGCAAGAGTATAGAGCCATTATTGCTTTAAACAGAAAACCTGAGAAACCAAATTTCTCTAGAACCTTAGACATATATAGCCAGTTAACTCTGTCGAACGCCTTTTCCGCGTCTAAAGAGACGAGGAGTGTAGGCGTCCGACAGAGTTTCATCCTATGTATTAGTGCTAGAGCTTTCCTAGTACTGTCACTGGTGGATCTGCCTTTAATGAAGCCCACCTGGTCCGGATGTATTAGTTGGGTCAAGAGTGGTGATATCCTATTAGCAATTATCTTTGCGTATATTTTTATGTCTGTGTTGAGAAGGGATATTGGGCGATAGTTTGCAGGGTCTGATTGATCTTTACCTTCTTTGGGTATTGTAGTAATAGTTGCAGATAGCAGTTCTTTGGGAAATGAGCCCAGTTTGGCTGTTTCGTTAAACATTTCTAATAGTGGTTTGGAGATAATATGGGTGAATTTTTTGAAATAGTCGTTTATAAAACCATCTGGACCAGGTGACTTGTCTTTTTTAAGAGACATAATGGCAGATTCGACCTCTTGTAATCTGAATGGCACACTTAGATATTGGCTCTCGAACTCAGAGATAGTTGGTATATCTACAGATTTCAGATATTTTTCTATTTCCTGTTCTGATGGTACGTGGGAGTTTGGGTCTTTTTCAAGATTGTATAGGTTTTCGTAGTATGAGGCTAGTCCCTCTACTATTTCATTAGGATGGTGTACTTCATTTTTGGATATGGGGTGTTTAAGTTTGATTATTCTCTGAAAGATTCTTTTGCCTTTTATTTTCTGTGCCATAGCCTTTCCGGCTTTGTTTTTATCATGATACCAATGCTCTCTGAGGATCGATTGCCATTTATCATATTTTAGGTAGTACATATCAGCCAGATCTTGCCTAGTTTCCTCTAGCTTGGGTATTAGCTCTGTCTTCTTGTTGTTAAAGATGTCGTTCTCCAGAGCTTTAATGGTCTTTAATAGTGAGTCAGTCTTTTCCCTTGTTTTCTTTTTATGGATTGCAGAATACTTTATAAACGCACCTCTCATAAATGCTTTATGGGCCGACCATATTGTTGTTTTGGAGACTTCCTCGGTGTCATTAAATTTAAAAAACTCTTCTAAGTCTTTCTTGAGTTTAGGAAAGGTATGTTCGGAGTGTAGAATGTATTTGTTCATTCTCCAGTCTGAACGAGTGAGATGAGGTGAATTAAGATGGAATTTTATTGTCATAGGGGAGTGGTCAGACCATATTCTTGGGCCTATATCTATTTTGGATATCAATGGGAGGGAGAATTTACTGGTAAGACAATAGTCTATTCTTGAAAATGAACCATGAATGGGTGAGTAATATGTGTATCCTTTTTCACCAGGGTGGTAGCATCTCCAGGAATCATACAATTCCGACTTAAGTAAGGAGTTTTGAATCGAGGATGGTAATTTTTTCCGATTGGAAGTGCAGTCCATTTTGGGATCTGTTATAGCATTTAAATCACCTAGTATGAATAGATTGCCTTTTGCTATATTCATTATTTTTTTTAATTTCTTATTCAAGAAGTTGATTTGATGAGTATTTGGGGAATATATACTTACAAAGGTGTATGCCTGTGAGTTTATTAATCCTGAAAGAATTACCATCCTACCATCCTTGGTACAAAATTGATCTGTTAGCTCAAAGCCCAATGAGTCCCTAATTGCAATAAATGTCCCTCTTTTTTTCTTATTGGGTAGGTTTGAGTGGTATATCTTTGTGAATTGATATAATTTGAGTTTTTTAGTTGCTTGATTATTTAGGTGGGATTCCTGAACGCATACAATATCTGCTGATTCTTCTTTGATTAATTTTTGAAGCAGGTATCGTTTTCTAAACGAATTAAGCCCTCTCACATTAATAGTGAGTATTTTGGCATTTTGCGTCATCTTAAGGGTATTAAGGTGCTTATGTAAAGCTCTAGTAGTTGTAGTAATACCCAGTATATATTAGCATATCGTGTGGGGTTATAAGGTATAACATTGTTATTTGTAGATAACATGACAAGTAGCATATCGTGTGGAGTTAAATGGGACAGAAAAATGTAGTACAAATGTGTCAAAAAACAGTAACATAATAAAACATATAAGCATAAACTATCAGAATAAACTAAACGAGTTATATACCTACATAAGAGGAAGGAAATATTTATGGCAGGAGCCATAAAATCAGTCCAAGTTATCTTCCATGGGATGGAAAAGGTGTCCAAGGTAGTAGCCATAAATATAAGCCAAGGTACCTTAAGAGACAAAAGGAAGATAAGAAGTAGATGGAGAAACAAAAAGTTCCAACTTCCAGGGCCTAGTTGGCCGGGATCCATCAGAACGGATTGAAGGTGACGATTCACCTAGGTAGGCTACAAGCGCCTAAGGAAACGTCTAGTGTGGGGGATCAAAGTTTGTGGTAAAGCACATAGTTCTTATTTGTCAGTTGCCGAAGCTTGTCCTGTGTTTGATTCTTCTGGAGGGTGGGATAGGTCCATGGATTCATGAGAAGATTTGGTGGAGGTTTTGAAGGGTTTGTCCTTCTTGGGATCCCTGGGGATGAACATTGGAATGTTCCATTTTTTCAGTAATTCTTTACCTTCATCCAGGGATTTGATGATGTGTGAGGCTCCTTGGTCATTTATTATGAGCTTAGTGGGGAAGCCCCATGAATAGGGTATATTCTTGTTCCTCAGAGTGGTGGTGATGGGTGAGAGTATCTTCCTGGCCTGTAGGGTCATCTGGGATAGATCTTGAAACAAGGATATGTCCTTATGTGGGCCCGGTAGCTTCTTCCCGCCTCTGGTGAATGATAAAAGTTTCTCCTTTACATGGTAGAAATGTATACGGGTGATTACGTCCCGTGGCAGGTGTTGTGGTATGAATCCAGGCTTTGGTAGGCGGTGTACCCTGTCGATGACTAGTTCACTCTCCTTGATGTTAGGGATAGTGGCTTTGAGGACATCTTGGACGTATCCCCTGAGATCGTCATTGGATACTGTTTCTGGTACCCCTCTAAGTTTGACGTTGTTGCGCCTGTTTCGGTCTTCACTGTCAGTGATTTTCCCCTTCATCCACTTTACCTCTTCAGTTAGCGTCTTGTGTGAGTCAAGGAGTTCGTTGTGAGCTTCTGTCATCTGTACAATCCTGTTCTCCAGTCTGGTAATTCTGGTGTCAGTTTCATGGGCAAAATGAGCCATGTTGTTTGCCAGCAACTTCATATCAGCTCTCATTTCATTGGTGTTGTTTTGTATGAAGTTCTTGAAGGAATACATGAATTGCTTAAAGAAGCCTTGAGTGACTGGTTGATCTGATTCTGGAACAGAGAGTAGTGGATCTGAAGGGTCCTCTTCTGTGGATGAATGCTGGGGATGATGTGTGGGATTTTCATGCTGTGGATGCGTACTTTTGGCCGCATTTACGCGTTCATTGCCTTCCTCATGCGTATTTTCAGACGCGTTCATGCGTATTTTTTTGGACGCATGCTGGCTTGGAGAAGGGGCGCTATGCGTATTTTCGGTCGCGTACAGCCGCGACGGTTTCAGGGGACTACGTTTCCGGTACTCCTCGTCGTCACTGCCCTCAGAATAATCAGCTTTTTCCCTTCTGTGGTAGGGGGTGGCTAGTGGGTCATAGCGGTTTCTCTGGGAGAGTGGAGGAGGTGTATTGAGATTACTAACCTCTGTGTCTCCCTGCCAGGACCTGCGGCGGCCATCTTGGGCCTCCATGTCATGGAAGTCAGGCAATCTTCTAGGCATTGGAGAAGCTTGTTTCTTGTGATATATGGGTCTTCTCCACTCCATCGCGTTCTGTGACTGTTCCCCTCCTATTTCGCCGAAAAAACGGGCTTCCAGGCTGCTTTGGACGCTTATATCAGTGCTTGATAGGCAGGAGCTGCAGGCTCAGACAACCATTCACTTCAGCCTCCAGGCCACGCCCCTCTCGATTGATAAGATCCGACAGGACGGATCTTGCTTCCGCCGATTCCCTGCTCGCTCCCCGCTAGGGGACAATGGCAGGAAATCAAGCGGAAGATGAGCGGCGCGGGGACGAGCGGGAATCGAGCGGATATTGATGCCGGGGCACGTGGAAGAGGCGATCCGGCGGCTAATCGAGCCACCGGATCGCTGCAATGTCCCATCGTGTAGATGGGGCTATAGACATACTTAGGTATTGGTTTGAAACCATAATGGGACTGATCCAATTCATAAGTAGTAGTTAATTCCAGTAGTTAATTTTTCATCTTCTGTTCAAAATAATTTTTGCACTCTGTACTTGAAAAAGTACCAAGACATAGGTGAAAATGTACTTAGGGCTGGTTCTAGACTTTTTGCTGCCTGAGGCAAACTTGTGAGGATGTGCAACCTCCTTCAATTTGGATTGATCGCACAGCACCCGACAATTTACTCTGCTTCATTTAATGTTCTCATATGCTGCAGCTCAACACAATAGCATGCTGGCTGGCTGTGAGTCTGTGACAAACTTCTCACCCTCAGCCACTCCATTCCTCCTCAGTCAGGACAGCAGTGCCACCTCCTCTCTTCTGCTGTGCAAGTCAAATGAAACACTGCTGCTCTCCTGCCTCCCCCCTCCTCACTCGCTGTCTGACTCCTCACACATCACAACAAGCTGCTTTTCCCCAATGAAGACCTCTTCACCTCGTTCTCCTCTCACTTCTCTTCCTACTCTGACTGCATGCTGTTAGTGTAAACACAGTACAAACATGCTGTCCCTATGCGCCTGATGCAAATGTTTCATCTTGCTTCATGAGAGAACCAGCCCTGAATGTACTGCTAAAGTAATTCTTAGTACTTTTTTTGCTTGCTGGTAGCTTAGAAGGCATTGTATTTATAATGTGAAAATATCACCTAGGAGAAAACTTAAGAGAAAAAAGTGAATTGGATTAGGCCCAATGTGTTTTAGGGTGGCCATTAGCGCATAGCTGCTATCCAATTCAATCAGAATAATGGAATCAATCCAAAAACCAGATCAATGCGATCGATATTACAATCGAATCGGATAATTGCTACTGCTAAATTTTTAAGTTTGCCAATTTTCAAAAAAAAAACAGTTTGTAATTTTTGGGTATTTTTCATTTTAATGAATTTTAATGGTATTTTTAATTATAATGAAAACAACCAAAAATCCATAAACAACACATTAAAGAAAAGTTATAAATTGTTTTGCATGTCCTTGAGTGAAATAAGTATTGGATTCCCTACAATCCAGACAGAATTCTGGCACCTACAGATTAGTTATGTGCCAACATGGCACACAGATTACAATCAATCAATTACAGATTAGAGATGGCCCGAACGGTTCACCGGCGAACGGTTCCCGGCAAACTTCCATGGTTCGCAATCGCGGCGAACCGGGAACTTTTCCGGAAGTTCTGTTCGCCCCCATAGTGCATCATGAGGGTTAACTTTGACCCTCTACATCACATTCAGCAGGCACATTGTAGCCAATCAGGCTACACTCCCTCCTGGAGCCCCCCCCCCCCCCCTTATAAAAAGGCAGGCAGCGTCAGGCAGTGGACTCACTCGTGTGCCTGCAGTAATTAGTGAAGGGATAGCTGCAGCAGACTCTCATAAGGAAAGCTTAGTTAGGCTCTTGTAGGCTTGTTAGCTTGCTCCTGGCTGATTGTTATTGCTAATAAAGCAACCCACAACAGCACTTTTGAGAGCTAATTTTGTTCTTGTGATCTAATTTTTTTGTTTGGCCCACTTGCATTATATACAGCCCTGTCAGTGTGTGACAGGTGCACATGTAATATCCATCACTGCATATACCTACTACCTGTTGTTCACTTCAGTGCACCCACCTACCTATGTGAGCGCATGCAGTATGATATACCACTCCGTGCATACCTGTTAACTGCACCTGTGTGACTGACTGCACATTGTATTAGTCAAGTCAGTGCATACTTCTCACTTCATCCCCCCAATATGGACAAAACAAAAGGCAGAGGCAGGCCACCTGGCAGGTCTGTTCGAGGTCACGCTGTCGTGATTTCGTGCGGCCCACGACCAAAGTATAGTGTTCAGAAGAAGGCACGTGCCATCAACCCCCAACATTGTCAGGACGTAGTTGACTATTTAACACAGAACACCTCATCTTTCTCAGCTTCCGCACGGAAGCGTGACATATCTTCCTCCTCCTGCTCTGATTCTGGCACCCCACTTAACACTCAGTCGGCCGCCACCACCAAAGTGCCATCACCACAGGGCTCAGCGCTGTGGAATTTTTTTTGTGTGTCTGCCTTAGATGAGAGCAATGCCATCTGTACTCTCTGCCACCGAAAATTGAGCCATGGAAAGACCAACACCCGCGTAGGGACAACTACCTTAAGAAGGCACATGATTACAAAGCACAAACTGCAATGGGATGACCACCTGAGGGAAAGCAGCACACAAAAGCAAATCCACACACTGCAGTGGAAGATAAGCAAATATTTCTCAAAAAAGGCAATACCCAAACTGTACCGTGATGTTGAAAGGCAGGTGCTGTCATCTCTGGCACACAGCGTTGGGTCAAGGGGCCATCTGACCACGTGGTCTGCAAAGCACGGTCAGGCCTGCCCGAAGACTATGTCAGTCCCCACACACAGCATCTCTGCCTGCACGCCGTGTGACTGCCTGCCCCAAGACTAAGTCGGTCCCCGCACAGCATCTCTACCTGCAGGCCGCTTGACTGCCTTCTCCACCACCACCAACAGGGTCCAGGACTCCAGGCGGATTCCTGAATTTTTAAGTATTCTGCTTGCAGCGGCTGCTATAATTTTCTAGTGCATGCACATGCCTGTCTAATTTTTCTGGCTGCACTGAGGCTGCAACAACAAAACAAAAGGCATGTACATGTGCCAATTCCCCTTCGTGATCATTACCTTACCGCGGTAAAGGGGCTTGCGTATCACAGTGAAGCAATGACCAATGATAATAAGGTTGTTGCTTCATTGTGGACAGACCAAATTTGATCAGCTGGACAGTCACTGTTCTGTCATTCAGCTACCTCAGCCCGGTGACCATATGGGCTTGAAAACCGCCACGGCCTGCACTCTGGCTATGGTGCGCACCAGTCCAGTACGGCCGTCACTACACAAACAGCTGTTTGCGGTGCGTTACACAGTGAGTTTGGTGTGTCAGTGTGAAGCAGTACTCTAATTACACTCCCTGATTGATGTATACACATGCAAGATGTTTTAAAGCACTTTAGGCCTGCAATTTAGCATGCAATGTGATTTCGGCCCTTAAAACGCTGCTTTGCATCAAATCCAGATTTTTCCCCGGGACTTTTGGCATCTATCCCACTCCGCCATGCCCCCCTCCAGGTGTTAGACCCCTTGAAACATCTTTTCCATCACTTTTGTGACCAGCATACATTTTTCTAGTTTTCCAAGTTCGCCTCCCCATTGAAGTCTATTGCTGTTCGCGAAAGTTTGCACGAACCGAACTTTCGCGGGAGGTTTGCGAACCGAAAATCAGAGGTTCGGGCCATCTCTATTACAGATATGCCTGATCTCCACTGGATCTTGATTCTGGAGATGTGCAGATATTTAGATTCTTGAGGTTTTCACATGGGTAAACATAACTGGATGCTGGATGCCTGAGAACTGCACATGACTGGACATCTGAAGTGCAAACACTTCTTCAGTAAATCACTGCTAATAAATTAAAATGTTGTATGCAATAAAAAAGACCCTAATCATACTCTAAACATCAAACCTTAAAAGATAAATCTACCTACAGCACAAAGTTTAGCAATAAGGAGGTCTCATCAAGGTATGCACATAATTGAATGCATGAAGTGTGCATGATTGAATGTTGGAAGTGTGCACATGATTGGTGTAACGTAAACAAATCTCTCAGTCAGACAACAAACACCCATGACTCAATCCTGGAGAGACTTGCTAGTGCCAATCCAGGAGAACAACCCACTGAACTCACTAAGATGGAGGCGGTACACCACTGATGTGAACTTGCATATAATAAATACTGTATTTTCTGGCATATAAGACTACTTTTTAACTCAGGGAAATCTCTTTAAAAGTCTGGGGTCATCTTATACACTGTGTGTCGTCCTATGGGGTGGGTGCTGAAACTTCCGAGCTGGACTGAAGAATCTGTGGTCGCCACATATGGTGGGGGAGCTCAAAAACGTCCACGGCCGCATCTGTAAGCGGTGACCATAAAGCAATAACGGCAGTGCTGTACTTGTATGGTAGAAGAAAATCCACTCACCAGGATTCGAGGAAGTGACTTAACGCAGTCCTGATGACGAGGTGAGGGGGCACCTCACTGGGAAGGTGTAAGAGAAGGGCGAAGCAAGCTGTAAGGGTCCAGGACACCCAAGATATGGAAAAAAGAGAGTGCCGCTGTGCCCAGAAAACCACACCTCTTTTGCCCGTCGGGCCCACCCTTATATCCTATTACCATACCTGCCTCTCAGATCTCACTCCTGAGGACTGCAGTAATGCGGCACAGGCGCGCAAGTGTGAGATCTGAGAGACAGAGAAGGAGGTAATAGTATACAAGAGCGGGCCAGATGGGTGAAAGAGGCGTGTTTGCTCTACCGCTCTGATAGTCTTGGAGACAGGGATAGCTGACCAATACAAGCAGGCTTTGTATACAACAATCAGCCAATTGCCAGTAAAGTACATCGCTTAAATATCGGAATAGAGAGAGGCGCTCCGTGCAAGATAATTAAAAGAAAATAACTTTGAGCTGCTTTAACAACCAGCTCCGCTGCTGTTGTCCAGGGACGAGAGTGGGCCGGGCACCACTGACACCATTGATCGTGCATTCTGGCTCAGAGTACCACAAGAGTGGGAAGCGAGGTTTCCAGGAGAGGGTCCTATAGAGGCATAGGACCCGCTTTATGTGAGTGTTTGATTCTGTACCTACTGTGCCTTGTTTTAGAATAAAAGTTTGTTTTACTTCCACTGAGAGAAACCATTCTCCGCTTCCTTTCTTTGAGTGCATTCAGCTGCACTATAGGAACGCAGAGCGAAGGTGCATATCTCTGGAGGTGGATGGAAGCACATGCAAGAGGATAACAACATAAGTCTTGGCGTTGTGTTATTTTATAATTAAGGTACATCGCTTGCCATGATTGACTGGTTGTTGTATACTGGGTACCACATACAGTACAGCACCAGTATCTGTACCCGTTTATACAGTATAGCACCAGTACATACAGTACAGTATGCAAATCTCCAACAGTCAAGAGGGGTAGCCTTACACGGCGAGTATATCTCAAAATGTATATTTTAACTGGAAAAGTTGGGGGTCGTCTTATACGCCATAAAATACCATAAGCATGCCAACTACACTAGATTACATCTGTTGCTTTTACATTTTTTTTTTACCTGGAAACATGAAATGTGGTTGACATGCCTAATACACTTGTTAAATGCAAATTTACTAAGGTGGTGTGCCCAGGGCAAGTTTAAGCTATACGGGTGCCCTGGGGCAAAATCAAGTTGAGTCACCCCCATTAAAGTCAACACCTGGGGCCCTCACGCTGCTGGCCCCCCAGGTGGCCTCCCCCAACTGCTCCCCGTGGCCGCGCATGTTTGGTAATTCAACTGCCTTGAAATATCTCACCTGTCTCGGCAGCTGCTCCGCCTCGATCTCCTTCTTCAGCCGAGCTGCCTGCGTCTTCTCCATCCGGAGCATGTTATGTGTATAAAACATGGGCTGGGCATAGAAAAGAGGCAGGCAGAATGGCTGAAGATAGAGATCAGGGTGGAACAGCTGCCGAGACAGGTGAGATACATAGAGAAGAGGGAGGCAGAATGGCTGAAGACAGAGATCAGGATGGAGCAGCTGCCAAGACAGGAGAAGAGGCAGGCAGAATGGCTGAAGACAGAGATCGGGATGGAGCAGCTGCCAAGACAGGAGAAGAGGCAGGCAGAATGGCTGAAGATAGAGATCGGGGTGGAGCAGCTGCTGAGACAGGTGAGATATTTCAAGGCAGCTGAACTACTGAACATGGGCGGTCACTGTGAGCAGTCGGAGGAGGAGACCTGGGGGGGTCCGGTGGAGCGGTCGGACCCTGGGGCAATTGCCCCCCTTGCCTCAATGACAGCACTGGCCCTGGGTGTGCCTCCTTTTTCATTTTAGTGCACATGACTGACTGCTTGAACTGTGCATTCGATGTTTGAGGTCTGCACAAGACTGTATACTTGTGGTGTGAAGAATTGAATACTTGAGGTGGGCATAACTGACTGTTTGAGGTATGCAAATGACAAACTGATTGAGGTGGATGTGATTGAGTGATTGAGGAGTACATGTGACTGGATGGTTGAGTTGTGCATATGACTGAATAACTGATATGACTTGATAGTTGAGATGTACACATAATTGGATGTTTGAGGTATGCATATGATTGGATGCTTGATTTGTGAACGATTGGATGCTGCACGTGACTGAATGCTTGAGGAGTGCACAGGATTGAATGCTTAAGGAATGCACGTGTCTGAATGCTTGCACAAATACCTGTTATTAACACATAATTGGGTATTCTTCAGTATATCACCCCTACAGAATCTAGATGTTGATAAGAATACAAAAACAAATCCTTATCATGCTCAAAACATAAAGTCGTGAAATGTATATCTACCTGTAGCACAAACTTTGGCGCTAAGGACGTTCCATGTCCTCTTGTCACTTGAGGAATTATTTTAACATTGCTTGTCCAGCCTGGTAAAATAATAATATATTTATCTGCACAAGTTTCTGATAATAATCCACCTTAGTTTTCACAGACACTAAGAGCTGGTGCTTTAGTGGGAGACCACACCTACCCTTCAGAATCAATTTACATAGGCAAGGAGGCACCCCAAGGGCTTATTAAACATTAATTTACAGTATATATTGTTGGTTAAAATAATAATGAACATCTATACTGTATATTTGAATAGCTAAACCTTACTGAAAATATTTTAAAAATGTCATGTATCATCCACAACAGCCCACACCAGACAGCTGCACCCACCTGTTTTGACAGGAAGTACATAGACCTTTCCTACCATAACTCAACATTTTCTTCCAGGTAAATAGGTATAGGTACCATAAAGTTCGACCATTGTGGACAGAATGCACTTTGGCTGCTGTAAAGGATTAATGGAAATTAAAGTATTGACAAAAGTCATTGTTTTTCCCTTCCTCCATGATAATCCATATCTGGGAGACTTTCAAGTAAATAACTAGGGTGGATAACTCAACATAACCCCTAGAGAAGGTGCAGCAATGTACAATACACAGACTACAGTACAAGGATACAGAGGCTATTACCTAATATTACAGCAGCCTACAAGAATCCATTGCAATGCTACACTGCTACACTGAAAGCTGCCATTCACAGAAGCATTGCACCTGCTAGCATACATAGACTGATCAATGACAATCAAATTGAGCTGACAGGCAGAACCTACTAATATGCAAAATTACAGGAACAATTTACAGAATCCGTGTGAAAGGTATGCCTATAGTGACAGGCCTCTCAGTGACAGTTTCTCATAGTGACAGACTACTAGTCACATATATCTTTAGGGCAGATTATTCATTGACAGATCCCCCGGTGACAGATGACAGTCTCCCAGTGGCAGCTCACCTTCTCTCCCATTGGCAAAGACCCCCATAATGACAGCTACCTTAAAACCTAAAATGTGCCTAAAATGTGCTTCCTGACTAGATATTGCTTTAGGTTGCCATTTACAATACGATTCTTTGAATGATCAATTTTCTCTGATTTGATCGTATGTATCGAATTAATCTGGTATCCAGATCGATTACATTAATCGGATTGATCTGGATAGCAGCTTACTTCTGTTAGTGGGGATATTACGATCAAATCGGAGAATCGATCGAATGAAGCATCGTATCGTTATTGGCCACCCTAAGGGCCCTTTCACAGCGGGGCAGTGCAGTATTTTTACCGCACCCACCCCGGGCATAGAAAGTCTACAGAGACTGTCATACTTCCGCGGTACGGCACGACGGAAGTGACTTTTTCGCTGCATCCCCATCACAGGTCCAAAACTACGTTACCGTGCGGCTTCTGTGTCGACTGCATTGGCCCAGAAGGCATGTTAGTCTATGGCGATGCATGGATTTTAAAACAATTACTAATGCGACGTCGCGGCACGCATGCGCAGAAGCGTATTTTTACAATACGCGTCCGTGCACTTACGCATACCCCGAAGCAGGAAGTGACCGCAAGCGTGCGTCACTTTCTGCTTAGCTGGTGGCCAGACAGGGAACACCGCGTACTAATGTAGTGTTCCCTGAAGGCCTGTTTGAAGTGATGTGGCAGAAGCGACTCACCACATCGCTGACGCTGGTTTACAGTGTTAAACTAGCCTCAGGGCTTAAACTTAAAGTGGATCCGAGGTGAACTTTTACACATTGCAGAATTGTGTTCCTTTCCTACAGTTTATAGGGCATTCCTCAAACCAAATACTTTTTTGTTTTTGTTTTAATACTCTGATTCCCTATAAACTAAATAAGCAACGCCCACAGGTTCAGAGAGCCTTGGCAGTAGCAAGGGCTCATGAGAGCTCAGTCTGGGCAGGAGGGGGAGGTGCTACTAGCCATTGATTTCAGAGGCAGAGGGGAGGAGGGAGGAGGAGAGGGGATTAGGCTGATGGCTCAAGATACAGATAAGCCTTCCTCTGTGTAATGTGTACAAACAACATGGCTGCTGTCATTGTATCACAGGAATAAATAATCATATTCTATTAAAACTGTTTGCAGCTAGCTTTGCTGTGTAAACCATCTAAACTTTAGATACGATATGTAGACAAGTTACTTGTTATAGTTAGTTTTTCATCTCGGATCCGCTTTAAAGAGACCCCGAGATGGGTTTGAAAGATCCTATTAGGACACAGAGGCAAGTGTTGTATACAATGAGCAGCCTCTGTGTCCTTACACACGGTCTCCAGGCTCCCCCCGGCTCTACTGTCCCCCATAAAAAAAAAAACGCTAGACTAGCGACATGCAGATTGTCACTAGCTGGCTGTTTACCTGAAGGCTGTCAGTCACCGCCACTCCCCAGCCTCCTCTATAGCGCGGCTCCCTGCATGTGTCCCTTCCCTCCCCGCCTCCGTAAACATCCTCCAATTGGATTACGGAGGCGGGGAGGGAAGGGACAAAGGCAGGGAGCGCAGGACTGCGAACCTATCTTTCCCATTAAGGTGCAATCACACCAAAAATCGTGAAGACAGATGACTGCATTTGTAAAAAAAAAAAAAAAATCAAAACAGACTGATGTAAAAGGAGCACTGTCCATGGCAAAGCGATAGGGGATGCAGAGGTTGCAACCGCAGAGGGGCCCCTGAACTAGAAGGGCCCACTAGGGATCCTCCTTCATCCATCTTATTGATTTTTCATTGCTGTGCTGGTAATGGACACCTCTTTATGTACATTGAATAGTGATAATCCTTAAATCCTTAAAAGAACCCTGAGCAGGTCGCTAAAATGGGCAATGAACTTACCTGGGGCCTCCTCCAGCCCCTCATAGTCAGTGAGGTTCCTCAGCGTCATTCGGGCTCCCTACGTTCAGCTCTGTTACAGTGTAGACATCGGCCATACTCATGCGCAACTACAGTCTTTCCGCTCACCCATCTCACTTGCATCACCGTAAGCGTACCGTGCACGTGTGGTCCTCGAAAGAATGAACCGCTAGTGCGCAGAAAATTTACGGTGATGGGCGAAGTCGCTACTCTAACGGACTTGCCGGGGGCAGAGTGGATTACACCGAGGGACCTCAAAGTAAACCTTAACCGAGTTGGAAAAAAAAGTTTCACCTACCTGGGGCTTCCACCAGCCCCCTGGTGAAAAATTAGACATTTATTTAATAATCCGAACATTTGTATAGCGCTTTTCTCCTGTTGGACTCAAAGCGGCACTACGGCAAAAAAATTTAAAATTTAAAATATAAACAAATAAGAAGTACTACTTACAGTAGTTAGTAGAAATGGGGGGATTCTCAGGGATTTATTTATTTTTAAAAGCACTTAGGCCACATACACACATCAGACCATAGTCTTTTGAAAATGAAAGATCACAGACCAATTTTACCCCCTTCCATGTAGTATGAGAGCCATCCCTACACAGTCTATTCTATGGAGCTGCACTCCCCATCAGACAGAAATCTTTGCAAGATGCTGCGCACAAAGATGCTGTACACATGCAACAGATCAGAATCTGCAAAAGATCTGTTCCTGCCAAAGATCCGTTCCTGCAAAATGCATTCATAGTCTATGAGATTTGCAGATCCTCATACACACCTTGTTTAACTGACACTCATCTGCAGATCAGACAATCATCTGCAGATCTGAAGATCCATCCTGGTGGATCTGATCTGCAGATGAATGTCTGTTAAACAAGGTGTGTATGATGATCTGCAGATATCATAGACTATGAATGCATTTTGCAGGAACAGATCTTTTGCAGATACTGATCTTTTGAATGTGTACAGCATCTTTGTGTGCAGCATCTTGCAAAGATTTGTCTGATGGGGAGTTCAGCTCCATAGAAAAGACTGTGAAAGTATGGCTCTCATACTACATGGAAGGGGGTAAAATTGGTCTGTGATCTTTCATTTTCAAAAGACTATGGTCTGATGTGTGTATGAGCCTTCAGTGAATAGTAGTTGCTCTGTTCAACTGCCAAAAAACTATGTAGCGAGGAGGGAAGCTGGCAAGCATCGTTGCTTAAAAGCCACCTGTTTAGCCTGGCATTTCCAGATTTATAAAATTCTTCCTCTGTACCACGATGATCGGAGCCATGCTTATGCGCTTTGAGTCCCACGGGAGAAAAGCGCTTTACAAATGTTATTTGTTGTTGTTGTTGTTTTTAGGCCCCATTCACACTTGCGGTTCGAGTCCGCAAGTGTCCGGGGGTCTGGGTCCGGGGGCCGCAAAGAGACCGTACGGGTCTCTGCGGTGGCCACAAGGCGGCACAAGTTGCGGATCCGGAATGTATCAGTTCCGGCTACAATAAAGTAGCCGGAACTAGATACTTTGCAGTGCCAGAAAGGCACCGCAAGCATGGGGGATACCGGCGTTTAGTCCGGGCCCCCCAAGTGGCATAGGACCGGTGCTGGAAGCATCCGGTCCTATTGCCAGTATGATGAGAAACATCCATTTCTCATTGCACAGCATGGGCCGCATGTTCGGGTCAGGATCCGGCCCGGGTCCGCAGCCGCACCGGGACGGACTGAAAAATAGCGCATGTTGGAAAAAAAGCTGGATCGTCCCGGAGCTGCGTTCCCGGATCGGATTCGGACGGCGCACGAGTGTGAATGGATACATTAATTAACCACCCTAGCGTTCTGGACGAGCTGAGCTCGTCCAAGAAAAAGTTGCTGTTAGTGTTTAGGACGAGCTCAGCTCGTCCAGCGCTGTCCCCACTCACCAGCGTGCACAGCGTGATCTCCGCCGCCTCCTCTGTGCTGCTGCGGCTGCTGCGGGGCTTCCTCTCCCTCCTGCTGGCTCTGATCGCCGGCGCCAGGCTCCCCAGGCTCCTCCGATCCTCCGGTCCCCAGGCTCCCCCGATCCTCCGGTCCCCGCTCCCCTCTTCTCTCCGCAAGCCTACGGAGATCCGGCAGTCAGGGAAGATGGCGTAGCCCAGCCACTTCCTCTGACGCCGGCTCCTGCGCCCCCTAGTGTCCGTCGCGGCGACAGCATCATTGGATTACATAGGGAAACAAACTCTATGTAATCCAATCATGCTACTGTATTTCAAAAAGTTGTTTGCACAAACACAAACACCTGTCAGCTCTCAATAAAAGCCCTGAACAGTTACTGGCTCTCCCTCTTTCAGAGTCCTCAGCGTCCAGTGTTAGTCTGTTTACAGCTATCATCTGTGATTTCTGTGCGATTTCTGTGCGATTACTGCTTTTTTCCAGCCTTAGCTTCGTTCATATTACTGTCAGATTGCGTATTGCTTTCCGTCTTTTTCAAGACGCTGTGATCCCTGTGCGTTTGCTTTTGCTGGTTTTTTTTGTTTTTTTTTTTTGTCGCTGCTCGTGACCCCGTACCCTGCTTGGGGTCATGGCCTCGTCCTCCCGGAGGCGTGTGCGTGACGAGGAGTTGTTGGATGTCCTCGAGGCAAGCGACAGCGAAGACGAGCTCCTAGAGGAATCGACAGACAGCGATGTTCCCGGTAACCTGTCTTCGGAGACGGAGACCAGTGATGAGGAAGCCGAGGAGCCAGTGACGGTCGCACGCACCTGGTGTGAGCTGGGGAGCCCCACTCAAGCTCCGCCACCCAGGTTCCCCTTCACAGGGGCACCCGGGCAGAAGATCGCGTGCGACGAGAGTCCGCTGTCCTTTCTGGAGCTCTTCCTGACTGATGACGTCATCCGCAAGATTGTTGAGGAGACGAATCGCTATGCAGCGCAACATCAGCAGGGATCTTCTCTACCCAGGTTCTCGCGGAGCAGGAAGTGGGAACCTGTGACCAGCAACGACATCTGGGTGTTCCTGGGGCTCGTCATCCTCCAGGGAGTTGTTGGTAAGCCGCTGCAGAAGTGGTACTGGACCACTAATAAGATCCTCAGTACGCCCTTCTTTGGATCTGTTATGTCCGAGCCACGGTATACCCTCATCATGAAGTATTTGCACTTCGGAAACAACGAGGAGTTTGATGAGGCCACCCATCCCGCACCCAAGCTGAAAAAAATTTGGGACATATACCAGATGATTGTTGCGAACTTCAAGGCTGTGTATGTTCCAGATCGCGACATCACGGTTGACGAAAGCCTCATGGCATATAAGGGGAGACTGAGCTGGGTGCAATTTATTGCCTCAAAAAGGGCACGCTTTGGGGTGAAGTCGTATATGCTCTGTGAGGCCAACTCCGGGTACATCTGGAACTCTGTAATTTACACGGGCAAAGGCACCAAATTTGCCCCTCAGTTCAGCCAGTTTGGGTGTGCCACCTCCTCTGTCCTAACCCTAATTGAGCCATTGCTGGATCAGGGGTACTGCCTGACGACAGACAATTTCTACAGCTCCCCTGAACTTTTTGATTACCTGGTCCAGCATAAAACCGATGCCTATGGTACCTTGAGGGCTAACCGTCGGAATCTGCCGCCGGCCTTTTCTGCCAGGAAGCTGAAAAAGGGGGAGGTCGTTGCCTGGCAGAAAGGCAAAATGATGGCTCTAAGGTGGAAGGACAAACGTGATGTCTGTGTCCTCAGCACTATTCATAATGCCGAGACTGTCCGCACCACCAACAGGAGTAAACAGGAGGTGGATAAACCCAAAGCCATACTGGATTATAACAACACTATGGGGGGTGTGGACAGGGCTGATGGAGCCATGACTTTCTATCCGGCTGTCCGCAAGCAGCAGCGGAAATATTATAAAAAAAATTTCCGCCACTTACTTGAGCAGTGCTTGTGGAATGGCTATGTGCTCTACAAGAAAAGGTGTGTAAGGCCTGTACCCCACCATGACTTTGTCTGGCAGCTGACGGAAGCAATCTGCACGAAGTACCCCCCACCAGAGTCAACATCTAGACCGGGGCGCAGGGCATCATATGTCGTGAATCCGGCACGGCTTTCAGGGAGACACTTTGTGGAGTACTTGCCACCGACCCCACAGAAAGCAAACCCTACAAGAAGGTGCGTTGTTTGCTGCAATAAGAAGGACAAGGATGGCAAAAAGATGCGGAAGGAGACCCGCACTTATTGTCCAGATTGTGACGTGGCACTTTGCGCATTACCATGCTTCAAGATCTACCACACTAAAGAAGCGTTCTAAGGTACACTTGTAGCCTGTATAATTTTGTTTCTGCCTTCATTTATTTATTTCTGCATTGATTTATTTATTTCTGCATTTTCTTTATATTTCTGCATTGAGGAAAAATGCAAGGTATTTCAGTTAGTTATTCATAAATTTTATTTTATTTTTGACAAGAATTAGTGTTTGACACTTTTATTATACTCAGAATGTATACTAAACTCTTGCTTGGCTCATTTTGGTAAGTTACAGGAAAAAGGTGCTGAAAATTAAATGTACCGCTTTTTGCACAGAAATCCTTGGGAATCAGAACGCCGAGGTGGTTAACAATGTATCCATTCACCATCCGCTGTGTACGGAGCGTTCCGGGTCCGGGGAAGCCAACCTGGAACGCTAATGTGAACCGGGCCTTAGGGAATATCTTTATAAAGAATAAAAGCCTTGCTGAGAATCTGCTATGAAGAGATGGACTAGTCCAAAACCTGTCGCTTCTATCAGATTTCTACTACCTACTGTAAGTGACAGCTACATTGGAGAAAGGTAATTTATGTCTAATTTTACACTGGAAAAAACGTGCTTCTTATTTGTCTATGTTTGCACATATTTCAAATTTTAAAATTTTTCGCCATAGTGCCCCTTTAACCAGTTTACGAAGTTAAAAATAAATAAAGTCTTTTTTTAAGCTTTAGGGCCCGTTCAGACTGCACGCGTTTCCAGCCGCGTTTTGGAAACGCGTGCGGGAGGCCGACACGCACGACATCAGACAGTGCATAGAGTGCACTGTCTGATGTTCACACTGCATGCGTCCCGCACCTGTGCGGTCCGGGAACGCATGCTGCACGCAGATTTTGCAAAAAAACACGGCTGTCCCATTCACTTTTCAGTGATGGGATCAGCCACGCAACGCATACAAACGCGGATGGCGTGTGTTCGCATGCAATGCGTTCCGCATGCGTGGCCGTCCGCGTTTGTAATGTGAACGGCCCCTAACTGTTGTTTATTAGATTGATCATTAAAGAGACTCTGAAGCCTCCTAAAAACCCTGTGTTAGGATCATGTCCTGTCATGATCATGTTTGTGACTTATCCTGCTGGCCGCGATGTTTCTGCGATCAAGATGTTCTGCTCAGTTGTAATTCTATTCTTGCAAGTTTTATTTTGTTGACCATGGATCTAAGGCCACATACACACATCAGACCATAGTCTTTTGAAAATGAAAGATCACAGACCAATCTTACCACCCTTCTTGTAGTATGAGAGCCATACTCTACACCAGGGGTCTCAAACTCAATTTACCCGGGGGCCGCAGGAGGCAAAGTCAGGATGAGGCTGGGCCGCATAAGGGAGTTCACGTGTCCCCGCCGCAAAACGAGGGCTGCAGAGCCCCCAAATTGCCCCGGGGGCAATCCGCCGGCATTTCCTGGAAGGGGCAGAGCTTTCAGCTTCAGCTCTGCCCCTCCTGACGTCAATCGCGGCGGATCGCCGCCTCTGCCCGCCCACTCTAAACATAAAAAAAAAAATTGGGAAAATAGGAAAAAATGCCAGGAATCTTCATACAGCCATATTACGGCTGTATAGCGATACCTGGCCAAAGCGCTGCGGCTGCGTATGGACCCCCTGGAAACTCTGTCAGGAAATGTATTGCTCTTTCTTTTGATACATGTAAAATTACACTACCGTTAGGCTTGCTACTAAAAGTGACATTTACCGCATTTAAAAGTATACTATTTTCCTTCGAAACTTTAAAATCGATTTTCTCAAAAACTATAAGGTCTTTTTGAAAAATTGTTTTTTCCTCTTATTCCTAATGATCTCCTTAACATATCCTGCAAATTTAGGGTTTCTAGCATTTAAGGTGGATTTGCTATTAACCATTAAAGTCGGCGGGTTTTTAAATGTGTATTTTTTTCCTTTGCAACTTTAAAATCGATTTTCTCAAAAACTATAAGGCCGATTTGAAAATTTTTTTTTTCCTCTTGTAGCCACTGGGGGCCCCTACAAGCTCTGGGGCCTTGGGGCCACAAAATATTGTATCGCGGGCCGCAAATGGCCCGCGGGCCGCGAGTTTGAGACCCCTGCTCTACACAGTCTTTTCTATGGAGCTGAACTCCACATCAGAAAAAAATCTTTGCAAGATGCTGCACACACGGATCTGTACAGACACAAATGGATTTTTGGCAGGAACAGATCTTTTGCAGATACTGATCTTTTGTGTCTGTACAGCATCTGTGTGTGCAGCATCTTGCAAAGATTTTTTTCTGATGTGGAGTTCAGCTCCATAGAAAAGACTGTGTAGAGTATGGCTCTTATACTACAGGAAGGGTGGTAAGATTGGTCTGTGATCTTTCATTTTCCAAAGACTATGGTCTGATGTGTGTATGTGGCCTTAGGGTTCGTATAGACGTCCGATAAAGATCGTTCGTTACGAACGATTCGTGACGTTTACACGATATTCAAATTAGACTGAAAAGATCGTTCGTAATGAACGATTGTGTACACACGTGAGCGATATAAGTATAAAGTACTGAACGACGAACGATTAAAAAATGCGTGCGCAAACGGAAGTGACGTTATGACAGGCAATAAGAACATGCGTTATCGGACGATCTTTGTACACACTGCAACGATTGAACGATTATCTTTCGAAAAAATCCGCCGGGTTGGATCGGTCGGATTGAACGATAACGGTCGTTATCGTCCAAAAAAACGATCGTTGGAAAATTTGGAGCGCACGATTATCGGTCCGATTGTCGTTATCGTTCGTTTTCAAACGATCGTTATCGTACGTGTGTACTCAGCTTTAGACCTAGTTCTGTCAGTCTGCCTGCAGTTCCTGATCAGTCTCATTACCATTCAGTTGTGCCAGGATTTGCATATCTCCCTTCAGTGAATGCTGCCAGGTTAAAAGTCTGCTTCCTGTTCATTTCATTGCTCTGCATAGCTACAGCTACGGCTGGTGCTACGAGCCCGTTCCAGTAAACGATATTCCCCGGTTGCCTTGATCGGTGGAGTGGCGATTAGCATGCTCCTTCATAGATCACTGCATCATTTGTATTGCCGTGTCTTGTCTTGTATCTTGCGACCGCATTGTCTCCAACGGTGGCTCCTCTAGTCTTGTTCCTTGTGGATCGCATTCGCCCTAGCGGTAGCGGCGATGGATCCTCCTTGCCTGAGTTCCTGGAGTGTAGACCATAGCCGCGGTGGCTACTGGCTGCACTCATCTGTCTGTCTTGTCCTGTGTTTACGCCTGCTGTTGCCTGGTGTGAGGCAACCGATTAGCAAGCGTCTACGCATTCTGTTTGTCTGTGTTGATCGCTTGCTGTCGCAAGTGTTCATTCTGTCTGTCTCAGTCTATTTGTGTTTATTTGTATTACTTGTTGTTAGTTAGGGTGGCACACTTGTCACTGGGGGCCTAACGCGCGGTGACCGTGTCTTAAACGCGTTCTCTGTTGCGAATGAGTGCGGAGTTCGCGTTTAGCTAGTGTTTGTTATTTTCCTTAGGTTGCTTATTTTACTGTGTGTTCCTTTATTCCTTTCTTGCTGTTTCACCCTGTTCTGTTTATCTGTCTGCTATTGCGGTTCTTGTGATTAGCTCTCTTGTTCTATCTGTCCTGCTCTTGAATGTCCGCAGTCGCTGGGTGGCGACTAGATTGGCGGACATTCACCCAGTCTGTCCTTGCTCTTTTCTGAGTTGCGCAGTTTACACGCTGCGCTGTGTTGCACCCTGCAACCAGTGTCCATTGGGATTTGTGGGTCGCACAGAGGCACGGTTGCTCTGTGCTCCACAACTCCCCCTTGTGTCTGTTTCCGCTCCTCCACTATATTTGGGGAAATCCCTATTACTCATACAGCGCTTGCGCACAATCTCCTCTGCATCAGCGTGCGCATTGCACGCTGACTGTGGAGATTATCCCGCAAGCCTTACACCCTGTTTTTATTTTCTATTCCTCTTAAAGCGGAGTGAAACCCAGCATTTCTTCTTTGCTCTAAAAAGTTATTTACAGCATTTTTTTTTTACTAGAACAGCTTTCAAAGGGTTACACACAGGACTTGACAGTTCAGGGCAGATTAATCTGGATGCATCCGAAGTGAAGATAATGTTATCTTGTGTTTACGTAACTGTATCAAGTGAGAAATGTGACACATTCTCTAACTGTGCAGAAGCTCCTGGACACAGACAGACACTCTAAACATTTCTGCCTTCAATACATAATGAATAAAATCAGTTATGAATAAAAGACAAAGTCAGCTCTCAAAGCAAAAAACTGTACTTTTGGGAACTTGTAATTTCTAAATGAATAATAATACTTATGCATGCATGCAAATATGATAACCGTATGGCATATAAAAAGTAGGAAAACATGTTTTTATCGAATATTATGTCAGGGTTTTATACCGCTTTAAAGCGGAACTGTAAATTCGTTAAAAGCAAACAGTTTCACTTACCTAGGGCTTCCCGAAGCCCCCAGCAGCCGGGCAATGCGACGCTTTCATCGCTTTCCCGCCCGCTATAGCTGCTCCAGCAGGTGGGAACGCGAAGAAAGCGTCACATTGCCCGGGGCGCGAAGGAGCAGTTGCCGTCGACTTGTAAGTCGGCGGTAATGAAAGTAGCTTGCAGGAGAACGGAGGCTCGAGCAGGACCGGCAAGGGCACAGGACGGCTGCTGGGGGCTTCGGGAAGCCCCAGGTAAGTGAAACTGTTTGCTTTTAACGAATTTACAGTTCCGCTTTAAGCAATAATGCCTTACCTGAAACGTTGCATCCCCGTGGCTGAATGCTCACTTAATCCCCCCGAAATCCCGGAGCAAAAATCCACGACTTTCAAAGTCATGGATTTTGCTGCCCGGGGGAGGCAGAGCTTTGGGCTGTAGCTCTGCTTCCATTTGCGTCAATTTGTGTCGATCTCCGCCTCTTCCCGCCCCTCTCAGTGAAAGAAGACTGAGAGGGGTTGGGAGGAGGCGGAGATCCGCACAGATTGACGGGAGTAGAGGCAGAGCTACAGCCCAAAGCTCTGCCTCTACACAGAAGTGCTGCCCAAATCTTCCCCGGGGGATTTCGGGAGGATTAAGTGAGAGTTCAGCTGCAGGGATGCGGCGTTTCATGTGGGGCATTAATGTTTAAGAGGACTAAGAATTAAAAACAATGTTTTTGTGAGGCTTCAGACTTTCTGTAACTGAACCTTAAAAAAAAGTTTCACTTACCTGGGGCTTTCACCAGCCCCCTGCAGCCGTCCTGTGCCCTCAATGTCACTTACCGATCATCCAGCTCCCCGCTGTGGCTCAGTTTTGTTTTCAGTGCATAATCAGTCGCTGAATAGTGCGCCTCCGCTGCCCTGGCGCAGTACACATACTATGTACGTACGCTTAGTACTAAGTACGCATACTGCGCAGTCACCGGACACCCGCAGGGATGGGCGTGGGATCGAGAATGCGCGCACTGCCACGGCTGGGGACCGGATGATCGGTGCGAGGGACACCAAGGACACAGGACAGCGCAGGGGGCTGGTGGAAGCCCCAGGTAAGTGAATTTTTTTTTTAAAGTTCAGTTAAATTGGATCAGAGATTAACTTTTACTCATTGCATAATTGTGTTTCTTTCATATAGTTTATAGGGCATTCCTCAAGCCAAATACTTTTTTTGTTTTGTTTTAATACTCTAATTCCCTATAAACTAAACAAGCCTTGCCCACAGTTTTTTCAGAGAGCATTGGCACTCAGTCCCAGGTAGCAGGGGCTTATGGGAGCTCAGTCTGGGCAGGAGGAGGAGGTTACTAGCCATAGATTTCAGAGGCAGAGGGGAGGAGGGAGGAGGACTGAATTTACACACAAGCGACCTGATAGCATCTCCAGCCCTCAGCCTGTGACAATGTAACAAACAGAACATGGCTGCCCTCATTGTATCACAGCAATAAATAATCATAAACTTTGAAAGCTGTTTGCAGCTAGATTTGCTGTGTAAACTATCTAAACTTTAGATAAGATATATAGACACATTATTTGTTATAGTTACTTTCTCATCTCGGATCCGCTTTAAGGTTCACTTTAAAAACTTGTTGCCAACTTGCATTTGGACATTTAACTTTTGTACCTCCAAGCTCTGCTCTCAGCGATGCTTCAGGTTTGGCTACAGAATTCCATTTGTCAACCTTGGAGGATTTTTCTTGCGCTTGGCGGGTGACTGTGTGACACCTGGCTCCTTGCAGCAGGTGGTGCGGATCGGTGTGTACGGGGTGCTTTGCGTCACTTAGCCCAGCCAAACAGGGAATCCTTCTACCAGTAGCGGGTCTCATATCTGCGTCAGCTCCGGAGCTTAGGAAGCCTGAACAGGGATCAAGAAGAGGCACGTCATCCCGCAGCGGGTGCAGGCAGTAGCCAGTCAGATGAGGAGAGACTGCCTGTGGATTATACTTAGCAAATGACTGCTTTGTCTTCACAGTGCCGCATTCTTGGCTGTTATTATCCGCTCTATCAGTATTGCAGGAAAAGTCATAGCGGACATGGCGCTCGGTGTCTGCAGAGAGCTGCCGGTGTGCATTAGCACTGGAACCGATCTTATCATAACCTGCCCTCATGATGATGATACGCCAGCCCTCAATATCATTACGGTTTCTAGACGTAGCAAATGCGGCAGAGTCAAGAGAACAACGCCGAAGTCTGCATAGACTTTTCAGAGCAGCTGTAGCGTTCAGGTTGCTAAGAGACGTGTAGTACAGGGGTCAGGAGTCACTCCCTCTCTAAGTACAGGGAAACAGGCTCTCTGGCACTCCTTTAGATGTGCATGCCATGCAATGTTCCAACCGAGCCTCACTCTCTGTGCGACGTAGAAGTTTATGCTGCTGAATATACAACTTTTAATTGTTTCTGTACAATAATCCAAACATTTGTATAGTGCTTTTCTCCTGTCGGACTCAAAAGCACTTGAGCTGCAGCAGCCACTGGGACGCGCTCAAGACAAGAGGCCACCTTGCAGTGTAAGGCCCGGTTCACATTAGCGGTTGTTTGCCAAACGGACCGGATGACCTGACCGGATCCGGACCGGATCCGGATCGGAACCGTACGGTTCTGATCCGGATCCGATCCGGATCCGGTCAGGTTGCATCAGGTGGTAATCAGGATGCGATCCGGATCCGTTTGGCAAAATATACGTAAAATAAAAAAAAAAGTTGGGGTCTGGGAGGTCAGCAGAAGGGGGACCTGTGGAATCAGGCCCTCTGCTGTTTAGCACTCACCTCCACCTCCGACATGCTGCCAACATCCTGCCAACACCTCCAGCTCGTGCTGCTCCACTCCAAAATGCTTGCCCATGTGTCCCCAGCCAATAGCGCCGCAAAAATCCGCATAGGAAGTGGGTTAGAAGATCCGGATTTCTCAGCCAGTGTGTTGTGCGGCCTCCGGTTCCCATTTGTTTGTATTGGCCGGATGGTGCAGTCCGGCTCCGCCCCGGATACGGCTGCCGGAGGGGCCGGATGAAAAAATAGCGCATGTTGGAACGGAGGCCGGAGTCCGGATCCGCCCCGGATCCGGTCCGGCTCCGGTTCTGCAGAACGGACCCATGTGAACGGACGCATAGGCTTTAATTGCTATGCCGTGCGTCCGTTCCGTCCGTTCTGCAGGCGGTGCGGCTCCGGCACGGCGATTCCGGAGGGCCACCGCAAGTGTGAACCGGGCCTAAGGCCTAATTCACACCTAAAAACGCAAGCGTTTTGCGGTTTTTGTGCTCCCCCCCCCCTCCCCTGTCGCTCCACTGCGTGCTGCGGTTTTTGTAAAAACGCTTTTCTAAACGCCTTTCCAGAGCGGTTTTGTAATTCACTCCCTGACACAATTCAGGGAGAGAACTCTTGACCCAGAAAATAATAAATACAATGGGCTCTATTCTCAAAGACTTCCCGCATGCGGTAAATTACATGCGGGAAGTTTGCACCCAAAATACCGTCAAGTTGGAATTCTCAAAATATTCCGCATGTTTTTCCCGCATGCGGAAAAAGTGTGATAAAAGTGCGGGATTCATGCGGAAAAATTTCCGCAAAAGTCGGTATTTTCCGCAATAAAAGATCAATTCTCAAAAATGTTCAGGCGCATCATTTCGTCGTTAATTACCGATTTTTTTTTTACCACCTACAAGTAGTAGGTGATATATTCCGCATCCCATTGACTTTAATGAAGTGTGGAGGCTTAAGGGCTGTGCTTGCTGGACTTTAACTTTTTTTTTTTTAAACACTTTTTCATGCGACTTTTTTACCGCATCATTCCTGCATGAATAATGGCTGTTTCCGCATCTTTTTTTCCCGCATGCGGAAAACATGCGGAAAACATTAATGAATGTGAAAAAAATGCGGAGTTTACCGCTGGCGGGAATATAGCGGTAAAATTTTGCGGAAAATTTGGCTCTTTGAGAATAGAGCCCAATGTATTTATTCTAAAAAACGTGAACATAATTGCAGCATAAAGCGGTTTTGTGAGCGTTTAGCGCTCTTACCATAACTTCCATCATAGCAAAAACACTCCGAAAATGGTACAGGCACCGCTTTGCTGAATGCACAGCGCACAAACCGTGCTAATATGAACCTTCTCATAGAGATTCATTGCAGAAGCGTTTTGTGGGCGATAAAATCACCTGCGCTTGAAAAAAGGCTGAAAATGCCCCTAGTGTGAACGAGCCCTTAGGGAGTCTCGCCTTGAACTCCTTACTGAATAGGTACTGACCCTTTCCAGGATTAAAATCCTGGTCTCCTATCAAAGGAAGTTCCCTTAACCAGTACACTATCCAGGGGTCAATTCATAAAAGGCTGTGTGAAAAAAAATCTGGTTGGCCTAGTGCACACCAGAGCGGTTCTGCTGCGGTTTGCGATCCGCTTGCGGGTGCGGATCCGCTAGGGTAAAGTATTTCAATGGGCTGGTGCACACCAAAGCGGGAGGCGTTTTGCAGAAACGCATACTCCCGGGCTGCTTCAGATTTTGGATTGCGGATGCGTTTCTGCTTCAATGTTAAGTATAGGAAAAACGCAAACTGCTCTGAAAAACGGCACTTCAGAGCGGTTTTCCAGGCGTTTTTTGTTACAGTAGCTGTTCAGTAACAGCTTTACTGTAAACAATACATGAAATCTACTACACCAAAAACGCTTCACAAAACCGCAAAATGCTAGCTGAAACGCTACAGAAAAATAACAAAAAGCGTTTCAAAATCTGCTAGCATTTTGCGGATCTGCTAGCGTTTTTTGGTGTGCACCAGGCCGTTGGGAAAATACTGCATTCAGTATTTTAGACTTTTGTGTGCTAATTCATAAAATTTTTTACAGGTGCGGTAAAATTTCTGTAAATTACCGAAGCCCATTGACAAAAACCTGTTCATAAAAGCAGAAGAGAGTGTAGTGTCTCTGTGTTGTCACAAGCTGTTCCATGCAGTGAGGGCATTACAATAGTAAGACGCACCCCAGACATCCCCTAAAGGCGCGTACACACATGCGACTATAGTCGTTTGTAACGATCGTTCCCCGATCTTTACCATCGACGATCGTTACAAAAAACGAACCACCGACTATTAAGGCAAACGACGAACGAGCCAAATCGCTACAAAAGAAAGTTCTGTCTCGGCGGATTTTAACCAACGACGATCGTTTGCAAAAGTAGTACATCGTTGGAAACGGTCGTTCGTACTAGGCTTGACATGCGCATTTCACAATTTCTCCGTGAAACTTCTCATTTTTATGCGCAGGCGCAATAGTTGCTTTACGTGATGTAACGTTCGTTCTAACGATCAGATCGTTACACACCTTTTAAAACTAACTTTACTTAGGTCGTTCTTTCATCAATTAAAAGTTCGTTCGTTGTTCTCAACGAACGATCGTTGTCGCATGTGTGTACGTAGCATTAGTTGTACATGTTTTGTTGTACCGCCTCTGCTTGCTCTGAATCTATTATTCTTTCATAACATTCTATTTAATTGCCACAGCTTAGATTAACTTCCAAGAAACTTTACACATACCATGCTTAGGTGATTTTTCCCACTAGCTTCTCCGCATTTTCAAACAGGAACCCAAGAGATTAAACAGCCTAAGGTATTCAGGGGAAGCTTGTTTTGTTCTGGTCTCGCTCTGCTGCTGCTTGTTTAAAAGCTTGTCCCACCTGAGAAGGCTGCGGGTCCTATTAGATTCCATCATCCAGACTTGCAGAAGACAGGGGCTGTTTCTATTGGCTCCCTGCTCCTGTCTGTCACAGCTCTCACGGCTTCTGCTTTTGAGTCACGGCTCCCAGCCCAGTCTCCTCGCACAGACTCCGTACTCTTTTCACCACATCAAAGCAGATGGTAGTGTTTTGTGGCTTTACCGCATGTTGGCTTTATGAATTGACATTTACTGCCATGTGTTGAGGTATATACCGCACAAGTCCGTAATTTACCTCACTGCTTGGTAATTTCAGCTTTTTAATGCGGTAACAACCTTTATGAATTTACATTTTCCTAAGTGCTCAGTAAAGTCAGCTGCTTTCTGCATTACTGAATTCGGTAATGCTTTATGAATCGACCCCATTGAGGCCTTATTATGGTTCAGCTTCAAGCAAGGGAATGTGCTGTGCGACAGCATGCTATGAAAACACATTGCTGTGGTTGTTGCAGAGTGCAGGAAGACCCGTGTTGCAATGCATTAGATGTATGCAAAACCTCAGGCAGGGTCCCACTTGCTGAAATTGCATTTGTTTTGCAGCGTGTGACGCGCATCACTGCAATCGTAATTGAAATCAGTGGCCCGCTTGGGAATCAGAATTTTTTTGCATTCATTCATGTTCTGTTTCTGAATTTTTTACCACGTTTTCAGAGTTCTGCTTTATTCCGCTCAATGCGCATATTCCTAATTACAATCTATTTTGCCGCAATACAGAAAATCTCTAACAAACATAGAAAATTGAGGATGGAAAAAATGCAATTGCAGAGCACCGGAAAACCAATCCAATCCAATCCAATCCAAAAAAACTTTATTGGCAGGACCAAATACATTTAGCATTGCCAAAGCAAAACAAAGCATTAACATGGGGGGGGAATAAGTAGAGTGGGGCCGAACCTCCGATTTTCGGTTCGCGAACTTCTGCGGAAGGTTCGGTTCGCGTAACCGCAATAGACTTCAATGGGGATGCGAACTTTGAAAAAAAAAAATTATGCTGGCCACAAAAGTGATGGAAAAGATGTTTCAAGGGGTCTAACACCTGGACCCCCAGGTGGAGGAGTGGGATACATGCCAAAAGTCCCCGGGAAAAATCTGGATTTGACGCAAAGCAGCGTTTTAAGGGCAGAAATCACATTGAATGCTAAATGACAGGCCTAAAGTGCTTTAAAACATCTTGCATGTGTATACATCAATCAGGTAGTGTAATTAAGGTACTGCTTCACACTGACACACCAAACTCACCGTGTAACGCACCGCAAACAGCTGTTTGTGTAGTGACGGCCGTGCTGGACTGGTGCGCACCATGGCGAGAACAGGTATGCAGTGGCGGGTTCACTGAACAGAACAGGTATGCAGTGGCGGGTTCACTGAACAGAACAGGTATGCAGTGGCGGGTTCACTGAACAGAACAGGTATGCAGTGGCGGGTTCACTGAACAGAACAGGTATACAGTGGCGGGTTCACAGAACAGGTATGCAGTGGCAGGTTCACTGAACAGGTATACAGTGGCGGGTTCACTGAACACAACAGGTATGCAGTGGCGGGTTCACTGAACAGTACAGGTATGCAGTGGCAGGTTCACTGAACAGGTATGCAGTGGTGGGTTCACAGAACAGGTATGCAGTGGTGGGTTCACAGAACAGGTATGCAGTGGCGGGTTCACTGAACAGGTATGCAGTGGTGGGTTCACTGAACAGGTATGCAGTGGTGGGTTCACTGAACAGGTATGCAGTGGTGGGTTCACTGAACAGGTATGCAGTGGTGGGTTCACAGAACAGGTATGCAGTGGTGGGTTCACAGAACAGGTATGCAGTGGCGGGTTCACTGAACAGGTATGCAGTGGCGGGTTCACTGAACAGGTATGCAGTGGTGGGTTCACTGAACAGGTATGCAGTGGTGGGTTCACAGAACAGGTATGCAGTGGTGGGTTCACAGAACAGGTATGCAGTGGTGGGTTCACAGAACAGGTATGCAGTGGTGGGTTCACTGAACAGGTATGCAGTGGTGGGTTCACTGAACAGGTATGCAGTGGTGGGTTCACTGAACAGGTATGCAGTGGTGGGTTCACTGAACAGGTATGCAGTGGTGGGTTCACAGTACAAGTATGCAGTGGTGGGTTCACAGAACAGGTATGCAGTGGCAGGTTCACTGAACAGGTATGCAGTGGTGGGTTCACAGTAGAGGTATGCAGTGGTGGGTTCACAGTACAGGTATGCAACAGAACAGGTATGCAGCCAGGAACAAGCTAAGCCTAACTAATCTTTCCCTATGAGAGACAGTCTGCAGCAGCTCGCCCTACTCTCACTAACGCAGGCACACGAGTGAGCTTAATGGCCGCCGCTGCCTGCCTTTTATTAGGGGGGGAGTGGCTCCAGGGGCTAGTGTTGCCTAATTGGCTACACTGGGCCTGCTGACTGTGATGTAGAGGGTCAAAGTTGACCCTCATGGTGCATTATGGGGCGAACCGAACTTCCGCAAAACTTCGCCTGCGGGACGAGAACGCGAACCACTGAAGTTCGCATGGAGCCGTTCGCAGGCGAACCGTTCGGCCCAACTCTAGGAATAAGGGAAGGGTATAAGGGGTTGGGGTATGTAGTCCTTAGGGTGTGGGGGATGCAAGGGACAATATAGGGGGCTGGGATATACAGTCAATGGGGGGTATTGGGGGTGTACAGTCCATGTGGTATCATGTTCCTCTCAGTTGGTGGCAGGCTGTGACATATCGGGCAGCTATTTGCACGGTTGTTTCATCCTCCCCCAGTAGGATGTAGAGTTTCCTCTCCTCATCTGTGGAGGTAAAATCCTGGATGTGGGCGGAAAGTTTCTGGAAGTGGGCGGTCCTCACAGGTGCATATTTGCTGCAGTGTAGCAGGAAGTGGGCCTCATCCTCTAAGACCTCCTGGTCACATTGTCTGCACAGTCTCTCCTCCCGGGGCTTCCATGTCTGTCTGTGCTGCCCTGTCTCTATCTCCAGGCTGTGGGCACTCAGACGGTACAGACTCAGGGTCTGTCTGTCCTTGTGATGGTGTAGCCTCTCCAGATATGGAGCTATTGTGTACTCCCTCTGTAGTGATTGGTAGACATTGAGTTTCTGAGAATTCTTTATGTCACTTCTCCATTCCTTTATGTATTGTTCCTTGCAGCTTTCTATAGTCCCTTTTATTTGGACTTTTGTCAGCCAGCCTTTAATCGCAAAGAAAAATTCTGGAGCAAGTGTGACCCCTACCTGAAATCGGAACTGAAGATTCAGTAAAATCAAAGTGTTTCTCTTACCTGGGGCTTCCCCAAGCCCCCTGCAGCCGTTCTGTCCCACGCCGGTCCTCCACGATCCTCGGTTCTCCCGCCGTGGTGCAGTTTCATTACTGCCGACGACGGCAAGTGTGCCTGCGCAGCCCTGGCCACACCTACCTATCTAACCTATACTGGGGGAACATACCTATCCAACCTATACTGGAGCCACCTACCTATCTAACCTACACTGGAGGCACCTACCTATCTAATCTATACTCAGAGCAGCTACCTATCTAACCTATACTGGGGGCAACTATACTGACTACCTATATTGGAGGCACCTACCTATCCAACCTATACTGGTGGGAACTACACAGGCTACCCTACACTGGAGGCACCTACCTAGCTAACCTATACTGGGGGCACCTACCTATCTAACCTATACGGGTGGCAATTATACAGGCTACCCTATACTGGAGGCACCTACCTAGCTAACCCATACTGGGGGCAACCAGCCCTGGCTAACCTAATATGACTTGCAGAGACAGGAGCCACAAGGTGTTGTGTCGCCTTGCTGTGTCTGTGTTGCTATCTCCCGCCAACATTCTAATTCATGTTTTATTGAAGCAGTTCACATGGACAGAGATACAACTGCATATGGAGACGTGGAGACTCTGGATAACGAAGGAGGCTTGTGCCAGCTGGAAGGGTGAGTTACCTTTCTGCTGAGCTTACTACTCTGTGTTTAAGGGGGACTCCAGGAGGTCTGTGGCAGGCCCCATGATCGTTGAACATCCCACAAGGCCAGAGATCATTTATTTATATGCCTTAAAGTGACACTGAAGCGATAAAAGAATGTATGATATAATGAATTGTATGTGTAGTGCAGCCAAGAAATAGAACATTAGTAGCAAAGAAAAGAGTCTCATATTTTTATTTTCAGCTATATAGCTCTTTTTTTAATAACATTGCACCATTCTGTCATATATGCAATTTACAAACCACGCTCTATATTTTAAAGTATGAAACAGAGCAGAGTTAATGACCCTTTGAACTTCCCTGCAGTAAAATCTTATCTGAAGTTGTATTTCACAGTTTCTTTGATGTATAAGTGCTTCAGAAAATAGCACTGTCTACGACCCAAGTTCCCAAGTTGGGTCAGAGAGCTCAGAGAAGCTCTTTTGCATAGATAACTGAAGTTTCTTAACTCTTCCTGTACTGGAAACAGTATGAGACTCATATCTTTTCTACTGATGTTCCATTTCTTAGCTGCTCTACGCATACAATTTATTATATCCTAAGTTTATTTTCACTTAAGATTCCCTTTTACGGTAATCTAGCCCAAATTGCTCGAACATTTTCATTCCAGCGCAGGAGACTTGGGCGCAGCAGTGAGTAACTTCAGTGCTGTCGGAAGACGGAGCTGAACTTACTTATAAAACACTATAGCAATTGCTGGAAGCTGAATTATTTCATTCCCCACCATCCAATGGCGGCCTGGAGGGGGAATAGTATTTAACATCAATGGGAATTTGTGCAGGAGCAGGATAAGCCATACAGGCTGTATCCTGCGCCCAAGTCTCCTGCGCCGATTCCTCCCGTACGCCAAATTACTATGGGCTTGATTACTAAGGTTGTGCAAAGCTGGAGATCACTGAAAAACAGTACCAGTAGGAACTAAAGTAATCCAACAAAACCAACCATCCCCTCGGCCATAGCAGACCATGGGGAGGATTGCATGAAAGTTAGGAAAAATGGAATTAAGTGATTGTAGTCATATGCAGCACCTGTAGTGAGAATATTTTCTATTAAATCCAGGATGCCTTTGGTTACTCATGATGATTTTTTATAGATTTTACATTAATGTCCTGTATGTAGCAACATGTATAGTTCTGGAAGTGTACATATACCCATAGAGAGAATGGGATAGTGAAACTACATGTGAGCAGATTTACTGTCCTCTCCTTCTTTACTTTCTTTTGGGGCTCATTTGTGTTTCTGTGCATCTATCTTCTGTGTGGGACATCCTTGGACTGTTAGCCTGTTTGGCACTTCTGTCCTATTCTTTGCATCACTACATAAGGCAGATGCATGGCCACAGGGGTTAGTGGGCAGGCTGGGAGCATAGTAATGTAGCGGAAGGGGGTTAGATTAGAATTTCAGTATAAAAGCTTTTGAGCAGCACATCTGGAAATTTCCTTTTAGCAAATGATTAATGATTTGCCAGAAACTGGTCTGGCTTGCCAAAAATGGTAAATAAGCAAAGTGAATATCGGTCCACTTCAACTCACTAAGGCCTTCAATGAAAATATATAGTACCGTAAAAATCCTTAACTGCAATATTGAACCATAAAACATAAAATTAATTTACAAAGCAATTCCTTTCAAGTATTACAGTATGTGCTCAGTCAGAAAGATTTGTATGGGGTACAAATGACCAGGAGAAGATTAAGCCTGTTCTTTTTAATATTTAAGGGGCTTATGTATCATATTAAGTCGTTTCCATTTCTAGGAATATCTTTAATCATAATTCCTGGAGATTTGGTTTCTTCCTTCAGGCTTAGCTCTCACTGTCCTGTAGAGCAAATTACAATTTATCTACAACAAGAGATTCCACTGTGGCATTTTTCTTTTATTCTAGTATCTTGTAATCAAAAGGCTGTTCACAGGCAACTGCGAAAGGTTATTATTTTTATTATAGAGCACCAACATATTCCGTAGAGCTGTACAACGTGCAATACATAAAACAATGAGGAGCATAGATATATGAGCAGTTCACCATACTGTACAATCAGGACAACCAGTGTCACAAGTACTTATACATACAATTGATATGGAGTTTGTGTGTTCTCCCCGAGTCTGCGTGGGTTTCCTCTGGACACTCCGATTTCCTCCCACATCCCAAAAAACATACAGATAAAGTTAATTGGCTACCCCTAAAATTGGCCCTAGACTATGATACTTACACTACACAATACATACATAGACATATGACTATGGCAGGAACGAGATTGTGAGCCCCTCTGAGGAACAGTTAAGTGACAAGACAATATACTCTGTACAGCGCTGCGGAATATGTCATCCCTGTATAAATACTAAATAATAATAATAACATCACCACTACTAATAGATGTTCATTTGATAAATTGCACAGAAAGCAGAAACAAAAGTAGGATGTCCTGTGTAGATATACTCTGGCTGCCGGTGAGTTGGGCGCAGGGCACGCCGAATGACAGCTCATCCTGCTGCTGCTAAACTTCCCGGTGGTGTTAAATGCTATTCCCCCTCCGAGTTGTCACAACTCGGAGGGAGGTGTAATTCAGGGTCTGGCGATTGCTAGAAAAAAATAGCACTTTTATTAAAAAAACAAAAACAAAAAAAAACAATAAAATTAATAAAAAAATAAATAAATAATAATCACAGCAGCAATCAGATCCCACCAACAGAAAGCTCTGTTGGTGGGCAGAAAAGGAAGTAAAATTAATTTGGCTTTGAAGTTGTATGGCTGAGTAATAAGCTGTTAAAGCTGCAGAGCTTTAACACATGCTCAGAGCTGTGTAGATCTGTGCCTCCTATTAACAGTGGTGAAGAATGGATTTCAGTTTTATCTGCATTTAGTCTCAGCCATTTGTCACTTATCCATTGCTAAGCCGGCATTTATAGTTGGAGTTGGGTCTGTCACAACAGGCTTAAAGGAAAGATATAGTTAGGTGTCGTCAGCATAGCAATGGTATGCCAGGCTGTGGATTTGGATTACTTTTCCAAGCAGTAACATGTAAATTGTGAATAGGAGGGGAGAAAGGATTGAGCCCTGGGGCACCCCATACTTAAGAGGTAAAGAGGTGGACAGGAAGGGCCCCATAGACACTTTTTGGGTTATGCCACTTAAGAAGGATTGGAGAACTGAGCCATCAATGTTGCAGTACTCCTGTAGCCTGCTTGTCAAGATGTCATGCCCGACTGTATCAAAGGCTGCAGAAATGTCTAGCAGGATGGAGCACTCTCCCCTGTCTCTTGCCATGAGCAGGTGGTTGCAGATTTGGATGAGGGCCATTTCGGTGCTGTGATGCTTCTTGAAGCCAGACTGGAATGGGTCATAAATGTTATTTTGTAATATTTTGTCTTCTAGCTGGTGGAATATGGATTTTTAAATTACTTTACCCAGAAAGGGAAGGTTAGAGACAGGTCTGCGCATTCAAATAGAAAAGACAAGCATGGGCACTAGTGATTCCAAGCAGGTATAAAAAGACTTTACATCAGTTTTGCATTGGATGACAAAGTTGCAGATATACAGTAATGCATCACCAATCTGATGTTGCTGCACACCCACAGAGACAAGTAACCCCGACTAAACGAGCATACTCATGGACTTGACTACATGGCTGGGAGAAAACTCACCGCCGTGACAAACATGGCGGCATAAGTAACTACTAGCCACTCCCTGTAACCTCCCACCATCCAATCGCCACGTCCCTCACCCGGACGTCAGCTTGTGAGGCACCTTGGAGCACAACACATCAATTCCGGCTATCGCTCACATCCTGACAGCACACAGATGGACGTAGTGTCACATGGTGCGTTACTCCAGCAACACGCCGCTGATCGCATTGCGTCCCCAACACTATGAAGAAACTTCCTGTGTAGGGGTTGTGGATGGGAGGAGTATTGAAGGAGGGAGGGGGGACCAGATGACAGGAAGACTAGAGTACAATTAACATGTCAATATGATAAGAGAAAATAAGAAGAGTGCAGAGAATATGAGAATAGAGCCCAAGACACCTAGTGGTCAGCAATAGATATAATGATGTAGATACTTAGTAAAGGGAGAAACAAGAAGGCATGCAAAGTAAAGGGAGGTTGTAAACTCACCTATCACAATATACACACAAACACACACACACACACACACACACACACACTCCACCTCGTCTAGGAATTTTAATTATTTTCAGACCCACCATTCTAAGAACATCAGCATCACCATGATGAACCTCTCTAGCATGGCTAATCATTCTGGGAACTTCACCCCCTTTCTCAATAGATCTGCAATGTTCTACCAATCATTCACATTAGTCTTGTTGTTTTACCAACACAGAAAAGAGAGCATGGACAGAAAATGCTATAAACTACAAATTATGTTCTACATGTGATAAAATCAACAATGCGATGTCCGTATTCACCCATCCGCACACGATCATTTTCTTTTTATCATGTAACAGCACATTGGACAATTTCCACAGGAAGAAGTACCTTTACCCAGAAATTTACCTAACCATGTCTCAGACTTCTTTCAAATATATTCACTTTGTGTTATCATGGATCCTATAGTAGCTCCTCTCCGGAAAGTCAGCATAGGACCAATAAGCACCTTTGGAGAAATATGATCATCTCTCTCCAAAATTTGCCAATTTCGACTAATGATCTCCCTAATTTTGTCATAATGATCTCCCTAATCAAAGGTTAATGCAAATGTATTCAATTTCTTCCTCCTTTTACTTTCCTGATATAAGAATACCTCTATCTAACTGTTCCACTTTTTAAAAGGACTCAGATAACAATTCAATTTATCCTCTTTGGAGAAATCTAACCCTCATCTCTTCAGCCTGAGCTCTAAAGTCTTCATTAGTGATATTATTCCTCTTAAGACGCAAGTACTGGCTATAGGGAATCAACCTTTTTTACATGCAGGGGCTGATAGCTGTCACTATACAGTACAGAATTAATTGCCATGATCTTACGATAGCCCTTTGTGATCAACCAATTGTCCATCACCTCTATGGATAGATTCAGAAAGGATACTTTGGTTCCTCCCCATTCACTAGTGAACTTCATGTTCATATCATTGGTTTCGAGGTATTGGAGAAACTCCTCAAAACGGTCCCTGGTGGATGCCCAGATGACAAACACATAATCAACATACCTGGACCATGTTCTCAGGTCACATCTATAGCACATCTATAGGGGGTTCTTTCCTCATAGATGTACAGTATATCACCTCCCCCACCTGGCTAAAAATAAATTAGCAAAATTGCTGTACCTGATATCTGCTTAAACCACTCCCCCCAAATCTAAATGCATTATGTTGTAAAACAAAGTTCAAACAATGGCACAGGTACTCACTTTCCAGAACGTCCTTATACCCAGTCTCAATGAGCAGGTCAAGGATCACCTCCACACCCATTTTCTGCGGTATCCTGTTGTACAGGTTTACCACATCAATGGTTGCGAGCTGATCCCCTTCGTGCCATTCCATATTTTCAACTTGCTTAATCACATGCATAGTATCCTTCAAATAAGAAAGGATTTTTACCAAGAGGGGTCTAAGAACATGGTCCAGGTATTTAGAGAGGGGCTCGGTGACCGAGTCCCTCCCAGAGACAATGGGCCTTCCCCGGGGATCCACTAGGGACTTATGTATCTTCGGCAGAAAATATGACAGGCCTCTTGGGAAACGGGGGAAATAAATCATCCCCGAGTTTTGATTCCATGAACTCTGCCTGTACCCCACTTCTCAGGAATGTGTGTAACTTTTTCTGGTAGTCCAAAGAAGGATCTGCTTTCAGTCTTACATAGGTTAAAACATCATTTAATTGGCGCATTGCTTTCTGTACATATTTATCAGTCAACATCACAACGACATTGCCCCCCTTATCTGCATTTTTTATCGTCCGGTCAAGACGAAATTTAAGCCACTTAATGACTCGCCATTCTTGTTCAGTCAGATTTTTCTTGTCCCGAGGGTATACCAAAGCCTTGGTTTCTCTCAAGACCTGCCCTTGAAAGAGATCAATTGCTGAACCCTGCAAAGGCAGATAAGGGATAGTTAATCTGCATGCATAAAAAGGACATTGAGTTATCAAAGGCTGAATACTCTGTTCACTTAAAGTATTCCCTTCATCATACAGTTCCTGCAAATTAATTATTGCTGGTTGGTCTGATATGTTCAAAGTGGGAAAAAATCTTGATGCACCAATAAAGGACAGGGTGGAAGGTATATCCTTATTTCCAAACGTACGATAGAGACAGGTCTGTAGCTGGTCATTGCATCTGGGTCCAAGGAAGGTTTTTTGAGGAGAGGCCAGATGATTGCTTCCTTTGAGTAAAGTAGGAAATATCCCCAATTGTAAGGAACAGTGTACAATTTTGAGGAATACTGGTATAAACAGGTCGGGGCAGTTCAACATAAACAATGTTGGGCCAGGATCCAGGTCCCAAGTACTTGCAGGTGAAGGAGGATGCAGGATGTGATTTCTTCATCAATTTCCTGGAAGTTTGACCAAGGTGTTACGTTGTCTCTGCTAATGTTCTTCGGCACTTTATTAGGCTCAGATGCTGTAAGTTAACCAGATAGCAGAGATTTTGCCAAAGAAGAAATGGGCAAATTTGAAGAATGGATATTCAATTTTTGGCTTGCCGGGCTTCAGAGACTTTCCACTACGCGGAACAGTCGGGCTTCTTTGTTAACTGCATGTGCAATCTCATGTGAAAGAAAGGATTACTTTTTCTTGGTGATTACCTTTTGGTAGTTCTTCAAGTGGAGGCATGTTTGTCTGCTGGGGACTGAGATTGGCGCCCTAGTCTTTCAAGTGAGTGGCATTGTTTCTTCAACTTTTTTATAGAGTTGTCAAACCACTGTGCATGGTGGTGTGGATTAAGATATTTGGTGTGCAGAGGAGCAATGGTGTTAAAGGTGTAGGGCACACATTTGTTGTATTAAAAGCATATGTCAGAGGAAATAAAAAAAAAAAAAAAAGAGAGATCTACTTAGCTGGGGCTTCCTCCAGGCCCATGGAGCCAATCTTTCCCTCGATTTGTCCCATGACGCAGCTCCGCTGTGCAGAACACTCCAGTCCACGTGACCGTGCTCGTGCAGGCACAGAAGATCCCGACTTTGCTGCGGCAAGGGACAGATCGGCCAGGTAAGTAGATCTAGCTTTTTTATTTCCTCGAATGTATCCTTTAAACCCCACAGTATCAGGGTCCACGCTGGAATTTGTCGATTTATCAAAGCTGAGGTTATCTTGGATACGTTGTGGTGTTTGATTTGATTCTTGAACTGGTGTTTGGCATCTGGTATTGAAAGGGTGAAGTGCATCATGTGATGGTCTGACCAGACAACAGGATTAATTGATACGCTAGTATGGAATATAAGTTCCAAAGTGTGACCTTTCTTGTGAGTGGCAGAGCTGATTGCTTGGGAAATTTCGAGTTCATTTATGGCACGAAATAGCTCTCTTCCTAATAGCCATAGCAACTACAGCAAATGGAGTATTACCTTTCATTAAAAAATCCCACCTAATAAAACCACACGGTTCTGTGTCCACCTGCGTCCGTGTGAGCTGAAAGCGCAGACAGAAGTGTGCCCGGGGGCCGGTGCAATTAGCATTCGTTATTAAATGGGCCTGAGGACTAGTTTGTAATAAAACATTTCCACTTACAAAAAAAAGGGTGTTAAAGAGACCCCGAGGTGGATCTTCTGGGGGGCAGATGGGACTCAGAGGCATGCTCTCTGCCTTCTGACATGCCTCTGTGTCCCCACACCGCTGCTCTCTTCCCCCCACCGCCGTGCTATAGCCCCCCCCCCCCCCCCCGAGATTAGTGACAATATTTCTCGCTATCTCAGAGGTAAACATTGAGGAGAGGAATTCCCTGTTTAAAACGCCATTGGGCAGCTCTTTCTCCCTGGCCGCACCCCTGCCCCTCCCCCACCTCCCTGCACGCTGTAAGAGACACACTGTCTGTCATTGCAGCGTCGTGTCCTATAGGACACGAAAGTGAAAGTGGGCCATTGCGGCCCACAGGAGCGGCGTTTTTTGCGGCTACCTGATCCGTTTAGCTCTGCGGATCAGGTAGCCTACTTTTTTTTTTTAGCCCATTTTTTGGGTTCTCTTTAACCTTTTGGGAACCGCCTATATTAGATCCTACGCTGGCTGTTCTAGCCTGATGAGGTGTAGGATCTTCGCCGCCCACCGTTTCCACTCTCGATGCGATCGTGTGCACCCGAGAGGGGAGATTAATCTGTCATATGACAGCTGACATCTCCCCTCAGTGATCAGAAGCCATCGCTCTTGGCTTCTGATCATGTGATCACTATGATCGCTGGCGGATCATAGTGATCACTGTGACAGCTGCGGCGGTAGGGGGGAAGAAGAGGATCCACTCACCTCCCTGAGGTTCCCCCAGCTATCGGCGCTCCCCACCACTCTGGCCGACATCCCCGCTCGCTCTGACGTCAGTGCTGGGTCCCAGCTTGATGGCGTCATCAAGCTGCGACCTGGAACTGAGAGACAGTATGAGCGGGGATGCCGGCCGGAGCAAGGGGTCTACTGTGGCTCATCGCTGGAGCATGGGAGGTGAGTAAAGGCTGCTGCATACAGGGGGGACACCTAGCAAGCCCCAGCAGGGATCCGGCTGCCTGACCCCCCCAAACGTGCACCCCCCCATATGCAAATTCGCCTGGTCCTTAAGGGGGGTTAGGTGGCCGGTCCCCAAAGGGTTAAAGCATTTATCGTGGGCTACACGCATTTGATGTTTCCTCTTCTATTCCACTTCATCTGGTATCCGATGGTTAAGGAACAGGAAACTCTTGTGCATCAGGGTGTCCGTGGGTCACTGATGTCATGACTGATAGAGCAGAGTGGTAGGTAAGCGCAACTGCCATTCTGCTTCTTTGTGTACAGACAAGTGTCTGTCTTACACCTTTGAAAGTTCTCTTTTGTGAGCACATCATTGATTTTCATGTTCCATGCTCTAGTTCAGGCATGGGCAAACTTGGCCCTCCAGCTGTCGAGGAACTACAAGTCCCACAATGCATTGCAGGGGTCTGACAGACACAGTCATGACTCATAAAGGCAAATGCATTGTGGGATTTGTAGTTCCTTAACAGCTGGAGGGCCAAATTTGCCCATGCCTGAACTAGCTGCTTGCTTGAGACTCCACTTACAGCCTATAGCTCTTTTGTTTGCTGGTAGTTCTGTTAGTTTCCAGGCTTGGTTTTTATCCAGAGAAGTCATTTTTTCATCAGCTGCCTTTATCCACTTGTTGGCTTCCCTTTCTGGGAGATGAGATATGTTATCCCAGGATGTTAGTTCATGCTTGTGAGCTGTATTTGCATTGGAGGAAAGTCTTATAGGTGGTTTGCCTCTATTTTCTCTCGTTGAATGCGGCTTGGTTCAGTCCCTGGACTTGTGTATGCGTCTACACTTGTGATGTTTGATTCGGTGCTTACTTCAATTTCCTGTTCTGTAGGTGTACTGGTTAACTTCTCGGGCCCATTGGTTTGTTTCTATTGTGGGTTTGGGTGAAATCATCACACTATTTCTCAGGTTTTGTCTATTTAGTTCCTGTATGCTCTCAGGGTGTCTGTGACCTAAGTGTCTGCGCCACATAGTGGGCTTGATTCACTAAAGTGTGCTAACTGCTATCACAGCAGTTATCACGCCAGCTGCCGCATGCAAAGGTTTACGCGCAAACAGCATTACTTTGATTGTCACGTGAAATGTGCACGTGATTGCGCGCAAAACCTTCGCTTATCACGTGAAGTGATGCTGTTCGCGTGCAAACCTTTGAGTGCCACAGCTCGCGTGATAACTGCTGTGATAGCAGTTATCACACTTTAGGGAATCAAGCCCATGTACTGCGCAGGTGGCTCGATCAGCTCGGTTATTTCCACTAGAGCCTGAGTGGAAAGCTCCTAGTGCCCCTGTGCCCAGCTGTAACAAGTGCCAACAAGCAGACTTTCGGGGTAGAAGGTTTCGCTTAACCATCCCACTTTCTACTTTGCCTCTCTCCTATCCATGACTCCCCAGCCTCAAGCTCCCAAACGTTATGACCGTGTGTTTGCGTGAAAAGTGGGAAGGAGCGATCGCAGAGTTACGAGGTTGCTAAAGTAACTAAGTCCGCCTGCAACCATCTGTACTGGATGTTAGTAGAGCAGGGAAGCGTGTGTGCGTATCTCCGCTGTATTGGGCTACTATGTCAATCGGCTCCAACTATAGTCACTCCTGGATGGGCCCTGTGGACTTATGGGGCTGCTATGACAACTATCTCCGCTCTCGGCTGTGATATCCCTAATAATGTTTGTTATAAAAAGGATACTACGGGAGGAATGGAGGAGAAACATCTTGCGGAAACTGAAGTATTAAATTTAGGGTGAGGAGGAGGCTTTGATCTCTGTATTGTATTATATCATTCACCCCCTTCGTTTTGGCATATTGATGCTTGTTTACCATGAGATTGATGGTGGGGTGTGATGTACCTTCTAAGGGGGCATAAACAGATGTGTGGGGGGAAGGCTGCGCGTCAAATGTAACCCTGATTAATGAGATGGCTGGCCACACCAACAGGAAGATGTGGAGCTAACGGGGGTGTATATGGTCGTTTAGAGCCATTATCAGATTGGCTCTGACTTTATATATATTGGCTATACTCTATATCTGTTGTCACATGGTACTTTGTTAGCACTGCACTTTTTTTTTTTGCTGACGAAGCCTCACATTATTTAGGGGTGAAACATGTTGGTTTTGAATTGTATTCAAAATTGTGGGGTGCATTGTTTTGTGGGGTGTATGTTAATTATTGTGGAATGGGTTATGTTGATGCCTGAAACACTGAGAGGAGCAAAAAAAAAATACCTCGTTATTAGCTCCTAGGGACATTTGACATATATTTTATGGGAGTAGGATCATTTGTATTGTATGTTTAATGTGCAAAGGGTGGATTTTCCCACTTTTTATTGCATACAATTGAAAGCATTGCAGGATTTGTATATTGTATGACTAATGTTTCACCTGAAAACACAGCAGATTGTTTGAAACCACAAAGAAATGATTAATTCCAATATAATGCTGGCTTTATCTGTTGATCCTCCTACTCTTGTCCTGTCTCTTTCTCGGATCAGTTGATTTCGACCCGCAGCTCTGAGAGCCGAGCGCTGAAACTGGGCACCGTCATAGCAGCAATGCTATGATGCGTGACCCGCGTATCGGTAATTCGGGGCTCTGGCGGCTGCTAGACCCCAAATTACATCTCCCTCCGAGTTGCAACAACAACAATAGTATTTAACGCCTCCACTGAGTTTAGCGGCAGTGGGGAAAGACGTCATTCAGCTCTCCCCATGCCGAACTGAGCGGCGCCGTTATAATATGCACCCCTCTTTCTACCTTTTCTCCCCCCTCCATCATGTATATATGTGGTGGTGGTTTCCAATAGCCCATCCTTTGAATTTTAGTATCTATTAAAAGTTCTATTTTAGGGTTATCATACCTCTATATCCATTTAGAGAAAGGGCTTTTTAGGGTCTGGTTTTCAGTCCCAAGTGTTTGTGAGTGAAAATATCACTTAGGAGAAAACTTAGGAGAATAAGTGAATTGAATAAGAACCTGGATAACACATTTCATGAGCAAATCTGGCTTCCTCAGATCAACTCAAAAAGTGCCTCACAGGTGTATGTAGCATGACTGAGCAGGGTCTGAAGTAGTCGGCCATGCAACATACACTATAAGGCACTTTTTGAATGAACCTGAGGAAGTATGCTTGTGGCATTTTTCCAGATGTACATCCATCACCTACCTCATTTTAAAGGAACCCTGAGATGGCACAGTAGCACTTATTTATACTTACCTGGGGCTTCCTCGAGCATCATGGCCTCCCTCGCCGCCCTTCTCTGCTCCTCCATTAAGCCACTATGACTCCCGGTAATCCAGTTGTGGCCTTCAGCGCATGTGTGGTTCGGCCGCACGCAACCCTCATCACGCTCCTCTGTGGAGCATTCTGCTTCTGCGTAGTACCACTGTGCAGGCGCCTAATGCTCCAGGGGACAGGAGCGCAGCGGGGCATGCATGGGCAGTGGAGCCGCACATGCACAGAGGACCTCAACTGGCACTGATTAACCGGATTAATGGCAGTTGTAGCGCAAGAACGGAGGGGATGAGGAGAACAGCGAGGGAAGCCATGCTGCTTATGGGGCTGGAGGATGAAGTCTTCACACAACAAAAGTTATATTTCTGCAAATGCCAAACTGAACAGGTGGGTTTTCAGTCTGGATTTAAACACGTCCAGAGATGGAGCTGTCCTGATCTGTTGAGGTAAGAAGTTCTAAAACGTAGGTGCAGCGTGACAGAAGGCTCTGGGACCAAAAGTTTCCAAGTGGACTCTAGGTATGACTAGATTATTAGAACCTGTGGATCTGAGATTGTGGGGATTGCTACGCAGCTGCAACATTTCTTTCATGTATCCAGGGCCCAGATTATTTAGTGATTTAAATGTCAAGTAGGCCAATCTTGAATAGGACCCTCCATTCTATAGGTAGCCAGTGAATGGAGTGCAGGACGGGCGTTATGTGGCAGTAATGGGGTTGGTTGGTTAATAGTCTGGCAGCAGTATTCTGTATCAGCTGTAGGCAGTACAAGTCCTCTTTTGGAAGGCCAGTGTAGAGAGCATTGCAGTAGTCCAGTCGGGAGGTAATGAAGGCATGAACTAAGGTTGGAAGATCTTCTGGGGGGATGAGGTGCTTGATTTTTGTGAGGTTCTTCAGGTGAAAATAGGATGATTTCACCACAGCAGAGATGTGAGTTCTGAAGTTTAAATCCCCATCAATTAGAACTCCCAGGCTACGCACATGATCAGAGCTGCGTAGATCCGTGCCTCCTATTCCCAGTGGTGAAGACTGCATGTTAAGTTGTTTTGTTATCATGCTCTGCCCTCCGATCAGAAGTACTTCAGTTTTGTCTGCATTTAGTTTCAGCCAGTTGTCATTCATCTATTGCTGTAGTTCGCGTACGCAGGCGTTTATAGTTGGAGTTGGGTCTGTCACACCAGGCTTGAAGGAAATATATAGTTGGGTGTCGTCCGCATAGCAGTGGTGTGTCAGGCTAAGCTCTTGGATTAGTTTTCCAAGAGGTAACATGTACATTGTGAAAAGCAGGGGAGAAAGGATTGAGCCCTGGGGCACCCCATACTTAAGTGGAACAGATGTGGACAGGAAGGGCCCCATAGACACTTTTTGGGTTCTGCCACTCAAGAAGGATTGGAACCACTGAAGAACTATGCCATCAATGCCGCAGTATTCCTGTAGCCTGTTTATCAAGATGTCATGGTCAACTGTATCAAAGGCTGCAGAAAGGTCTAGCAGTATACAGGGAGTGCAGAATTATTAGGCCAATGAGTATTTTGACCACATCATCCTCTTTATGCATGTTGTCTTACTCCAAACTGTATAGGCTCGAAAGCCTACTACCAATTAAGCATATTAGGTAATGTGCATCTCTGTAATGAGAAGGGGTGTGGTCTAATGACATCAACACCCTATATCAGGTGTGCATAATTATTAGGCAACTTCCTTTCCTTTGACAAAATGGGTCAAAAGAAGGACTTGACAGGCTCAGAAAAGTCAAAAATAGTGACATATCTTGCAGAGGGATGCAGCACTCTTAACCACCTCGGCGTTCTGATTCCCAAGGATTTCTGTGCAAAAAGCGGTACATTTAATTTTCAGCACCTTTTTTCCTGTAACTTACCAAAATGAGCCAAGCAAGAGTTTAGTATACATTCTGAGTATAATAAAAGTGTCAAACACTAATTCTTGTCAAAAATAAAATAAAATTTATTAATGACAAACTTAAATACCTTGCATTTTTCCTCAATGCAGAAATATAAAGAAAATGCAGAAATAAATAAATCAATGCAGAAATAAATAAATGAAGGCAGAAACAAAATTATACAGGGTCCAAGTGTACTTTAGAACACTTCTTTAGTGTGGTAGATCTTGAAGCATGGTAATGCGCAAAGTGCCACGTCACAGTCGGGGCAAAAAGTGCGGGTCTCCTTCCGCATCTTTTTGCCATCCTTGTCCTTCTTATTGCAGCAAACAACGCACCTTCTTGTAGGGTTTGCTTTCTGTGGGGTCGGTGGCAAGTACTCCACAAAGTGTCTCCCTGAAAGCCGTGCCGGATTCACGACATATGATGCCCTGCGCCCCGGTCTAGATGTTGACTCTGGTGGGGGGTACTTCATGCAGATTGCTTCCGTCAGCTGCCAGACAAAGTCATGGTGGGGTACAGGCCTTACACAGCTTTTCTTGTATAGCACATAGCCATTCCACAAGCACTGCTCAAGTAAGTGGCGGAAATTTTTTTTATAATATTTCCGCTGCTGCTTGCGGACAGCCGGGTAGAAGGTCATGGCTCCATCAGCCCTGTCCACACCCCCCATAGTGTTGTTGTAATCCAGTATGGCTTTGGGTTTATCCACCTCCTGTTTACTCCTGTTGGTGGTGCGGACACTCTCGGCATTATGAATAGTGCTGAGGACACATACATCACGTTTGTCCTTCCACCTCAGAGCCATCATTTTGCCTTTCTGCCAGGCAACGACCTCCCCCTTCTTCAGCTTCCTGGCAGAAAAGGCCGGCGGCAGATTGCGACGGTTAGCCCTCAAGGTACCATAGGCATCGGTTTTATGCTGGACCAGGTAATCAAAAAGTTCAGGGGAGCTGTAGAAATTGTCTGTCGTCAGGCAGTACCCCTGATCCAGCAATGGCTCAATTAGGGTTAGGACAGAGGAGGTGGCACACCCAAACTGCCTGAACTGAGGGGCAAATTTGGTGCCTTTGCCCGTGTAAATTACAGAGTTCCAGATGTACCCGGACTTGGCCTCACAGAGCATAAACGACTTCACCCCAAAGCGTGCCCTTTTTGATGCAATAAATTGCACCCAGCTCAGTCTCCCCTTATATGCCATGAGGCTTTCGTCAACCGTGATGTCGCGATCTGGAACATACACAGCCTTGAAGTTCGCAACAATCATCTGGTATAGGTCCCAAATTTTTTTCAGCTTGGGTGCGGGATGGGTGGCCTCATCCAACTCCTCGTTGTTTCCGAAGTGCAAATACTTCATGATGAGGGTGTACCGTGGCTCGGACATAACAGATCCAAAGAAGGGCGTACTGAGGATCTTATTAGTGGTCCAGTACCACTTCTGCAGCGGCTTACCAACAACTCCCTGGAGGATGACGAGCCCCAGGAACACCCAGATGTCGTTGCTGGTCACAGGTTCCCACTTCCTGCTCCGCGAGAACCTGGGTAGAGAAGATTCCTGCTGATGTTGCGCTGCATAGCGATTCGTCTCCTCAACGATCTTGTGGATGACGTCATCAGTCAGGAAGAGCTCCAGAAAGGACAGCAGACTCTCGTCGCACGCGATCTTCTGCCCGGGTGCCCCTGTGAAGGGGAACCTGGGTGGCGGAGCTTGAGTGGGGCTCCCCAGCTCACACCAGGTGCGTGCGACCGTCACTGGCTCCTCGGCTTCCTCATCACTGGTCTCCGTCTCCAAAGACATGTTACCGGGAACCTCGCTGTCTGTCGATTCCTCTAGGAGCTCGTCTTCGCTGTCGCTTGCCTCGAGGACATCCAGCAACTCCTCGTCACGCACACGCCTCCGGGAGGACGAGGCCATGACCCCAAGCAGGGTACGGGGTCACGGGCAGCGACAAAAAAAAAACAAAAAAAACCAGCAAAAGCAAACGCACAGGGATCACAGCGTCTTGAAAAAGACGGAAAGCAATATGCAATCTGACAGTAATATGAACGAAGCTAAGGCTGGAAAAAAGCAGTAATCGCACAGAAATCGCACAGAAATCACAGATGATAGCTGACAACAGACTGACACTGGACGCTGGGGACTCTGAAAGAGGGAGAGGCAGTAACGGTTCAGGGCTTTTATTGAGAGCTGACAGGTGTTTGTGTTTGTGCAAACAACTTTTTGAATTACAGTAGCATGATTGGATTACATAGAGTTTGTTTCCCTATGTAATCTAATGATGCTGTCGCCGCGACGGACACTAGGGGGCGCAGGAGCCGGCGTCAGAGGAAGTGGCTGGGCTACGCCATCTTCCCTGACTGCCGGATCTCCGGAGAATTGCGGAGAGAAGAGGGGAGCGGGGACCGGAGGATCGGGGGAGCCGGGGACCGGCGATCAGAGCCCAGCAGGAGGGAGAGGGAGCCCCGCAGCAGCCGCAGCAGCACAGAGAAGGCGGCCGAATGCACGCGCTGCACATCGGTGAGTGGGGGAAGTGCTGGATGAGCTGAGCTTGTCCGAAACACTAGCAGCAACTTTTTCTTGGACGAGCTCAGCTCGTCCAGAACGCTAGGGTGGTTAAAATTGCAAAGCTTCTGAAGCGTGATCATCGAACAATCAAGCGTTTCATTCAAAATAGTCAACAGGGTCGCAAGAAGCGTGTGGAAAAACCAAGGCGCAAAATAACTGCCCATGAACTGAGAAAAGTCAAGCGTGCAGCTACCAAGATGCCACTTGCCACCAGTTTGGCCATATTTCGGAGCTGCAACATCACTGGAGTGCCCAGAAGCACAAGGTATGCAATACTCAGAGACATGGCCAAGGTAAGAAAGGCTGAAAGACGACCACCACTGAACAAGACACACAAGCTGAAACGTCAAGACTGGGCCAAGAAATATCTCAAGACTGATTTTTCTAAGGTTTTATGGACTGATGAAATGAGAGTGAGTCTTGATGGGCCAGATGGATGCATTGGTAAAGGTCAGAGAGCTCCAGTCCGACTCAGACGCCAGCAAGGTGGAGGTGGAGTACTGGTTTGGGCTGATATCATCAAAGATGAGCTTGTGGGGCCTTTTCGGGATGAGGATGGAGTCAAGCTCAACTCCCAGTCCTACTCAGGGGCGTAACAATAGGCCCTGCAAGGGATGCAGCTGCAGGGGGGCCCAAAAGCCACAGGGGGGCCCATCCTGATAGACTGACAACTAAGGGCAAGAAGAAGGAAGCTTTTTACTCTCTACACAATTGTTCTAATGACTGCATCTGCTCAGCCACTGATAAGGAATCTTACAAAGTTTGCAGATAAAGATCTGTAGACAGTCCCCATTCAGTGTGCATCAGGCTCTTGTGTACAGCGCCCAGCCCCCTTGGTGGGAGGGGGCCCCATGCAAAGCTTTGCAGGGGGGCCCAGTGATGTCTAGTTACGCCCCTGGTCCTACTGCCAGTTTCTAGAAGACACCTTCTTCAAGCAGTGGTACAGGAAGAAGTCTGCATCCTTCAAGAAAAACATGATTTTCATGCAGGACAATGCTCCATCACACGCGTCCAAGTACTCCACAGCGTGGCTGGCAAGAAAGGGTATAAAAGAAGAAAAACTAATGACATGGCCTCCTTGTTCACCTGATCTGAACCCCATTGAGAACCTGTGGTCCATCATAAAATGTGAGATTTGCAAGGAGGGAAAACAGTACACCTCTCTGCACAGTGTCTGGGAGGCTGTGGTTGCTGCTGCACGCAATGTTGATGGTGAACAAATCAAAACACTGACAGAATCCATGGATGGCAGGCTTTTGAGTGTCTTTGCAAAGAAAGGTGGCTATATTGGTCACTGATTTGTTTTTATTTTGTTTTTGAATGTCAGAAATGTATATTTGTGAATGTTGAGATGTTATATTGGTTTCACTGGTAAAAATAAATAATTGAAATGGGTATATATTTGTTTTTTGTAAAGTTGCCTAATAATTATGCACAGTAATAGTCACCTGCACACACAGATATCCCCCTAAAATAGCTAAAACTAAAAACAAACTAAAAACTACTTTCAAAAATATTCAGCTTTGATATTAATGCGTTTTTTAGGTTCATTGAGAACATGGTTGTTGTTCAATAATAAAATTATTCCTCAAAAATACAACTTGCCTAATAATTCTGCACTCTCTGTAAGGATGGAACACTCTCCTCTGTCTCTTGCCATGAGCAGGTGGTTGCATATTTTGATTAGGACAGTTTCAGTGCTGTGATGTTTCCTAAAGCCAGACTGGAATGGGTCATAACTGTTATTTTGTAGGATTTTGGCTTCTAGTTGGAGGTATATGACTTTTTCGATTAGCTTACTCTACATTCTCCGTTCTACTATACATACTACACTAAGTTGTCTTTCAGTGTCTAAGTCTATTTTCTTTCCTCAGTATTTTACATACATCCAAATTACTCTGTTTGCAGTCAACAGTGGTCAGAAATTCTAATCTTTTTGCACTAGGGATGAGCTGTATATAACAGACCTCTTGGTACTCACCTTTACCCCGTTGTTCTATGCAAGTGACCAACAGCAAGATGTGACCTGCTCATCTGGAAGTTTATGTTATGAACACTTTTGGATCTCTGTTTTATATAAACACAACCAAGAAGCTTAAATAATGTATTCCATTAATCATTGCAATGTATAGAATTTAACTGAATTAACTGTATTTTTTTTTATCTAAACAAAAGTAGATTATCGGCTATGTCCGGATGACCCAGCTGAGTGCAGTGGTAGATGGGTTGTGTATGTACATGCACGTAATGAGAGAGTACGGTTACATACCAGAGGCGTGCTAAACAGCACACGGTGGGGTTGAAGATAGTGTTATGTGTTTATTGATCATGCAACTGGTTTACTTTAAAAGGGCCTGAAGAAATACTGGATTCTTTTCTATATAGGTGCACCTACAGGCAGGCTCGGACTGACCCACCGAACTGCCGATGATTCCATCGGTGGGCACCACCTCCTGGGGGCACCAGGGGGCCCCAGAGCCAGCACAGCACAGGAAAGGGGGAAATTGGGCACACAGAGCGGCGGGGAGGGGGGAAGCTTCCCCCCCTCCCTCACCTAGGGGCCCCACCTTCTGCGCTCCCCCTTCCGCACTCCCCCTCTCTACAAAATTTCAGCCAGCGGCAGCGAGCGGGGAATAGCTTTACCGGCATGATGACATCATGCCGCCAATCTAATTGCATTTTGTGGGGATATCTGCCGCCAATTCGATTGCATTTTGTTGGGATATCTGCCGCCAATCTAGTTGCATTTTGTGGGTATATCTGCTGCCAATTTGCATTTTGTGGGGATATCTGCCACCAATCTGATTGTATTTTGTTGGGAAATCTGCCGCCAATTTGATTGCATTTTGTGGGTATATCTGCCACCAATCTATTTGCATTTTGTAGGGATGTCTGCTGCCAATTTGATTGCATTTTGTGGGGATATCTGCCGCCAATCTAATTGCATTTTGTGGGGATATCTGCCACCACTCTGATTGTATTTTGTTGGGAAATCTGCCGCCAATTTGATTGCATTTTGTGGGGATATCTGCTGCCAATCTATTTGAATTTTGTGGGGATATCTGCTGCCAATGTGATTGCATTTTGTGGAGAATCTGCCTCCAATCTGATTGCATTTTGTCTGAAAATCTGCTGCCATTTGACTACTTGATGAATTATCATGAGGCATGTAACTACTTGATTATTTTATCTAAAATGTATCTGGTCAGACCTAATCTCGGTGAATAAAACCGCTACTTATTTTGTGTGTGTGTTTTTTTTTAAAGTCTGCCCATGACCCATCATGACCACGCCCATGTTCCAGTGCGTGGCGACACTCATTAATTTTTGCTGCGGCACGCTGTGCACACCACATATGGACATATCCCTATTGGACACTGTCCTCAGAAGTGTTTATAATCTATTCCCTACCATAAAATCATGCAAAATTTCTAGAGTACATGTATATGTGAGCCCAAAATGGGATGCCTACAAGACATTAGAAGCGAGATCCAGATTGTATGGCATACAAGATTTTTAGATGATTTTAACGTTTTTTTATTCAGTAAATTTTGATATTTTTGGAATTAAAGTTATATGCATAAATTGCCTTGCGCTCCCTTTAATTTTTTGGTTATTAATTGAGGTTTATATAGGTGAGATGGCTATTGATTAATCCTAATCGGTTGATATCCTACATATGTTATTATTTCTCTAAAAAGTAGATTATCACAGAATATCACTTTAACACAATAGATAAACAGAGTACATATCTAGATAAAAGGATGCTAATTATTTTAAACCTTAGCACTTGCTGTACTGTAACAAATATATAGGAACACAGTTTAGGCTAGATACTGATGGAGTTAATGTCAAGTATACAGTATATCAGAAATTTGTTTTGTTATACAATATTGGGTTTTATGCAGCTTATCAAAGCAGTATGCTAAATGTGCACTAGATGGAGCTTGGGTACTGTGGACAAAACTAGTGCATTTTCCTTTAGAAATGCAGTTAATACAAGAAAGACTGAACAAAGCACGCTCATGTGCATTTTATATTCCTTGAAAAAGCAAATGATTCTGTATTGTATTGAAGTAAAAAATATCTCATTGCATTCTCCTATTTTGCTAGAAGTGTGATCACACTTAGCCTGGCAAGCTCTTGTGTTTACATCTAGAAGACACAGCTTGCTTTCTCTCAGTTGGCCATGTTAATATACTGTATACTGTACACGCTGGAAAAACAGCAGCTCTAATTGATTAATTTAACTACAGTAAATAGTGTTTTTATTTTACAGTGTGTCCTAAATACGAAGAACTGTTGTTATGCTGTGCTGCAATTCCCTTGACAGTGATAAAAAATGATGTATATATACATCGCCAAACCCTCAAGAACATATATGTTATAAGTGGAACAATTGGAGGTGACATGAGACTAAAAATCTGACAGCTAAGGCCTATCTTTGGGAACACAACTATCAATCACTGCTATGTTTCTGGAACAGCAACCGGCCAATGTTCCTTTTTGCATTTTCAGCTATCAGCAGGCATCTGCTATAAAATATTGGATAAACAAACATTTCACTTGGTCCACTCTTAAAAATGTCTTGCCATCTAGGTTATTATATTTTCATGTTTTTCAGCCTTTTTGAATAGCTTACTGCATATTTGTAACTACAGGTTTTATTAAAGTTAAAGAACTGTATTATCTAATGCATTTTAAATACTTAAAGAACGTTACTGAATATAACTTAATAAATAAAATGTCTTATACTATACAGTTATCATTTATAAATTAAATAGTCAGTGTTTGCCTTTTGTAAAATCTTTCCTCACCCTATTTACATTCTTAAAGGGAACCTGAAGCGAGTAAAATTATTTAAAATAAACATGTGACCTTAGCTGCAAATGAATATTATGATTAATGACCCCTTCCAGTTCTGACAATATTTTGTCAGAACTGAAATATACCAGTTGCTGTCAGTTGTATATCAGCAGCTGTCAGTTACAACTGAATTTGCAAGGTAATGTCCATGTTTCCCTATGGCTCAAGTGAGTGATATTACAGTTTAACAGTGCGCTGACCAAGAAGCTGTTATGAGGTAATGGCCATTTTTAAAATGGAGGACGGAGAATTCCATTGATCGCAGTGGCAGTGGCGTAGCTAAGGATCTGTGGGCCCCGATGGAAGTTTTACAATGGGGTCCCCCAAACACTCTATACATAACAATTGATACGGCGCACCAAAACCTGCCAATGGCAACTACAGTGTCAGAGGTGCAAGAAGAGGATGGGGACAGTTTGTTAATGATTACCACTATTCAAAGTATCTATAGAATGATTATTATGAGCACAGGACCAATAGAGAGCTAATACTGCAGTTGTGGGAGGGCCCTTCGGGGCCCCTCTGGCCCAAGGGCCCCGTTGCGGTCGCTACCTCTGCACCCCCTATTGCTACGCTCCTGCACAGTGGACAAATGGGACGCAGGAGAGGAGAAAGAGATTGGGGAGTAGACTACATGAGAGGTAAGTATGACCTGTGTATGGTTATTTTGACTTTTTTTTTTCAGTTCAGGTTCTCTTTGAAGTGGGGGGCTACATAGCAATATGGAGATAAAATTATATATTGGGAATGTCTCTGATGCTGAAAACTGGATAATCAACCTCCTGACAGTATGATTATTTCCGGACTTTAAGGTCTAAAAGTGGTGCATTTTTAAGCACGTTTTCAGACCCTAAAATGTGAAAATAATCATACCGCAGAGAGATCAGCGGTAGCCCCTGCACTTATTTACCTTCCTGGGATCCAGCACTGCAGATCTCCCTCCAATACTCCGGGTGGCGCTGTCACCCTATAGTAAGATCAGCGGCAGTCGTCATGATGACAGGCGGCAATCTCACCAGGGCGATGCAAAGCCTCAGAGGACAGGAAGAAGAATGGCTGCTGGCACCTGGATCCCGGGGAGGTGAGTGAAAACGCCTGCTGCGCACCATTGCTCTGCGTAGACCTCATGTAGGTCACCATGGGTCAGGCTCGGGGTTACTGCTCTGAGCTGTGGATTTCCAACCCCGAGCTTGACTCGAGGTTACCACCAGGGAGGTTAATGTAAAATTGGTTATCCTGAATAGTGTATTAAATTCTACTCTATATTGGATGCCTTTTTAAGCTGAGCTTCACCTTTCTGAAACTTTTAAATCGAAAGCTGAAAGCAAGAAATAATTTTTGAATTACAATGGCGGTGCGCTGTACATAAATACTAGCAAATTATAGTGCTCAATCAATAAACCAATTTATTAAGAAGATATATTAATACAGTATAAAACCACTTCATACATGCATTACCCTCACTCATTCAATCCCACACATAATTGGGCATGCTGGTTCCCCTTTAAAAATAAAGGAATAAAAGTCGAATTCTCTCTTTTGTATTAAAAAAAATAAAAATTATATATATATATATATATATATATATATATATATATATATATATATATATATATATATACGTCTCTGTATAAAATATACACAGTACAACGGCAAGGATCTGCAAGAAAAATATGTGGATGTCCACTCTTATATTGCTGCCAGAATCCCAGACAGTCTGCCAATCCTGGTTACATAAAAAGCATTCAGTAACCCGCCGCCACCAGCCTAATTCACTTGAATGCAAATGCGCACCGGCGTAAAACACTTGAAAGCAGCTACTGATAATGATCTCACCCTCCTCCTATAGTGCTGTAATTTCCTATGATCCTTTATAATAAATGTTAATTAGGTCACTCCTTAGGTGTTTGAACTTGGTGAAGTGCAGATTAGGGTTTATTTGGGTGAGTAGCAGATTAGAGATTGGCTACAGGTGATGGTTAGGTTATTGTTGAAACCTGGTTAGTGTTAGAACTACTGCGTCTGCGGAGTGCGTCGTGGACAACGTGGCCATAATTGACAGCGGCGCTTCACGCAGGCGCAGTAAGGACGACCTAGAGGTTGGCCTGAACAGCGTGCAGGGAGCCCGGGACGGCGGCGGAGAGCAGAGCGGCTGCAAGGGGCAAATTGATTTGCATTGCCATAGTGCTTTTGAAGTGCTATCGATTTATAGACAAGCTGAAATCGCTAGTAAAATGCTCCAGTGTGAATGAGGCCTAAATCTTTCAAGGTGTGTTCCCACTAAAGCGGAAAACTGTCATTTTTTTTCTGTTTTACAGAAAACTGTCATTTCATTGTCTGTTTTACAGCATTGCAAAACTGACAGTAAATGGATTCTATTTTGTACATAGGCTCTGTTTACACTTGTCATTTTGCAAGGGATCCACTGGATCTGTTATGGTAAGCGGACTGCACTTCTATGCAGTCCGTGATTTTTCCGGACAGGCAAATGCGTTTCTCATATAGACTATGATTACATTGCATCTGCTTCAGGCTCCAGCCAGACAGACCACAGTGGACCATCGGACAGGACATCACAGTGTCCACTCCCACTGGCAGTACGTGGTCTGGCTGCAAGTGGGAATTCAGCCTTATACTGCTAGTACAGTGTGTATATCTGTTATCCATATTGATAAATTAATCTACCCTTTCGAGTTCTTCAAGCTAACCCTAAGTGACGTGACATCTGTATGTACAGTGGCGTGATAAGTTTAGGCGTGATAAGTTTAGGCGTGATAAGTTTAGGTGTGATAAGTTTAGGCGTGATAACTATAGCACCAATTAGGTTAGCACCGCAGTGCACAGCTGATCAAAAGTTTTGCGCTAGCAAAGTCTGGTGCACTTCGCATAGAGTTTAATGGCACTGCTTTGCGTGCGGGACTTTGCCCGCGATCTAAACTTATCTACACTTATCACGCCTAAACTGAGTTTAGGCGTGATAAAGGGCTTTGCACCAGCGTGCTAACTGTTAGTACCGCTTTGTGAATCAAGCCCAATATGTTTGTATGCTTGCCACTGTACATACAGATGTCACGTCACTTAGGGTTACCTTGAAGAACTCGAAAGAGTAGATTAATTTATCAATAGGGATAACAGATATACACACTTTACGAGCAGTATAAGGCTGAATTCCCACTTGCAGCCAGACCACGTACTGGTGCAATGGTTATCACGCCTAAAGTCTCTAACTGGGTTAGCACCGCTTTGTGAATCGAGCCCATTTAGCCAACAGAAGAAAAAAAGATTGATGTACACCATATGATTGCTTGCTAGTCAAAAGTAGTTCCAGAAACAGTGCAACCTCTGGATAGGGTTAAGACCATATACAATTCAACGGAAGGGTAATGAATCCAGGAGCACTCGTCATGAAAACTCCCACACTGTAATTTTATCTTCTCAGAGTAAAACCATGTTGCAATCAGCACTGATTCAGCAGTGGACATAAAAAACAGCATAATACTTATCAGACACCTTTTTTTTTTTTTTTAATTTTATTATCCCTCGCTCTTTGGTAGTAACCTCTCCTTCCTAACAGAGAGAGTGGAGGCGGGTGTAGAAATGGGGGGAAGGGATATGGACCGGGAGATGGAGCGACCCTTATGGTCGAAACGGTACTTCATCTCTAAGGGTAGGAATACCATGTATTGGGCCCAGGAGAAACTGGACCCGGGTAGGGAATTTGTAAACCCAATGAACCTAGACGTGAGGTTCTGTGGAAGGGATCCACAAGAAAAAATAAGGGAGTATGATGGTAACTGGATGGTAAGTACGACTGGGATGAATGGAGGGGAAGGATGTTGTCTGTGCGCACATGAAGATAGCGGCCTGGTCGGGGAGGAGGGGGGGACCCTAAGTTAGATGAAACAGCTTAAATGTATGTCCCTAAATGTGCGAGGTCTTAATATACCAGAAAAAAGGATGAACCTAATGAGAGAGTTATACTCTCAGCAGATCCAATTAGCCTTTATACAAGAGACACATTTCAAAGGACCCTCACACCCTAAACTAACTAACTGGAGATTCCCCCAGGCCTTCTATAGTTCTTTAGAGGACTCAAAAAAGAAAGGCGTTGCAATTATAGTATCCAGAGAGGTTAGCACAGAAAACATAAGTGTACGTAGAGATCCAGGGGGAAGATATGTATTGGTGAAGGGGTTATTTAATCAACATAAGCTCACCTTAGGTGCAATCTATGCTCCAAATATAAAACAGATTAGTTTTCTGGAAACATTTCTGGAGGAGATGGAGAGCTTTGCAGAAGGATCAGTGATCCTGGGAGGGGATTTTAATGTCACGCTGGACCCACAGATAGATAATTCAACTGGGAAAACATTTTTGCCATATAGAATGATTAAAAAGGGTAAGTATCTCCTTCAAAAAAAACAACTTGTAGATGTGTGGCGCATCCACCACCCCACTGAGCGGGATTACACCTGTTACTCCCCTCCACATGGGTCCTACTCACGGATAGATATGTTTTTGGTATCACATAATCTCCTATCAGACTCATTGGAGACAAAAATCGGAGTAGCAACAACGTCGGACCATGCACCGATTTATCTGGAGGTAAGTATGGAGGTGAATAGGAGGAGAACTTGTACTTGGAGATTGAATACCTCCATTATACAAAGGGAGGAGATTAGGGGAAAGATTGAGGAGAGCATCCAGAGATATTATGAAATTAATGATAATGGGGAGGTCCCGTATACAACCCTTTGGGAAGCACATAAATGTGTTATTAGGGGCATTCTGATCCAGGAGGGGAGTAGACTAAAACGAGAAGGAGAAAAAACCAAGAGAGATCTGCTAAATAATATAGCACGGTTAGAAAGACAACATAAAATGACATTGAATAGGGACACCCTGGGAGAACTCACAGCAGAAAGAGAAAAACTGAAAAATCTATTATTGGGGAAAGCAAAATATATAGTCCAGAGGTGTAAAAGGAATTATTATGAAAATGGGAATAAAGGAGGGAAATTACTAGCGAGGGCCCTGAGGAATCAACAGATGTCGAACTATGTCCCCTATATCACAGACTCCGCCTCCAGGAAACATATCTGAAGTGAATCCATAGCCAGAGTGTTTAGGGAGTATTACGATGCATTATATGGACTACCTGAGAGTGAGACACAGAAGGGAGGAGCTCAAAGAAGGAGGAAAATAAAGGATTATATAGAAACATCGGGGATGCCAGTTATCTCTCAGGAGGACAAAGAAGAATTAGATAGCCCAATTCAGGAGGAAGAAGTGCGGCAGGCGATTAAGCAAAGCCCAATGGGGAAAGCCCCAGGACCGGATGGCTTTGGAATTGAATATTATAGGCAATTCAGTGGGACATTGATCCCACATTTAACAAAAACACTAGGGGCATTGGCGGAGAGAGGGGGCAGCGGGGAGAGATTGGGTAGAGATACTCTGGAATCCCATATTACAGTAATACATAAAAAAGATAAAGATCCATCGAAGTGTGCAAGCTATAGACCGATATCGCTCTTGAATATGGATTTGAAGATACTGGCAAGAATACTTGCCAGACGGATGTCACAAGTGATCCCTGACCTGGTGCATAATGATCAGACAGGGTTTATACCGGGAAGGGAAGCACGCGACAACACTATAAGAACACTGATTTTGACCAGATATGTGAGAACCCAGTCCATCCCTGTCATGTGCCTCTCGACGGATGCCGAGAAGGCTTTCGACAGGGTGGACTGGGACTTTATTAGAGCGGTATTAGAGTATATAGGTCTTGGAGAGAAGATGAGGACTAATATAATGGCATTATACTCATCCCCCACGGCAAAGATTAAAATAAATGGAGTTCTATCAGAGCCCTTAGAAATAAGAAATGGGACAAGACAGGGCTGCCCTCTCTCTCCGCTAATATTTGCATTGACACTGGAACCATTGCTAAGACATATAAGGGAGAATAAGGATATAACAGGGATCGAAGTAGATAAGGGTGAACATAAAATAGCCGCATATGGCATATGCGGACGATCTTCTGTTCTTTTTGACTAGACCCAGAATTGCATTGCCCTGTTTGTTGGTGGAATTTAAAAAATATGGATGGTTATCCAACTTTAAAGTAAACTGGGACAAGTGCGAAGCCCTGGGGGTCTCAATGAAGACAGAGGAAATTGAGGGCATCAAGGAGAATTTCCCAATTAGATGGGTCCCTAGGACACTAACATATCTGGGGGTTAAAATTGCGACAGATTTTGGAGACATAGTCCACCATAACTATAAAACTATGAGTAAAGAAATAGCTAGAGACCTACAGAAGTGGAATAGACCAGAATTTACGTGGCTGGGAAGGGTGAGTATTTTAAAAATGAATGTATTGCCAAGGCTACTGTATATGTTCCAAACTCTCCCAATAGCAGTACCAATGTCATTTTTTCAAAACTTAAGAGGGGAGTTTATGAGGTTTATGTGGAGGGCCAGACCCCCTAGAGTAAGTTATAAGCTCCTGACACAGCCCAGGCAGAGAGGTGGATTGGCGGTTCCAGATCCGTGTCTATATTATACGGCCGCTATTCTAAATAGAATTGTGGACTGGCACAGGTCGCCTCAGACTAAGAGGTGGGTAGATCTCGAACAGAGCCTAGAAAATATACCATTGAAGAACATCCCGTGGCTGGGGGGAAGTTATAAACCTGTACACCCAGCTAGCGAGCTGCTGAGACATACTTTGAAAACCTGGTATAGATATAATAAACGAATGGGGCTCACGGTGTATCCCTCTCCCCTGTTACCTTTATTGGACAACCCAGGATTTATACCTGGAATGCAAAAAAAGGCATGCCAACAGTGGAGGGGACCAAAAGGAATACAGGCACAGATGCTAATAGAGGGAGGGAAGTGGAAGACACTACAGGAGATAGAAAGAGACCTACAGAAGGGTAGGCTGGACTATTGGACACTGGTACAGTTTAGGTCATTTCTGAGCACACAGGGCACAAAGTTGGAACTATCAAGGAAGAAGACACGGTTCGAGGACCTATGTGGAGGGGAGACCAATCCGAAAGGTGGCTTGTCCCAGATATACACCTTGCTAAACAGTAAGGGAGACCTTACTACAATAATTAGAGATAAATGGCAGAGGGAATTACAGAGAGAATTTTCTGACTCTCAATGGGGGAGGTTAATATTGTGGGCACACAAGTCATCTACATCAGTGAGAATTCAGGAGACAGGTTTTAAAATACTAACGAGATGGTATTACACTCCAGAGAGATTAGGGAAGATTTTCCAGGGGGCAGATGTGACCTGTTGGAGGTGCCGGAGGGAAATAGGATCATTGACTCATATATTTTGGAGTTGTCAAAATATTAGACCATTTTGGGAAGAAGTTAGGAAGGTAATGAGAGAGTTAGTGGACTACGACCCCCCGGACGATCCAAGTTTCTTCCTTTTACACTGTAACGATTTTAGTGTTAGAAAGTATAAAAGATCATTGATGCGCCATTTGATAGACGCAGCAAGAGTGCTGATAGGGAGGCATTGGAAATCAACGACTCCTCCCACGATTGTGGAATGGCTTGGGGAAATCGCCTATATATATAGAATGGAATTATTGACATATGCCCTACATGGAACAGAAGAACTGGGAGATGAGATATGGGTAAAATGGAGTGGATTTACTGAAACAGAAAGATATAGAGAAATTCTGAGAGATGGAAATTAACTAAAGGGGAGGCTGAGACAGGAGGGGACAGTTGAGTGAAAATGGGGAGGGGTTCCCTCCCACCACTCCGACCTAGAGGGCCGACCCCTAATGTCACCTGGGGGATTCTGAATGGACGGACAGACAAGTATGAATGAGGAACGAAAGGAGATGGAAGAATGGTAGGAGTGAGAATGGATACCCTCCTTTGTTCCCCCCCCCCCCCCCTCCCCGTGAGTCCCTTTTTATTTTTTATTTTTATTTTTTTATTTTTATTTTTATTTTTTTATTTTTTATTTTATTTTCCTTCTCCCCTTCCTCTCCTCCCCCTCTGGATATGGTACTTCAGGGATAAGAAAGAACTTTATAGTAAATAGAAAGTGGGATGCCCTTAATGGATAGATACAACATAAGCGTAGGTAGGAGGAACACGGAAGGAATAGGGGGGAAGTTATATTGCCTTTGGGGGACGACTTGACTCGGGGGGGGGGGGGGGTTATGGGGATGTGGGGGGGGGTTATGGGGATGTGGGAGGGAGGTGACTAATATGTATTTTTCTTGGAATATGTGTTGATTTGGTTATTTAAAGGATGTGGAAGTATGGGATATGGAATATATAATGTGTATTGTATTGATTATAATAATGAATTTGATAAATAAAGAATATATAAAAAAATAAATAAAAAAAAGAACTACTGCGTCTGCGCAGTGCGTCGTGGACAACGTGGCCATAATTGACAGCGGCGCTTCACGCAGGCGCAGTAAGGACGACCTAGAGGTTGGCCTGAACAGCGTGCAGGGAGCCCGGGATGGCGGCGGAGAGCAGAGCGGCTGCAAGGGGCAAATTGATTTGCATTGCCATAGTGCTTTTGAAGTGCTATCGATTTATAGACAAGCTGAAATCGCTAGTAAAATGCTCCAGTGTGAATGAGGCCTAAATCTTTCAAGGTGTTTTCCCACTAAAGCGGAAAACTGTCATTTTTTTTCTGTTTTACAGAAAACTGTCATTTCATTGTCTGTTTTACAGCATTGCAAAACTGACAGTAAATGGATTCTATTTTGTACATAGGCTCTGTTTACACTTGTCATTTTGCAAGGGATCCACTGGATCTGTTATGGTAAGCGGACTGCACTTCTATGCAGTCCGTGATTTTTCCGGACAGGCAAATGCGTTTCTCATATAGACTATGATTACATTGCATCTGCTTCAGGCTCCAGCCAGACAGACCACAGTGGACCATCGGACAGGACATCACAGTGTCCACTCCCACTGGCAGTACGTGGTCTGGCTGCAAGTGGGAATTCAGCCTTATACTGCTAGTACAGTGTGTATATCTGTTATCCATATTGATAAATTAATCTACTCTTTCGAGTTCTTCAAGCTAACCCTAAGTGACGTGACATCTGTATGTACAGTGGCGTGATAAGTTTAGGCGTGATAAGTTTAGGCGTGATAAGTTTAGGTGTGATAAGTTTAGGCGTGATAACTATAGCACCAATTAGGTTAGCACCGCAGTGCACAGCTGATCAAAAGTTTTGCGCTAGCAAAGTCTGGTGCACTTCGCATAGAGTTTAATGGCACTGCTTTGCGTGCGGGACTTTGCGCGCGATCTAAACTTATCTACACTTATCACGCCTAAACTGAGTTTAGGCGTGATAAAGGGCTTTGCACCAGCGTGCTAACTGTTAGTACCGCTTTGTGAATCAAGCCCAATATGTTTGTATGCTTGCCACTGTACATACAGATGTCACGTCACTTAGGGTTACCTTGAAGAACTCGAAAGAGTAGATTAATTTATCAATAGGGATAACAGATATACACACTTTACGAGCAGTATAAGGCTGAATTCCCACTTGCAGCCAGACCACGTACTGGTGCAATGGTTATCACGCCTAAAGTCTCTAACTGGGTTAGCACCGCTTTGTGAATCGAGCCCATTTAGCCAACAGAAGAAAAAAAGATTGATGTACACCATATGATTGCTTGCTAGTCAAAAGTAGTTCCAGAAACAGTGCAACCTCTGGATAGGGTTAAGACCATATACAATTCAACGGAAGGGTAATGAATCCAGGAGCACTCGTCATGAAAACTCCCACACTGTAATTTTATCTTCTCAGAGTAAAACCATGTTGCAATCAGCACTGATTCAGCAGTGGACATAAAAAACAGCATAATACTTATCAGACACCTGACAGCCAGTGAGAGGTGCAGAGGATGGCCATGTTCTTATTCCTATTGGTTGTTAGGGGCAGGTTCTATATGGTGTAATTACTTTTGCAAGGAAACCTGCAAACTATTTAATGTAGAAAAGAAAATAGGCAAACCAATAACCCCCCCCCCCCCCCCCAAATAAAATTAACCTCAAGGTTAATTTTAGCTTCAGGTTTGTGAACAATTTGCCTTACGCAAATCAGCTAGGTTTACCACACATCTTACATTGGGAATTTTGCCTGCTCATTCCCAGGAGATACAGTATTTACCATTAAAAGGATGTGTTTCATTTTTACAAAATTGCCAATCTGATTAACTGCCTAAGATGATCATTTTAGCAATTCATGGAGTTCTTTACTGTGTTTTTTATGAAAACACAACTGAAGTGACATGTAACTGTAAGTGACATGTGATAAACATAGGTACATGTAGTACTAGTCCTACTAACAAACTGTCTGAAGTCCCTTTCTGTTTTCCAGTACAGCAATAGTTAAAAAAAACTGAAGTTGTCATCTATTTTAATGAGCCTGTTGAACATCTTGGGAAATTCATGATAACAACTAATAAATAGGAGCGCTGAGTATATATAGTAAACTATTTATATTTATTGTATGTTGAACAAGAGACCATATCGTGGTAATGTCAATCCTCTGCTTGACTAACAATCACACAGCACACACATACCTGAGTACACTGGTTCCTTAAAAAACATAAAAAGTGTATATACACTATAATAGGATGCGTTTGATAAAAGATATGTGTATATCTAGAATAAAATAGCAGGTAGGGTAAACCGTCAAAACCAGATAGACCCTGATTGGTATTATGGATAAAACAATTTCATAAAAGTGCTCCTACAGATCCTCCACTGTCTCGCTGTGGGCAGAAATGGAGAGACCATATATGATAAAATCCTAAGATTGTTCCTTTAAGTCCGTATAGAATTCCTGTTTCTATACATCCAGACGTTGGGTTATCACTACATGGACTATGCGCACAAGGTTAAGCTCACCCTCCAATTTACTGTGATGGCTGACTCTCGTGGCTTGGTGATGTCCGAAACATACGCCACCCGCTGCCTGCTTCTACGATGCCGTTCCCAGCCTCACACGCAGTGTCACACGTAGTCCGGTAGTTCACTTCCGATCGAGCAGTGGGTTAGTGCGACGTCACTTCCTCCTCTCATCTGCGCTCCAACCCGTAATCCAATTTACTTCCTTGCGTACCACTATAGCCCAGCGTCGCTTGATGAGTGTACATGCGGCGTTTAGAGTGGTTAGGAAATAAAAATATATTCTCGTATCCAAAAGGATAATTGGGGCGCCCCACACTACAAGAATAAAGTTCAGATTGACATGTTTCGATAGAATATACGTCTATACGTCTATCTTCCTCAGATGGGAAATTCAGTCTTTTCCTTGAAATGTAAATAGAAGCCAAAATAACTGAGAAAGCTTGAGATAAGATTTTAGTGCAGGAAAAGTTCAACAGGTCATTACTTCTGTTTGTTTTTCCATGCAGCAGGCCAATTTATTTTACAAAAAAAGTGTTTAATTTGTTTGGGCGATGCTTAAACGCTACTACCTTGGCAATGCATGTGCGTTAAAATGTAGCACATTGTGCTTCATAGCGTGAAACCGTGTACCGCCACATCTATAATAAAAGTGAATAAGCCACTCACAATTTTTCTGTTTGATTTTTTTTTTAAATGCAGGAAAAGCGAATGGACAACTTTCTGCTTTTTTTTCCCACCTATTGTATATTGCTAATTCTATCGCAGTTTAGCACAACTACAAAATTGCACAACAAATTTAAAATCGCATGTGGAAAATGCAAACAAAAATGCAATGCAAAAACAAAATCACACAGTCAAGTGTGGTATTCTAATAGTTATTAGGCTCAAGCTACAATATTTGGACTGTAGCATATAATGATTGTAAGCAGTGGAATACTGTTTTTCCTCACTAGAAAGCAGTACTGGAAGGCAGGATCAATGGCAGCTGACTTGCGCTATCCATTCCTTTCATAATATCACATGACTGTATAGGCTTACGAGAAAAACATGTAAACTCGCCACTGACGCCGGAGCACTGTTATCTACTCTCTTGTTCACCGCTCAAAGGGTTAATTTACCCTTAGTAACACCCAAAGGGTTAATTTACCCTTAGTGAAATACACACAATTAATCATCTCATAAGTTTATTTTCACTTCAGGTTTGCTAGTTAGCCAGCAGTACAATGTAACATATGTGACTAATACTCACGTTAGTCACATGCTGAGTTATACTGTGATGCAAAGGTACACTGTTATCACATGCTTAAAGTGAACCCCCAGACTAAAAATCTACTCAGCAGCACTGAAAAGGTTCATATACTGTAGCATCAGAAGTTTGATTTTCTTATCAAAGCCTTATTATTAGCTGCACAGAAGCTAAGCTCCGCCCCATCAAAGAAAACTGCCCTGACATTTTCCCCCTGATGCTGTGCAAAGCATGATGGAATTTCTGATGTTGTTGTTCTCATTGCCTAGCAACTGGGAGGGGTGATCAGGACACAGGACAGTTGGAACTATGTCTCATGCTCCCTGTCACCTCCTTTCAACCAAAAAGATGGCTGCCCTCATGAAATCACAAACATTTGCCTGTTTTTTTTAAAACAGGGTTGAAGAGAAATCGAGAGCCCAATATGGTGTAGTATGTCAAAATTGATTGGATAAATGAAACAGTGAGATGGTAATACTCACAAACACGGGTTACCACCTAGGTAACCACTCATTAGGCAGGTGAGGAGATTAGACCTGTCCTCACTCAGGATTAAGAAGTCGCTCTCTGTAGATAGGAAGAAAGGGGGTAGATCACCCCTCCACCTGGGGTGGACTCAAATATATTGGTAGGTGAACAGAGGCGCCAGAAGGATAAAAGTACATACCATATTTAAAAAATTGCTGGGAGGAAGTGGTGGACTCGCCTCCGTTAAAGCAGACACCAAGGACTGTAAATATATAGATATACACATTTATTGAAAATACCCCAAAGATGCAACGCGTTTCGCGGGCACAGCCCACTTCTTCAGGCAATAAGCAGGGGATAAACAACAGCAATTCAGTTATAGCAAGCAGAGCACCTCTGTGCTTTTATCCTTCTGGCGACTCTGTTCACCTACCAATATATTTTCAAACAGGGTGGTTAAGAGATTATATTACCTATCTATTTTAATTAACATAACGAATGTAAGTTAATGACAGTATGTTTGTTTAGGCTGAAGTTCCTCTTTAATATTCTCATCACATAGTGTATTTATTGTTTAACTTTAGCTCTTCTTTTTATCAGGAAATCTTCTGTCAACTCTGTTAAGCCATAGAAATGCATTTTTTCACTTTTATCTTATTGTACAGCAAGGACACATAAGATGCAACTGAATGCTCAGACCTTCAGAGGTTACAAGAGCAATACTAATGTTTCACTGTATACAGTTACTAAAGTAAGCACTGTGAAAGGAAAAAAACTACCGTATTTTTCGGACTATAAGACACACTTTTTCTCCCCCAAAAGTTTGGGGGGGGCGGGGGGGGGGGAGTCAGTGCGTCTTATAGTCCGAATGTACAGACCAGTTTGTCCTCCATTCCCCTGTGTCTGACTCCACCATTCCTGTGTGCAATTTCCCACCCATGCGTGCAGAGTCCCGTGTCCCTATGTGCAGCGTCCCAATGTCCTATGTCCCTCCCATGTGCATTCCCCCCTTTCTCTGTCCTGATTCGGAAGTCCCTGCATCTGATGTACCACTACGTCCGGGGTCCGTGTATCCGATGTCCGCCAGCGTCTGATGTCCCCCTACATCCGGGGTCTATGTATCTGATGTCCCCGTGTCCGGTACCCATGCATCCCCATCCCTGCGTTTTGTGTCGCCGTGTCATGCATACCATGTTTTCTCCTCAGGCTTTGACTCGTGCTTCTCAGATGATGGAAGTAGCCATGGACCAATTCCACGCAGTTTTAGGGCTGCATGTGGTGGGTAGCAGCTGATGGCAAATTGACTGTTCCTGCCGGCAGAAGCAGTGAGCCCTGTAATTTGTGGTCTGGGGGCAGCGCCCCCCACCTGATTGGACGATGGCTACTTATCAACCTGAGGAGTCGGAAGATAAGCTATGGTATGCAGGACACAGGGGGACACTAAATGCAGGGATGGGGACACACAGGAAGACACCACACACAGGCATGTGACACGGGGTACACCACACACAGGCATGTGACATATGGGGGACACCACACACATGGATGGGACACGGGGACACTGCAAACATGGATGGGACACTAAGGTACACCGCACACCTGCATGTGACACAAGGGGGACACCACACACATGGATGGGACACTGCACACAGGGACAGGGCACAGGGGGGCACTGCACACATGGATGGGACACAGAGGGACACTGCACACATGGATGGGACACAGGGGGACACCACACACAAGGATGGGATACTACACACAGGGACAGGGCACAGGGGGACACTGCACACATGGATGGGACACAGAGGTACACTGCACACATGGATGGGACACAGGGGGACACCACACACAAGGATGGGATACTACACACAGGGACAGGGCACAGGGGGACACTGCACACATGGATGGGACACAGAGGGACACTGCACACATGGGTGGGACACTGCACACAAGGATGGGACACTACACACAGGGACAGGGCACAGGGGGACACTGCACACATGGATGGGACACAGAGGGACACTGCACACATGGGTGGGACACTACACACAGGGACAGGGCACAGAGGGACACTGCACACAAGAATGGGACACAGGGGGACACCGCACACATCGGTCGGACACCGCACACAGGGATAGGGCACAGGGGGACACTGCACACATGGATGGGACACAGAGGGACACTGCACACATGGGTGGGACACTACACACAGGGACAGGGCACAGAGGGACACTGCACACAAGAATGGAACACGGGGACACCGCACACATAGGTGGGACACTACACACAGGGACAGGGCACAGGGGGGCACTGCATACATGGATGGGACACATAGGGACACTGCACACAAGAATGGGACAAAGGGGGACACCGCACACATCGGTCGGACACCGCACACCGGGATAGGGCACAGGGGGACACTGCACACATGGATGGGACACAGGGGGACACCGCGCACGTGGATGGGACACCACACACAGGGAAGGGACACAGTGGGGTGTGGTAATATATTGGGGTGCTTATGATGTAAGGATAACAGGAACATATTCTTTCATTTTTCTGCCTGTGTTCCATGGAGGGAGCTGTTGCCTTTGATTGCTTGGGGCAAGGAAGTGGGTATTGTCTTGACCATATGAAGTGCTTTGAGTTTCTGCTAATGGGATTATCTGCCTGGCTTTTTGAACTCAGGAGATGGCCCATTGTCTCAATACACAAAGCAAGCCTAGTCAGGAAAAGACTAACACATGTCAACTTGTGGTGAAGAAACGCAAACATACCCTGTAAATTACATCTATTGGAAGGGGGTTGGAAATCTCTGCAGACTTTAAAAACAGGAGACAGGAAAAAGCCTTAGGGCCCGTTTCCACTAGGGCGAATTCGCATGCGTGGCCTGCATGCGACATCGCATAGGCAATGAAAGTGGATGGGACTGTTTCCACTTGTCATTGTTTTCGTGCGTTTTTCTGTGCAGGATTTTTCTGCACGGTAGGGCCTGCAGAATTCGCCTGCGTGAGGAATGCAGGCGAATCGCAGCCCATGTATTTAATAGGGAAAACGCACGTGCGTTTTTTGCCGCGAATTCGCGTGCGAATTCGCATGAAAAGTAATACAAATTGAGTCAGGCAGTGACATGGTTAAATTCGCATAGACCCTGCCTATGCGAAATCGCATGTGAATTCGCGGCAAAAAACGCACGCGGAATCGCATCCGCATGCGATTTTGTCAGCGGTGGAATCCCAGGGATTCGCACCGCACTAGTGGAAACGAGCCCTTAATCAAGTTTTCACCTGGAGTTGAAAGCCTCACTTAACAATCTCTTGATGTATAGACATGGTAACCTGGGGAAATTGGGCTAAGGAAGTCTTTTGTTGGGTGTGGGTACTATAGTGGATGTTGGATCTCTGGAAAAGGAATTGCTTTGAAATCTGTAAGTGTCAACAGGATATTTGTTGTTCTCAAGATTATGACAAGCGTTCGGTGATGTCACAAATGGGGAAAGTGCATTAGTTCCTGGGGGCTGGACATTAAATGCCCCAGGGGACACTTCGGACTATTTAAGCTGGCCCAGCCTTGTTTTAGCTTGACTAAGGCTGCTTCCCCTCTCAGTCTGGTCAAACGCGCAGTCGGGAACCATATACGCAGGCGTGCCGCGGGCCGGTTCCTGACATAATTGGCTGGCAGTGGTGGGATCGTTTAGTACATTAGTACGCAGTTTAGCTCGCTATTCTGAGTACTAAAGGCTGGAAGCTTGCTAGAAGCAACTAGCCTACAGAAGTCTACTCAGTGCAGAATCTATATACTTTTTTTTTGTTCAAGGATACACACTTGGTATTTGCTTTCCCTTCCCCCCTTTTTTCTCTTTATTTTTTGCAACACGATGGCTCAGAAAGCATCCAGCTATGCAAGGCAAAACAAAGAGATACTACTCAACCTGTGTGAGCACAAAGGCATCGAGACGGTGAGCGGCCAGACTAAGGAGCAGTTAGTTCGTGCGCTCGAGGAGCATGATGAGGCAGAGCGAGCCCGTGCTTCAACGTCAGCGGGTGCAGCTCACGATACGCCAGAGGAGGAATCGCTCCCGCCACAGGATGCGAGTGGAGACGATGTCCTGGATGATCCACCGAACACAGAGATGACATCTCTGGAAGCCGACCTACAGCTACTAGGTTCGGCTGAGCCCGAACTGCGCCTAAAGCTGATTCTGGAACATCGGCAAGCAGAGAGGGAAATACGACAAGCCCAGAGGGAACAAGCTTCCCAGCGACTCCAGGCCGAGAGGGAAAGACTCCAGGCCGAAAGGGAACAAGTTGCACAGCGACACCAGCTGGAGCTGGCTAAACTTCAGCAGCAGAACCGGTCTGCTGGACCCGCAGAACGCGAAGGTGAGCGAGTCCACAGAATCCCCCTGGATAAGTTCCCCGCTGTGGACAAGGACTCTGACATAGACACTTTCCTACAGGGGTTTGAAAGGACTTGTCTGCAGTATGGGGTGCCCCGTGAGCAGTGGGCAAGATACCTCACACCAGGGCTGAGAGGCAAGGCCCTGGAGGCGTTTGTGAGTCTCCCCCAGGAGGAAGAAACAGACTTTGAGGCAATTAAGAAAGCCATTATTGCGCGATACCACCTCACGCCAGAGGTGTATCGCAAACGTTTCAGGACAGTGCAGCGAGGTCCTAATGACAGTTACCTGGATCACGCGTGCAACCTGCGCACTGCCTTCCAGCAGTGGGTAAAAGGACTGGCGGTTGAGACCTTTGATGCCCTGCAGGAACTGATAATAAAAGACCAGTTCCTCCACACTTGTCCTGTTGAGGTCCGGCAGTTTGTACGGGACCGAGAGCCGAAGACCGTGGATGAGGCCGCGAAAGTCGCTGATGCCTACACGTCCAATCGAGCATCTGATTTTCGGAGGACTACGGCACCCAGCTGGAAGGGAGAAAAGACTGCGAGACCTTCTCCTCTGAGCACCCAGCGAAGCCAAGTCCCGCAGCCGCCTGGAGGTAGAACAGCCACCGTTGACCCTCGGAGATGTTTTGCCTGTAACAAACCGGGTCACATCAGTGCTACGTGCCCAGAAAAGAAGAAGGAAGCCCCAAACTCTGGCGGGGCCCGAAATGCGTTGTGTGCCACCAGGAATGCAGGTAGCTATGCAGAGAATCTGCAACCTGTCACGGTTGGGGATACGGTTACCACCGGTCTAAGAGACACTGGAGCAGAGGTGACTCTAGTGCACCCCCAGCTTGTGAACCCTGAGGAGTACATTCCTGGCAAGACTATGGCTGTCAAAGGAGTTGGGGGTGTCACCCCCGCCATACCCACTGCCTTGGTCCACCTGGATTGGGGGGCCAGCAGCGGAATGAAAGAAGTGGGGGTAACGGATGCCATCCCCACGAACGTTTTGTTGGGTACTGACCTGGGACGGTTAGTGGCCCGGTATGAGCCTACTCCACACCCCATGGAGCCTGCATCCCCCGCAGAAGTTCAGGACTCTTGCAAGATACTGTGTGATAATGCTGTGCAAGCGGGGAGTGCTGGTGAGGCCCCAGGGGCTACGGACTGTGTACTAGGAGCCAGCCCTAGTGAGTCTCCAGTGCCCAGGCCTGGAGGAGGACACGTTGTTACCATAAATGCAGATAATGTTGATGTAATATGTGATGTGTTGCATAATGACATGTGTACAGTGAACGCTCCGTCAGCTGCAGTGGTGACCCGAAGTGCTCACCGGGCTGCAGCAGACGAATTGTCCACTGAAGGGGCTGATGTCACTGGGTCGGGCTCTTCCATTTCAGAGCCTGGCTCTGAGGACCCCGAGGCCTCTCAGTTTGCCACCTCCCTGGTGCCTGTGGCCGACAGCGCTGAGTTCTCCAAGGCTGTGCGACTTGATAGCAGCCTGGAAGAGCTCAGGGGTCTGGCGGACAGGGCACCGGTGGAGGGCGACAAAGTGAGGGTGTACGGGGAGCACGGCAGACTGTACAGAGAGGTTACTCCCTCTGAGCTGTCTGAAGTGGAGGAGACAGACAGGCAGTTGATTGTGCCCCACAGGTACAGGGAGCAGCTATTAAGAATAGCACATGAGGTGCCCCTGGCTGGTCACTTGGGGATCCGCAAGACCAAATCCCGGGTTGCACACAATTTTTATTGGCACCACATGGGGACAGATATTGCCGATTTTTGCCGGTCTTGTGTCGCATGTCAGCGGGTCGGCAAAGCAGGTGACACAGACAAAGCCCCACTGAGGCCCTTGCCCATCATAGAGGAGCCCTTCCAAAGGGTTGCTGTGGACATAATTGGGCCTCTAGCAATACCCAGCAGCACAGGGAAATGTTTCATTCTTACGGTGGTCGATTATGCCACTCGCTACCCTGAAGCTGTAGCCCTGAGCTCCATACGGGCAGACAAGGTTGCGGACGCATTGGTGCACATATTCTCACGGGTCGGTTTTCCCCGTGAAATGCTCACCGATCACGGCCCGCAATTCATGTCGCGCCTAATGGAATGCCTCTGTAAACAAATGCAGGTAGAACACAACATGGCCAGCCCTTACCACCCCTAGACAAATGGGTTATGTGAGCGGTTCAATGGTACTCTGAAACAGATGCTAAGGGTGTTTGTTGAATCGCAAGGGAGAGACTGGGAGCGATACCTGCCCCACTTACTGTTTGCTTATCGTGAGGTGCCCGAGGCATCCACCGGGTTCTCGCCCTTTGAGCTCTTATATGGGAGGAGGGTACTCGGACCCCTCAATCTCATTCGAGAGGTCTGGGAGGGGCAGGATATGGGTCCCGGGGTCTCCATAGTGGAATACCTTCTAAAGTTCCGGGAAAAGATGGACACCCTGGTGGGGTTAGTGCGAGAGAATCTGACTCAAGCCCAGGCCACCCAGAAGCAGTGATATGACCACGGGGCTAGGGAGAGAGTTTATGAGGTAGGTCGCAAGGTATGGGTCCTAAACCCGATGCGACAGAATAAGCTGCAGGCCGCTTGGGATGGGCCCTATACCATACATAGGAAGATTAGTGATGTGACCTATGTGGTCGTGCTGGATGACCGAGGTAAGCAGCTGAAAACATACCATGTGAATATGTTAAAGGAACATCATGCTAGAACTGCTTGCGCTCTCCCTGTCTGCAGTTTGCTACCAGACGGTGAAGCAGAGGCCCTGGTTGACATCCTGGCCTCCACCCAGGAAACCGACTCTGTTACCGAGGTGCAGATCAATCCGGAGTTGACAGCAGAGCAGCAGGCTGGGCTATCTGATGTGATGACCCTTTACCGTGGTACCTTTACAGCCCGCCCTGGTCTGACCAGCCTGGCTGTACACCATGTTGACACCGGAAATAACAAGCCGGTTAGACAGTCAGCCTATAGAGTCTCCCCTGAGGTTCAGGCCCACAACAGCAAGGAGATTGAGGAAATGCTGTCACTAGGGCTGATCCAACGGTCGCACAGCGCATGGGCATCACCTGTAGTGCTAGTACCCAAACGGGACCAGACCACTCGGTTCTGTGTAGATTATCGAAAACTAAATTTGATAACTGCGTCAGATGCTTATCCAATGCCGAGGGTCGACGAATTGTTAGATAAGCTAGCTGGCGCGCAATATTTAACAATCATGGATTTGAGTCGGGGATACTGGCAGGTCCCTCTAACAGCTGAGGCACGGGAGAGGTCTGCCTTTATCACCCCCTCAGGTCTGTTTGAATTTAATGTAATGCCTTTTGGAATGAAAAACGGCCCGGCCACCTTCCAACGGGTTGTAAATGGTCTCCTGGAAGGTTTGGAACACTGCGCTGTTGCCTACCTGGATGACATCGCCGTGTTTAGCGCCAACTGGAACGACCACTTAGCGCAGCTGTCACAGGTTTTGGGGCGCATCACTGCAGCAGGACTAACAGTCAAGCCTAGCAAGTGTCAGATCGGCATGAAACAGGTACAGTACCTGGGACATGTGGTGGGGGGGAGAGCTTCGTCCAGATACTGGGAAGGTAGATGCCATTGTGTCCTGGCCCACCCCCCAAACGAAGAAACAGATTCAGTCCTTCTTAGGAACGGCTGGGTACTATAGAAAGTTTGTCCCCAACTACAGTGCCCTCGCCAAGCCATTGACAGATCTCACCAAAAAAAAGCTGCCCAAGCAGATTCTCTGGACGCCAGAATGTGAACAGTCATTCACAGCTCTGAAGAGGGCCCTAGCCAGCCCTCCCGTGTTGCAAGCGCCAGACTTCAGCCGACGGTTTGTGGTCCAGACGGACGCCTCAGCCTTTGGCCTAGGTGCTGTGTTAAGCCAGGTAAACCAGACTGGGGAAGAACATCCGATTCTGTATTTAAGTCGGAAGATGCTACCCCGGGAGGTAGCCTACGCCACCATAGAGAAAGAGTGCTTGGCAATTGTATGGGCCCTACAAAAGCTGCAGCACTACCTCTATGGTCGCGTATTCACGGTCGTCACCGACCACAACCCTCTTAGTTGGTTACATCGGGTTTCTGGTGACAATGGAAAATTGCTGAGATGGAGCTTGGTTCTCCAACAATATAGCTTCACTATTCAACATAGGAAGGGGAGCAATCATGGGAATGCGGATGTGCTGTCCCGTCAAGCAGAACCAACAGTGTAGGTGCTGGCAGGATAATCTGGGAAGATCGTCTGCCTTGCACCAAGTTAACGGTGGAGGTGTGGTGATATATTGGGGTGCTTATGATGTAAAGATAACAGGGACATATTCTTTCATTTTTCTGCCTGTGTTCCATGGAGGGAGCTGTTGCCTTTGATTGCTTGGGGCAAGGAAGTGGGTATTGTCTTGACCATATGAAGTGCTTTGAGTTTCTGCTAATGAGATTATCTGCCTGGCTTTTTGAACTCAGGAGACGGCCCATTGTCTCAATACACAAAGCAAGCCTAGTCAGGAAAAGACTAACACATGTCAACTTGTGGTGAAGAAACGCAAACATACCCTGTAAATTACATCTATTGGAAGGGGGTTGGAAATCTCTGCAGACTTTAAAAACAGGAGACAGGAAAAAGCCTTAAAGAGACTCTGTAACAACAAAAACCTCCCCTGGGGGGTACTCACCTCGGGTGGGGGAAGCCTCCGGATCCTAATGAGGCTTCCCACGCCGTCCTCTGTCCCACGGGGGTCTCGCTGCAGCCCTCCGAACAGCCGGCGACAGAGCCGACTGTAGCTTCAATATTTACCTTTGCTGGCTCCAGCGGGGGCGCTGTGGCGACTTTCGGCACGGAAATAGACGGAAATACCCGATCTCCGTCGGGTCCGCTCTACTGCGCAGGCGCCGGAAACTTGCGCCTGCGCAGTAGAGCAGACCCGACGGCGATCGGGTATTTCCGCCTACTTCGGCGCCGACAGCCATCAGAGCGCCTGCGCAGGAGCCAGGAAGGTAAATATTGCGTCACGGCTGGACGGAGGGCTACAGCGAGACCCCCGAGGGACGCAGGATGGCGTGGGAAGCCTCATTAGGATCCTGAGGCTTCCCCCACCCGAGGTGAGTACCCCCCAGGGGCCGTTTTGTCGTTACAGTTCCTCTTTAATCAAGTTTTCACCTGGAGTTGAAAGCCTCACTTAACAATCTCTTAATGTATAGACATGGTAACCTGGGGAAATTGGGCTAAGGAAGTCTTTTGTTGGGTTTGGGTACTATAGTGGATGTTGGATCTCTGGAAAAGGAATTGCTTTGAAATCTGTAAGTGTCAACAGGATATTTGTTGTTCTCAAGATTATGACAAGCGTTCGGTGATGTCACAAACGGGGAAAGTGCATTAGTTCCTGGGGGCTGGACATTAAATGCCCCGGGGGACACTTCGGACTATTTAAGCTGGCCCAGGACAGCCACTGGTATCTGCTCTTGGAGATAGCGCATAGCTAGAGTTGATCTCGACTTCTGGTCGAACAAGCGGCATGCTCCTGCCGACAACGTTGAGACCTTCAAGTTGGTAACGTTTTTAATCCCCATTTTTATTTTTACGCAAGTATCCGTGTGTATCTTTGTAACTTTTATCTTGTAACTATTTTTACTTTGTTTTTTGTAATCTTTTGTATATATTAAGTTCTGCATTGTTCTATGTTTTTCTGGAATATTAAATTATTATTTAATAAGCTTGACTTCTGCCATACTAAACTAACACTCATAGCCTAAAGGAGACTGCAGTGTAGCTGTGTATAAGTCCGTGCCTAGTTGTATGTTTGAGCAACACTACCATATGAAATTGTAATTGCATTGTGTGTGTGGGGGCGTTTGTCATACGTTGGCCTAAAGCGCGCAGCTGACCCAACGTACGAAACGCCAGTGCGAGTAGCTAACAGTATCGTTCGGAACGACTGTTAGTGGTTTTGCTGCACGACAGTGTAACTTGCATTACAAGTCAGTGTCTGATTGTGCTGTGATACTGTACAACTGTACTGTGTGTGTGGGTGCATGGCGTTCTCGTATTCGGCCTAAGTGCAAAGCTGACCCAAATACAAAAACGCGGAGTGCGCGCTGAGGACTCGACAGCAGAGTGGAAGTGTCTAGCGAACCACTAGTGGTGGCAGTGAGAGGTGTTCTGAGGGGTCCCAGCCTTGTTTTAGCTTGACTAAGACTGCTTCCCCTCTCAGTCTGGTCAAACGCGCAGTCGGGAACCGTATACGCAGGCGTGCCGCGGGCCGGTTCCTGACATGGGGTACTGCACACAGGAATGTGACACCGCACACAGGGACGGGCACACGGACATGGACACAGGGGAACACCAGAGGACACTGAGACAGAGGATGACACGGGGGACAACAGAGGACAATGGGGCAGAGGAGGACACATGAGGCACAAGAGAAACATAATTGGGGGTGGAGGGCCATAAGATGTCCCTGCACTATGGACGCACTAGGTTTAGTATTTTTTTGGGCCTGTTTTTTGTCCTCTAAACCCAGGTGCGTCTTATAGTCCAGAGCATCTTATAGTCCGAAAAATACGGTAATAAAAGCTAATGTTTAAATATCATTACAAAGTTGACAGGCATGTTGGATTGCAGAAATTATTTACCAGACAGGTAATGTTGTAAAATGATATTTAGTGATCCCACTGTTTTGTAGTACCAATGGATACCAAAGGATAAGGTTGCTATGTAAGTCTTCAGTACAGTGTTTCGGGCATCAGTTGTATAGAGTGAAAAGTTACTGAAGTTACCTGATGTATCAGAATGAAGCTGCAACTTGCTATTTAGAGTCTACAGCCATAAAGTGAGAGTCTCTCCTTTCTTTCACTAGAAAACTTGACACCATCCTGCCAGGGATTGAACCAAAACTATTTAAGGCAGGGAAATAGTCACCAGGACAGTTGTGGAAAGTTTCTTCATACTATTTGGTGTCAGAGGCTGCTTACTATGAGCAACACTTAGGCCTAAATCCAGTGGTGGTCCTTGGGTTTTATTTAATACTGTCACATCCAGCAATGTGTCACTTTCTATTTGGGTAGACTAAGACTCCCCGCTGAAGAAGCATCTTGAAGTCTGATTTACCTCAACTAGAAATGAGGGTGTCTGAGTCACCAACTAGAGAAGATGTCCTACCAACATTTTTGTTGTCTTCTGACACAAATGAAGATATTTACTGTAAGAGCACCGTCATTGTTTCTGCTTAAATGACGAGTCCAGGCAAAAGGATATTGAGTATAGTGTCCAATTCTTTACCAACAGTAAAAGATAATCAATCTCATCTCCAGGGCTGCATATTAAACTGAACTCCTTACAGTTTAATTTTTTAAATTGTCATTTATAGTGCAATTGCAGGAGCCTGTTACCTTAATACTGGGTCTTTACATAATTTGTTGATAACACCTTATATCACCTGTCTATGACGTGCTATGTTTATTTTATTTTAATTGTTAAAATGTTTCCAGTAATCTATTGGTCTTGATGTGTATTACTGATATGTTGTATATACGCCACAATGAAAAGACTTCAAAACAAAAACAAGGTGTTAGGATTTCCAAAGGAGCAACCTACTTAAGTCCAGTTAGCTACCAAGTTAAGGGAACAGCGGCCCTTTCCATTGCAAGCTCTCAGAATCCTAAGGGGCAGAGTTTGAGATGCATAACTGCACATTTGCTTGCATTGCTTATTCGATTCAGTTTGGGAACTATCAAATGATAGTTGGTATCAACAATAAGCCAGTACCATTTATTACAATCAGCTTTGCAGCAGTATTTTCTGTAATGTTTTCATTTGTTTTTTTATTTGTTGCCCTCCCTGATGCCCCTGATCGCTTATTATTATTCCTAATGCCTAACTCCTAATAGTTTTCCCTGGTGCTCGTGTTCCTCCCTCCCCCTTATAGTCTTCCTTACTAATCTAAATTTCCGTGCCGAAAGTCGCCCCCCCCCCCCCGCATATAGCTTTCCATGGTGGTATAGTGATTTGCCCTCCCTTTCATTGTATTCCTGGCAGTCTTCTCTCTTACAGTCTTCCCTCATATGACTTTCCCTAGTGGTGTAATGTTCCCCCTATCCCTTTCACAGTATTCCATGTGGTCTAGTACCCCCCTCATGCTTACAGTATGCCTTGGTGAACTAGTGGTCCCCTCATCCAACTTTCCCTGGTAGCCTAGTGTTCCCCCCATTCAAAGCAAGACATTTGGGTACCTGCTATTGTAAGATACTTGGGCGCCGCCATTGGCATCATTATAAATAGTTGCTATAGTGTGCACCCAATAGTTAAGGTTAAGCATGGGAGGGAATGGTTAAGGATAGGCGTTGAGGGGGGGTGTTTTTAAAGGTTAGGCATGAGGGGGAAGCAGTAAAGGTTAGGCATGGAGGTGTTTTTAAGGTTTTATTGTGGGGAATTGTTAAGGTTAGGCATTGGGGTGTTTTTAAGGTTTTATTGTGGGGAATTGTTAAGGTTAGCCATGGGGGTGTTTTTAAGTGTTTGGCATGGGGGGCAGTTAAGGTTAGGCATCGGTAAGGGAGGGTTCTGTGTGAGAGTAGTGTTAGGTTAAGTTGTAGTAAAATATCGGTATTATTTTCTGATATTTTTCTAAAATAATTTACACTTTTAACCACTTAATGACCGCCCACTGCACTGGGGCGGCCGGAAAGTGGATCCCGCAAGGACCGCCGCATGCACGGAGGCGGTCCTTGTACAGGCATGAGCGAAACGATCGCGTCATCCGTGACGCGATCCTCCGCCGGGGATCGATGGCCGAGGATTTAGCCTCCAGCTCGCCAGCCACTTAGCAGCATCGGCGGGCGGAGGAATACAGAATTCCACTGATCAATGCGTATAATAGGCTTTGTAATGTATACAAAGCCTATTATACAGGCTGCCTCCTGCCCTGGTGGTCCCAGTGTCCGAGGGACCACCAGGGCAGGCTGCAGCCACCCTAGTCTGCACCCAAGCACACTGATTTCCCCCCCCCTGCCCCCTGATCACCCACAGCACCCCTCAGACCCCCCCCTGCCCACCCCTCAATCACCCCCCTAATCACCCATCAATCACTCCCTGTCACTATCTATCGACACTCTTTTTTTAATTCCCTAAACTGCCCCCTGCTCCCTCCTGATCACCCCCCACCCCTCAGATTCTCCTCAGACCCCCCCCCCCCCCCTGTGTAATGTATGCCTCTATCCCCCTCTAATAACCCACTGATCACCTGTCAATCACCCGTCAATCACCCATCAATCACCCCCTGTCACTGCCACCCATCAATCAGCCCCTAACCTGCCCCTTGCGGGCAATCTAATCACCCACCCACACCAATAGATCGCCCGCAGATCCGACGTCAGATCACCTCCCAAGTGCATTGTTTACATCTGTTCTCTACCCTAAACACCCACTAATTACCCATCAATCACCCCCTATCACCACCTGTCACTGTTACCCATCAGATCAGACCCTAATCTGCCCCTTGCGGGCACCCAATCACCCGCCTACACGCTCAGATTCCCTCAGACCCCCCTTATCAATTCGCCTGTGCATTATTTACATCTGTTCTTTCCTGTAATAACCCACTGATCACCTGTCAATCACCTGTCAATCACCCCCTGTCACTGCCACCCATCAATCACCCCCTGTCACTGCCACCCATCAATCAGCCCCTAACCTGCCCCTTGCGGGCAATCTGATCACCCACCCACACCAATAGATCGCCCGCAGATCCGACGTCAGATCACCTCCCAATTGCATTGTTTACATCTGTTCTCTACCCTAAACACCCACTAATTACCCATCAATCACCCCCTATCACCACCTGTCACTGTTACCCATCAGGTTTAAATATAATTGGGAGTGTTAGGCTTTTTACAAAGGAAAAAAGCAAAAAACCAAAAAGTCCTTTTTGGGGTCATCCACTATACCCCTCCATAAGTTTGCAATGTGTAGAAAGGATTTCTGAAAAAACTCGTACAAAAAATCTTCAAAGTACAAAGATATCAAAAGACTTTATTGACACAAATTTCCAAAAAAGTTCCGTTAAAATTCTCTGTGAGAAATTCCTTGCAGGTAATATGCACTCCCATATTCGCAGCATGTCAGACCTCTTCAATATAATGACAGCCATTGGGGTTGTGTAAAATACATCTGGTCGGTTCAGATGTTCTCCTTGCCTTTCCTCTTTTTCGGTATTCCAATCGTGCATTGCATACAAGGCTAACAGACAAAACTTTCTGCAATTCGGCCTGATGAAGGGTCCTGCTGGGCCCGAAACGAGCGTGTCGTTGCCCTCTTTTACATTTGCATTAAGTTTATGAGTGAAGTATATGTCTGTGCTATATCTTCTGCATTTGAAATACCTGCAAGGAATTTCTCACAGAGAATTTTAACGGAACTTTTTTGGAAATTTGTGTCAATAAAGTCTTTTGATATCTTTGTACTTTGAAGATTTTTTGTACGAGTTTTTTCAGAAATCCTTTCTACACATTGCAAACTGTTACCCATCAGATCAGACCCTAATCTGCCCCTTGCGGGCACCCAATCACCCGCCTACACGCTCAGATTGCCCTCAGACCCCCCTTATCAATTCGCCAGTGCATTATTTACATCTGTTCTTCCCTGTAATAACCCACTGATCACCTGTCAATCACCTGTCAATCACCCCATGTCACTGCCACCCATCAATCACCCCCTGTCACTGCCACCCATCAATCAGCCCCTAACCTGCCCCTTGTGGGCAATCTGATCACCCACCCACACCAATAGATCGCACGCAGATCTGACGTCAGATCACCTCCCAAGTGCATTGTTTACATCTGTTCTCTACCCTAAACACCCACTAATTACCCATCACCCCCTGTCACTGCTACCCATCAAATTAGACCCCTATCTGCCCCTAGGGCACTCAATCACCCGCCCACACCCTCAGAACACCCTCAGACCCCAGCCCTGATCACCTCGCCAGTGCATTGCTTGCATCTATTCCCCCCTCTAATCACACCTTGAGACACCCATCAATCACCTCCTGTCACCCCCTAGCACACCTACCCATCAGATCAGGCCCTAATTTGCCCAGTGTGGGCTCCTGATCACTCGGCCAAACCCTCAGACCCCCTTCCGTTCACCTCCCCAGTGCATTGATTGCATCCATTTTCCCCTCTAACCACCCCCTGAGACACCCATCAATCACCTCCTGTCACCCCCTAGCACTCCTATCCATCATATCAGGCCCAATACAACCTGTCATCTAAAAGGCCACCCTGCTTATGACCGGTTCCATAAAATTCACCCCCTCATAGACTACCTGTCATCAAAATTTGCAGATGCTTATACCCCTGAACAGTCATTTTGAGACATTTGGTTTCCAGACTACTCACGGTTTTGGGCCCGTAAAATGCCAGGGTGGTATAGGAACCCCACAAGTGACCCCATTTTAGAAAAAAGACACCCCAAGGTATTCTGTTAGGTGTATGACGAGTTCATAGAAGATTTTATTTTTTGTCAAAAGTTAGCGGAAATTGATTTTTATTGTTTTTTTTCACAAAGTGTCATTTTTCACTAACTTGTGACAAAAAATAAAATCTTCTTTGAACTCGGCATACACCTAACGGAATACCTTGGGGTGTCTTCTTTCTAAAATGGGGTCATTCGTGGGGTTCCTATACTGCCCTGGTATTTTAGGGGCCCTAAACCGTGAGGAGTAGTCTAGAAAACAAATGCCTCAAAATGACCCGTGAATAGGACTTTGGGCCCCTTAGCGCAGTTAGGGTGCAAAAAAGTGCCACACATGTGGTATCACCGTACTCAGGAGAAGTAGTATAATGTGTTTTGGGGTATATTTTTACACATACCCATGCTGGGTGGGAGAAATCTCTCTGTAAATGGACAATTGTGTGTAAAAAAAATCAAACAATTGTCATTTACAGAGATATTTCTCCCACCCAGCATGGGTATGTGTAAAAATATACCCCAAAACACATTATACTACTTCTCCTGAGTACGGCGGTACCACATGTGTGGCACTTTTTTACACCCTAAGTGCGCTAAGGGGCCCAAAGTCCAATGAGTACCTTTAGGATTTCACAGGTCATTTTGCGACATTTGGTTTCAAGACTACTCCTCACGGTTTAGGGCCCCTAAAATGCCAGGGCAGTATAGGAACCCCACAAATGACCCCATTCTAGAAAGAAAATACCCAAAGGTATTCCGTTAGGAGTATGGTGAGTTCATAGAAGATTTTATTTTTTGTCACAAGTTAGCGGAAAATGACACTTTGTGAAAAAAAACAATTAAAATCAATTTCCGCTAACTTGTGACAAAAAAATAAAATCTTCTATGAACTCACCATACTCCTAACGGAATACCTTGGGGTGTCTTCTTTCTAAAATGGGGTCATTAGTGGGATTCCTATACTGCCCTGGCATTTTAGGGGCCCTAAGCCGTGAAGAGTAGTCTTGAAACAAAAATGACCTGTGAAATCCTAAAGGTACTCATTGGACTTTGGGCCCCTTAGCGCAGTTAGAGTGTAAAAAAGTGCCACACATGTGGTATCGCCGTACTCAGGAGAAGTAGTATAATGTGTTTTGGGGTGTATTTTTACACATACCCATGCTGAGTGGGAGAAATATCTCTGTAAATGGACAATTGTGTGTAAAAAAAAATCAAACAATTGTCATTTACAGAGAGATGTCTCTTCTATGAACTCATCATACACCTAACAGAATACCTTTGGGTGTCTTCTTTCTAAAATGGGGTCACTTGTGGGGTTCCTATACTGCCCTGGCATTTTAGGGGCCCTAAACCGTGTGGAGTAGTCTTGAACCCAAATGTCTCAAAATGACCTGTGAAATCCTAAAGGTACTCCTTGGACTTTGGGCCCCTTAGCACAGTTAGGCTGCAAAAAAGTGTCACACATGTGGTATCGCCGTACTCAGAAGAAGTAGTATAATGTGTTTTGTGGTGTATTTTTACATATAACCATGCTGGGTGGGAGAAATATCTCTGTAAATGACACATTTTTGATTTTTTTTACACACAATTGTCCATTTACAGAGAGATTTCTCCCACCCAGCATGGGTATGTGTAAAAATACACCCCAAAACACATTATACTACTTCTCCTGAGTACGGCAATACCACATGTGTGGCACTTTTTTGCAACCTAACTGCGCTAAGGGGCCCAAAGCCCAATGAGCACCTTTAGGCTTTACAGGGGTGCTTACAATTAGGCACCCCCCAAAATGCCAGGACAGTAAACACACCCCACAAATTACCCCATTTTGGAAAGTAGACACTTCAAGGTATTCAGAGAGGAGCATAGTGAGTCCATGGTAGATTTCATTTTTTTTTTGTCGCAAGTTAGCAGAAATGGAAACTTTTTTCAGAGAGGAGCATAGTGAGTCCATGGTAGATTTCATTTTTTTTTTGTCGCAAGTTAGCAGAAATGGAAACTTTTTTTTTTCTTTTTTGTCACAAAGTGTCATTTTCCGCTAACTTGTGACAAAAAATAAAATCTTCTATGAACTCACCATGCCTCTCAGTGAATACTTTGGGATGTCTTCTTTCCAAAATGGGGTCATTTGGGGGGTATTTATACTATCCTGGAATTCTAGCCCCTCATGAAACATGACAGGTGGTCAGAAAAGTCATAGATGCTTCAAAATGGGAAAATTCACTTTTTGCACCATAGTTTGTAAACGCTATAACTTTTACCCAAACCAATCAATATAGGCTGAATGGTTTTTTTTTTTTTTATTAAAAACATGTTTGTCCACATTTTTCGTGCTGCATGTATACAGAAATGTTACTTTATTTGAAAAATGTCAGCACAGAAAGTTAAAAAAATCATTTTTTTGACAAAATTCATGTCTTTTTTGACAGACAGAGCACACAGATCACAAAGCCAGACTTGTCTGTTTCAGAGATTTTTCCTGCAGCAGCAGCCCCTCCCATATCATCAGAGCTCTCAGTATGTAAAGCAGGAAATCTGATCCAGGAGGGGGAAGGCTTGGGCTTGAAAAGACTCCACAAAAGAGTGATTCAGCTATAATGATTCCAGGTCAAACCTCGACTGACTCAGTCAGGGATTCTTATCACAGCTGATTATAGACATATTAAGCAGAGAAGATTTAAACTAAAAGCAGGGTAGGTGTTTACTGTCATGTTCCCACTTATAAATGTAATAAAAGTGTTTTGTCTCTGGTTCTCTTTAAGGGGGTAAAGCCCGCGGTCCTCAAGTGGTTAAAATGTAGAGTATCAGTAAATTTTACCCATGTTCCACTAGCTGAAATTGGGCACCCGAATTTCTTTGCACCCTTTTTTCATGCGTGCTCCCATCCAGCTTTCCCTGGTGGTCTGGTCCACCCTCCATATCCAGCAGAACATGAGAATCGGAGAGTAGAAAGTGAGTGATGCTCCATAGGCTTTTGTGACAAGCCTCACAGAATGCATGTTCGCTGGGGCTTTTTTTAACTTCTCCCCATCAGCCCCAGGTACCACACAGCCTACACAGAAGCTTTTCAGGGGGTGAAGCTATGTCACAGAGGAGCAGTGAGAGGTAGCTTGGGGACGGGACAGAGGATTGAGTTCAGCTCAAGAACTGACAGGTAAGTCTCCAGCACACCCAGCTGCGCTGCTTACTCTGCACAACAGCCACACCGGTGTCATCCCCTCTAATAGTGACACCTGGTGCAATCCCCCTTGTTACGCCACTGCAGCTCTGCATACTGGGGGTGGGCCCACAGAGAGTTGGGATTGAAACAAGTTGGGCCCTCCTCCTCTCTTGCGCTTCCAGCCTTGCCGGGACCCATGTAACAGTACTAGTTGTACTGCCTTGATGGTGGCCTCATTAATTGGCTAAATATATACACGTTTGCAAAAGTTCTTATCTACTTCCATTAAGGTAATTGCAGCTTCTGATTAGCAGAGAGATTTAGTAGTCTGAAATTCTCTTCACACTGGTGGTTTTGCGAGCAGGGCAAGATGTGATTACATCTCATCCAGCAGTTGTTCATCCTGACTTATGAGCTAAAGGATTGCAATTTGCAGTTCACTGACTTTATTTTGCAACCGAAGGGCGCTGGACCCTGGCAATTGGCGGCTAAATGATGCGCTTACACATGAGGCACGGATGTCTGCAGTTGCATGGAGACAAGCAGCAGTTGAAAGTCTCCAGCAACGACAGTTGTATACAAGCAACGATTGTATACACGCGGCAACAACCTGTCTGCAACATAGCGGAAACTGTTGCAGGTTCAATGAACTGTCGGACTCACAACAGTTGCTAGAGACTAGCATACACACGACCGCACCGACTTGAGACTAGGGACGGTTGCTGCAACAGCTGTTGCCAGGGATTGAACAAGTCAATCGCCTGGAGACAGCTCTGATTAGCAACAGTTGCTTGCGCGTGCCTCATACACATGGAGGACCTGTTGCCGCAACATGCACGCGCCATGTGTTTCCAGCAACAGTTGTAGCCCGAGTGTATGGGCTTTAAGAGCCCTATGGAAGTCAAGCCCTCTATGTGTGCAGGATATCAGTGAAAGTGGAAAGGGTGCACAGGTGGTCAGTGGTTGATCAAGTAGTCGTAGCTAGTTTTACTTATTGTTGAATCTGCTACAAGCTTTGTTCTAAATACGTTTAGATTATGTTTTGGTTTTTTTAAATAATGATTTCAGTTTTGTTTTTAAATAATGATTTCAGATGCACAGTACTAGCTTGCAAGGTATGGATATTATAAATGCAGACTGCACATAACACTCTTGTAAGTGCCCTATCATTTTATTGTAGTTTGTGAACAATCAATATTTGTTATTGATTCACTGAACACTTGGAATATGATTATGATATATTAATCCTGAAAGAAGCTTAGCATCAAATGTATGTGCTGTAAGAGAGGATTACATTTAATGGCCCGTAATGACATAACCGAAGTAGGTCACTCACTGCTGTAAATGAAAAATATTTTAAGCCCTTATCAGAGCTATTCAGTTTGGACTAAACATGCATGCAGCAGTTTTGTGAAAAAGCTGAAAATTAGTTTTTGTTGAGCATGTTAAGTTTAACTAACCTTGGTAAAATCATGTTCTCCAAGTAGATCTGCATGCACCAGAAATAGAGACGCTCTGATGTTTGGAGAACTTATGTACTAAGAAAGAGCTGGAGTGTGCACACCTCTCACTACAGCTGTGCAAGATAAGGATGGTCAATAATATGCTAATCATTTTGAATTGATGCAAATTTTATATTCTATGTAAATGTTTGCAGTTTGCAAATAGATCAATCAAATGAACTAAATGTTTTTGTCTGATCTAAATCCAAGCTAAAAATATTTGCATCAGCCAGAATTTTCAGCTTTTATTATCGACCTTCCCTTGTGCTAGACTATTATTGTTAGACCAGGTTTAAAACCTTCCAAATAAATTCTCTGCAAAATATCCTGGTACTCTATCTCTCTCCTTCTCCCTCACCTAACCAGTGTTGGGCATTGGAGAGGAGGAGAGAAGAGGTTAATATGAGGCATCTGAGAAGGGATCTGAGAAGGGAGGTTAGTGGTAGGCATCAGAGACGTTAGTGTGGGACATCTGAGAAGGGAGGTTAGTGGTAGGCATCAGAGACGTTAGTGTGGGACATCTGAGAAGGGAGATTAGTAGTAGGCATCAGAGACGTTAGTGTGGGACATCTGAGAAGGGAGGTTAGTGGTAGGCATCAGAGACGTTAGTGTGGGACATCTGAGAAGGGAGGTTAGTGCTAGACATCAGAGACGTTAGTGTGGGACATCTGAGAAGGGAGGTTAGTGCGAGGCATCAGACAGGATAGTGTGGGACATCGAAAAAGGGAGGTTAGTGTTAGGCATTAGAAAGGAGGGGTTACCATTAGTTCACCAGGTAGGGTTTGCTAGCAGTGCACTACACAAAGATTATTATATGTTGTTGAAAAAAATTGACGAAACATCCTATAATGACAGTCTTCTATGCACAGCCAAAGATTCACAAACAAGCCCTGACCCCCCCCCCCCCTACCTTCCCTTCCCATTCACAGCAGGGCAATTGTGTCTGGCAGGGAGAACTTAACTGAGATGATGCGCCAGTATATTGACAGCTTCCTGCTTTCTTTTTTTGAAGCACTCCCCTTCTGGTTGAGGGATACAAAAGATGTGCTCACTGGACTACAGGACTTGTGTGTATCTGCGTCAACATGGCTGGCCAGCCTGGATGGTGAGGCTCTGCACGGTAACATCAGGCATGATCTTGGTGTCTTGAGTTCATCCTGACTCACAATTGACACCCTTTATGTTTGGGGGGACATACAACCACCAGCTCAGAGGCAGCGCGGTGTGAGGACTTGTCATTTTTCGCTGCTCATGTGGCATTCTGGTGCAGCTTTAAAGATGACGTGTGGGAGGGCCCCAAGGAGGCATTTTTCAATTTTGTAGCAGTTCTGAACAGTAACAACATAAGTATGCATTTCACACATGAGATCCACCAACAGAACGCACTGAGAAAACTACGCAACAGACCCACAAGCATATTCATGAAAAGAGTCCTTCTCTAACCAATCCCACTACATTTTCCACAACATCGAACACTAATGGCTGATCTTATATCAAGACAAATATGTGACCATGTGCCTTCCTGCAAGACCAGCAATCACGTACCGATGGAATAAAAACTTGCGTGACCTATCAGTGCATAGTACATTTGTGTGAACACACATCTATAGCCTCCACCTGGTTGCCCCATACACCTAATGGGTCCTTTAAATGTTGTCATTGTAAAGCTTGTGCTCATATGCACACTGTAAAGAATTTTGTATCCACAACTAATGGCTGTAGATTTGAGGTGAGATCATTCATTCATTGCAACACTCCTGGGCCCATATGCAATTAACTTTTCTCCTGAGTGTTCTTCTAGGATATCATTTTTCATCTTGTATTTAAAATATTTTTTTCAGCACTTTGCAATTGAAAAAGTACCAAAAACTAGGTGAAAAAGTACTATCAAAATTATTTTGAAGATTTTTTTGCTTGCTGGTGGTTTAAGAGGCACTTTGTGTGAGTTGTGAAAATATCACCTATGAGAAAACTCTGGTGAAAAAGTTAATTGCATGGGCCTGGAGTAATCTATATCTGTAAGTAAAAATGCAACCTCACGTATGTGGGCAAAACAATGAGACACCTCAAGGAACGGGTCCTTGAACACATTGAGTATATTAAAAAACAAAAGGGACACATCCGTGGCACGCCACATAAATGCAGTTCATAAATCCAGACCATTGGAGATTGTCTTCTGGGGTGCACAACAATGAAATAATGGGATTAGGGGTGGTAATTTAGACAGGAAGCTAAGTCAGTTAGAAGCCAGGTGGATGTTCTCTTTGGAGACCCTGGTTCCTAAGGATCTCAATGAACACTTCACTCTTGCTTGTTTTCTGTAGACCCTGACTTGGCTGTTCACAGGTGTCTCATGCAGGTGAACACACCATGATTGTGGCCCTCCTGAGGTCATCTCTGCATATTGATGACTATTAAGTTCATATTAACATGCACTGGCTGGTGCTATGTATGTGCTGAGTATGCTATTTTACCTTGTCCCTCTCCTCAGTGTGTAGAGCCATCTACAGTTAGGTCCATAAATATTTGGGCAGACAAATGTTTTCTAATTTTAGTTCTGTACATTACCACTATGAATTTAAATGCAACAACTCAGATGCAGTTAAAGTGCAGACTTTCAGCTTTAATACAGTGTAGTGAACAAACGATTGCATATAAATGTGAGGCAACTAAAGCATTTTCTTAACACAGTCCCTTCATTTCAGGGGCTCAAAATTAATTTTACAATTGACTAAAAGAGTACTTCATGGGCAGGTGTGGGCGCGTCCATCATTATCTCATTATCAATTAACCTGCCTCGCGTTCTGATAAGATCGCCAGGGAGGCTGCGGGAGGGTTTTTTTTTAATTAAAAAAAAACTATTTCATGCAGCCAACTGAAAGTTGGCTGCATGAAAGCCCACGGAGGTGTTCTTCCGATCGCCTCCGGCGCCCAGAATAAACAAGGGAGGCCGCAATGAGCAGCCTTCCTTGTTTTGCTTCCCTCGTCGCCATAGCGACGAGCGGAGTGACGTCATGGACGTCAGCCGACGTCCTGACGTCAGCCGCCTCCGATCCAGCCCTTAGCGCTGGCCGGAACTTTTTGTTCCGGCTACGCTGGGCTCAGGTGGCTGGGGGGACCCTCTTTCGCCGCTGCTCGCGGCGGATCGCCGCAGAGCGGCGGCGATCAGGCAGCACACGCGGCTGGCAAAGTGCCGGCTGCATGTGCTGCTTTTTACTTGAGCCAAATCGGCCCAGCAGGGCCTGAGCGGCAGGCTCCGGCAGTACTGGACGAGCTGAGCTCGTCCAGACCGCCCAGCAGGTTAAGCAGATAAAAAGCCTGGAGTTGATTTCAGGAGGCATGGTGCTTGCATGTGAAAGGTTTTGCTGTGAACATACAACATATAGTCAAAGGAGCTCTCATTGCAGGTGAAATAAAGGACATATGAGGTGAGTATTTAAAACTATCTTTACTTACCCGGAGCTTCTTCCAGCCCCAACAGTCACTGCGTCCCTCGCCGCAGCTCTGGCCACTCCCTGTAAAGCACTGCGGAAGATGTCAGCACTATATACCAGTGGTTCTCAACTTTTTAGCACGTGTGCCCTTTTGTGAGTCATCCCTAGGCAAATGTACCCCCTACTGAAAAAAGTGCACTGCGGTGAAAAGTGGGTGTGGCCATTACATGATGTGGGTGGAGCCAAATACTAGCGAAATACAGGTAGTCCCTGGTTAACAAATGAGATAAGGACTGTGTCCATTCTCTTTTGGCCCCTCTGTTCTCCCTATGCTACTTTTGTCCCCCTCTGTGTCACCTCAGTTTGTGCCTCATTCCCTGTATTATCTCTGTTTTCCCTGTGCCTATTTTAACCCCCTCTGTGTCACCTCTGTTGCCCCTGTGCCTATTTTCTCCCCCTCTGTTCCCCCTGTGCCTCTTTTGTCCCCCTCTAGGTCTCCCTGTGTCACCTCTTGACCCCCTGTCCTAGCTAGGTATAGGTGCCCCCATATAGGTATCCAGCCATAGGTGCGCACAGTATAGGTAGCCAGGTACAGATGCCATAGTGTAGGCAGCTATAGGTGCTCCAGTATAGAAAGCCAGGTACAGGTGGTGTCCCAGTGTAGGTAGCAAGCTATAGTTGCCCCAGAATAGATAGCCAGGTACAGGTGGTGCCCCAGAATAGATTAGCCAGGTGCAGGTGGTGCCCCAGAATAGATTAGCCAGGTGAAGGTGGCGCCCCAGAATAGATTATCCAGGTGCAGGTGGTGCCCCAGAATAGATTATCCAGGTGCAGGTGGTGCCCCAGAATAGATTAGCCAGGTGCAGGTGGTGCCCCAGAATAGATTATCCACGTACAGGTGGTGCCCCAGAATAGATAGCCAGGTACAGGTGGTGTCTCTAGAATAGATTAACCAGGTGAAGGTGGTGCCCCAGTATAGATTAGCCAGGTAAAAGTGGTGCCCCAGAATAGATAGCCAGGTACAGGTGGTGCCACAGAATAGATTAGCCAGGTGCAGGTGGTGCCCCAGAATAGATTAGCCAGGTGCAGGTGGTGCCCCAGAATAGATTAGCCAGGTGCAGGTGGTGGCCCAGGATAGATTAGCCAGGCGCAGGTGGTGCCCCAGAATAGATTAGCCAGGTACAGGTGGTGCCCCAGAATAGATCGCCAGGTACAGGTGGTGCCCCTTGAATAGATTAGCCAGGTGAAGGTGGTGCCCCAGTATAGATTAGCCAGGTACAAGTGGTGCCCCAGAATAGATAGCCAGGTACAGGTGGTGTCCCAGAATAAATTAGCTAGGGGAAGGTGGTGCCCCATAATAGATTAGCCAGGTGCAGGTGGTGTCCCATAATAGATTATCCAGGTGCAGGTGGTGCCCCAGAATAGATTAGCCAGGTGCAGGTGGTGCCCCAGAATAGATTAGCCAGATGAAGGTGGTGCCCCAGTATAGATTAGCCAGGTACAAGTGGTGCCCCAGAATAGATAGCCAGGTACAGGTGGTGTCCCAGAATAAATTAGCTAGGTGAAGGTGGTGCCCCAGTATAGATTAGCCAGGTGCAGGTGGTGTCCCATAATAGATTATCCAGGTGCAGGTGGTGCCCCAGAATAGATTAGCCAGGTGCAGGTGGTGCCCCAGAATAGATTAGCCAGGTGCAGGTGGTGCACCAGAATAGATTAGCCAGGTGCAGGCGGTGCCCCAGAATAGATTAGCCAGGTGCAGGCGGTGCCCCAAAATAGATTATCCAGGTGCAGGTGGTGCCCCAGAATAGATTAGCCAGGTGCAGGTGGGGCACCAGAATAGATTAGCCCGGTGCAGGCGGTGCCCCAGAATAGATTAGCCAGGTGCAGGCGGTGCCCCAAAATAGATTAGCCAGGTGCAGGTGGTGCCCCAGAATATATTATCTAGGTACAGGTGGTGCCCCAGAAGAGATAGCCAGGTACAGGTGGTGCCCCAGTATAGTTAGCGAGCCTATAGGTGCTGCAGTATAGATATCTAGTAGTGCCGCAGTATAATCTAATGTAGCCCCGCTTCCACGCAGACTCCTCACGCTGGGATCCCTTCCTCTCCCCAGGGTCTCCTCCTCTCGCCGCGTCTTCCTGCCATTGTTGGGGGGAACAATTAACCTATCTGGATGTTTCTGGAATGTGGGAAGAAAGCAGAGAACTGCCCAAAACCGATTTAGAGTAGAGAGATTTCCATATATGCTGGTTGCATATATGAACTCCTGTTTGAGCAGAAGGAGTGTTCTAGGTTTGTGTGGAGGATGATGGTGGTCAGTGCTGCTGTTAGTACCAGTAACCAATGGTCTTTGGAATCTGTACATCTGTAGAGACAGGAAGGGGGTGGGGGGAACAAAGGGGTGGAGGGGGGAGTGCATGTAGAAGCGGTGAGGCCTGGCTAGCCAGCTGCGGAATGTTCTCCCCTTTTTCAGTGGCTTATATGCCCATGTGAGTCTATCAGTGCTAAGGCAGTAGTCCCACTCTAGCCAGGGCCTCGGGATTGCTTTAGAGAACTTGCACAGCCCGAGGCCTTGGCTTACCACTAATAGACTCCTATGGGCTTACCAGCCACTGAAACAGGTGAGATCATTCCCCGGCTGGCTAGCCAGGTCTAACAGTTCTCCTCTGAGTGCGATATATCTTTTGCCCCCCCCCCTCCCCCATCTCTACAAAAACCCATTTAGACATAGAGAGAACATATAAACTCCTTGTAGCTGGTGTCCTGGCCCAGATTTGTACCAGGGACCCTAGTGCTCCAAAGCAAGAGTGCTATGCACTACGCCAATGTGCTGCATAGGCCTGATGCCTAATACAAGAATTTGTTAAAACTAGGGTACCAGACACAGCAACTGACAGTACAGGGAGAGTATTACTGAAACAGTTCTTAAGACCACAGACACAAATACTGTATTGTAATGATCTGCTCAGCTGTCTGCATGGGCAGACAGCTGTTTGTCCATTCTTTAGGTCTGAGTGCTGCAGGTCTCTGGAAAAGAGACCTGTCTTCGCTTTGCAGGTTTCAGAGTTGCTCTGCTGAGGAATTTGCATACACTTGTCATGCATATTGCCTAGCTGCCTCCTCTGATGGCTTGCTGTATAAATACCTTTTTCTCCCAGAATCCCTTGCTGGTCATGATGGTTTGTTCCTGCAAACTCTCCTGTAGTGTCAGCCTTGCTGTCGTTTGCTAAGATTATCTTAGAGTAATTCCTTGGGACTGCACTAGGCATCCCTTCTAGTGCAGTCAGGTTGTATTATCTGTATTGCCTTGTTCTGTCTCTCTGTCTCGATTGTCTTGTCGCCAGCGGCGGTCAACAGGAAATCGTTCTGTCTGTCTGGGAGTGTAGGCCAGAGCTGTGGTTGCTACTGGCTGCTCCATCTGTCTGGATTGCATTCGCCCTAGTGGTAGTGGCAGTGCTTCCTTCTGTATTCTGCCTTAGGGGTGCTAACCAGAGCAGCGGTTGCTACTGGTAGCCCCATCTGTTTGTCTGTCTGGATCGCATCCGCTCTAGCGGTAGCAGCGGTGGTTCCTTCTGTATTCTGCTTTAGGTGTGCTAGCCAGAGCGGCGGTTGCTACTGGTAGCCCCATCTGTCTGTCTTGTCTGGTACGAACGCTTGCTGTAGGCTCGGTGAGGTAACTGTTTAGCAAGCGTTCGCGTTCTCTATTTCATGTTTCTGTTTCATTGGTTAGTTAGGGTGGCACGCTTATCACTGGGCGCCTAACGCGCGGTGATCGTGTTGTAAACGCGTTCGCTGTTGCGAATGAGTGTGGTGTTCGCGTTTAGCTAACGTTTGTTATTTTCCTTGATGTTCTGATTGTTCTTGCTTGCTGTGCTCTTTCTCTACACTTGTGCTCTGTCTAGTTTGGTCTTGTGTCACTATTGGCAATCGCTACTCTTGCGATTGCGTTCCCACTTCGTTTCCGTTGTTGTGTGTTCACCGTCGCTGGGTGGCGACTAGATTGGTGGACACACATACATTCTGTCTCTTTGCTCGTTCTCTACACTTGTGCTCTGTCTAGTTTGGTTTTGTGTCACTTTTGGCAATCGCCACTCTTGCGATTGCGTTCCCACTTCGATTCTGTTGTTGTGTGTTCACCGTCGCTGGGTGGCGACTAGATTGGTGGACACACATACATTCTGTCTCTTTGTTCTCTCTCTTTAATGGCTATCTTGCCCTGCATTGCTTACTCGTACAATTCCCATCTGACATCTGTGGCCATGCAGAGGCTGTGCTCGTCTGCACTCCACAGCTCCATCTGCCGGTGGGAATTGCCCTCTACAGGTGCATCGCACCCAAACTGGGTTCTATCAAATTACACGCTTGTGGAGGATTTCCGCAGTGTCGGCGCGCGTCCTGTGCGCTGAATATGGAAATAATTCCCCAATCTTTACATGTATACTTCAGATGTAAGATACTTGAATGCTTTAAGAAACAAAGCGGGCTTTTGTAACCTTCTCAGTGACCTAATCATTATGCAACAGCTAAATTGAATGCATCTTCTACTTCAGTAACACCTCCTTCACCTGATCAACCCGTACCCATGCAGCTTGGCCTTGTCCGAACTTTGCTTACTCAGGCGAACACACCTAAGAGGGCATTAATAAAACTTATGCCTACACTCTGGGTCACTTCCTCAGAACATGCCCTGTGAGGCCTGTGCATAAAAAAATGCAGATATAAATCTGAAACCAATAATTTAACCATCTGTGAAACCAGACATTTCACCCTTCCTTTTGTTATACAGCTCCCTGGGAAACCCTTGATACCTCAGCAGTTCTTGAATCGGGGCATGTCACTGTGCTTTTTGTGAACAGCTTCCAGATTCCACTCCTGATCATAGAACAAGCTTTTCATATCCATCAGTTCTGGCCCTGTTCTCCAGGAAACCATTTCACTTCCTGTCACCACATAAATGGGATACAGGGCACTGTCAAAATGTGACCTCATACCATTCCATTTATTCTTCTCTGGAATTGCCCTTGTTCAAAGCCCATCATTTTATGGTCAATTGGTCCACAGGTGAAGACACCTATTCATCTAACTGTGAATTTGTTGACTACATACCAGTATACCTTAGTTTTGATGAATATTTATATTATTAATAGACATATGTTAGAACCAGATTATTGGTTGCTTCTAAAGATGTGGACTTGATGTTCTACAAAATACATGTCATAAGAAGTTCATGCTTACTGGATTACATACAGTGGATACGAAAGTTTGGGCAACCATGTTAATCATCATGATTTTCCTGTATAAATCGTTGGTTGTTACAATAAAAAATGTCAGTTAAATATATCATATAGGAGACACAGTGATATTTAAGAAGTGAAATTAAGTTTATTGGATTTACAGAAAGTGTGCAATAATTGTTTAAATAAAATTATGCAGGTGCATAAATATGGGCACTGTTGTCATTTTATTGATTCCAAAACCTTTAGAACTAATTATTGGAACTCAAACTGGCTTGGTAAGCTCAGTGACCACTGATCTACATACACAGGTGAATCTAATTATGAGAAAGAGTATTTAAAGAGAACCCGAGGTGTGTTTAAAGAATGTTATCTGCATACAGAGGCTGGATCTGCCTATACAGCCCAGCCTCTGTTGCTATCCCAAACCCCACTAAGGTCCCCCTGCACTCTGCAATCCCTCATAAATCACAGCCGTGTTGTGAGGCTGTGTTTACATCTGTAGTGTCAGTCTCAGCTGCTCCCCCGCCTCCTGCATAGCTCCGGTCCCTGCCCTCGTCCCTTCCCTCCAATCAGCAGGGAGGGAAGGGATGCAGGCGGGGACTGGAGTTCTGCAGGAGGCGGGGAGAGCAGCAGACTGACAGTATAGAGATAAACACAGCCAGCTCTGACAAGCTGTTTGTCAGCAGCATGGCTGTGATTTATGAGGGATTGCAGAGTGCAGGGGGACCTTAGGGGGGTTTGGGATAGCAACAGAGGCTGGGCTGTATAGGCAGATCCAGCCTCTGTATGCAGATAATATTCTTCAAACCCACCTCGGGTTCTCTTTAAGGGGGTCAGTTGTAAGTTTCCCTCTTCTTTGCCTTTTCTCTGAAGAGTAGCAACACGGGGGTCTCAAAACAACTCTCAAATGACCTGAAGACAAAGATTGTTCACCATCATGTTTTAGGGGAAGAAAGCTGTCTCCGAGATTTCAACTGTCTGTTTCCACAGTTAGGAACATATTGAGGAAATGGAAGACCACAGGCTCAGTTCAAGTTTAGGCTCGAAGTGTCAGACCAAGAAAAATCTCGGATATATAGAAGCGACAAATAGTGAGAACAGTCAGAGTCAACCCACAGACCAACACCAAAGACCTACAACATGATCTTGCTGCAGATGGAGTCACTGTGCATCCTTCAACTATTCGGCACACTTTACACAACGAGATTCTGTATGCAAGAGTGATGCAGAGGAAGCCTTTTCTCCGCCCACAGCACAAACAGAGCCGCTTGAGGTATGCTAAAGCACATTTGGACAAGCCAGCTTTATTTTGGAATAAGGTGCTGTGGACTGATGAAACTAAAATGGAATTATTTGGGCATAACAAGGGGAGTTATGCATGGAGGAAAAAGAACATAGCATTCCAAGAAAAACACCTGCTACCTATAGTAAAATATGGTGGTGGTTCCGTCATGCTGTGGGGCTGTGTGGCCAGTGCAGGGACTGTGAATCTTGTCAAAGTTGAGGGACGCATGGATTCCACTCAGCCACTCAGTATCAGCAGATTCTGGAGACCAATGTCCAGGAATCAGTGACAAAGCTAAAGCTGCGCCGGGGCTGGAGCTTTCAATAAGACAACAACCCTAAACACTGCTCAAAATACACTAAGGCATTCATGCAGAGGAACAAGTACAACCTTCTGAAATGGCCATCTCAGACCTGAATATAACTGAAAATCTGTGGTGTGAGTTAAGGAGAGCTGTCCATGCCATCAAACCTGAATGAACTAGAGATGTATTGTAAAGCGGAATGGTCTAAAATACCTTCAACCAGAATCCAGCCTCTCATTGGAACCTACAGGAAGCGTTTAGAGGCTGTAATATCTGCAAAAGGAGCATCTACTAAATATTGATTTCATTTCTTTTTTGAGGCGCCCAAATGTATGCAGCTGTCTAATTTTGTTTAAACAATTATTGCACACTTTCTGTAAATCTAATAAACTTCATTTCACTTCTCAAATATCACTGTGTGTCTCCTATATGATATATTTAACTGACATTTTTTATCGTAACAGCCAACGATTTATACCGGAAAATCATGGCGATTAACAAGGTTGCTCAAACTTTCGCATCCCACTGTAAATTCGTTTTTAATTTAAAAATGTATTTATAATTATTAACATGTATTATGTTTCATAGAGAACAATACATTATTGTTTATATAGAGCTGGGCATAAATCTTCAATATCCCTGTCTTTTCCTTTCTTTTTGTTGTTGTATTCAGGAAAGGTGATAAATATAAAATGACCTTAGTTTTAAGAATGTTCAGCTTTTACAATGCATATGCCTAATTGCAACAATTTGTTAACACAATTTTGTGCACTTTCTTGACCTTTTTTTTTCATTATGTAGCTGGATGACATACTAATCTTCACAGCAATGTTCAAAGAATGTCCTATTCATGCCATCATAGTATCAGAGAGACTGAGAAGAACTGATAAATATAAAAAAACAACATAAAAACTCCATGCAGATAGTGCCCTAGCTGGGATTCGAACTGTGGAACTAGCACTGCAAACAGTGGCGTAGCTAAGGAGCTATGAGCAAGTTTTGCATTGTCCCCCCACCAAGCAATCTACATAACAATTGATATGGTGCATCAAAACGTGCCAAGTACAACCACAGAATCAGAAGCGCAAGAAGGGGATTGGGAACAGTTTGGTAAGGGTTAATACTATTTAGAGCATCTATGGAAGTTATTATTACCATCACAGGATCAATAGACAGCTAACACTGTGGTTGAGGGGGGTCCCTCTGGCCCAAGGGCCCCAGTGCGGTCGCATCCTCTGCACTCCCTATTACTACGCTACTGACTGCAAGAGTGAGAGCTATCCATGTCGTTACTTTAATGTTTTTAAAGAGAATCTGTACTGTCTGATTTGTACAATAAAAAACATCCCAATCAAGTCACTGTGATCTCCTGAATCCCTCTTTGCCATTTCCGCTGCTCCCGGCTGCAATCCTGGTTTTAATTGCCAGTTTTAGGTAGTGTTTACAAACAAAAAACATGGCCGCTAACCAGGTAGTGATGTATGTGTCTATATATATCATGTTACAGTATATTACACGTTTTTATTACATTGTGAATTATCTGCACGCCTGTCAGGGATTCTCACAGTTTCTCAGCATGACAAGCTGAAACAGAGAGCAGAGACCTGTCTGTGAGGGATAAACAAAGCACACACACAGAGCCTGCAGGGGGCGTGCAGAGGGCATGCATAACTTCTCCCTATCACAGCAGATGTAGTGCATTCCTCTCTGTGTCGACAAAGCCTGACAAGGAAAGAAGATAAGATTTATTACAGAGACAGTGCAACTACAAAAAGCTGCAGTAATCCAGACCACAATAAAACAGGTATAGGAAATTATAGGATAGAAGAAATAAGGCTGAACATTTTGTTACAGAGGCTCTTTAAATGTTGGATCTACTGGGATACATGTACAGGATCTTCTCAAAAAATTAGCGTATTGTGATAAAGTTAATTATTTTCTGTAATGTACTGATAAACATGAGACTTTCATATATTTTAGATTTAGATACAGCTCATGAAAACCCAAATTTCCTATCTCAAAAAATTAGCATATTTCATCCGACCAATAAAAGAAAAGTGTTTTTAAAACAAAAAAGTCAACCTTCAAAAAATTATGTTCAGTTATGCACTCAATACTTGGTCGGGAATCCTTTTGCAGAAATGACTGCTTCAATGCGGCCTGGCATGGAGGCAATCAGCCCGTGGCACTGCTCAGGTGTTATGGAGACCCATGATGCTTTGATAGCGGCCTTAAGCTCATCCAGAGTGTTGGGTCTTGCGTCTCTCAACTTTCTCTTCACAATATCCCACAGATTATCTATGGGGTTCAGGTCAGGAGAGTTGGCAGGCCAATTGAGCACAGTAATATCATGGTCAGTAAACCATTTACCAGTGGTTTTGGCACTGCGAGCAGGTGCCAAGTTGTGCTGAAAAATGAAATCTTCATCTCCATAAAGCAAGTATTGAGTGCATAACTGAACATAATTATTTGAAGGTTGACTTTTTATGTTTTAAAAACACTTTTCTTTTATTGGTCAGATGAAATATGCAAATTTTTTGAGATAGGAATTTGGGGTTTTCATGAGCTGTATGCCAAAATCATCAATATTAAAACAATAAAAGGCTTGAACTACTTCAGTTGTGTGTATTTGAATCTAAAATATATGAAAGTCTAATGTTTATCAGTACATTACAGAAACTAATGAACTTTATCACAATATGCTAATTTTTTAGAAGATCCTGTATATCTACTGAGTGGCATCCAGAGGCATGACTACAAATGATGGCCACCCAGCAGACATTTAAAGGACCTCTGTCACGAAAATCTTAAAATGTAAAATACATGTAAACATATACAAATAAGAAGTACGTTTTTTACAGAGTAAAATGAGCCATAAATTACTTTTCTCCTATATTGCTGTCACTTGCAGTAAGTAGTAGAAATTTACGGACAGATTTTGGACTAGCCCATCTTCTCATGGGGGGTGTTCAGGGTTTTCTTTACTTTTAAAAGCTCTGAGGGCTCACTCACACTAGAGGTGCTTTTTCATTTTTTCAAGTGCTAGCAATTTTTCAAAATCGCCCTGCAAGCGCTTATACCATGCTTTCCTATGCGCTAGTTCAGGTTGGGGCGTTCCGTTTGCTTTCCGATCTGAAAAGTGCTTCATGGACCATTTTCGGGGCGATTCCTACTCAATGGAAGGTATAGGAAAAATGCAAAACGCTCACAAATTGCTTTCTTAAGAATAAATACATTGTATTTATTATTTTCCGGGTCAAAGAGTTCACTTCCTGACTTGCGACAGGGAGTGAATTAAAAAAATGCTCTGGAAAAGCACTTAGAAAAGCACTTTTAACAAAAACGCACCTCCCACCCATGCGGTGTTGCAAAAAAATAAATCACGTCAAAAAATGCCCAACGTGAACCCTAATGCGATCAGAACGCAATGTGAACAAGTCCTTAGTGAATGGCAGTTACTCTGTCCAACTGCCAAAACAGTGTGCAGCGAGCAGGGAGGCTGGCCAGCATCATTGTATAAATCTTTTTCAGGGAATGTCTTTATAAAGAATAAAGGCTATGCTGAGAATCCCCCATGAAGAGATGGACTAACCCAAAACTTCGTGACAGTTCCTCTTTAATAAGTGTGGCCACCATCGTCCCCCACCTAGAACAAGGGAGGCCACAACAATACCAAATCTGAAGGATAGAGTGGACTCTTGTATTGTAATTGGGTGCCTTCCACAGTTCTGGGCCCCTCTGCAGTTACAGGGCCTGCCTCTCTATAATTTTGCTTTTTTAGAACGGAAGGAAACTTGCAATAATTCAGCTTTCAGTGAACATTTGTGGTTACCCACAATGCACCACGACTGAATATGCAAATTATCTCTTTATGCCCCTGTGAGTCAGGCTAGCATCCAGAACCATATATGGTATATAGCAAGCCTTTAGCTTTACATTTTACACAGCCACATCAACCCCACATGTGGACAGCCTGTGTCAAGCATTGCTTTTTAGTAGGAGGGCTTTTCGGTCTCTTTTACCTGCCTATACTTTCCTAGTGGTTTGGGGTTACGCCGAGCTGCTTGGTAACTCTGTTATAATTATGCTTCTGACTGCAGCTATGTCAGTCTTTATGCCATGTTAGAAGGATTTGTAAATGGTGTAGATCATTTAAAGGGACGCCGAGGAGTAAAAATAAACAAAAAATGGTACTTACCTGGGGCTTCACTAAGGCAGGGAACACACTTGTCTTTCAGTTTTCTGCGCACGTTCTCCTGCATACCATTTCTGCACACCAAGTGTGTTACTATGCAGGAAAACGCGCGCGTTTTTTCACAGCAGCTGATGTAGTTGATAGAGAAAACTGACAAAATGTGCAGAATCATGATGCAGAATGTCAGTTTTTTTAGTGCGCGCGAACAACATATTAAGTGTGTACTAGCCCATTGATTAACATGACTTCTCCGTTTTTCTGTGCAGAAAACGCGCACGAAAACAGTCAAGTGTGTTCCCTGCCTCAAATGTCTGATCTGCATGCTTGTTCAGGGCCTATGGATAAAAGTATTAGAGGCAGTGAATCAGCAGGAGAGCCAGGCAATGTGCATTGCATTATTTAACTACCTAATGACCACGTCACGCCAATGGGCGTGAACGCGGTGGCAGCCCCACTACCACCTAACACCAATTGGCATCAAGTCCTGGAGCTACTACAGGAGATTGCGCGCAGGCCGCGTGCGCATCTCCTGCTCGGGGGCGGAGCTCCGCCCCGCCTTTAGTCTCCGAGCAGCACTTGCTGCTCGGAAGACTGTTAGAAAGTGAAACCGCCTTCTTGACACTTAGCACAATGCTGCGATCAGCAGCAGCGCTGTACTGGGGAAAGCCGTGTGACACAGCTGTCCCCCTGGGGACAACAGAGCGATCAGCTCACATAGGCCGATCGCCAGGATTGGCCGGGTGAGGAGAGGGAGGGGTTTCAGAAAAAATGAAAAAATAGCAAAATATTTTAATAAAAAAATAATGTAAATATTTGTAAAAAAAATAAACACTGTGCTGCGCTTCATCACGGTGGCCGGCGTGACAGTACTGTGCATGCGCAGTTTAACCTCCCAATTCCTAATCACACATGGGCAGTACTGTGGAAGCCCGACACCCCACCCAGGTATCGCCAGTGCAGTATGCAGCGGAGGGACCGGGAGAGGAGCCAGGAGGACGCCGAGGGACCTCCCGACCTACGGTGGGCTGGAGAAAGCCCTAGGTAAGTACCAATTTTATTTATTTTTACTGCTCGGTCCCTTTAACATTTGGTCATTTGTATGCTTTAGAAAAATACATTGTATTCATTGCGTTTATTCTTTCAGGCACTGGATTACTAGAATGAGGTATATTACTGCACTTGTTATTTGTTTTACCGAGAGTAACAAAAAAAAAAAAAATCTGGCTAAACTTGCCCTAAACAACACAACTTGTTTCATTAATCTGTATTCAACAGTGAATTAGTATGAAAATCACCTTGAGGTAAAAATACACTTGAGTGCTTCCAGGCTTTCTCAAACAGGGTTCCCTGGAACCCCAGGGTTCCTTGAGGACTCTGCAGGGGTTCCTTGGCATTTTCCCCCATCGTGGGGGAAGTATAATAGAGCACACTATAATAGGTGGTACTGTAACAAGAAGCACTAAATTGGAGGGTCAGGAGACAGTATAATGAGTGGCAGTGTAATAGGAGATAGTGAAATTAGCAGCCTAGCCTACTTTAAGACCATGCCTCCTGAAAAATAAATGCAGGGGTTCCTCGAGACCAAAAAATTGTTTGCAGGGGTTCCTTGAGATCCAAAAGTTATTTACAGGGTTCCTCCAAGGTAAAAAGGTTGAGAAAGGCTGGCTTAGACACTTCAACCTAATACCACATATAAGACCCTTATTTTGCAATCATTTTCATTGCTAGACAATCTAGTTTGTATAATAGATACTAAGGCAAGGGACCAATTACTTGCAGTATAGACTCAAGATTGAAGTACTAATAAAATTGACACAGTGTGCAGGTCCTAACAGAGCCTTGTGCACAAAAATAATTTACTGTGCTGACAGTCACATCTGGATGTATGTATACAATAACAAATGCAATGAAAATGCCACATCCAGGGAGGAGAGAAAAAGACAGGGAAAATTGCTGCAACAGACATGTCAGTGTGATTTCATCAGCATATTTTAGTCACTCTGTAGCAGGATGTTCCAGGAAGACGCTGACCTACTGATTGCTTAGCATCCTAACACGCATCCGATACTTCAGACTGCACTAACACCAACTCTCTTATGCCTTCTCTGTTTTAGTAAAGGCAATATTAATATAGGAAATCTAAATGACTTCTGATTGTCCCACTCATACACCAATTTTTTGCATATAACAATTTTCATCTCTCAACTATTAAAGGACACCTGAAGTAAAAGGATATTGAGGCTGCCATATTTATTTCCCTTTAAATAATGCAATGCACATTGCCTGGCAGTCCTGCTGATTCACTGCCTCTAATACTTTTATTCATAGGCCCCGAACAAGCATGCAGATCAGACATTTGAGTGAAGTTTGACTGGAATTGCTACATGCTTGTTTCTGGTGTGTGATTCAGACACTATTGATGCATTAAAGATCAGCAGGACACCAGGCAACTAGTATTGTTTAAAAGGAAATAAATATGGAAGCCTCTGCAGTCTTCTCGCTTCAGCTGTCCTGTACTCACACTTAAGTGCCTGTTTATAATCACTGTTTTAGTACCATCTTGTTCCCCTGCACATTACAGTGGTGCAATAAGAACTTCACTTCAATTTGCAGTGAGGTTCTCTTATTCCTGCTTGCCATTGGTTGAGTCACAGCACCACAGACCATTCATGGATATAGGCCAACAATTTCTAAAGCCAACCTCCTTAATGAGGGGCACTTGCAACCAGCTTTTGTGTGGCTCCATTCACATGAATAGCATCCACAACTGAAAAATGTATTAAGTGTTAAAAATAAGCCCGATTAAAAATAATTTATTTTACTCATCTACCATTTTTAACTGCACTGTAAAATGGAACACAAAGCATTAAAAAAAAAAAACCCTTAATCATTACTTTCCCACCTACTATTAAATGTAACCTAAGCTTTTTTTTTACACGGCAAGTCACAATTGTATGTATAACAATAGATCTGAAGATGGCTTCATCAAACTGAATTTTAGATTTCGGTGAAAAGTCCTTGGTTTTGTAACTGTGTGATATGAATAATAACATCTTTGTCCAGCAGTTACTCTTACTTTATTTCCTGGGACACATCATTATTCTTGTTTATCATGGAATATGGGTAGCTGAAGGACTGTACTGTTTCATATCTATTCTCCTCACAATATATACCATAGTATTCATCAACTTGTTCTTTTCTTTTTATCACTGCCATGTATTTATTCATCCCTATATTTATCTCCCTTTCAGCTATCTTGGATTTCATTAGTCCACTCATCTATTCACTAACAAGAATTCTCCTTCTGATAATTATGTCATCAGAATTAGCTATGCAATGTACCACTGTACTTATTATGGTATCTTTAGAGTTAGCTGTTATCTTTGCTATTAAACCATTTTAGACTTGTTTAAACAGTTGTAGAAATATCACTCTGTGATTTCAGGTCTCTGCTACATGAACAGTTTGTCCTTTGTGCTTTTAGGTTTCAATATTTTTTTTTTAATCCTTTGTGTTTTTAAAGGTGCCCAGTAAAATGTTAGGGTATGCTAACATAAATAGACCACACATGTTTGATTTTCTAAAACATTGTTTCCTCGGTTCCTATCTCCATTCATTCTGCAGGTACAGTATTCTATAAATATGAGTCCAGAAATAATTGTTCTGTCATGGTTATAGGCACTGCCCCCCTCACTAATGGGACAAAACTAGCAGGGCATTCATGCAGATGTGGAAGGAAGCTGGCATTCTGTCTTTTGGTGCACAGTGTCCGTGAATGAGCAGCACAGCCGGGAGATGGCCAGGTGGCCAACGCATTGGTGAGAGTCCATTACAATTCTAAGCCACATTGTTTTGCAAAAGCATGTGGGTGCAAACATTTAACATTAATACATTTTGAAATGGTTTTACACTACGGAGGGATTCACATTTTTTTATATTTGGGTTGCAATGCCATAAGAAGACTAGTGATTGCAGAGTTGTCAGTGCTAATCCTGTGGCAGGTCGGAGGTACATTTGAAACCCTAGAAATGCTGTGGATTCATCTTGCAGAGAGTCTTTAATCAAGGGTGAGTGCCCACTTTGGAGGGTGAGCTGCTGGCTATCACTCTGACAGTTCCTGCCTGTCACAAATCACCATAGATTCCCAGGGCTGTCTGAAGGACTTTGTTGTGTCTTCATTTGTCAACCATTGGATTGGATAGTAGTTTTAGTGCTGTGTTGTTGTGTCCCTGCCAATAATGTGATCACTTGTCTGTCCTGTTAGTCAGTCCTTTCTACCAGTCCAGTCCGTAGTTTGTCTTTTCAGTCTACTCCATCAGTCCAATCAGCAGTGTGTCCAGTAATTCAGCTCTGGCAGTCCAATCTGCAGACGGTCTTGCCAATTTGTTTTTCTCACTAGTCCACAGTCTGTGCTGTCAGTCAGTGCTTATTGCCACTCTAGTATGCAGTCTATATTGTCAGTCTGCTCCACCAGTCTAGTCTGCCGTCTGTCATCACTACCTATTCAGTCCACAGTCCATCACTCTGTTCCCTGCCAGTTCAGCCGGTAGTCAGTCTACTAGATCCTGTCCTGCCCTCTTCACAAATTCACCCTCCTGGTCTTTCTGTCTCTAATGAGGGCAACCTTGGGGGCTACAACTTGGTGGTCACTAGCATTAAAATCCATCAACCCTTGTGGGACGCTCTGTTTCTGTTAAAGACCAGTGGTCATGTAGACTCTGGGCCCTGAGGAAGCTCCCTGTTTTTAATCAGTTCCAGGATCAACATGGCCTTCACAGCAGCTTCAACCAATGTTAGAGACAAGGGGAGAAATTCCAACTTTAGTGCCCAGGAGGACGCACCTGGAAGTACTACTAATACTTCCACGAGGGTTAGTCCCTTGGGGGGCTACAGTTAAGCCTGTAAGCCCCCTGAAAAAAATGAGGGGACTCCTAGATGACCATTTCATCCATGATGAAAATGTCATATTAACCCCATTTGTATATTTGTAAAATACGATTCAGTAAAATAAGGTTTATTTGAAACAAAAACATAACTTTAAAGTGAACCTTAAAGCGGACCCAAACCAAACATTTTTTTTTTCAAAATATTTAGTTGCACCACTCGGACACATACAAAGATAAATAAACACTCCTTCAAGCCTATGAGCATTTCAGTTCATGCTTTTCACCCTTCTCTTTTCATAACTAGGGTTATACCGGCGGCAGCCATTAGCAATTCCTCCTTTGCCAGACACCACCTAATCCACAAGTTTGCCGGATTCTGTCCCGGCAATATGAAAGGAATGGAGGGGTTCCTCCAATAAATGTAAAATATTTTATATTTGTCATCATGCAGCTGAAAAAAGGCTGCTATTTATTATTATAATTTAGAAAATAGATTTTATTTCTGAAATCTTGTATTTTTAATTTGGGTCCACTGTAACTAAACAGGGAAAAAAGAGTTTCTCTAGCTGGGGCTTCTACCAGCCCCCTGCGCCATCCTGAAAGAATTCTCCGGTCCCCCGCAGTGGCTAAGCTTCGTTTTCGGCGACTGGCCAGTTGCCAGGTCACTGCGACTGCATGGCCCTGGCCTTGCGTGGCTTTGCTCTCGCTTACGTCGCCTTTGCCGTCCTGCAAATGCGCAGTACTAAAAAGTCTCATACTGTGCATGAGTAGGACGGCAAAGGCGACATGAGTGCGAGCGAGGACACATGCGGCCAAGGTCGTGCAGGCGCAGTGGCCCAGCTACTGGCCAGTGGCTGGAAACAAAACTTAGCTGATGCGGGGGACTGGAGGATATTTACAGGACGGCAAGGGCACAGGATGGCTGCAGGGGACTACACAGATCACCTCCAGATGTCCGCATTAATCTGTCCCTTGGTTGTCCCACAACTGCGTCCGCCTCTGCATGTGGGAGGCTGTGAGCTGTGTCCCCCATGGTCCTTGCTGCTGGATTTGATGGGGGTGACGAGCAAAGGCCCCAGCATGCTGCAGAATGACTGCAGCAATGCATATTGTTTGTTTGTATGACAGTGCGAGTAGCAAGCGGCCACTAGCCGTGTGAGGAAGGCAGATGCTGCTGCAGACAGAGGATACCCAGGACTCAGGAGTAGAGATGGCCCGAACGGTTTGCACGCAAACTTATTTGCGCGAACTTGGATGGTTGGTATTTGCGCTGAAGCTCAAACTATATGCGAGTTCGACCCGCCCCCTATACTACATCATTAGGGTCAACTTTGACCCTTTACATCACAGCAGACACAGGGTAGCCAATCAGGCTACACTCCCTCCTGGAGCCCCCCCCCCCACCCCTTATAAAACGCAGGCAGCGTCAGCCTTTTCACTCACTCATGTGGCTGCAGTAATTAGAGAAGGGATAGAACCTGCTGACATAGGGGAAGCTTAGTTAGGCTTGTTAAGTTGCTTCTTCTTGCTGATACTTATTTCTAAAAATCACTCCTCATCCTCAACAGCTCTTTTGAGAGCTAATGTTGTTCTTGTGATCTTTTTTTTTTGTGTGTGTGTGTGTCCCACAGACACTTGTGTTGCATATACAGCCCTGTCAGTCAGACACAGCTGCTGGACCTTGGCCCCTTGGTATTCCTACTGTGCCACTGCCAGGCCCAGCACATTCAGTGACTACCCTTGTGTGTGACAGCCGCACATTTGTAATACCATTCACTGCATACCCACCTGTTCAGTGCACCTACCTACCTACGTGAGCGCACGCAGTGTTATATACCACCAGTCACTGCACCTGTGGTACCTGTGTGTGTCACAGCTGCAAATTTGTAATACTAGTCATTGCATAATTGTTCACAGTACATGTGTGACCGCACACTGTGTAATATACCAGTCCATGCATACCTGTTAACTGCACCTATGTGACAGCTGCACATTGTATTGTAATACCAGTCACTGCATACCTTTCACTGCACCTGTGTGACTGCACATTGTATTAGTCAAGTCAGTGCATACCTTTCACTCCCCCCCTCCCCCCGATATGGACTAAACAACAGGCAGAGGCACAGCCAGAGGCAGACCCAAAGGCAGGCCACCCGGTAGGTCTGTTCGAGGTCATGCTGATGTGATTTCATGTGGCCCTGGCCCAAAGTATAGTGCTCAGAACAAGGCACGCCCCAAGATTGTCAGGACGTGGTTGACTATTTAACACAGAACACCTTACCTTCCTCAGCCACCAGCGCTACTACAAGCACCACATCTGCTGCATTTGACACTTTGCAGGAGTTATTTGGTGGAGAATTAACTGATTCACAGCCATTATTGTTACAAGATGAAGGCGCTAAGCAAGTTACACCATGTAACGATTGTGGAATTATTTCCGTGGTCAGCACACAGAATGCGCACTGACACTGCGGAAAACCTCCACAAGCGTGTAATTATATAGGACCAAGCTATGGTGCTATGCACCTGTAGAGGGAGATTCCCACCGGCAGATGGAGCTGTGGAGTACAGATGGACTCAGCCTCTGTACTGCCACAGATGCCAGGTGGGAATTGCACGAGTTGAAGCAATGTAGGGCTGGATAGCCCTAATAGAGAAAGAGCACAGAGACAGAATAAATGTGTGTCCACCAATCTAGTCGCCACCCAGCGACGGTGAACACACAACAGCGGAAACAAAGTGGGAACGCAAGAGAGGCGATTGCCAGAAGTGACACAAGACTGAGCAGGACAGAGCACGAGAGTAGCAAAGACACAGCAAGCAAGAACCATAAGGAAAATAACAAACGCTAACTAAACGCGAACACTGCACTCATTCACAACAGCGAACGCGTTTAAGCACGATCACCGCGCGTTAGGCGCCCAGTGATAAGCGTGCCACCCTAACTAACCAATGACACACAAACACGAGATAGAGAACACGAACGCTTGCTAAACGGTTACCTCACCGAGCCTACAGCAAGTGTTTGTACAAGACAAGACAGATAGAAGGAGCAGCCAGCAGCAACCGCAGCTTTGGCCTACACTCCCAGACAGAATTCAGAAGGAACCACCGCTGCTACCGCTAGAGCAAATGCGATCCAAACAGACAAACAGATGGGGCTACCAGTAGCAACCACTGTTCTGGTTAGCACCCCTGAGGCAGAATACAGAAGGAAGCACTGCCACTACCATTAGGGCTAATGCAATCCAGACAGATGGAGCAGCCAGTAGCAACCGCAGCTCTGGCCTACACTCCCAGACAGACAGAACGATTCCCTGTCGACCGCCGCTGGCGACAAGGCAATCGAGACACAGAAGGAAGCACTGCCACTACCATTAGGGCTAATGCAATCTAGACAGATGGAGCAGCCAGTAGCAACCGCAGCTCTGGCCTACACTCCCAGACAGACAGAACGATTCCCTGTCGACCGCCGCTGGTGACAAGGCAATCGAGACAGAGAGACAGAACTAGGCAAAACAGATAATACAACCTGACTGCACTAGAAAGGGTGCCTAGTGCAATCCCCAGGAATTACTCTAAGATAATCTTAGCAAACGACAGCAAGGCTGACACTCTGAGAGTGTTTGCAGGAACAAACCTTCATGACCAGCAAAGGATTCTGGGAGCACATGGTATTTATACTGCAAGCCTTCAAAGGAGGCAGCTAGGCAGTTTGCATGACAAGTGTATGCAAATTCCTCAGCAGCAGAGCAGGTCTGAAACTTGCAAAGCAAAGACAGGTCTCTTTTTCAGAGACCTGCAGCCCTCAGACTTAAGGAATGGACAAACAGCTGTCTGCCCATGCAGACAGCTGAGCAGATCGTTACACACCACCTCATATGTCTAAGTTAGGCGACACAATGTACGGAAGGTGTGAGGAGGAGAATGACGAGGTACCTGCTGTTGGTGCAGTTTATGAGGTGTCTGAGGAAAACGAAGCTGAAGAGGATGATTATGATGATACGGATGCCACATGGGATCCTAATAGACAAGATGACCAAGGGGACAGTTCAGAGGGGGAGTCAAAGAGGAGTAGGAGGAGACGAGTTCCTGAAAGAAGTAGCGGGAGCTCGTCCTCAGAAACAGCTGGTGGCAGTGTCCAGCACCATGTATCGCCACCTATGGACAGCCAGCCAACATGCCCTTCAACGTCAGCTGCTGATGCCACCATAGTGCCATCACCCCAGGGGGGCTCAGCGGTTTGGAAATGTGTTTGTGTCTGCCTAAGATCAGACCAATGCCATCTGTTCTCTCTGCCACCAAAACTTGAGCCATGGAAAGGCAAACAGCCACGTAGGGACAACTGCCTTATGAAGGCACATAGAGAAAAGGCACAAACTGCAATGGGAAGACCACCTGAGGAAAAGCAGCACACAAAAGAAAAGCCACCCTCCTCCTCTTCCTCCTTCAGGTGCATCATCTTCAGCCACTTTCTCCCTTGCACCTTCACAATCACAGCCACCCTCCTCCACTCCGCCTCCCACCTTTAGCGCTTCCTGCTCCTCTGCACACAGCAGCAGCCAGGTGCCCATGAGGGAAATCTTTGAGCGGAAGAAGCCAATGTCTGCCAGTCACCCCCTTGCCCGGTGTCTGACAGCTGGCTTGGTGGAACTGTTAGCTCGCCAGCTGTTACCATACGAGCTGGTGGATTCTGAGGCCTTCCGAAAATTTGTGGCCATTGGGTCACCGCAGTGGAAGATACCAGGCCGCAATTATTTCTCAAAAAAGGCGATACCTAAACTGTACCATGAAGTTGAAAGGCAAGTGGTGTCATCTCTGGCACACAGCGTTGGGTCAAGGGTCCATCTGACCACAAATGCCTGGTCTGTCAAGCACGGTTAGGGCAGGTACATTACTTACACAGTCCATTGGGTCAACCTGGTGACCGCTGGCAAGCAGGGACTGCGTGGCTGTGCAGCGGACCTAGTTGTGACACCTCCATGGCTTGCAGGCAGGCCTGCTGCCACCTCCTCTCTTCCTGCTACATCCTCTTCGCTGTTGTCCTCCTCCTCCTCCTCCTTGGCTGAGTGGCAGTTCAACTCTACTGGTGCTGCGATCTCCTCTCCAGCTACACAGCCCCAGCTCCCCAAAGCCTATGCTGCATGCCAGGTACGACGGTGTCATGCCACCTTAGACATGTCTTGCCTCAAAGCGGAGAGTCACACTAGAGCAGCTCTCCTGGCTGCTCTGAACAAACAGGTGGATCAGTGGCTGACCCCGCACCAACTGGAGATCAGCAACGTGGTGTGTGACAATGGCAGCAATCTCATTTCGGCTTTGAATTTGGGAAAGCTGACACATGTACCCTGCATGGCAAATGTGCTGAATATCATAATTCAGAGATTTGTGTCTAAGTACCCAGGCTTACAGGACGTCCTAAAGCAGTCCAGGAAGGTGTGTGGGAATTTCACACGGCCATGGCATGCTTTGCCGATATTCAGCGGAGAAACAACTTGCCAGTGAGACGCTTGATGTGCAATAGCCTGACTCGCTGGAATTCAACGCTCCTGATGTTTAACCGCCTGCTACAACAGGAGAAAGTCGTCAAACAGTATCTCTACAACTACAGTCAAAGGACATGCTCTGGGGAGATGGGGATGTTCTGGCTGAAGTACTGGACACTCATGCGAAATGCCTGCAGGCTCATGCGGCTGTTTGAGGAGGTGACAAACAAGGTGCTCAGAAGCAGCAGGGAATCAAATGGCTACAATGCATTGGATACAAATGTATTTGACACATTCGTATCCAGTAAATGCAGAAATTGGGCCAATCACCTTTGATTACTTAAACTTCCCGCACCCCCCCTACATCACGCCACCCCAACGTCAGATTGCCACCACTCTGCTGATCTGATTGGCAGCCGGCAAAAGCAGGTATTTCACTACCCTGAGCTGAGCTCAGGATTGTCACTCCCAGCTAACTTTTCCTACCTCGAGCTCAGCACAGGGTTACCGCTAGGATGGCTAATGGCCTTGGCTCTTTGCCTGTGCAGAATAGCAGCACACACATGCCTGGATGCAGAAACCAGGCACTTTATTAGTTAAGATGTAGCGGGAGGACCGCAACTGGCTGCCTATACTAAGGGTAATTCTAGCTACCTATACTGGGGTAAGGAACTATATCTATCTACCTATACTGCAGGGGTCATCTGGTTATGTGTGCTGGTGGGGGGGGAGCTACATATGACTACCTAATACCTTAAGGGCTGGTTCACACTTGAGCAGATGCAAAATGGGCATGGTAAGTGCTCGTCCATTTTGCATCCACCTGCAGTAATCGGCTCCATTCACTTTGCCTGCGATCACTACTCACATACTTTTCAATGTTAAGTTCCTTACATAGTTGTTAAGATCAATAAATAGTTAAAATAAGGTTGATTTTTCATTGGGACAAACGGATAGTCCTTTCTGTAATATAGTTATTTTGTCACTAGAAAGTTTGAAGTCTGATAAGTTGAATATACATGGTTGCTGGTTCTTGTTTCTTTCCTATGTTATTTCATTCTTGTCTTGAATTACTTCTTTGTTGCGCCTTTTTCCTGCACCCACCCCTCCTTCCTCTTTTTCTGGGCTTCCCTCTGCTCTTCTTTTTGCCCCAATTAGTAGTGCTGAAATTGGTTTCGAATGTATTGTTGATGAAAGTAGACCCGGTGTCCACTCTTCTGTTGTAGGTAGTTCTACATACTGGCTATTTGACCTTTCATAGAGTCCTAACCAGATTTATTTCGGTATATAGTGTGTTATGTATATATGTGTAAGATGTTAAAGAGAACCCAAGGTGGGATTTAATTATATTAGTGGGGCACAGAGGCTGGTTGTGCACACTATCACCAGCCTCTGTTGCCCTATGGTGTGCCCCCAGGACCCCCCTGCGATCTGCTGTCCCCTCCGCCGTGCTAGCGACATCTTAACTTCTGCCTCCTGGATGGGTCAAATGAGCCTATAAGGAGAATTTTTGCTAGTCACTATTAGTAACTACCAGTAAGCACCCAATTCCCCCAAAAATCACACACTGCAACTGCCACAGAGCTCCCGCCACCCAAAGTCGGTGTACACAGCACAAATGCTGCTGCTCACCCGCACTAAGCCGCCATGCTGGGTCAATGCATTCTTACAATCTCTGGTTAGTATATACAGTAGGATTCCTGGCAGATCGTCTGTTGAATAAGCAGTTCCTGCTTGCTAACGGTGCAGTTTAACTGTAAACTGGCCTCACTCCACGCCATGCATTAAAGGACCACTATTGTGAAACAAGTAGGCAGTTAAAATCGGACAGAACCAACAGGTTTTGGGCCAGTCCATCTACTCATGGGGGATTCTCAGGGTTTCTTTGTTTTCAACAGCATAGTGTTTTTTTCGCGATAGTGGTCCTTTAAATCTGTCTTCTAGTTACATAGATCACAGGAAACCTCTGGGTCTTGCGTGACTGCAGTGGGGGTAGATTTGGTCATCTGCTATTTGGTTAAAGAATTTGATTGCACATCTAGCAGACTAGTTGTTATGATCTTGTTAGAGCTGTTGGTATAATAATTATAAACATTATTATCTTTTATTTTGTGTGTGTGTGTATATATACATATTTTGTGTGTGTGTGTATATATACATATATAAATATATATATATAATATATATATATATATATATATATATATATATATATATGTATGTATGCACAAAAGAATATTGAAATTCATGGTCCTACTATTATTATTTATTACACATAGAATATGTTTTGCATGTATAGTATGCATTTTATTTTGCATAACCTGCTTTTAATCTTCACTTTCATTTTCCATTTAAATTGCTTCCATCAGACCTTCGTGTTGGCTGCATTGGTTCCTATGAAAACATTGTCCCTGAGGATCTGTTTTTTGCTCTGCAGATTCTTCCACGGAAAGAATTTCTCACTTTCCAACCATCCTCTAATGATCATAAAATAATTTTGCATTTCAATAAGGTACATATACTGGTATTTGAATTTTAGCTTTCACATCACACACATCATTTCCCCAATCCATTTCCCAAAGTATCATATAGGTACTATTCGTACTCACTTCTAATTTACAATGTGCCAACACTGATTGATTGCTTTTTCAAAAAAAAAATAACCGAACCTTATTACTTGTAAGCACAGAAGCACTCATTGCAGAATAATTCCGCTTTGACATACAATTCTTTTTTAGTTGTAGATTATTTAAATGTTTGACATTTAAACCTTGTAAAGAATATAACACTTGCTCGCCACAGTATGCTGTATTCTAGGGAATCTCAGCTCTAACTCTAGGTGGTAAACTAAAAGTCTACTGAATCGAAATCTGCAATTAAACTCCTTGAAAGGGAATGTATACTGTTTATTTATATACCATATATGAGTTTATTTACTTCTTGTGATAAAACTTAAAACATTTTTTGTTCCCAACATTCATTTTTATTGAAAGTCAGTGCTGACAAAACAGTCAATAGAACAAATTAACAGAAGGTGCTGCAAGGATAATGTTTGCATTATACAGGTAACACAGATATAGCCCTAATTGATGTATCATACAAGGTTTCAATCATACCCGCAATGCAGGGGTCGAGTGGTGCGTGGATGCGGGTTAACGGCGTCCACTTACTATTTCCAGAGAGTGGACGCCGTTCACCCTGCCGTGTTCGGAGGGGAGCAGCGCAGTGGAAGGAAAGCTGTGAGCAGCGGTGGAGAAGGGGGGCCATCTCCCCCCTTCCCTCACCTTAGGTGCTCTCCTTCCCTCGTTCTCCCCTCCTGAAGGAACGTGCGGGCAGCTGGCAGCGGGCAGGAATTACCAATCCTCGTTCAGGCACCGGATCTGCGTGCCGCTGCTCTGGTCTGGACCAGACCAGACTTGTGGCACGCAGATCCGGTGTTCCGACGAGGAGGAGAGGTAAGTCCCGCCCGCTGCCGGCTGCCCGCACGTTACTTCAGGAGGGGAGAGCGAGGGAAGGAGAGCACCCTAAGGTGCTGCTCACAGCTCTCCTTCCACAGCGCTGCTCCCCTCCTGCTGGGGGACACCTGACATATACCCCTGACTACATATACTGGGCACATATATACCCCTGGCTACATATGCCCCTGGCAACATATATACTGGGCACATATATCCCCTGACTACATATACTGGGCACATATACCCCCTGACTACATATACTGGGCACATATACCCCCTGACTACATATACTTGGCACATATACCCCTGACTACATATACTGGGCACATATACCCCCTGACTACATATACTGGGCACATATACCCCTGGCTACATATACTGGGCCCATATACCCTCTGCCTACATATACTGGGCACATATACCCCTGGCTACATATACTGGGCACATACACCCCCCTGACTACATATACTGGGCACATATACCCCCTGACTACATATACTGGGAACATATACCCCCTGACTACATATACTGGGCACATATACCCCCTGACTACATATACTGGGCACATATACCCACTGACTACATATACTGGGCACATATACCCCCTGACTACATATACTGGGCACATATACCCCCTGACTACATATACTGGGCACATATACTCCTGGCTACATATACTGGCACATATACCCCTGGCTACATATACTGGGCACATATACCCCTGGCTACATATACTGGGCACATATACCCCTGGCTACATATACTGGGCACATATACCCCTGGCTACATATACTGGGCACATATACCCCTGGCTACATATAATGGGCACGTATACCCCTGGCTACATATACTGGGCACGTATACCCCTAGCTACATATACTGGGCACGTATACCCCTGGCTACATATACTGGGCACGTATATCCCTGGCTACATATACTGGGCACGTGTACCCCTGGCTACATATACTGAGGATATATACCCCTGGCTACATATACTAGGCACATATACCTCTGGCTACATATACTGGGGGCTACTATACTCATGGCTACTTATACTGGGGACACCTATAGACCTGGCTACCTATGCTGGGGGTACCTATTTTTGGGGAACTGCTGTCAGATTATCTGCATTTTTGTGGAACCGCTGTTATGTATTTTGGGGAACAGCTGCCAGATTATGTGTATGTTAGGGGAACGGCTGCTGCCAGATTATGTGTATTTTGGGGAACAGCTGCCAGATTATGTGTATGTTAGGGGAACGACTGCTGCCAGATTACGCGTATTTTGGGGAACTGCTGCCAGATTGTGTATTTGGGGGACCACTGCTGCCAGATATTATGTATTTTGGCTGTTACGTGTATTTTGGGTGATCCGCTGCCAGGTTTCGCATATTTTGGGGAACTGCTTCCAAATGATGTGTATGTTGGGGAACTGCTGCTGCCACATTGTCTATTTTGGGGGAACCACTGCCATATTATCTGTATTTTAGAGGAACTTCTACCAGATTATGTGTCTTTTTGGTGAAATGCTGTCAGATTACATCTATTTTGGGGGGATACACTATGGCAGAGCTCAACATTTTAAAGAAAAAAGAAAAGCACAACATATAACCTATTGTATCATTTATCAGCGCTTAAGTAATACACGTGCATAGTCTTCTGCAGGAAATTATCTATATGCAGCCACCTATAATTATCTGAGTGTTTCTGTGGAACACAATTGGTCTAGATTCTTTGCTTTAAGGGATTGCTCCAAGGACATGTTACCCTTATATAGAGCTAAGAGGGCAGAGAAGCATAGAGGATCTGGAGATCATCAGTTACTGTTTATAATGTATTGTGTTGCCATTATTAAATGGCATACATTCATCTGATAAGAGGGTTCAATGTGTTCTATGTCTAAGAATAATCATGCCATAATAATGCCAGTTGTGGTTGATAAACCGCTCTGTTGAATTCCACAAGCTGAGTATGATTGGGCACTCCCACAGCATGTGGTGCCGATATGGGTGACGCATTTCCAACAGAGGGGGGAGGCTTTAGGCGTGAAAGAGGCTATCCTTCTTGGTGTCATATACCATCTGGTTACAATCTTCAGGAACTGCTCCCAATGAGAGTTACACCTAGATAGTCGTGTTTGTCTTTTATTAGCTTGAACAATCTGTGGGACCGTAATTTCAGTGTTCAGGTCGTGTGACCATGTTTGTGCATAATTTAGGAGGGGAGAATTAGAGGAGGAATTTAACTCATTATACCATAACGCTATTACTCAGCGAGTTGGCTTTGTGAAATTCAACATTGTAAATATTTGACTGTTTATTTCAGGTATGCAGATTTCCTGGGTTTTAAATAAATCGGCTATCCTATAATAGAGGAATGTATGTGATGTGATTAATTTGTATTCAGTTTTAAGTTCACCAAAGGTTTTAATACTAGACTGTGTAAATAGGTCATTTATATTTTTAGTACCAGCCCTCACTAATGTGGAGGATATTTATGTCTTGAAGCATAACTTTTAGGGTAGGTAAAGGTATCCTTGGTTGACAGCAGGTGTCTGCATTGGGGGGCTGTTTTAAAAAATTCTCCCAGGCAAGTAGAAATGTTTGAATTGTTTGAAAGCCTGTATTAAGAAATGTATGTCCTAGCAAGATACTAGATAGTACATCTCTTGGGGATGTACGTAACAATTCGGCCTCTAAAGCTATCAATTTTTTCCCTGTGGAGTTGGACCACCATGCATTAGCAATTTCAAGATTGCAGGCATAAGCATAATAGTATGTCTCCATGTTAGGTAGGCCCATGCCTCCTTTGCTTTTAGGGAGTGCTATATGCAATTCAGGGCTTCTTTCCATCCCAGATGAAGTGATTAAGTAATTTCCTGAGAGTTAAGAAATAGGAACACTTATTTAAGATTGGGGTCTGGAACAGGTATAATATTTTTGGCAGAAGGAACATTTTAAATGCAGCTAGTCTGACTGTCCATGAAAACAAAAACATTTTCATCGTGTTAAAACTTAAAATGTAAAGAGTTACTTTTCTTTTTAATTAAATATTGCAAATAAACAAATCAATTTTGTGGCACTTCAGTTGAAGATTTGATAAGTAATGTTTTTGTGAACTGGAACTATGGCCTCAATTCACCAGAGGTTACTCTATTTATCTCATGTGAGGTAATTTACCTCCTGTGATATCTCCAAATAGCAATTCTCCAGAAGTATAGGGCGAAATATCGACAGAGAGAAATCCATGCGATAAATGTGCGATAAATAGGCGATAGTTAGTCTTTATTTTTTCTCAAAATTACAATGCACCAGGGAAAAAGGGGGTGTGGCCATTCATTATTTTTCCATCTATTTATCCCCTGAATGTACCTGGAGATATCTGTTTTTTCGCACAGCTGCTGGAGCTCACTCTGCAGCTAGTTTACTAGCAGCACACAGTAACAGCTTATACTGTACATATTTCAGGCACCAGAGAGCAGCCCATTTACACTATTAAGCATATTAAGCAATATTAAGCATTTACAATATTAAGTGGATGGGTGAAACGAAGGAGGAATCTGGATACATTTTTCATTGGGAGTGAGTGTGAAAATGTATCCAAATACCTCCTCCATTTCACCCGTTCACTTAATATTGTAAATGCTTAATATTGCTTAAAGAGAACCCGAGGTGGGGTTCTAAGAATGATATCTGCCCACAGTGGCTGGGTCTGCTTATACTGCCCAGTCTCTGTTGCTATCTCAATCCCCCCTAAGTTCCCACTGCGCTCTGCTGTCCCCCATAAATCACAGCCGCGCTGTCGCAGTGGGCTGTGTTTACCTATCTACTGTCACTCTCGCCGCACCCCCACCTCCTGCATAGCTCCGGTCCCCACCCACGTCCCTTCGCCCCCACTGAATGGAGGGAAGGGACGAGGGCGGGGACCGGAGCTATGCAGGAGGTGGGGGGAGCATCGCGAGTGACAGTACAGAGGTAAACACAGCCTGCTGTGTGTCGACAGCGCGGCTGTGATTTTTGAGGGCGCAGGGGGAGCTTAGAGGGGAATTGAGATAGCAACAGAGGCTGGGCTGTACAGGCAGACCCGGCCTCTGTGTGCAGATATCATTCTTAGAACCCCACCTCGGGTTCTCTTTAATATTGCTTAATATGCAGAACGGAGGGAGGGATTTGTAATGGAAGGAAAGGGTCAAAAAACAGGGATGGAAACCCTCTGCGGTCACATGCTGGTAATAACCTCCTCCTCCTACCCACAATCCTTTACTTCCAGCATCCAGAGAGGCAAAATATCGCATGCAAATCACTAACACCGCATAACTATCGGCTGTTTATCACTCGGTTTTCGCATCCATATCGCTCTATTATCGCACCATTATCGCCTGCTACTGAACACTCCTCTCTCTATCCTCTCACAGTGGTGAATTGCAAAGTGTTAAAATACCGCATGAGAGAAAATACCGACCTTTTATCTCTTACTAACTCTCCTCTGGTGAATTGAGGCCTATGGCTCTGGTTTTAGTGATTAAGAACTAGTCCCTCTTGTTCTCCATGAATCTTATCTTTACTATCCAGCAGCAAAACAAAGCCTTTGTTGAGCTTAAAAATCTTGCCGCTTGGGGTTTCAGACACAGACATAGGTGCTAAGTATAAGGAATGCTTTGTTGATTTGACTATCCAACATTAAATACTATCCAAAAAGAATATTGACATTTTTGCTTTTCTCTGGTATTGACTTTTGACAAACATCTAATACAAACTGTGAGGATCCGCTCGGCTGCCTGCGCAGGAAGGCAGCTTTTTGACCACTGTTCAGGTCTGCATTCTGCAGGTCTCTGGAAGAGAGACCTTTAGTCAGTTTTGCAGCTTGCTGCTGAGGAATTTGCATACGTTTGTCATGCAGATTGCCTAGCCACATCCTTTGTAGGCTTGCTCTATAAATACCATGTGATATCACAGACCTGGGCTGGTCATAAAGGTTAGTCCTGTGAAACACTCCTGGAGTGTCAGCCTTGCTGTAGCCTTGTGTCACCTCTGGCAATCGCCTCTCTCGCGATTGCGTTCCTACTTCATATCTGCTGTTGTGTGTGCACCGTCGCGGGTTGGCGACTAGATTGGGGCACATACATACATTCTATCCCTGTGCTCATTCTCTTTCGCAATCGCTTCTCTTGCGATTGCGTTCTCACTTGGTTTCCTCTGTTGTGTGTCCGCCGTCGCAGGTTGGCGGCTAGATTGGTGGACATACATACATTCCTCATCTGTGCTCATTCGGTCTTGTGTCGCTGTTAGCAACCGCCATCTCTGGCGATTGCCTTCTCACTTTATCTTCCTGGTTGTGTGTTCATCGTCGCAGGGTGGCGACTAGATTGGTGGACACACATACCCTCTGTCGCTTTGATCTCTCTCTTTCAGGGCTATCTTGCCCTGCGTTTCTTCCCTTCATACAATTCCTGTCTGGCGTCTGTGGCAGGGCAGAGGATCTGTTCCTCTGCGCTCCACAGCTCCACCTGTCGACAGGAATTTCCCTCTACAGGTGCATTGCACCTTTTTTTTTTAACAATTCAATTTTATTGAGTTTCAAAAGAAAACATACAGACAAGTACACGCAGGTACTGAGGGACAGTAAATGAAGATAGTTACAGTGGTACATGTTATATGTATACATAGGAGATAAAATTACATAGAAACAATAACAGTGAGTATCATATATAGTATGTATGTGCCATTTGTGTGACATTCATTAGGCATTGAAATAACACTCATTGACTCATAGCATAAAAAACATCAAGTAGGTATGATTCCTTTAAATTGGTCAGCATTGCTGTGGCTATACCATCTGTTAGAGAGTTAGGTGAAGAAAAGAGATAAAGAAGAGGAGAGAAAAAGAAAAGAATAGAGTAAAGAGAAGATAAGGTTCCATTGCCTACCTCCTAAGACCAGGACCACTAAAGGATATATTCAGATTGTGAGCAGGAGAAAAGTTAAATTAATATCGTATTTAATCCTCCGGACCTGTAGGAAGAGCTTCTACGTTGTTATACCAGGGAGCCCATATTTTATCAAATCTACGAGGGCAGTTATGGCTTTTATACGTCAGGCGGTATAAAGGTAAGGACTTCATTACAGTGCATTTCCAGTGATTGAAGGAAGGGGGCTTATCTGATTTCCAGGTTCGAAGTATTTCTTTGCGGCCATAAAAGCATAATATTTTGATTAAGTATTGGGGGTGTTTGCCTGGTGGGATATCATCCAGCAGCCCTAGTAGGTATACCCTAGGAGAAAGTATCAATCTCGTTTGGAGAATTTCATTAATTAATTCATTAATCTTATACCAAAAGGAGTATACATGGGGGCAATCCCAAAACATGTGAAAGTAGGTTCCAGGATCAGTATTGCATCTGGGGCAATTGGGAGTATTGGAAGTAGAGATTTTGTTCATACGCATAGGTGTAAGATAGGTACGGTGAAGAAATTTAAATTGTATCAATCGGTCTCTAGCTGATATAGGAACTTTAACAAAAGTTTCTAAGATTTCTTCCCAGTCCTTACCATCCAACCCAGGAACCTCTTCATTCCACCTAGATTGACACTTAGTAAGGCTATGAGTTGTACTGTTCATGAGGGCAAAATATATCACTGATAGAGGTTTAGCTAGGGTATCTACCATTAACGTTTGTTCCAGGTCACAAGAAACCAGCGGTGGCCCACCTTTTCCAAACTGGCTATTATAAGCATGCCGGATTTGTATATATCTGAAAAACATCTTATTAGACAGATCAAATTTATTTTTGAGGGTGTTGAAAGAAAGTAGTCCATCATTCCCCATGATGTGCTGTATGGCTTTTATGCCCTGACGGGCCCACAGACCACGGTCTGGTATTTGTGAGAAGTGAAGGAGATAAGGATTATCCCAAAGTGGTGTGTGAGGAGAGAGTTTTTCAGCATTCCCAGTGTAAGCTAACATATCCTTCCATACTTTAGTTGTAGTGGACATAGGGGTTGTGCATCTAGGATCCCCCCTGGTGCCTCTAAATGCCAGTAAAGTAAATCTCTCGTAGGAGCCCAGCCTTGCTGCCTCTATGGCAACTGCAGCATTATATTTATCCTGCGAGAACCACCACCTTATGGTAACCAAGACAGCAGCACAATAATAAAGGTACATAATTGGGAAGAGCTAGGCCGCCTTGATCTGCCGGAAGCTGTAAAGTAGAGAGGCTCACCCTCGGCACATCGCCCCCCCCAAATGCAGCTGGATACTAGGGAGTGCAACATTTTAAAGAAAGTTTTAGATATAAGTATTGGCGTCTGGCGAAAGATATATAAAAATTTTGGTAAGAATATCATCTTAAATATATTAATTCTGCCGATTAACGAAAGGGGGAGGGTTTTCCATATTAGGGCTTTTTGTTGAAATTTATCAACTGCTGGTTGTATATTAAGTTTATGGAAGTCTGTTAAATGTGTAGTAATTTGGATCCCCAAATATTTAAATTGTTTAACCCACTGCAATGGACTAGGATAGCGGCTAACGTCGAATTCGTCCAATGGCATTAAGACGGACTTTTCCCAGTTGACCTTGAGGCCAGAATATCTCCCAAAGTTATCAATGATATGGAGAGCCGACTGTAGAGAGGCCTCCGGATCTCCTAAGTATAGTAAGGTGTCGTCTGCATACATCGATACCTTTTCCATAAGTGAGCCAACTTGTATACCCTTAACATCTGCTGATTCCCTTAACAGAATTGCCAGCGGTTCAATGGCCAGCGTAAAGAGGTATGGCGATAATGGGCATCCCTGGCGTGTGCCCCTAGACATTGGAAAGGGATGGGAGATGTTGTTGCCAGTTTTTATTCTTGCTATTGGAGATGATAAAGAGCTTTAACCCAGGAAATGAAGTTCCCCCCAAACCCATATAAATGTAATAATTGCCAGAGATATACCCATTCTACAGAGTCAAATGCTTTTTCTGTATCCAAAGAGGCAACAGTGCGTCTGCCAGTGTCTTGCAATGGCAAGGAGATATTGGTAAAAAGTCTACGTATATTGATATCGGTGCTGCGCCCCGGCATAAATCCCGTTTGGTCACAGTGGATCACATCAGTGATAACCAATTTCAATCTATTAGCCAGAATTTTTGCCAGGATTTTTGCATCAGAATTAAGTAGCGATATGGGTCTGTAGGAACCGCACTGGGTAGGGTCTTTGTTTGGTTTTAAGAGCACTATAATAATTGCTTCATTAAATGTGCTTGGTAAGGTATTACCATCCAGGACTTCATTAAATATTGCGCCAAGCTTATCAGCTAGTAGAGCAGAATAAGTATGGTAGAATTCAGCAGGAAGTCCATCAGGACCAGGAGATTTGTTTGGTTTTAGTTCAGAAATGGCCTGCTGAACCTCCTTTTTAGTGATAGGTTTATCCAACATAGAGGTAGTTTCTTCTGAGAAATTTGGGATATTGATGTTATGTAAATAATCGAGGAGATCAGCAACAGAGAATGTAGCCCTGGAGGTGTATAGTTGTTTATAAAAGGAGACAAAGGTTTGATTAATTGCTTCAGGGTCAACCACTAGTTCACCAGAATCATTCATAATAGTTGATATGGCTGGAGAACTGTTACTCTCTTTGGATAACCATGCCAGCAGCTTGCTATTTTTCTCCCCGAATTCGAATATTCTCTGTGACTGGTGTAAAAGCGTGTTTTTGGTTTCATCTACTAGTGCTAGTTTCCAATGCCTCAGGGCCGCCTGCCATGAGCGCCAACTCTCCATTGTGCGTGTTTGGTTAAAGCTACATTCCATAGCTACGGGTTCTTGCTCCAGATTATCAATACGTTTGCGAAGGTTAGCATTATGTTATTTGACCGCAGACATATAACTTCCTCTAACCACTGCCTTACCCGCATCCTGCATTGCACCTTTTGCTGGGTTCCCTCAAATTATACGCTTGTGGAGGATTTCCGCAGCATCAGCGCACGTCTGGTGCGCTGATCATGGAGAGAATTCCACAATCGTTACAGTATGACCAGCCAAACCGAAATTCCCAGTGTAAAGGGAATTTCCGATTTGTACGATTTGGTCAAATATGGGTCCTGTGTCTTTAAGAGGTTTAAGATACTGGACTCTGAAACCAGAGATGCGTTCATATCAGAATGTTCCAGATTCTTGGCAAATCCTGAATTTCAGGCCACCAATATTTCCACTTGGAGTGGTCAGATTGCTTACAATCTTTTCCAAGGGGATCTGTTCGTGTGGGCTGATGAGTATGCCAGACACAAGAATCTGAAACATAACCCTCGCAGATTTCTGGCTCATGTGTTTTCTCGTAAGCTTGGAACTTGCATGCCAAGTTATTTCTATGAGTTTTTTCCTGCAGTGCATGATGCTTATCAGATTAGGTTATGCAACATTTCTCTGTCATTTCCATATGTTAATGAGCTGGTGCTTGCAGGCCAATCTGCTGATTCGGCTTGCCAGCCAAAAGATTCATTGTCCATAGCAACCACAAATAAAGAGGTTATTTCTGTCAAGTCTGAAATGTGCAAAACCATTCAGTATGATAATCAGTTCAATGTTTCTCTGGCCACTTTAGCTTCTAAGCAGATGCAAGAGAACTGCCTGGATACGTTTCTTGCATTTAAACAGACATGCAAAGTGGTTAAAAAGGGAAAATTTAAAAATCGCAAGCATCTGAATAAAACACTCCCTAATGATGTTTACAATGATGTTGCTCAGTCTCCGGGTTTTTTGCCCCAATCCAAAGCTTATGTGGATCCTATTATAGGTAGGATCACACACTATATTAAAGCAGTTAAAAAATCTGTTCTTGTTCCCGATCTCCACCCATATGGAGATTATCTTGATACTGGCTTGTTTGAACCTCCATTTGCATCATGGGACATTGGGGCCTTGATGGAGGAATTTGATTTTGATTGGAAAGCCTTTTGCGATTTTTACATCGCAAAAAGCGGAGATGTCTTGAATGATTGTCTCAATTCCATGTACCTTTTGATTGATTCTGATGAATGTGACAAGGGTGATGTGAATCTGGTGATTTATGTGTGGCAAACGATTTTGGATGAGTTGCACACACACCAATCAATTGATTCCAATAAAGAGACATCGTTGTCGGATGATTGTTCCTGCCTTTCTGGGGTAAAGCATGTGAGTCTTGACATTGTGCGATCTGAAATGAATGGGTGTACCACTGTGGTTGATTCCTGTGTGAATCCTGAAAGATTCTCTCCTGACTGTGTGCAGTTTGCATCTATGCGATCCAATGCCTGTTTCTCGGATGTTCCTGCAGATTGTGATCAGCATGAATGTGCCAGTTTTCTCAAGGATGTGTGGGACCCCTTGTCATTTAGAGACAGATCTTTAAGATCTTCCATCTGTGATCCTGCTATGGGGAAAATTCCTAAATTATGCAGCATCGAAAGTAAAATTAATATGTCTAATAAAGTTTTTCCTGATGTTGTCGCTATTTCTACTGCAAATGCGTCTTTGTCTCGGTTGCCAGCCTGCTCAGATGCTTCCTTGGTGGAAACCTGTTCTGATGTTGCCTGCCTGCCTGCATGCCCAGAGGTGGTCCCTGAAGGCCCTGGTCTTGATGCGTGTCCTGGTAATTCTGAACCCGGAATTGTCATTGGTTCCATAGGGGTTCTTGATAGTTCTCCGTGTGAGCCTGGTGATCGTTCTGCCCTCCTGGGATCTCTGCGGAGCTTCAAAGTGTTCTGAGAGATCCTGGGAGAAATATTTCCTGGTACCTTGGATGAGATCAGCAGTGGGTGCTTTGTGGAAAGGGACACTTCGAATGGGTATTGTGGCAGGTTTGGTATTTTTGGACGGTCCTTGGAAGGTGGTGGGCATGGCTCGGTGGGTGTTGATGGCTTCTTCTCTGGCATTCACAGTCCTGATGGGTGTTACACTGAGACTTGTGGTACTGATGGGCATGTTTCGGTGGCTTCTCCTTCCGATGAGGTCGGTTTCGGGTGGGCTGACTCTGGAATTGGGCCTTGTCGGGCTGTCCTGACCTTCATGAGTCTTCAGTTACAGTATTTTGCAAATATCAGGTTAGAGGCTCGTCTGGAATCCGACCCTAGAGGGGGGGGGGGGGGGTACTGCGCAGGAAGGCAGCTTTTTGACCACTGTTCAGGTCTGCATTCTGCAGGTCTCTGGAAGAGAGACCTTTTGTCAGTTTTGCAGCTTGCTGCTGAGGAATTTGCATACGTTTGTCATGCAGATTGCCTAGCCACATCCTTTGTAGGCTTGCTCTATAAATACCATGTGATATCACAGACCTGGGCTGGTCATAAGGGTTAGTCCTGTGAAACACTTCTGGAGTGTCAGCCTTGCTGTAGCCTTGAGTCACCTCTGGCAATCGCCTCTCTCGCGATTGCGTTCCTGTAATGATCTGCTCAGCTGCCTGTGCAGGCAGGCAGCTTTTTGACCATTGTTTAGGTTTGCATGCTGCAGGACTCTGGAAAGAAGAGCTTCTGTCAGTTTTGCAGCTTGTGCTTGCTGAGGAATTTGCATACGTTGTCATGCAAATTGCCTGGCCACATTCATTGGAGGCGTGTACTATAAGTACTATGTGTTTCCCACAATGCTTGGCTGTTCATAAGGAGTCTTCCTGTGAAACACTCTGGAGAGTGTCAGCCTTACTCTCTGTTTGAAGATCAGCTTAGAGTAATTCCTGGAAAACTGCACTAGGCAGGTTTCCTTAGTGCAGTTAGGATTGCTTATCTGTTTGTTTGTTCTGTTGCTATTGTCCTGTCCCAGTGGTGGTCGACAGGAAATGGTTCTGATCTCTGTTCTTGGAGTATAGCTGGTGCAGCGGTTGCTACCAGCTATCTTTTCTGATCTGTCTCACTTGGATCGCGCTGGCATCTTGTGCTAGCGCTGTGGATCCTTCTGTTCTGTCTCACTTGGATCGCGCTGGCATCTTGTGCCACCGCTGTGGATCCTTCTGTTCTGTCTCCTTGGAACGCGCTAGCCACTTTCCGCTAGTGCTGTGGATCCTTCTGTTCTGCTACTCTGTACCTGGATCGCGCTAGCCACTTTCACTAGTGCTGTGGATCCTTCTGTTCTGCTACTCTGTCTGCCTGGATCACACTCGCCTAGCGCTAGTGCTGTGGATCCTTCTGTTCTGTCTTCCTGGACCGCGCTAGCCACTTTTCGCTAGTGCTGTGGATCCTATCTCTCGCTTGTCCCTGTTTTCGTGTGTCTGTCTTGTCTGCTACGAACGCTTGCTGGAGGCTCGGTGAGGTAACCGTTAAGCAAGCGCTCGCGTCCTCTGTTTCATGTTTGTCTGTCGATGGTTAGTTAGGCGTGCTTGTCTCTATTGTGCTTATCACGTGGAGACCGCGCATGAACGCATGCACTGTTGCGAATGAGTGCGGTGTTCGCGTTCAGCTAGCGTTTGTTATTTTCCGTATATTCTCATTGTATTATTTGCTGTGCCTTTGCTAACCTCGTATTCTGTTCTGATCTGCCTTGTGTCACGTCTGGCGATCACACCTCTCGTGATCGCGTTCCTATTTCATATCTGCTGTTGTGTGTGCACTGTCGCGGGGTGGCGACTAGGTTGGCGCACACACATACAACCTGTCCCTTTGCTCGTTCTCATTCGCAATCGCTTCTCTTGCGATTGCGTTCTGCGCTTCGTACAATTCCTGTCTGGCATTTGTGGAGGTACAGAGGATAGGTTCCTCTGCACTCCCCAGCGCCATCTGCCGACAGGAATTTCCCTCTACGGGTGCGTAGCACCTTTTGCTGGATTCCTGCAAATATACGCTTGTGGAGGATTTCCGCCGTATCAGCGCACGCGTTGTACGCTGATCACGGAGAAAGTTCCACAATCGTTACAGTATGACCAGCCCAACCCAAAACCCCAGTGTAGACGGAATTTCTGATTTGTACGATTTTGTCGAGTTTGGGTCCTGTGTCTTTAAGAGCTTTAAAAGGCTAAATTCAGAGACCAAGGCGGAATTTCTTTCTGAATGTGTGAGGTTTTGCCTGAATCCCACCTTTCAGATTTCTGATCCGTCCACGTCGGCTCTTCTGTTTGCCTATGTGCTCTTAAAAGACGATTTGTTCACCTGGGCATATGATGTGCTAAAAACCAATTCTTGGAATAATAATCTGTATCAGTTTCTTGCAGTGATATTCTCTCACTGGTTTAAACTGCCTGGCTTACCACCTGCTCTGATTAAATGTGTAGCTCCTGATAAGTCAGCTGATCTTTCCCTTCCATGCAAAACTTTTCAGTATGACAATCAGTTCAATGTGTCTGTTGCCACTTCAGGTTTTAAACAGCAGACATGCAAAGTGGCTAAAAAGAGAAAAACTAAAAAACGCAAGCATCGGAATAAAACACTCCCTATTGATGTTTACCATGATGTTGATCTGTCTCCTGGTTTTTTGCCCCAATCCAAAGCTTATGTGTATCCTACTATAGGTAGGATCGCACACTATATTAAAGCAGTTAAAAAATCTGTTTTTGTTCCTGATCTCCACCCATATGGAGATTTTATGGATGCTGGCCTGTTTGAACCCCCATTTGCTTCCTGGGATGTTGGGGCCTTGCTGGAGGAATTCGATTTTGATTGGAAAGCCTTTTGCGATTTTTACATCGCAAAAAGCGAAAATGTCTTGAATGCTTGTCTCGATTCTATGTACCTTCTGATTGATTCCGATGAATGTGACAAGGATGATGTGGATCTGGTGATCTATGTATGGCAAACCATTTTGAATGAGTTGCACACACACCAACCGATTGATTCCAATAAAAAGACATAGTTCTCGGATGATTGTTCCTGCCTTTCTGGAGTAAAGCATGTGAGTCTTGACTTTGTGCAATCTGAAATGAATGAGTGTGCCGCTGTGGTTGATTCCTGTGCGAATCCTGAAGGATTCGCTCCTGACAGTGTGCAGTTTGAATCTGTGCGATCTGATGCCTGTTTCTCGGATGTTCCTGCAGATTGTGATCGGCATGAGTCTGCCGGTTTCCTCAAGGATGTGTGGGATCCTTTTTCATTTAGAAACAGATCTTTGAGATCTTCCGTCTGTGACCCTGCTATGGGGAAAATTTCTCGACTATGCAGCGTCAAAAGTAAAATTAATATGCCTAATAAAGTTTATCCTGTTGATGTCGCTATTTCTTCTACAGATGAGTCTCTGTCTCACCCTGTTCACACCTGTAAGGGCCCGTTGCCTGGTGACAGTTGCTCCAGTGTTTCGGTCCTAGATGCCTTGCAGTCTGCTCCGCAGATCGCGGAGGTTTGCGCTATGGAAGCGTCAGTTTCACAACCTAAAGTGAATTTTGATTCGCAGGTTTTGCGTTCTGGTTCCTCGGATTCGACATTGTTAGCCGAATCTAAGAGTGAGACAGCGCTTCGGTTTTGCGAATCTGATGCTGAACCTTCTTTGCCTTATTCAGAGACGCTTTCTCTGAACCTGCCCTGTAGCATGAATGAAAACATGTTTTCCTTTCACACTGACGTTTGTGAGCCCCTTTATTGCTCTGAGGGAAGTGCTGATTCTGCACCCTGTACTCTGGATGAGTCAATGTGGCCTTGCTTAGAATCCCCTGCAGTGTCCCTAGAGGCTCGTCTAGGTATTGCCACTATACTCACCTGTTTTTCTGCAGTTTTGGAGTTACAAGCTAGTTTGACTGTCACACAGAATTCTGGGTACAGTGAAAATGAAGTTAGGGAGTCAGTGTGTGTTCCAGTAAATATTCCTAAACATCCCGCTAATTATGATGAAGTTCAGTTTTAGGTTATGGTGGAACCATTCCTGGGACATCTGCCCTGCTTGCAGGAGGTATTTAATGTTCAGCCCTGTAACATGGATAGTTCAGAATCCTTCTTAGAAAGTCTGGAAAATGATGTTCCTGAGGTCTTGTTTGATGTTCTGGAGGTCTCCGAGTTCCTCCCAAAGGGTGCAGAACTTGTAGGAGATGTCTCCTGCCCCCTAAGTCCTTCTGAGGTGTTGCCCTCTTCCGTGGGCATTGCTGCCTTGCTGGCTACCTTTTCAGCTCTGGTGGAGCTTCAGTCATGGGTAGTCAATGATGAATTTCTGTCAGATACCATTACAGTCATTGAGATCTCTAAGCCTGAGACCGAGTCTTCTTTTGAAATACCAGTACCTGTGACCTCTACTCGTGATGATTTTCTGCCCGGTCCTGGTTTTGGTCTGGTCGTGCCGGACTCTGAGGTTGGCAGTTCCCCGACGTGTCCTGAGGTTTCTCCTGTGCTGGTGTACCCCAGTGTGCTCTGTGACCCAGAAAGCCCAAGTGTGCCTCGGTTACCAGCGTACTCAGATGCTTCCTCAGTGGAGACATGTTCTGATTTAGCCTGCCTGCTTGCATGCCCAGAAGTGGTCCCTGAAAGTCCTGATCTTGATGGGTGTCCTGCTAATTCTGAATCTGGAACTGTCATAGGTTCCATGTGGGTGCTTGGTAGCTCTCCATGTGAGCCTGGTGAGCGTTCTGGCTTCTTGGAATCTCTGCGGAGCTTCAAGGCGTTCTGGGAGATTCCGAGAGAAGTTTTGCTTGGTACCCTGAATACGATCAACAGCGGCTTTTGTTTTGAAAGAGACACTTCGAACAGGTTTTGTGGCAGATTTGGTATTTTCGGACGCTCCTTGGAAGGTGGTGGGTATTGTCTGGAGGGTGTCGATGGCTTCTTCTCTGGTATCCACAGTCCTGATGGGTGTTACGCTGAGACTTGTAGTGCTGATGGGCATGTTTCGGTGGGTTCTGTTTCCGATGAGGTCGGTTTCGGGTGGACTGACTCTGGAATTGGACCTTGTCGGGCTGTCCCGACCTTCATGAGTCTTCGGTTGGAGTCTTTTGCTAATAGCAGTTTTGAGGGTCGTCTGTAATTCGAACCTGGAGGGGGGGGGGGGGGTACTGTAATGATCTGCTCAGCTGCCTGTGCAGGCAGGCAGCTTTTTGACCATTGTTTAGGTTTGAATGCTGCAGGACTCTGGAAAGAAGAGCTTCTGTCAGTTTTGCAGCTTGTGCTTGCTGAGGAATTTGCATACGTTGTCATGCAAATTGCCTGGCCACATTCATTGGAGGTGTGTACTATAAGTACTATGTGTTTCCCACAATGCTTGGCCGTTCATAAGGAGTCTTCCTGTGAAACACTCTGGAGAGTGTCAGCCTTACTCTCTGTTTGAAGATCAGCTTAGAGTAATTCCTGGAAAACTGCACTAGGCAGGTTTCCTTAGTGCAGTTAGGATTGATTATCTGTTTGTTTGTTCTGTTGCTATTGTCCTGTCCCAGCGGTGGTCGACAGGAAATGGTTCTGATCTCTGTACTTGGAGTATAGCTGGTGCAACGGTTGCTACCAGCTATCTTTTCTGATCTGTCTCACTTGGATCGCGCTGGCATCTTGCGCTAGCGCTGTGGATCTTTCTGTTCTGTCTCACTTGGATCGCGCTGGCATCTTGCGCTAGCGCTGTGGATCCTTCTATTCTGTCTCCTTGGATCGCGCTAGCCACTTTCCGCTAGTGCTGTGGATCCTTCTGTTCTGCTACTCTGTACCTGGATCGCGCTAGCCACTTTCACTAGTGCTGTGGATCCTTCTGTTCTGCTACTCTGTCTGCCTGGATCGCACTCGCCTAGCGCTAGTGCTGTGGATCCTTCTATTCTGTCTTCCTGGATCGCGCTAGCCACTTTTCGCTAGTGCTGTGGATCCTATCTCTCGCTTGTCCCTGTTTTCGTGTGTCTGTCTTGTCTGCTACGAACGCTTGCTGGAGGCTCGGTGAGGTAACCGTTAAGCAAGCACTCGCATCCTCTGTTTCATGTTTGTCTGTCGATGGTTAGTTAGGCGTGCTTGTCTCTATTGTGCTTATCTCGTGGAGAACGCGCATGAACGCATGCACTGTTGCGAATGAGTGCGGTGTTCGCGTTCAGCTAGCGTTTGTTATTTTCCGTATATTCTCATTGTATTATTTGCTGTGCCTTTGCTAACCTCGTATTCTGTTCTGATCTGCCTTGTGTCACGTCTGGCGATCGCGTTCCTATTTCATATCTGCTGTTGTGTGTGCACTGTCGTGGGGTGGCGACTAGGTTGGCGCACACACATACAACCTGTCCCTTTGCTCGTTCTCATTCGCAATCGCTTCTCTTGCGATTGCGTTCTGCGCTTCGTACAATTCCTGTCTGGCATTTGTGGAGGTACAGAGGATAGGTTCCTCTGCACTCCCCAGCGCCATCTGCCGACAGGAATTTCCCTCTATGGGTGCGTAGCACCTTTTGCTGGGTTCCTGAAAATATACGCTTGTGGAGGATTTCCGCCGTATCAGCGCACGCGTTGTGCGCTGATCACGGAGAAAGTTCCACAATCGTTACAGTTCCTACTTCATATCTGCTGTTGCGTGTGCACCGTCGCGGGTTGGCGACTAGATTGGGACACATACATACATTCTATCCCTGTGCTCATCCTCTTTCGCAATCGCTTCTCTTGCGATTGCGTTCTCACTTGGTTTCCTCTGTTGTGTGTCCGCCGTCGCAGGTTGGCGGCTAGATTGGTGGACATACATACATTCCTCATCTGTGCTCATTCGGTCTTGTGTCGCTGTTAGCAACCGCCATCTCTGGCGATTGCCTTCTCACTTTATCTTCCTGGTTGTGTGTTCATCGTCGCAGGGTGGCGACTAGATTGGTGGACACACATACCCTCTGTCGGTTTGATCTCTCTCTTTCAGGGCTATCTTACCCTGCGTTTATTCCCTTCGTACAATTCCTGTCTGGCATCTGTGGCAGGGCAGAGGAGCTGTTCCTCTGCACTCCACAGCTCCACCTGTCGTCAGGAATTTCCCTCTACAGGTGCATTGCACCTTTTGCTGGGTTCCCTCAAATTATACGCTTGTGGAGGATTTCCGCAGTGTCAGCGCACGTCTGGTGCGCTGATCATGGAGAGAATTCCACAATCGTTACACAAACCAATGGCATTGCATTTGACTGCATCGTACGAATTTGCAGATGTTAGGTAATAAAATATTTGGTGAAAATAGATGCACCAACTAGAATAAAATACACAAAAGCAGATTAAAAAGGAGTTAGTTGTGGATCTATCACCAAATAGAAGACACAAATGGAGTTTACCCCAATAAAGCTGTTTTTACCTTGAAATGGACCATTAGTGTCTTCTCTCTGGAAATAAGGCCACCGCTACCTTCTTCTTTCAAACTGTTTTTAGCATCCTATTCTAGTTGGTGCTTCTTGTTTTCACCAATTTTTTTATTGGCTATTGTCCACTTTTGGTGGAGGGTTGTTACCCCCTTATCCAGCTACTACAGTGAGTGACTTCTTAGATTAAGTGGAGTCAGGTTTTTCTCCCCAAAAGCCCTTACATTGGTTGCCTGTGAGGTATCTCAGGTTTGTAAGTCTCATGCAATTGTAGTTACCTCCAATCTATTACATACTACACTATATTGGGCTTTATGTTTCCCCTTTGTGTTTTCTTCAAGAATTTTTGGATTAAATTTTCTGCAGAAAAAGTTTGTTTGGCATGTATGTTTTTTGCAACAGACATGCAATTCCCATACTATGCAGTCTAATGGAAATCACACACTGCCTCACTGTTATTTATTTTTTACATTTATGTTATACAATTTTTTTTTTAAATGGCTACTATCCCAAAGTCCCAAACTTTTGTCAACCTTTTGTAAATAATAAAAAAAGAACAGACTAGAAGAAAATACGTTTAAAAGAGCAGATAGAAGTTTACAGAAATGTCAGAAAAACATACAAGTATACAGAAGTGAAGATATCACAGGATACGGGTTATACAAAATAAGAAATATTTTTATATCAGAGAAGTAATAGAATAGAAGTATGCACAGGAAAAAAAGGTTGTAAATGAAAAATGTATTTTATTATTATTTTTAATAAAAATGTTACTGTCAGTTTCTATTTCAATTACAGTAAATGTAACTATTTAGTGTGTATAGGCAGGAGGTCAAAAAATACATCTTTTATCCATTTACTGGAAGGGGTACTTCACACATACTCTGCTCTGTACCCTTCCCCTGGGGAAGATTGTTTAGGCTGCAGGCTAAGGGGTACAGACCTACAATCACGCCCAATGCCAATTTCCACAAAATTTTCCATTGTCATAATATTTCAATATAATTTTTGATTTAACTAACATGAAATCCAATTTTAAAAACCAATGCAATTCTTCTGCTTTAAGTTTAGAAAAAATATTACACATCTTCAGGGACAGATCTAGGGGGGGGGGGGGGGCAGACGGGTCTCTTGCCCCAGGCGCAGTTTGTTGAATTCTTAAAAAGGCGGCAAAATTTGGATGGGGAATGGCAGTTTAGGCGCCAAAACCTGAACTTTAGGCATCAAAACCTGACCATTAAGTGCCAAAACTGGATGGGGAATGGCAGTTTAGGTGCCAAAACCTGACCATTAGGCGCCAAAACTGGATGGGGAATGGCAGTTTAGGTGCCACAACCTGACCTTTAGGCGCCAAAACCTGACCTTGCCCCAGGTGCAACTTGGTCTAGATCCGTCCCTGCACATCTTTCACATATTCACCACATTTTTACTGTTTTCTGCCAAAAATGTTCTCATTATTCCTGACTTTTTAAGTAGGTTCAGGGCTTCATTTTGCAATATCAGGCTTGGTTGCATATTGTGATTAAATGATAAAGTAGACCTAAAATTATTTCCACTAACGACAGTGAAGAGTTTTAAGAGTTCGGCTGCAACAACAAAGCAAAACTGTGTACTACATTGGGAAAATATCATCTTACAAAAAATGATGCAGCCAACTTGGATCTGAGCTGTCAGTCCTGCTTCATATATATATATATATATATATATATATATATATATATATATATATATATATATATATATATATATATATATATATATATACAGCCCAAGTGCAGGCAGACATCATTAACTGGAGGCAAACAAATGCCCTGATTAGCCAGGGCCACTGGATATTATGAATGTGCTCTTTTTTAAATAACCATGTCTGCTTACAAATAGAAGGGGATTAGCAGATTCCCCATTAACACCCCAAAAGAGGGGCCCATAATGGACTCCGGTAATAGCCTAGCATTTTTTAAACAGCAGTTAACTGTGTTTAAATGATACACGAAGTGACATGTGACATGATGAGATAGACATGTGTATGTACAGTGCCTAGCACACAAATAACTATGCTGTGTTCCCTTTTTTCTTTCTCTGCTTGAAATAGTTAAATATCAGGTATGTAAGTGGCTGACTCAGTCCTGATTCAGACAGGAAGTGACTACAGTGTGACCCTCACTGATAAGAAATACCCCTTTTTGTCTCTTTCTTGCTCTCAGAAGCCCTTTTCTGCTAGGAAAGTGTTCTATAGTTGGAATTTCTTATCAGTGAGGGTCACACTGTAGTCACTTCCTGTCTGAGTCAGGAGTCAGCCACTTCCATACATACCTGATATTTAACTCTTTCAGACAGAAAAAGAAAAAAAGGAACACAGCATAGTTATTTGTGTGCTAGCTAGGCACTGTACATACACATATCTATCTCATCATGTCACATGTCACTTGGGGGATCCTTTAAAACCACTCGTAGGCACAAAGTTGAACAGGGAGCCTGAGCAGTGCGGACAGGGACAGCTTCCATGAAATATGCTGGTGCATCATAAAAATGTATCACATAAGTAGAAATGGAGAGGGAATGCTGGCACTGCAGGAGCCGTCTTCTTATCCAGGGAAGGAGAAGGGAGGGAGAGGCAACACAGTCCTAAACGAAGGTATGTGCACAGTAGATCCTCAGCGTGCTCAGGCAAAGAGTGACATCTATATGCATAAAGAAAGAGGAGAGCGCCGGCACTGCTGTCATACACTTTAATCCCAGATTGTTAAAATCGTAAACAAGTATAGAACATTGTCCATGCAAAAAGTTGATAACACATACCATAGGTGTCTGTGGATGGTGCGGTGGGTGCGGAGGGTGCAGAGCCTCTGCACCCTCCGCACCCACCGCACCATCCACAGACACCTATGGTATGTGTTATCAACTTTTTGCATGGACAATGTTCTTTACTTGTTTACGATTTTAACAATCTGGGATTAAAGTGTATGACAGCAGTGCCGGCGCTCTCCTTTTTCTTTATGATCATAAAAATGTATGTAGAATTAAAACAGGCATCTTTGCTGATCTCTAAATAAGAATATCTTTCTTTTAGGCAATAATACAAAAAACAAAAAAAAAGATAAACAGGAGAAGCAAATCTTATGAAAATCACTGTAGTGCTTCAAGAGGTCGACCATCATCCCCGTCCCCAAAAAACAGGGTGTCACCGACCTCATTAACTACAGACCTGTGGCTCTCACATCCGTCATTATGAAAGCCTTTGAAAGCATGGTTATGCCTCTTCTAAAAGTCTCCACAGAGCCCCTGCTGGACCCACACCAGTTCGCGTACAGAGCAAACAGGTCCACTGATGACGCCATTAACATCTGCCTGGAGACAGTCAACGAGCACCTGGATAGACCAAACTCATTTGCCAGGATCCTCCTCCTTGACTTTAGCTCAGCGTTTAACACTATCAGCCCGCAAATACTTCAGGAGAACCTTGCTGAGCTCAAAGTCCACCCCACCCTGCGCCTGTGGATAACTGACTTCCTCACAAACAGATCTCAGGTCGTCAAGCTGGGCACTACCTTCTCCCAAACAAGGACCACCAACACAGGGGCCCCACAAGGCTGCGTCCTGTCACCAGCCCTGTTCTGCTTGTACACAAACAACTGCAGATCCACTGAAAACTCTGTCAAAGTTATCAAATTTGCAGATGATACCACCATTGTGGGCCTCATCACCAAAACCGATGAGCAGGCATACCGTCATCAGGTTGAAAAAATCTGCAACTGGTGCAAGTAGAACGGGCTGGTTCTCAACACCGCAAAAACCGTTGAGATGATCATCGACTTTAGGAAGCGTGCACCCACACCACCCCCAATCCACATCGACGGCACGGAAGTCGCACGAGTCCCCTGCGCCCGTCTCCTAGGCACAACCATCTCCAACGATCTGAGGTGGAAGGCCAACACCACCTACATCCAGAGGAAAGCCCAGCAGAGACTATTCTTACTCCGCCAACTGAGGAAGTTCGGCATGGACCAGAAACTGCTGACGAGCTTCTACTCAGCCACCATCGAATCCATCATCTGTTCTTCTATCCTTGTCTGGTACGCTGGCTCCTCTGCCAGCGACAGACACAAGCTACAGAGAGTCATCAGATCAGCGGAAAGGATCATCGGAAAACCACTTCCCCCACTGGACCTACTCTTCAACACCAGACTGTGCTCCAGAGCCTTGCGGATCGCAAATGATCCTTCGCACCCAGGCTCCCGCTTTTTCTGTCGTCTCCGTTCAGGCCAGAGGTATCGGGCCATCTACACTAGGACCTCAAGGCACAGGAACAGCTTCTTCCCCTCAGCTGTCAAATCACTGAACTCTCTGGACTCACTCCCATCCCCCACCACCAAAAGAAGAGCGGCCCCTCCTTAGGCCGCTTGCTTCACTAGCTAGAATAGTCTTTTAAGCATGCCTGCACTGCAGAACTCTTTTTTGGAAATGGCTGTTATGTAATTACTGTACCGTACCGTATTTGATTTGTTTTGATGTATTGCTATCTCTGGTGTGTGTCATTTACTGTTTCTATGCAATTCCGGGCACGACCCAGTCGTGCTTGGCGGAAAATAAAATTCTGATTCTGATTAATTCCAATGTAATTCACTAGATCTCAGTCTTGGAAAACACGTTTTTTTTTGTTTTTTTGTGTGAAAAATAGTCTGTCAAGATCAGTTTGAAATTAGATTGGACCAATACTCATTATTTCTTACTACATTCATTTTTTGATTCAGTCTTTTCATACTACGTATGAATTAGTGTCAGTTTTGTCTTCAGGACACTTGAGTCTAATTATTACTTAGTGTCCAATACTGTAAAGATTCCCATCTTTTGGATTGCGCCATCAGACACGGTAGGGATAATTTTCACATGAACTGTACTTAGAAGAATAATAGATGTTTCTATGCCACAAAGTTTATGAATTTGCTATTATGGTATTTTTGCAGTTGCCAGAGAACTCTAGAGAAGACAATAGATCACACATACCTTGCCTAGCCACTTCAGCCTTCAGTCGTTTTCACTTTATGCATCCGAGCAATTTTCACCTCCCATTCATTAGCCTATAACTTTATCACTACTTATCACAATGAACTGATCTATATCTTGTTTTTTCCATCACCAATTAGGCTTTCTTTGGGGGTTACATTTTGTTAAGAGCCACTTTACTGTAAATGCATTTTAACAGGAAGAATAAGAAAAAAACGGAACAAATTAATTATTTCTCAGTTTTCAGCCATTATAGTTTTAAAATAATACATGCCTCCATAATTAAAACTCATGTATTGTATTTGCCCATATGTCCCGGTTATTACACCGTTAAAATTATGTCCCTATCACAATGTATGGCGACAATATTTTATTTGGAAATAAAGGTGCATTTTTTCCGTTTTGCATCTATCACTATTTACAAGTTTAAAATAAAAAAAAATTAGAAATATTTCATCTTTACATTGATATTTAAAAAGTTTAGGCCCTTAGGTAAATATTTACATGGTTTTTTTTTATTGCAATGTTTTTTTGGTGTTTTTTTGTATTAAACATTTTATTTGGGTATTTTGGGGAGGGTGGGATGTAAGCCATAGTTTTATAATGTAAATGTATCTTGAGTTTTATTTTTTTCACTTTTAGTTGTATTTTTACTTTTTGGCCACAAGATGGCGGCCATGAGTTTGTTTACATGATGTCACTCTAAGCGTAACATACGCTTAGAGCGACGTATGGGGGACATTACAGCCAGAAAAAGCGCAGCTTCTGAGAGAAGCTGTCGCTTTTTCAGTGGGGGAGAGGAATCAGTGATCGGGCACCATAGCCCGATTCACTGATTGCCAGGCTAACAAACCGCAGCCGGGAGCGCGCGTGCACGCGCGCGATTGGCCGCGGGGGCGTGCGGACGCGAACATGGCCTCCTGGGCGTAGCTAGTACGTCCAGGAGGCGAAAGTAGCTAGATTAATATGAAAAGATATTCTGATACTTAATTAGGGGGTTGCTAAATATTATAAAGACTCCTCATATGGACATGTGCATGAATATAGGGGTAAAACTGTAGTTTACTGTGTGGCTCCACAGTGACAGTTGCAATCTAGTCCTCCTTACAACTAGGGGTTAATGAGTTAAAGCAGTGGCATAGCAACAAGGCCGTAGGGCCTATTTCCTCCTCCCACCCTTCCCCAGCAGCACTGCATTTATACTAATCATGCAAAACCGGCAAGGATGACTAGAGTTTGTGAGAGGTATAGCAGGGGCATAGGATGCAGCTTTGTAATGATAACCAATATTCAAAGCACATATAGAGGTGATCATTACTACAGCATCAGTAAAAAACAATTAAGTGGCTGAAGGCTGGCCCTAGATGAGCCTTCTGGTCCAGGGGACTAGATGTAGTTGTTACTAACTTCCCCCTACTGGTATGTCACTGGTTTAAAATGAACCTATATTTAGCCTACTTACTTACCTTTGCTGCAAAAAGCAATGTTGGAGGGAGCACCGATAAAATTGGATAGCATGGCTGGACTCCTACCACAGTGTCTCTTGGGGTACAAAAGTCTAAAGAAGAAAATGGGTTGGCACCGCGTTAAGAGTAAGTATAGTTCTTTATTTTATCAGATAAAATGGCAGCTGTGACAGACCACTGTTTCGGGGCTTGACAGTCCTTTATCAAACTGCTATAGCCACATAATAAACGACGCACAAAACGCTTTTATACACTCTACCCCTATGAATGCCCAATCAGCAATCACACAGGTGGAGCCTGCAATGGACCTGATGGGAAACAGGCATGCTAAAATACAAATCCTAAATATGTTATGAATATGCTGGCAAATCACACTTTGCTGCCTTAAGGGTGATTGGCCAGCATATTCATGACACATTTAGAATTTACATGTTAGCATGCCTGTTCCCCATCAGCTCCGTTGTAGGCTCCACCCATGTGATTGCTGATTGGACATACATGGATGTGGAGTGCATGAAAGTGTTTTGTACAACGATGAAGGGCTGTCAAACAGCAGTCTGTCACTGCTGCAATTTTGTGTGATGAAATAAAGAGCTATACTTACTCTTAAAGCGGTGCTGACTCATTTGATTTTTTGTATTTAACTTTGCTAGAAAGTTATTAGGGTATTATAGGTAAAAATAATTTGGATAATGCCACTACCAAGCGCCAAACCAGCATAGGCTGCACACTGCAAAATCAATGAAAATCAATCAACAGCAATTTGAATCACTAGAAAATTGTACATTTATTAACATGTACCATAATTATTTTTTGTTGCATCAAGTTACACAACAATAGACCACAATACTGTGCTACAGCGAGACTACCCATTCACCCTAACTCCCTAAAACTTCACCCCAATAAAATAGATAAGTTACATGGTGGTCATTACAGGACAGTCCCTATAAGGATAGGTGTGATACAGTTGACTTGGGACAGAAGAGTCCCAAAATAGCAAGGTCAGCTGTAAAATTTGATCTCACACCAGGATCATCCAAAAAAAGTACGTAAATGACCATCATGTACATTGGACTATCAATACCATATAACATGATCATATTGGTAATTCCTTCCCTCAAAACATGTTTGTGAGGTTGTCCAGCCCTAGGGCCTAGGTTGTCCACAAAAATTGCAATGTTGTCAGGCTATTGACAAAAACCACACTCACAGAGGTTAGTACAAAAGTGTTAAGACCAATATGATCAGTGATGGTTATATATGCTGACTATATAACAGCCATAATAACTGATCCCCCAGGATCATCAAACACATAGAGTATATTGGCTAATCCATGAATTCAATACAATCAATAGATTAAGGGATAATAACCAAATAATAAGCCCCTCTATATGCTATATTATGCAACAATTGGCCTATATAATCTAATGCAATGCCCTGCATAATAGGAGCATTATATCACTGACATTTACATAAAGTTACTTCAGTCAGCAATCCAGTTTTTTAATGACACAGTCCAATGTAATGCATTACAATCCGGAGCTGTTATATGTAGACTTGTATGGATCATCAAGTTCCTGAAACAAGGTTAATTTTAGTCTCGGTGGTCTCACTGAAGCAACACAGTTTGCATAAACGAGACTATACTACCATTCCTTAGGGCTTCAGATCTATTACAAGCCCAATGCATATGTTCCTTCAAGTGAGATACAGTATGAGTTTCTACTTCAAGTAGGCACAAACTATGACTGCGACCATCAAGCAGCACACCCCATGCATATAAACTCAGACTCTGGGACCATTCAGAATTGTTGGACAGATAGATATTTCCATTACTAGTCCATTGATAAACACATTGACTGTGGTCCTTGTATTCATGCAGCTATTACATATCCTCCGCAACAAGCAGCATGTCGAATAGCATATCCAGCCAGGTTGTCACATCATATGCGCATGAAACATCAAAAACAGTGATTCAAATTGCTGTTGATTGATTTTCATTCATTTTGCAGTGTGCAGCTTATGTTAGTTTGGTGCTTGGTTGTGCGTTTATCTAAATTGCTTGATTACCAGTGCTGGCACCTGCAGTTCGACGTGCAATATATATATTTGCATATTTTTTGTCTTTTGATATTATAGGTACAAATCATCAAACCCATGGAAAGAAAACACATACTTAACTAATAAAATTAATTTTGTGCTGTTGCTCCTTCACCTTCCTGGAGTGCTGCTCCCTTTACCTTCTCTACATGACTCTTCTCCTGCGCTCTGTACACAGAAGCTGCCCTGCTGTGGGTAGAAATGCTCACAGCATGGCATCCTCCTGCTGTGAAACATATGATGTTTTCTTGCAAGCCCACATGCTCAAAGACAGTTATAGGGGATGTGTTGAGGAAATAATGAGCCATAGATGTTTTCTAAAGGTGTGGGAGTTGGAGAGGAAGTGGGCAGTAAAAAAGGTCGCTCAGATACAGCCTTATGGTGTCCACCAGTAGATAGGTATTAGTTAATCTTTTTTATATTTTTGTTGGCTGACTTTGTTCATTAATGGTTTTGTAACCTTTGAAAGAAATGTGTTTAGCACTTTAATTCTAAATGCACACTAATGCTTATAGGAGCGTATCTAGGCAAGGCAAATTGCTCTACATAGAATCACCTGCATGAGCAATGCTGTCCACACTGTTTATAAACCATCCTGGTACATCTTGCAGAAGTTCAATGCTGGGGAAGGGAAATGAAGGTTTTACTAATTAATCCTCTGTGAATTTGATATGAATATTATGTCAATATGCAGCGAATGTAGGCATTAGAGTAGGTCTCCATAGAAATTAATTGGAAGCAAGCAAAGCTATGGAGATGGAGATTTTCCTACAGTTAAATGTTCAATCTTTCAAAGGACATTATTGTTCACTTATTTATAAACATGGTGTATATTTTGGGGCACAGTTTAACATAGAAAAAAAGAATTCCTTCATTGTGTAAGAATTGAATTTGTATAAGACTAACAATACTGATTTGTAAAGGTTTAGAGTGCATGTGTAACGTTAAAGCTAAACTGCTATACATTATAATGGTGCCAAAATTGACCCCTCACCCCAGAGCACATGTGTCGAACTCCAGGCCTGGATGGCCAGATCCATGCCAGTGATTAGGATGGACTGAGAAAGAAAGAAATGTGTTCTATCTGATGGACCACACCTTTCCTGATTCAGACACATCAATTCATTTGAGCTGTATCAAAAATGTGTGAGGATCTCTGCCCTTGTAGGACCGGTTTGACATACCCAACCGCCATTTTCGCTCCTGATGCAATCATGCGCACCGGAGAGGTGAGATTAAGCTGTCATATGACAGTTGACATCTCCCCTCAGTGATTGTAGGATCGTAGTTATCACTGTTGACAGCGGCAGTCTGAGGGGAAGAAGAAGACTGGGACTCACCTTCCTGATATTACCCCGGCGATCATCGCTCCCCTCCATTTTGGCCAGCATCCCAGCTCACTCTGCGTTAAGTGACGGGTCCCGGCTTGATGATGTCATCAAACCGTGACCCAGAAATGTAATAGCAGTGCGAGCGAGGATGCTGGCCAGAGTGGAGGGGGCTAGAGCTGCTCATCGATGGAGCCTGGTAGGTGAGTAAAGGCTGCTGGCAATAGTGGGGACACCTGGCCACACTGGGGACACCATGCCCAGCTTTCCATACTAGGGATCTGGCTGCCTGACCCCCCCATGCACCCCCCACATGTAACATGGCCTGGTCCTTAAGGGGGGGTTAGGCAGCCGGTCCCCAAAGGGTTAAAGAGAAACCATAGCCAAGAATTGAACTTCATCCCAATCAGTAAATGATACCCCCTTTCCCATGAGAAATCTATTCCTTTTCACAAACGGATTATCAGGTGGTTCTGTATGTATATTGTGGTGAAAACCCTCCCACAGTGTGATGCCAGGACCATAGTTCTGACATCACACTGTGGATGCCTTGTTGCATTGTGGGAAATAACAGATATTTACAGCTGTTTACAAAAGCAAGCAGCATCTTCTTCCACTGACATCACCTGCCAGCAGTAAAAATGTCACCATATGATAAAATCAGGGAGAAGAAAGATTTTACAATGGGCAGACACCAACTAAATCATTTATACATAATTATTGTAAAAGTGCAGCACTTTTTTATTACATTATTTTCACTAGAGTTCCTCTTTAAGAATCCGTGCAGTGTAACTATCTTATTTATTGTTTATGTTTCTGTCTAGGGTCTGCTTGTACCATTTGTTTACATAAATTACCCTTTGATCTGTATGCAAAAATCAGCTTGCACCATGCAATTTCAGGCAGATTTTTGTCTGCCAACAAAACCTTTGGTTCCTCAGTATTGGCTGCTTCACCACCCCTGACATCACTCCAAAATACAAACAAGTGGAATACCCTTTACTTCATCACCCATGGGTTCACTCCAACCTTCAAATATTGTCCATGCTCTTTCTTTTGCTCTGCTGATTTCAGCAGGGTGACCTCTTTCAGCAAATTTCTTTTCCATAATGTGCAATTGTTCCTCACAGTTTTTTAGTGTTCCTGTTCAATGCTTTTCTATGCAGTGAAGTTTATTAATGTGCCCCTTTCTGTAGGGTAACTGCAACATTGAGGAAGGGCACAAAACAATCCAAGATCTCAGAATTAAATGTAAACCCTAGAAATAATCTATTTAGGTAGTCAGTGAAGGTGTGGAGTTCAAATTCGATAACCTGCCAGATCAGGAAAATGTAATCTATGGGCCTCATCCATGATATCACATGGACAAGGTAATCCCAGCATACATAGATGTTGTTCTCCTCTAAATATCAAAATCAATAAATTGGCAAAAGCCGGGGCTGCCGATCTCCCCATGGCTGTCCCCATGTGTGTTTAAACAAGGATTTGAAGTAATTGGATGACAGAATAAGCTTCAAGCCTGTCAAGATAATATCTGTAGGTATTACCTCAAGGGGTGACTTAAAGAGAATCTGTATTGTTAAAATCGAACAAAAGTAAACATACCAGTGCGTTAGGGGACATCTCCTATTACCCTCTGTCACAATTTTGCCGCTCCTCGCAGCATTAAAAGTGGTTAAAAACAGTTTTAAAAAGTTTGTTTATAAACAAACAAAATGGCCACCAAAACAGGAAGTAGATTGATGTACAGTATGTCCACACATAGAAAATACATCCATACACAAGCAGGCTGTATACACCCTTCCTTTTGAATCTCAAGAGATCATTTGTGTGTTTCTTTCCCCCTGCAGCTATCTTCCACTGAAGTGTCAGGCTGTTTATTCCTGCAGAGTGCAGACAGCTTTGCCTTTGTCTGTAATTCCTCAGTATGTGAAAGCCCAGCCAGCTCAGAGGAGGATTTATCCAGCTTATAAAAGATAAGAGAGAAGAGAGAAGCTGCTCTAATCTAAATAATACACAGGCAGTGTGCAGAGAGGGGCCTGGATGGGGGAGTGCATCACAGAACCACAACACTGAAGAACTTGGCAGCCTTCCAGACACAGGCCTGACAAGTCTGACAAGAGAGAGATAAGTTGATTTATTACAGAGATGGTGATAGTAGAACGTGCTGCAGTAAGCCAGAACACATTAGAATAGCTTTTGGAACTTGTAGGATGATAAAAAACAGGATGCAATTTTTGTTACGGAGTCTCTTTAAATAGAAAAAAATCTTCCTGGCTCCATGCTTCCTTCTTTGGGAATTGAAGTGTACAGGGAATTAATGTCCATTGTACATAGTAAAATCGTATTACTCCCCACTCCAAGTAAGCAGTGATGGACAAATTTGTTTGCCAAGAACAGTTCCTGGTGTACAGTGACTGTTTGCATTTACCGCAAATTTTCATGTCCAAAATTTCCCTTCGCGTTTAACATTGAAGTCAACAGCCGGAAGATGTCTTTTCATTGTGAAATTTGCTAAAATTTCCAGCATTTCCAACCAGTACTTGCTGTAACTCAGAACCACCACTGCTCCACCTTTGTCCGCAAACTTTACGATGCTCTCTATGTGTTGTTTGAGTGTTGCAATGGCTTCTTTCTCTTTTTTGCTGAGGTTGGCTGTTTAATCAATCTGGCCATGCTCCCACAAGCCATTGGATTAGTCCCCTCCACTAAAGGGACCCTGAACTCAAAAAATAAACGAAATTGGTACTTACCTGGGGCTTTCTGCAGCCCACCGTAAGTCGGGAGGCCCCCCCCGACATGGTCCTGGCTCCTCTCCTGGTCCCTCCGGCGCATACCGCACTGCGGACCCCCGGGCTGAGTGTTGGGCTTCCACTTCCTAAGCGGTTGAATCACGCATGCGCAGTACTGTCACACCGGCCGCCATGATGACGCGCAGCGGCCGACGTGATGACGAAGAGCGTCCTGGTTCAGGAAGTGGGAGCCCGACACCCGGCCCAGGTGTCGGTGGTGCGGTATGCGTCGGAGGGACCGGGAGAGGAGCCAGGACCTCGCCGGGGGACCTCCCGACCTACGGCGGGCTGCAGAAAGCCCCTGGTAAGTACCAATTTCATTTATTTTTTGAGCTCGGAGTCCCTTTAAAGGACCATGTAAACACATCCAAATAAGAAGTAGGATTTTTCCAGAGTAAAATGAGCCATAAATTACTTTTCACCTATCTTGCTGTCACTTACAGTAAGTAGTAGAAATCTGGCAGTACCGACTGGCAGGTTTTGGTCTAGTCCATCTCTTAATGGGGGATTCTCAACATGGCCTTTATTTTTTTATAAAGACACACCTTGAAAATAATTTATATAAAGAAGCTGGCCAGCCTCCCTGCTTGCTGCAGACTTTTTTTTTAGCAGTTGGGTGGAGCAACTGCCATTCACTAAGTGCTTTTGAAAATAAAGAAAACCCTGGTAATCCCCTGTGAGGAGATGGGCTAGTCCAAAACCTGTCGGTTCTGTCAGATTTCTATTACCTACTGAAAGTGACAGAAAGATAGAAGAAAAGTCATTTCTGGCTCATTTTACTCTGGGAGAAATGTACTATTTATTTTCACGTTAATGGTCCTTTAATTCCTTCAAACTAACCCTCAAAATTCACCTTTTCATGTGTGACTATGCCAACACCCCCTCCCCCCACATCAGTACCATAACATGTTCTGCTGAGCACCTTCTCAACAGATAAACTTATTGTGTCTTTACCACCACCATTTAGATTTTAAGGCTCTGGCAGGGCCCTTCCCCATAATGTTTTCAGTATGATCATGCACCGTCATTGTTGGGCACCCCTCTCACAGACTAGAATGGACGTGAACTATTGTTACCAAACACTTTCAACCTCATTGCATGATCTTGTTTCTTGTTCTGAGCTCCTTGTATGTCCTACCTTGTATGTTGACCCCATGGTGCTTTATAAATACAATAAATAATAAAAATGTGTCACATTTGATGGTGTGTATGTAGCTCTCAATGGATGATGAATTGTCAGTCACAGTGAATGTGCTTTATTTAAAAAGGCATGAATCCGGTGTTTGTGTACCTGTAATTTCCCCAAAGAACGGTTGAAGCTTCAATGTTCTTTCATACACAATGAGATCAACTTCCAACTAAATCTATCAAACGTGTGTAGGGCATAATTAAAGACCTTTACCTACGAGTGATGTTTCTTCTGGGCTGAGCTAGCGGAGTGACAGATTGATCACTGCACTTGTTGTATCCACTGCCGAATCTCCATCTGATGAGGGGCTCATTTTTTTCTTTCTCCTTATCCTGAGTTGTGTCCTGTGGCAGCCCCCTGAGAAGGGTGATTAGATGACTCGGGATTGTCACTGTCAGATGTAGGATTCTCAGTTTGGACGTCACTTTCACCTCTAGTGTTTAGTTAAGGTTGAGGACCCAGGATTGATTTTTGGTGGTTGCCTGGCTTTGGGAAACCACAAGGTGTTCTAGGGAATCGTCTCCTGGTATTCTGGTATTTGTGAATCTATGCAGCCTCTACCCTCCTGCTAGTCCTTGAATTTGTCCCTGTTGTGTTGCAGGATTCTTTTCTTGCAGTTTTTAATCATTATCCTGTTTGCTCAGTTCATCACCTATTTTGTGATCCTTGTCAATAAATCATTTCTTTTATGGTGGATCGTTTTGGTTCTTTTTAGTTCAGCACATAAATATCACAGGTTTTATATTGCCATTACTTATAGTGTAGGATGGTTATTTGTTCCTCTGCTAAATTTGTAAGCTGTCCACCTACAAACAAATGAACAGTTTGTAATTTTTATGGTAGTTTCATTTTAATAGAGAGAGAGGGAAAAGAAAAAAAAACTCCAGAAAAAACATATAACCAATAAGCTATAAATTGATTTGCATATGGTATTTGATCCCCAAGCAAAACATGTCTTAGTACTTGGTGGAGAAACCCTTTTTGGCAAGCACAGAGATAAGCCATTTCTTGTAGTTTGTTGCTAGGTTTGCACACAACTCAGGAGGAATTTTGACCTACTCATTACACTTCGTCAAGAAATCTAAAAAATTAAGGGGTTGACTAATGTTAGTAAGTACAGCGAGTTATGCTATTAGCACGGCCCGCGGTACTCGAGTAGCGTGATTATGGTAACACACATAACGAACGGTAATGCTTGTTAGTTATGTGCATTACTGTAGCAATGATTGTGCTACTCGAGTCTTGCTAATAGTGTAACTCGCGGTACTTACTGGTGTTAGTAAGGGTAATATTGCCGTGCGCTGTGTGTACACAGTAATATTACCACTGTTACATGAATCATTCCCTTAATCTTTTAGGTTTCTTGACTGCACTTAGCAGCTTCCAGCTTCAACTCACTCCCATAGATTTTCTTTAGGACTAAGGTCTGGAAACTGGCAAGACCACTCATTTCATTGTCATGCAGTGTTCTGACTGAAGAAAAGAGGTTCTCATCCAAAATTTTACAGTACATGGTCCTGTCCATTAGCCCCCTATTGCAGTGAAGTTGTCACGTACACTTAGCAGAAGGAAGCCCCAAAGCCAAGTATTTCTCTCTCTAGGAGTGAATGGGGAGCTGGTGCTTTTATGGCATACTCCGTATTTCTCTTTCTCCAAACATGGTGGTTCAAATAGATGCCAAAACGTTCTATTTGTGGCTTTTATAATCACCGCATTTTCTCCCACGCCTTCTCTGTATAATGTAGATGTATTATAAACTGAACAGAGGCGCCAAAAGTATAAAAAACAATATTTAAAATATTTAAAATTGCTTAGGAGGCAGTGGTGGACTTACCTCCCTCAAGCAGACACAGGACAGCTGTGTAATTCAATATAGGAAAATGTAATGGTACACTCCAAGGGTTTGGTACAACGCGTTTCGCAGGTCTATACCCGCTTCATCAGGCAGTAAAAACTAGGAGCACACAGCTGGGAACAAAGGCACATATTGGTATGTGATCGGACAAAACGTGTTACATAAATAAATCAATTTCATTGTTGTATTGTGTGTATACTAGCTGGAAAGGTGTGGGATGGAAAAATTCTTTGGTGGAGAGGGGTGGGGGTAGGGGGGGTTGGTATGTTTGGGGTGAAAGAACAGGAATTTTCGTTGCAGGAAGGGCGGGGGGCGGGGGGGTTTAGTTGTTTCAGAGGGGTAGTGAGGTAAAGGATTAGGTTTAATTTCCAAGGGAGGTACTAAGAATAGGATATAAGCTAGGGGAGCATGGTGCTATAATAGTGCTTACATATAGTAATGGTTGGATAAACATACAAAATATATAGTGCAGACAAAAGTGTAGGTATTAGAGGGAGAGAGAGAGAGTGTGTTAGCTGGGGTACAGTAAATTGGGCAATTAGAATGAACATAAATGAGGAAAGGGGAAGACAGATTGAAGTGCAAGGAAAGGAGAAGACTGAATTAAAAAACTTACCAGCGTAATGTCAGAGTAACACCTGGCGCCTTTGTGCCATGTTCTGCGCCATACACCTCGCACATGCACACTTTCTGCGCTCCCAACCCTCCAGAGCACTTCCGCCGTAAGGCGGATATGACATGTCGCCCATACTTCCCGATGTGGAAGTTTGGACGCATTAGAGTCCGCAGCACCGCCTCACGTATGGCGTCATAACGGCACGCAGGCGCCACCTTGATGACGCGCGCGGAGGGTCGCATCCACCTCCAGCGTGATCACAATCACCCGCCCACACAATAAGCCATTAGGGGCGTTCCCCTGACTATTTAAACAGCATGTCAGAAGCACCTGAGCACAAAGGCGCCAGGTGTTACTCTGACATTACGCTGGTAAGTTTTTTAATTCAGTCTTCTCCTTTCCTTGCACTTCAATCTGTCTTCCCCTTTCCTCATTTATGTTCTTTCTAATTACCCAATTTACTGTACCCCAGCTAACACACTCTCTCGCTCTCCCTCTAATAACTACACTTTTGTCTGCACTATATATTTTGTATGTTTATCCAACCATTACTATATGTAAGCACTATTATAGCACCATGCTCCCCTAGCTTATATCCTATTCTTAGTACCTCCCTTGGAAATTAAACACAATCCTTTTCCTCACTACCCCTCTGAAACAACTTCCCCCCCCCCCTGCCCTTCCTGCAATGAAAATTCCCGTTCTTTCACCCCAAACATACCAACCCCCCCCCCCCCCACCCCTCTCCACTAAAGAATTTTTCCATCCCACACCTTTCCAGCTAGTATACACACAATATTGATATGACAAATATGAAATTGATTTATTTATGTAACACGTTTTGTCCGATCACATAGCAATAAATGCCTTTGTTCCCATCTGTGTGCTCCTACTTTTTACTACCTGATGAAGCGGGTATAGACCTGCGAAACGCGTTGTACCAAACCCTTGGAGTGTACCATTACATTTTCCTATATTAAATTACACAGCTGTCCTGTGCTTGAGGGAGGTAAGTCCACCACTGCCTCCTAAGCAATTTTAAATATTTTAAATATTTTTTTTTATCCTTTTGACGCCTCTATTCAGTTTATAATACACTACATATCCATCCTTGGTGGAGGGGGACACCCCTTTTTTCACATCTACAGAGAGCAACTTCTTAATCCTGAGTGGGGACAGGTCAATCTCCTCACCTGCTTATACAGTGGTTGCCTGGAGGTAACCCTGGTTTGTGAGTATATATTTTACTTGTTTCACATTGTACTAATTGCCTTGACTTACTACACCATATTGGGCTCTCAGTTCTCCCTTTTTTATGTATAATGTAGATGTTCACTGATATAAATCCTTCTGAGCACCTCTTTTTAAAAAATGTATAAACATATATAAAATTAACCTTCCCCTAAGAGAGGTTCATAAATGATGTGGTTTTGTGGGGAGCAGCATTAATTTACTTACAGTACCTATGGGGGGCTGCTCATTATCCCACTGTCTATGTGAGGGCATCCATCTTGCTGCTTTCAGTGCTGCAGAACCACAGGTTTGAAGTGTCTACGGTTATGTTGTGCCTCCCCAGCCACCGCAGTGCATGCCGGAAGATGCAGTACACTAATGTGCTTACATTTGCTAGATTTAGAAAAAGCCCAGAATGGATAAATAAGTACCATTGTGGACATGATTAAGTGTAAAATAAGTGTCTTATGGGCCATAAAACAGGAGGGACCACAGTGTAAAATGAGTGTCTTATGGGCCCTAAAACAGGAGGGACCGCATCTACATTAAAGAACTATAAGGAATGTAACAAAAATTGTAAATAAAAAAGGTATACTGACTTGCAAAACTGGAAGCTGAAAAACAAGAGACATAAAGTTAAATCCAAAAAAGTTTCAACCTGTGAAATGCATAGTCTACCTTTGTGCAATAAATATATTCTCCAGTAGCCATTGTACGACTGTCTCTTCTAGAGAGGTAGGCCTACCTATTCCTCTCCATTTTTATCTTTTATTGTCTTGGGAGCCACCTTCCAATAATTGTTATTTACATGGGGCTTCTTTACAATAAAAGGGGTTAAAATGTAGAATATCCTCAGTTGTGTGCAAACCTGGTGACAAACTACAAGAAATAGCAATGGGGGGGGGGGGGGGGGGGAGGGAGTGAGGAAAAATCCCCCTATGGTGCGATCAGGCAATCCTGGAGTCAGGCAGCGCTAAAGATATCCCCTGGGACACTGTTAAATAAAATAATAGAGCACTCTGAGTGTCAACAATAAAAGCTGGCAGCCACCCTCCTAGCCAGTACCTGTCATAACTAGGAGAGTGGCTGCTAGCTTATTCTTATTCTCTCAGTGCGCTCTATTTTTTATTTAGCCAACTACAAGAAATTGCTTACCTCTGTGCTTGCCAATAAGGAAGTAGTTGTAGCAAATTCTATATCTGCATTTAAATGGGGCTTAGATGCTTTACTTGAATTAAAAGACAACCATGACTATAATTACTAGGTAATTCTGGAGGTGGTGATCCAGGAATTTTATCTCACTGCCTTCTTGTGTTGTGGGGGATTTTTTTTCTTTTTGAAGGCTAACTGGCTCAAGGCTTGTAAGGTGTTTTACCTTCCTCTGGACAAAGTTTGATATGTGAGGATGCAGGACAACGTTGTACCAATTTATTTTCTGGTTGATGGACAGATGTCTTTTTCCAACTAAACTAGCTATGCAACTATGTAGAGGAGTTTTATGATTCATAACTAGCTAAAAAACACTAATGGTTTTGGATCTCCATGACTTTAATAGGTACTCCCTCTGCCTCACAAGTTCTATAATCCAGTTTATTATGATTGTGTCACCTTTTTCTTTCTTGTTGCTGTATAAATGCTGTTTAAATGCAAATAAAAAGTTGAAGATTGGTCCTGAAGGGTCGAGTCCAGATTGGATTGTATGTATGTGGACTTTATTGCATTGGAGGCTGGATGGACCTCCTACCTTAATCTGTGACTCCCCGTGATACATTGGATACAGTCTGAGGCCCATGGACTTTCCATTGTTGTTTGTATGATTGTGTCGCCCCCGTCTCCAATTAGGGATGATTGTATTTGTAGAAATGTGATTCATTATTTTTTTCATGAAGCTTTCCCATTTACATGACATTTCATAAAACTGAAAGCAAATCCTTTGGATTTATACACACTACACTTATGTGATCTGATCGAGGCAGAACCTAAATAAATACCTGTCAGTGACAGCTAGTTACTTGGGAGTACAAGAAAATCCGAAAGAGTTTCTTCATGAGAAACTTTAATTGCTGGAGGGAAACAATTTTTATTTCCTTACATATTTTTTTAAGAAACATTAGTTGTTTTATGCTATAATAGTGATTCCTCTCAACACAGGGTCAAGGAAGAAGTCTGTTACAGGAATACTCTCTTATGGTTCCAAATTTTGTGCCAGTAACTACTCCAAGAATTGATAATTACATTTTTCACAAAGGAAAATACATTTCCACCTGTAATTGTTTCAAACACATTTAAGATCAGGCAGCAACCACTTTAGAAAGTTCCATGTGAATCAACCACTCAGTGACTTTTAATATAAAGGAGCAGTGTTTAGTTTTGCAAATGTTTTAATGAAACAGCTTGTCTTCAAAACTAATGAAAAGAAAGACTTAGTTAAGTCTTTGGAGAGTTGAACTCTGAAAAGGTTGCTTTGATTTACTGTCCTGAAATTGAATGGGTTTGCACTTGTACTTCAGATTAGATGAGTCCAGAGATCATTTTAATCCCTTCTTTATTTGGTTTACGTGTATAGTTTTATTCATAATGATAGCTTCATGTAATGTGGTAAATGTAGGAATACCCTAATTGTATTCATTGTATATACAAAGTCAACACCCTAGTAGTAACATACAGAGCGAGTTCCAATTCAGTTCTTTTCTATCTTATTCTGCTCGGCAGTCAAAATGTGATCTCAGCAGACATAGATGCATTTATTTCAGGGTTTGAAAGTAAATATAACCCCCTCTTCAAAAATGTTTTGATGTTTTTGCTGCCTTGCTGCAAGTGGTTTTGAAAGTAGAGAAACTAATATCTCAAGGACATTAAATGTACAGTGGTGACAGTAAAGCGTAGCCCGATATACAGCTTGACAGGTCACTCGACTTTTTGCTATCACATTCACAATGAGCCTTTCGTGTCAACCTTGTCAAAATACTGGAACGTTTTTTAGCTGCAATATATTTCATTTAACATAATACATCTGAGTAATCACCTGTAGCATTTATAGGGCTTGGGTTTAAATAGTGAATGGAATGCTACGCTGATTTATTATGCCTTTGCAAAAAAGGCATGCTTTTAAAAACAGACTATATTTCATTTATTAGTTAAAGTCATGATAAAGCAAGTACACAACACATCTCCATAATAATCGCTATACAGAAGTTAATTCAGTTGAAATGATTAGCCATGCTCATTTTAGCTGACAATCTGTCTATAGCCCTGTGCCAGTCATGTGTGCTGGCCTTGGATATGTTGCAGGTTTTTTTCTGGTGAATGTAAACATAAATGAAATGCATAAAAATGCAAATGTTATTGAGCCAAACAATAATTGTGCAAAAAAGCAAACTCCCTTGAACCCACCCCAGCTTCCCATCCTACTAAAAACAAGTCACATGAGATGCAGTGGCCTGAAGAATTGACGGGAATAATTTTTCACTTAAAGCTAGATGGTATTGTGCCTTTAAAATTAAGATGGATGGTGGACAAGGGCTAAATCTTGGAATAGTTTTTTGAGATTAAGAGGGGAAGAGGGATTATACAACCTGTATATGGGAGCATGCCTTTCTAGTGAATGCCATGCCCTGAGAAAAAGCCAAGTCAGGGTTCAAAAGTGGTCGCTCCAGAGGACATTTGAGTGCATCATGGGGAAGCTGGAGAGGTGTTTGCCTACATTTCTTACTGCAACAAACGCTATGGCCTCCCTGTAGCCATCTAAGTTAAGTCAGTCTTCCTAACTGATGAAGAATGTTCTGAAGAGCTCCTATGTTGAAAGGGAGCCAGGAAGTAGGTTCTTGCACACCTTAACCACTTTACCCCCGCGCGTACGTATTTCTCCGCCCCTTTTTCCATCCTTTAAAAACCAGGGACGGAGAAACACGTACTTTCCGCGTTCCCGACGCTGTCCGCGCTCCCGCTCGTAAACACGCCGCCCGCCGCTAGTAAAACCGCCGCCGCCCGCTCGCCCGGAGATCAATGAACGGGAAAATCCATTCCCGTTCGTTGATCTAAGCCCCACAATGACCCGCTGCTCTCCTATGGGCAGCGCGATCATTGTGAGAAGAAACTCACGTGTCCAGCCTCCTTATTCTTCCTCCAAGCTTCCGGAAGGAGGCTTGGAGGTCGCAATAAAGCAAAAAGTTACTGTGGCCATCTTGTGGCCAAATAGTAAACTACACCCTACACATTTTTCACATACAAATAAATGACTTTTACACACAAAATTAACTCATTACCTCCCACACTCCCCATTTTTTTTTTTTTTGTAATTAAAAAAAAAATCAAAAATTTACAATTAAAAAAAATACATAATTAGTTACCTTAGGGACTGAACTTTTTAAATATTTAAGTCAAGAGGGTATAACACTGTTACTTTATAAACTATGGGCTTGTAATTAGGGATGGACGCAAAACTGAAAAAAATGCACCTTTATTTCCAAATGAAATATTGGCGCCAAACATTGTGATAGGGACATAATTTAAACGGTTTTATAACCGGGACAAAAGGGCACATAAATTTCATGGGTTTTAATTACAGTAGCATGCATTATTTAAAAACTATAATGGCCGAAAACTGAAAAATAATTTTTTTTCCCCACATTTTTCCTATTTTCCCATTAAAACACATTTAGAAAAAAATAATTCTTGGCATAATGTCCCACCTAAAGAAAGCCTAATTGGTGGCGGAAAAAACAAGATATAGTTCATTTCATTGCGATAAGTAATGATAAAGTTATAGACGAATGAATGGAAGGAGCGCTGAAAGGTGAAAATTGCTCTGGTGGTCAGGGGGTAAAACCCCTCAGTGGTGAAGTGGTTAAACCCCTTCAGATGACTCACCCAGAGAAGCTTGAAACAACCAACGACATAGGAGCAGAAAATATCCAACCACCCTGTTCACACCCACTATTCTTGTTAGCCCTTGATTCTCCTGTGGTCTTATAAGTTCAGGCACAGAGTCACTGTAGTTACACTTTAACTTTGCATCTTTCAACCACCCCAGTATTTTCACATCTTAAAAACCTTGTGGAAATGTAAACGTTTGGAAACTTGTATCACTGAGATGCCTGTAGTAAAGAATATTTTGCTAATCTAGAAATTGAAAAAAAAATAAAGTTTTCATGAAAATATTAGTGAAAACAAACAGCTATTTTTTTTCTCTAAAACTGTATTATTGCAAGCAGGGGCGTAACTAGAAGCCACCGGGCCCCCCTGCAGAGATTCTGACGGGACCCCCCCCTGGGGCCCGCTCAGGGCCGTTTTGGGGGGCTGGAGGGGATGCAGCATGAGGGGAAAGCCATGGCCACACTTGGCGGGGCTCACCTTAGGCTCTCCACCCCAGCTTAAATTAGTGTCTGGGCAGCGGCGGGCAGCAGGCAGATACATACCTTCCTTGCGTTCCACTGCTGATACTCCTCGCATCAGACACTAGAGCGAGGAGTATCCGTGGTGGAACGCAAGGAATGTATGTATCTGCCTGCTGCCCGCTGCTGCCCAGACACTAGTTTAAGCTGGAGGGGAGCACAGAGGGGAGAGCCCGAGGTGAGGGGGGGGACCGTCCCCCCTCCCCGCCGAGTGTGGCCATGGCTTCCCCTCATGCTGCGTCCCCTCCAGCCCCCCAAAATGGCCCTGAGTGGGCCCGGGGGGGGGGGGGGGGGGCTGGAGCAGGGGATGCAGGCCCTATTGTTACGCCCATGAGTGCAAGGAGATGGCTTGTTGTAGATGACAGAGCCTTATACAGTTCAGCACCAACGATAAAGCACAAGCAGTTATTTTACTCGGTGTTGCAATGACGTGAGCACTCTTGTTTGTTTTATGATCTCCCTTAATTTGTGGTGTTCTAGCAATCTTTCTAGCAGACTATAAAACAATATGGAAGCAGAGGCACGTAGTGTGATATATCTGTCTGTAGGATGGAGAGACACAAATATGAAGATGGCTGCTGAGATTTTTATTTAGTGAATCAGTCTATAGAACTGTAGGCATGTCAAGCAGTAAGTCCTATCTTAAGAGTCATTAGCTTACAGTTCAAGCAAACCTGTCAATCAGTGAATCACCTAATGTAACTTGCTGTAAATCCAAGTTATATTCACCAATATTAGTCAAAATAATCTCCAGTTGGTAACCATAATCAAAACTTCATTCAATGACAAATAGGAGCAATGTAGTAGATATGTCATTCAATAATTGATAACTCATCAGCGGTACTTTGTCAGCATTTCCAAGTTTATCACCAACATTGACTTGAAGGCTGTGATTTATGATGCTCAGTCTGTTCTATTGTCTATTAGTCCTTGTTGACTGATGTATAGTGGTGGTTTTGTTCTGAAAAAAAAAACATACTACTTAGTTGTAAGAGTTTATATGTATTTTAAATGTTACTGTATTTTTTTGTGTGATAATGGTCCTTTAAAGAGAAACTTTAGCAAAAGATAGCAGTAGGGGTAAAAAAATGAACTAATAAATTAGTACATTGTAAAGTGAGAAATTAAAAAATAGAATATGTATCAAGAAATTATTGATAGTTGCCATGTATTTCAACACCAATCGGATTTCCTTCCTAACAAATATCCTTCCTAACAAATCAAGCTGCATAAAGTAACCACTGGTACTCTACTCTTAGGAGATGACTTTAATTTAGCGTTCCCTTCTCTTAAAGATAGGAGTATTTCCCCAGACGCACCATCATTTCCCTCCCATAGTCAGCAGTCTAGGAAATTTAGAGCAGGGATGAGCAGAAACTACGCCAGTGCGAATTTACGCATCGTAGTTTGCATCTACGCATCATAGTTCATAGGCAAAGTTTCAAAAGTACGCTTACGAATTTATGCGTAGCGAAGTACCGCTATGCATAGTTTACGTCCGCTAAGCGTAGTTAACATGTGTATTGTGAAGTGAATGCGAATGCGTTACTCGTGTCTATTTTTCCACATATGATTGTATGCTTAGAAATTGGAAAGGGGAATGTACGCATAGAAGAGGACCGTTTTCTGCATAAGGGCATAAGCGTCCGCATACCAAACGCTTCACACTATGCGTAATAGCATATTTTAACGCGTAGTCTGCGAAGTGCATACGAAGCGAATAGTTGATTTCGAAGCCGTAGTTTGGCAAAGCGTAATTGCGTAAAACTACGCGTAGTTCCAGCGTAGCGAAGTTGGCTGACTATGAACATCCCTAAATTAGAGCGCTGATTGGTCAGAATGGTCTCTTTGATCTCTGGAGAATCTCCAACCCAACTGTAAAGAATAGCGGAGATCCCGCCGCATGGGCAAGCGGCATGGCGGCCATCTCCGCGTTCCAGCCGGCGGCTTCTGCCGCGCAGCTACATGCTGCTGGTTCGCCTGGTCCTTTTAGTGCACACAGATTAAGAGCTACGCGCGTGCGTGCGCCAGGCGACAGGACCTTTATGCAAGTAAAAGGGGAGTCAGCTGATCAAGCTGGTCAGCTGACTCCAGCTATGCTCCGGATTGGCTGAGTGACTGGGGCGGCGCTGTGGAGCGCTCTGGGTATTTATAGGACTTGCCTGTCGGTTGCAAGTCGTCTGCTGTTGCGAAGGCTTACGTGTGAGCACTCAGACCCTAATCAGATCTTACAGTGTGTTAGAACCAGCCGGAGCTGGGAATTCACACTTAGTCAGAGTCCGTTGATAGCTTTAAGTACTATTGTATTGTAAGACTTGTGTATCATTCTTTAGTCTAGTTCCCAGGTGTTGAAACCAAGGACTTCACACCTAGACTAGGATATTGCTATATTACTATTGTTTCTCTGTTATGATCTCTCGCTTTCCTGACTACTCTCTTGCTTACTGATTCGGTACTTCTGCCTATCTGATAACTGTTGCCGACACTGCCTATACCTTGATACCGAATCAGTCTTCCACCTCTGTACTGTATCTGTCCGTTCGTTGCTGACCTTGCTTGTCTGACCTTTCTGTCCTCACTAGTGGGTCTTGCCACTAGTGAGGGAAATCTTAAGGGCTGTCGCCTAACCCTTAGGTGATCAGCCTTGCTGTACTGTCTGTGACACTTGTTCCTCAGGTGTCTGTTAGCTGCAAGCAGTGTCTGTTGATCACCTGCTCCTCAGGAGATCATCTTGCAGCACAGTCAGTGGTCCCTGCTCCTCAGGGGTCCACTGGCTGCAGTACATTCCGATTCCCTGCTCCTCAAGGAATCCTTGGCTGTAGTACAGTCATAATCACTCATTCCACCTTTGACCACCCTTGCAGCACAGTCAGTGGTCCCTGCTCCTCAGGTGTTCACTGGCTGCAGTATTATCTGAATTCCCTGCTCCTCAGGAAATTCTTGGCTGCAGTACTATCTGTATTCCCTGCTCCTCAGGGGATCCTAGGCTATAGCTTAGTCTTGATCACCTGCCCCTCAGGTGATCATACTCTCTAACACCGTCAGTGGTCCCTGCTTCTCAGGCGTCCACTGGCTGCAGTACAGTCTGAATCCCCTGCCCCTCAGGGGATCCTTGACTGCAATATTGTCTGTATCTCCCGCTCCTCGGCAGATAACTTCTCTAATTACTGTTGCACCAAACACAATACCACATAAGGTGTCCTGTGTCTAGCTATACTAGTGTATGGGAGAGCAGGCAGGCACTCGGAGTGATAAAGTCAAAAACAGATATAGTACCCAGTACACTATGTGCTCAAGACTAGCAAAGGAGAGAGTTCTGCAACAGTTAAAAGACATAAGAAAAAAGTCTGGCACTATAGTGTTTATTGTACAAAAAGATGTCACATGAAGTGAATTAAAGTGCATCAGCAGGCATGATATGCATTGGTTGATCATGCAGTGAAAAAAACACACATACCATCATGGTGTCTTCAAATTCGGCTGGGTACGGGTGGGAGGCAGCGGTGGTGGGTGCCACTGGGTGCTATACTAGTATTATTGGTGATTCTGCAGATCACCACATAATCAGGTATAGCATCTGTATTATTGGTGATACTGCAGATCACCAATAATCAGAAAAATCTGTGTTGCTGACACCAAGGGTTACACCAACATCCATGGAATATACCTCCCCCCCCCCCCCCCCCATGCAACACATTCCCATATAGACTTTTTCTTCTCTAAAATTTCTACTCTATCATCTCTAATCAAAGTGGATATTCAACCAGTCACATGGTCTGATCACCATGCTGTCATAGTCGATGTTGATTGGCTGCACACACCCCATAAACCCATGCACTGGAGACTCAATGAATCTCTGCTACGGGACAAAACATTTTTGACCAAAATGACAGATGACATCCATTCCTTTTTCACAACCAATATCCCATCGGTCTCCTCGTTAGGGATGACCTGGGAAACACATAAAGCTTTTGTACGAGGCCTCTTCATTGCAGAATTGTGAAGAAGCGCGGAAGAGCCGCCGCCATGAGTCAGCGGCAGGCGGCTCTTTCCACGCACGGCGGGGCAGAGCACGGGGAGGCAGCCGCCTCCACTCAGTCTGAGGCGGCTGTCCCTGTGCATGGCGGAGCGCGGAGAAACCGCCGCGTCTGACGCGGCGGTTAGCGCGCATGGCCCCGTTGCACCGCAGAGCGGTGCTGGTGTAGCTGGGACTCATAGTCCCTCCAAGTTCAGAATGACGCGCGTGCACGCGGAGAGGCAGGGCTTATGTGGTGGCCAGAAAGGGGTCAGCTGACCAGGCTGGTCAGCTGACAACTCTGCCTTCCCTCATTGGTCCAGCACTTAGGGAGGTGTGGAGAGCTCTCTGTGTATATATACTGCCGGCTGTTCAGTTGCTGGGTGTCTGGCGTTGCGAACACATACGTGGGAGCACTCAGACCTGTAGTCAGATCCTTAAGTGTGCTGGGACCAGCTGGAGCTGTAATCCTACACTTAGCTAGATTCTGTTGATAGCTAAAGTACTAGTTTGATTGTGATTATCTGTTATGACTTTTTGCCTGCCTGACTATCCTCCTGAACTCTGATCTTGTACCTTGCCATTCTGATACTCTGTTGCCGAACCCCGGCTCGTCCTTAGACTCTGCTCCTGCCTCCTGATCTTGTACCTCGATATTTCTGATACCCTGTTGCCGAACCCTGCCTGTACCTAGACTCTGCCTCTGTCTTCTGAATCTGTACTTTATCTGTCCGTGTGTTTACGACCTGGCTTGTCCGACCTCGAGAACCGACCTTACTATTGGAGGCGGTTCCCCGTCCTGTTAGTGACACTTCCTCCTGAGTGTCACTTTCAGACAATCCTTCCTACTCTCGACCTGACTCCTCCCACCTTGGAGAGTTCAGGTCTTCGGAAGGAATCCGTGCAGTACTCCTTACTGCGCTGAGGCCTAGTCCTCTAAGTGTTATTGTTGCACCTAACACTACACTCTACTCAGGTGAACAGAGGTTAGCTGGTAAATCGGATTATCGGTGATACTGCAGATCACTTATAATCTGGTATATAATATAATCTGGTATATATCTGTATTCCCAGTGATACTGCAGATCACCGGTAATCAGATCCTCTCTGTGCTTCACCGATCGTTACAGAACGCCAGATCAAAAGACCGATGGACGCACGCGCTGACCCTCTGGGTGTGCTTGCCACTTTGGTGGATAACATCCATCAAGCACTGGGCCATCACAAAGCTTTAATTGATGCCCTATCAGGGTCTGTACAAACCCTCCAGACGTCAGTTGATGAGGTGCGATCCCCTCTCAGTGGTGATATCCGTATGCCCGTACCTGAAAAATTTTCCGGCCACAAATCTGACTTCCGGAATTTTAAGAGTAGAGTGTTATCTTATTTCGAGTTGAGACCCCGATCCTCGGGGACTGAGACCCAACGGGTCATCTTTATTAAAACTTTGTTAACTGGTGACTCCCAGACCTGGGCGTACAATTTGCCCGCCGGTGACTTAGCCCTTACCTCGGTAGAGGAATTCTTTAAAGCCATGGCAGTAATCTACGACGACCCAGACCTTGCTGCGACCTCTGAGCGGAAGCTTAAGCTCTTACGGCAAGGCAAGGGTCCAGTCGAAGATTATGCGGCCGAATTTCGTAGGTGGTCAGTTACAGCCAGGTTTGACACCTATGCCCTGTTGGATTACTTCCTGTCTGGGTTGTCGGATGAGGTCTCCGATCTAATGTTAAGTTTACCCGAGCCCAAAACAGTCGATGAGGCCATCTCATCGGCCATTCGAATCGACCGTAGGCTACGCCATCAGAGACAGACTAGGGGCAGTCATCGTGTCAGGTTGACATCTTACGCGGCGCCTCCCGCTGCACCCCTAGTAACTCCATCTCCTTTTGTCTCATCTTCTTCGGTCTTGCCTCCACCTGAGCCGATGCAGATCGGTCGGTCAAAGTTGACCCAAGTGGAGAGAAGACGGAGAATGTCGGAACAATTATGTTTATACTGTGGTGAAGCTTGGCATAGGGTACGAGACTGCCCTACAAAGCTAAGTAAACCGGGAAACGCTATCGCCTAGGAGTTGTAAGGGGTAACACCCTAGGCGCCCGATGCATACCCCTCGAAGAAAAACGGTTGCTTTTTCCCTGTACGGTTACATGGGAGGATAAGACCGAGGCCACGGAAGCCTTCATTGATTCAGGCTCCGCGGCTAATTTTATGAATTTTGATTTTGCTAAGAGATTGGGTATACTGCTCACTGCGGTGGAACCACCCATTCAGGTTACGGCAGTGGACGATTCTCCTCTGCAGAGGAATCATCCGCTGTCTCAGACACCAGAGATAGAGATCACAGTGGGGGTTTTACATTGGGAGAGATTACAGTTCTTTATGTTACACATGTCTACGTCCACCATTATACTTGGTATGCCATGGCTGCACCTCCACTCTCCCCAGATTGATTGGGCCACAGGTCAGTTAACCAGCTGGTCTGATCATTGTCGCCAGCAGTGCTTAAGGAAGGTGACATTGGGCCAGACCAGGGTTCAGTTGGAAGGGGTTCCAGTACAGTATTCTGAGTATGCCGATGTGTTCTGTCCCAAAGCCGCTGACAAGTTACCGCTGCATCGCCCATTTGATTGCCCCATTGATCTCCAATCTGGTTGTATGCCCCCTAGGGGTCATCTTTACAATTTGTCCGGGCCAGAGAAACTGGCCATGCAAGAGTAACTGAGGCAGAACATGCAAGAGTATATTCGTGAGAATTTAGCAAAGGGGTTCATTCGACCATCCCGGTCGCCCGCTGGTGCAGGGTTCTTTTTTGTTAAAAAAAAAGACGGGGTCTGCGGCCGTGCATAGATTACCGGGGCCTGAATAAGATCACGATAAAGAATCACTACCCCTTGCCCCTGATAGATGACCTTTTTACACAAGTTACCAACGCTAAAGTCTTTTCAAAATTAGACTTACGGGGCGCATACAACCTGGTGAGGATCAAAAAGGGCGATGAATGGAAGACGGCCTTTAACACGCCCGACGGGCACTATGAGTACTTGGTGATGCCCTTCGGGCTGTGTAACGCCCCGGCCGTCTTCCAGGAATTGATTAATGAAGTATTCAGAGAGGTGTTGGGCAGGTTCGTGTTAGTATACCTGGACGATATACTTATGTTTTCCAACAACCTCTCTGAGCACAGAACACATGTCCAAATTGTACTGGACAAACTGAGGCAGAACATGCTATATGCAAAATTAGAGAAATGTATTTTCGAGGTGACATCTGTTGCTTTTTTGGGGTACATCATTTCCACCTCGGGCCTGTCAATGGATCCTGCCAAGGTCTCTGCTGTGGTAGAGTGGCCCCAACCCATGGGGTTAAAATCTTTGCAGAGATTCCTGGGCTTTGCGAACTATTATCGAAGGTTCATAAAGGGGTACTCCACTGTTATCTCACCCCTCACTAGTCTCACGAAAAAAGGGGCAGATACTAACCACTGGACCCCAGAAGCCCTACAAGCATTCTCTACTCTGAAAGACTTTTTTTGTTCAGCACCCATCCTGAGGCACGTTGACACTTCTTACCCCTTTATTGTCGAGTGTAGACGCCTCGGAGGTCGGGGTAGGGGCTGTGCTGTCTCAGCGGTCAGGGTTGCAGGGAAGATTACATCCCTGTGCCTATTTCTCTCGTAGGTTCTCTCCGGCGGAGAGAAACTACGATATCGGCAACAGAGAGCTCCTTGCCATTAAACTTGCCTTTGAAGAATGGCGTCACTGGCTGGAAGGAGCAGAGCATACGATTACAGTGTACACTGATCACAAAAACCTAGAATACATCGAGGGGGCTAGGAGGTTAAGTCCCCGACAGGCTCGATGGTCATTGTTCTTTTCAAGGTTCAGGTTCATTATTACGTACACCCCAGGCAGCAAGAACAATAAGGCAGATGCCCTGTCCAGATGTTTTGAGCCGGAGACAGCTCAGCCCTCTGCCCTAGAGTCCATTATCCCACAGAGGCTAGTGCTTGCGGCAACTGAGACTTGGGAGGACTGGACAGAGACCCTGAGTCCCTTTCAGCAGGATGTCCCCGAAGGGAAACCTGAAGGGGTTATGTTTGTGCCTTTACCCTTTCGTCTCCGCATTTTGCAGATGTTTCATTCTCACAAGAATGCGGGACACCCTGGGGCGTCTAGAATGCAGGATCTGGTATCCAGGTGTGCTTGGTGGCCTTCTTTAGCAGCAGACTGCAAGAAGTTTGTTAGGGAGTGTGCAGTAAGCGTAAAAAGTAAACCCTCCCGGCTGGCACCTGTGGGTACCTTGCAGCCTTTACCCACCCCGAGTGAGCCATGGACTCATTTGTCCATGGATTTTGTGGGTGAGCTTCCCAGGTCAGAGGGTATGTCGGTCATTTGGGTAGTAGTCGACCGCTTCAGTAAAATGGCCCATTTTGTGCCCTTGAAAGGACTCCCCTCGGCCCAGGAATTGGCCGACTTGTTTATCACACATGTGTTCCGGCTGCACGGCATTCCGGAAAACATAGTGTCGGATCGGGGAGTCCAATTCGTTTCTAGATTCTGGAGGGCATTTTGCCAACAAATGGGCATGAAGTTGTCGTTTTAATCGGGCTACCACCCAAAGACCAATGGTCAAACGGAGAGAATCAATCAGTCTTTGGAGCAATTTTTGAGGTGCTACGTTGCAGAAGCACAGAGTAACTGGGTCAAATTTCTGCCTTTCGCAGAATTTCCACAAAATAATCTAAAGAGTTCTTCCACTGGGTTCTCTCCGTTCCAGGTAGTGTCTGGAAGAATGCCCAAATTCTCACCATTGCCAGTAGCCGCCACTCCGTTTCCAGCTCTGGAGGCCTGGCAAAGGTCTTTTAAAGACATTTGGTGGAGGGTGAGAGATGGCTTGGAAAAGGCGTTCCGAAGTCAGAAGGGTCAAGCTGACAAGAGACGCTCTTTGGAGTGGAAATTCCAACCAGGAGACTTAGTTTGAGTATCCACACGTCACTTGACTCTAAAACAACCTTCAGACAAATTGTGCCCCAGGTTTGTCGGTCCGTTCCCGGTAGCGAAAAAGATCAACAACGTCACTTTTACCGTTGACCTTCCCTCCAGCATGCGTGGGGTAAGGTCATTTCATGTATCCCTGCTTAAGCCAGCAGTCCATGTGGGTCCTACTCCTCCTCCTCCTGTCATAGTGGATAGTCAAGCTGAGTTCAAAGTAGAGGAAATGTTGGACTCACGCATAGTACAGAACTCGGTACAATATTTGGTGCATTGGAAAGGGTACCTGGGAACCGCATGCATGCGGACGAATTAAGGAAGGAGTTTCACGCCTTACATCCCGAGAAACTTGGTAGGAGTTGTCCGGAGTCCACTCCTCGGGGGGGGGGGGGGGTACTGTGAAGAGGCGCGGAAGAGCCGCCACCATGAGTCAGCGGCAGGCGGCTCTTTCCGCGCACGGCGGGGCAGAGCACGGGGAGGCAGCCGCCTCCACTCAGTCTGAGGCGGCTGTCCCCGTGCAGGGCGTGGCGGAGCGCAGAGAAACCGCCGCGTCTGACGCGACGGTTAGCGCGCATGGCCCCGTTGCACCGCAGAGCGGTGCTGGTGTAGCTGGGTCTCATAGTCCCTCCAAGTTCAGAATGACGCGCGTGCGCGCGGAGAGGCAGGGCTTATGTGGTGGCCAGAAAGGGGTCAGCTGACCAGGCTGGTCAGCTGACAACTCTGCCTTCCCTCATTGGTCCAGCACTTAGGGAGGTGTGGAGAGCTCTCTGTGTATATATACTGCCGGCTGTTCAGTTGCTGGTTGTCTGGCGTTGCGAACACATACGTGGGAGCACTCAGACCTGTAGTCAGATCCTTAAGTGTGCCGGGGCCAGCTGGAGCTGTAATCCTACACTTAGCTAGATTCTGTTGATAGCTAAAGTACTAGTTTGATTGTGATTATCTGTTATGACTTTTTGCCTGCCTGACTATCCTCCTGAACTCTGATCTTGTACCTTGCCATTCTGATACTCTGTTGCCGAACCCCGGCTCGTCCTTAGACTCTGCTCCTGCCTCCTGATCTTGTACCTCGATATTTCTGATACCCTGTTGCCGAACCCTGCCTGTACCTAGACTCCGCCTCTGTCTTCTGAATCTGTACTTTATCTGTCCGTGTGTTTACGACCTGGCTTGTCCGACCTCGAGAACCGACCTTACTTTGGAGGCGGTTCCCCGTCCTGTTAGTGACACTTCCTCCTGAGTGTCACTTTCAGACAATCCTTCCTACTCTCGACCTGACTCCTCCCACCTTGGAGAGTTCAGGTCTTCGGAAGGAATCCGTGCAGTACTCCTTACTGCGCTGAGGCCTAGTCCTCTAAGTGTTATTGTTGCACCTAACACTACACTCTACTCAGGTGAACAGAGGTTAGCTGGTATATCGGATTATCGGTGATACTGCAGATCACTTATAATCTGGTATATATTTGTATTCCCAGTGATACTGCAGATCACCGGTAATCAGATCCTCTCTGTGCTTCACCGATCGTTACAAGAATGCACTAAGCACAAGCGTAACTCTTCCCGAAAATTGATCTCATTGACTAAAGCCCTCGGTGATGCATACGCCTCATATAAACTATTACCCACTCTGTTATACAGAATTTAAAACAAGATATTAGATCCCTCCAATCCTCTCAACTGGAGAAAAATCATCTGAAATGATCACGACAACTCTTTTTTGAAAGAAGTAATAAGCCGCACACTATCCTTGCCCGCAAATTAAACCCCATCTTTTCAGGCAGTTCCTGCTATGAAGTATTCTGAAGGCTGCATCCACTATAACCGCTCTAAGATAGCACCGCTTTTCACCTCTTACTACGAAAAACTTTACAATCTGCCCGATCCCTCCCTAGACCCATCCTACATAAGTAGAGTTTCCTCTTTCCTAAACCAACTTCACCTTCCTTCTGACAGATGAGGAATGCTCCTTCCTCAACGCACCAATTTCTAGTACAGAAATATTTGAAGTTCTTAAATCTCTTCCTTCCTCCAAATCACCTGGTCCAAATGGTCTCCGCTATTCCTGTTAGAAAAACTATTAGAAAAACTTCCGAACGGTGTTAACCTCTCACTTAACCTCTTTAGCAAATAAAACCATGAAAGGAGAAACTCCCCCAAATACATTCCTGAATTCCCTTCTGACAGTCATCCCCAAGGAAGGAAAGGACCCACAACTTCCACAGAGCTATCGTCCCATTTCACTCCTCAATGCAGCTCTCAAAATTATAACTAAAACTCTGGCCAATCACTTAAACCCTATTCGACCAAGGCTTATAAATAATGATCAGGTGGGATTCATCCTAGGCCGACAAGCTGGTGATAATACCCGTCGAGCCATAGATCTTATTACTCTCATGGCACGTTCTGGTAAACCTTCTCTGCTTCTTAGTTTAGATGCAGTGAAGGCCTTTGATCACCTGTCTTGGCCCTTTCTTTTTCATGTCCTCCAACATCAATGATTTGATGGATCCTTCCTAACCATCCTCCACTTTTTGTATTCCTCTCCTTCAGCTTCTGTTAAACTTCCCATGGCTTCCTCTGCTCCTTTCCAGATCCATAATGGCACAAGACAGGGGTGCCCCCTTTCTCCTCTCCTCTTTGCCCTTAGCATTGAACCCCTGGCTTGTGTCATTAGGCAAAACACAGACATATTGGGTGTTCAGATGGATAAACACAATTCTTTATTTGCTGATGATATCCTCCACACAGTCACGAACCCCCTTATTTCTCTCCCAGCTTTACATAACACCCTCACCACATATGAATCCCTGTCAGGCTTCTGACTAAATCGAGATAAAACGGAAGCGCTCTCTATAAAAATCCCACATGAACGTTTAACCTCCTTAAAGCAACACTATCCCTACAAATGGCAAACCCATTCTTTAAAATATCTTGGCATATATCTCACCCCTACTTATTCCACTTTATATAAATGTAATTTCCCATCTCTCATACAACAAATATTGCAAGACCTTCATACAAAGCAACTGCAAATACACCTAAAGCTCTGTCAAAGTTATCAAATTTGCGGATGACACCACCATTGTCGACCTCATCACCAACAATGATGAGGAGGCTTACTGTCACCATGGACACATAACGTTAGCTCCCTTGTGCGATTGGTAAGATGCACTGTCTTTCCCAGGAGAGGAAGTTAGGATGTGTGCTCCTAATCCATTGATAGGTTTGATGCAATGAATGTGTTTGCATGTCTGCACTATGCATGTTACAGGGCCAGAGTTAGGACACCTATGTTTACCTGGGTACTTCTACGCAGTATAGGTGACTAAGCATAAGAATGCATTCTTCTGTGAACTAAAACCCTGGCTTTTAATTTAGCTGTAGGGATAACAGTTGTGCCTGGATGAGTAAATCTGTGAATGCATTTGTTTGAACATTTGCATGTGAGAGTGCGAAGGGTTAATTGATTTTTGCTGTTTCTAGCCACACCCCCTTCAGCACCTCCCTTTCCCTAATAATTTATTTAATGTCCTAACTAGAGGCGATGTGCCTGGATATATGTATGTTTACTGTCACCATGTCGAAAGTATCTGCAACTGGTGTAGGGTGAAAGGGCTGGTCCTCAACACCGCAAAAAACTGTTCAGCTGATCATAGACTTTAGAAAGCGTGCCCCCACCCCCAATCCATATAGAAATCATGGAAGTCGCACGAGTCCCCTGCACTCCTCTCCTGGGCACAACCATCTCCAACGACCTGAAGTGGAAGGCCAACACCACCTCCATCCAAAGGAAAGCCCAGCAGAGACTATTCTTCCTCCGCCAGCTGAGGAATTTCGGGATGGACGAGAAACTTCTGACAAGCTTCTACTCAGCTACAATTGAATCTGTCCTGTGCTCTTCTATCCTGGTCTGGTACACTGGCTCCTCTGCCAGTGATAGACACAAGCTACAGAGGGTCATCAAATTGGCAGAAAGAATCATTAGAAAACCTCTCCCCCCTCTGGACCTCCTCTACAACACCAGACTGAGCTCCAGAGCATTGTGGATTGCTAACGATCCCTCACACCCAGGCTCTCGCTTCTTCAGTCAGCTCCATTCGGGCCTGAGGTATCGGTCCATCTACACCAGGACCTCTAGACACAGGAACAGTTTCTTCCCCTCAGCGGTCAAATCACTGAACTCTCTAGACTCACTCCCATCCCCAACCACCACCAGAACCGTCCCTTAAGCATGTCTGCACGGCAGATCTTCATATTTACTGTGAACAAGGTTTTTCTCTGTTATGTATCACTGTGTTGCATTTGTTTGATGTGTGCTACCCTGTAATCTCTGCTGTCTGTCCTTTCCTGTACCTGCTTGTGCCAAGCCCAATTCCGGGCACGACCAAGTCGTGCTTGGCGGTAAAATAAATGATTCTGATTCTAAAGTTGACTGCCTACAAGATCTCCTGGATAGGAAGAATTTACACCTTAAAAATGAACATACTCCCCCGGTTGCGATACCTCTTTGAAACTCTCCCAATCTCTGTTCCTTCCTCTCAGCTGTCAAAACTACAAACAGCCTTTTCAAAATGTGTGTGGAACCATAAAAGACCGAGAATTCGAGCTTCAATCCTTCTTTCTCTTAGGGAACAAGGAGGCCTAGGTCTGCCCCACCTCCGTTACTATTTATTTATTTAATTTATTTATTCAAGTATTTATATCGTGCCCCTGCTAGCTATGAGGTCTGAAGCGAGATCTATTCTCGCTTCAGACTCTCTTTAACTTATGTGTATGTTTTTGGGATGTGGGAGGAAACCGGAGTGTCTGGAGAAAACCCACGCAGACACAGTGAGAGCATACAAACTCCATGCAGATGTTGACCTGGCTGGGATTCGAACCAGGAACCCAGCGTTGCAAGGCAAGAGCACTAACCACTATGCCACCGTGCTGCCTTATCAAGCAGCCTATCTTTGCCAACTGAGAGAATGGTCCAAACTTAAAGTTTACACCAAATGGGGTCTCATTGATGCTCTTAGTCTACTCCCTACTTCCCTAGCCTCGCTGATATGGTCAAACACTCCCCCTAAATTATCTCAACTTCTCCCTACCGTAAACTTTACACTTTAAATCTGGCGTTCAGCGGTTTCTGCAGCCAATCTAAGATCCTCTCCCTCCCCACTAACACCTATATTAGGTCATCCTTATTTTCCTCCTGGAATGTCTAGAGATTTTATGTCCAGATGGTATAAATTAAACTTTTTTAACCTTTATAATTGGACAGATCCCCTCACTGGCCTATTACTGACCAGATCCGCTTTGGAAGATACATTTCCCTTCACACCTTCACTCTTATTAGAACTTAATCAAATAAGGCACTTCTTCCACACCCTATTACGAGACTCATCTTCTGTCCCTTCGCTGACTCCCTTTGAGCATATATGTGATTCTAAGGGCTACCAAAAGACTTAATTTCTAAAATGTACACTCTTCTACATACTAAATCTGGCCTCTGTACCCCTGGTCACCTATATATGTCCAAGTGGTCCTCAGCCTTATCCCAACCCCTACAATTGAGTGACTGGGAAGAAATCTGGTAAAATGCTAAGCATTCCTCTATGTGTATACAGATAAGAGAGAATATTTACAAGATCATTTTCAGATGGTATCTTACCCCGGAGAAATTGTCAAAAATATACCCAGGTTCTTCTCACCTTTGTTGGAGGAGTTGTAATGAGAAAGGAAACATAGAACATATTTTCTGGTATTGCCCAGTGATTTCTTCGCTATGGTCAGAAGTTCAACATCTTATATTGTCAGTAACTGGGGTATTGGTTCCCCCTGACCCCTTTATATGGTGTTAGGCAAACCCCTTCCCGATACCCCTAGACATACAGTACTATACGTCTAATTACCCATATTTTAACAGGCACACGTCTCGCGATTGCTTCATTTTGGAAAAACATTGCCTCTCCAGCATTATCTGATGTTAAACTTAAAATAGAATGGACTAAGGAAATGGAACGAATGATAGCATCCCTGAGAGATACGGAATCTCACTTCCATAAGGTCTGGAATCCTTGGACAATGATCTCCCCTGACACAATGCCCCCTTAATTTATCTCTGTCAACATATTTTATTAACTAAGCTCTATTTCCTGATATATATAACAACAATAACAATAACAATAATATTTATATAGCGCTTTTCTCCCTGGGGACTCAAAGCGCTGTGACCCTGCATTATGCAGTCTCAAAGGCTCGGGAAAAGAGGTGAGTTTTTAGCCTTTTTTTAAAGCTGTCCAGAGAAGGAGCCTCTCGTACTGATTGTGGAAGTGAGTTCCATGGAGTAGGGGCTGCGTAGGAAAAGGCCCGAGCACCAAATGTTAAGTGTATCCTGGGAATAACCAGCTTCATCTTGTTGGCAGAGCGGAGGGTGCGTGAAGGGGCATAAAGTTCCAATAGATCCGCTATGTATTTGGGTCCCATGTGGTGTAGAGCCTTGAATGTCAGCAGGCAGATCTTAAAATTGATTCTCCATTTTACTGGCAACCAGTGAAGAGTTTGCAGTACTGGGGTGATGTGTGAGCTGCGGGGGGCATTGGCTAGGAGTCTGGCTGCAGCATTCTGTACTAGCTGTAAGGGGCGCAGAGCCTTATCTGTAGATCCGATGAACAGGGCGTTGCAGTAGTCTAGGCGGGAGGATACAAATGCGTGAACCAGGGCAGGTAGGTCTTCAGCTGGGATAAGGTGTTTGATTTTCGCTATATTTCTTGGATGGAAGAAGGAAGACTTGACGACAGCTGATACCTGCTGTCTGAGTTTTAGATTTCCATCCAGGATCACCCCAAGGTTTCGCACAGAGTCTTTATACTGTACAGTATCTCCCCCAATTGCTAGTTTGAGGTGGTGAGCGTTTTGAACTTTATCCATCATGTGTGGACCACCTACCACCAACACCTCTGTTTTGTCAGAGTTCAGCCTCAGCCAGCTGGTGTTCATCCAATTTTGTAAATCCACTAGACACGCATTTATGGATGCTGATGGGTCTTGGGTGCCAGGCTTGAAGGACAGATACAGTTGTGTGTCATCTGCATAACAATGGTATCCTAGGCCATAGTTCTGGATTATTTTGCCCAGTGGGAGCATATAGGCTGCAAAGAGTAATGGTGATAGTACAGAACCCTGTGGAACTCCATAGGCAAGTGGCACTGGATTAGAGTAGTGTGTGCCCAGACATACTTGCTGTGTCCTGCCAGATAGGAAGGTCTGAAACCATCTAAGAACAGTACCCCTTAGGCCACAGTAATTCTTCAGTCGCTGGATAAGAATTTCATGATCCACAGTATCAAATGCTGCTGACAAGTCAAGAAGAATCAGAACTGAGCAATCACCCTTGTCCCTTGCAGTAAGTTGATCATTCATTACTCGGACTAATGCTGTTTCAGTGCTGCGCCTTTTCCTGAATCCTGACTGAAAAGTATCAAAGATGTTGTTATCTGTAAGCCTGGCTTCTAGCTGGTTGGCGACTGCTTTCTCGATAACTTTTGATAGGAATGGTAAGTTCGCCACCGGTCTGTAGTTGGTTACAGAATCAGGATCTAGTGATGGTTTCTTCAGGAGGGGTTTTATGATTGCTTTCTATAGTTCTTCTGGGAAAAGACCACTTTGCAAGGAGCACTGAGTGATTTTGTGAAGTGCTGGCCTGATCAGCTCTGGGCACTGCATAAAGGGGATCAAGATATATTAAACTCTGAACTCCATCGCTAGGTACCCCCTAACACTCCACAACAGAAAAAGAAGTCCAGTAGCTCTACTGCAGAATAAGTACCAGGGAGTCAACCAGTCAGCACCTGGATCCACAAAGGTGCACAAGAGGCTCAGCAAATTGAAAAAGAGACCGGGTCTCTACCTGGATTTGTGCAATTATAGCAAATAATTTATTGTATCATAGCAGCTAGAAACACAACGTTTCGGCCGGAGGCCTTTGTCAAGTGTTACCAAATACATTCAGTGCTCACATATATAAGACACACATAGTAAAAAAACACGCCCCAAAATAGGGCGGGCACAATCTTAAATGCAAAAAAGTTACAAGAGAGCAGCCAATTTAAAGAGACAGTCCATTCAATACTGCAGGTACAGTTACTACAAAAAACACCTTAGATTAAAGTCCTCATTAAGTCCATTCGGAGCTAGTGTACTTAGCTTATCGATCCATCTGCTCTCACGTCTCAGTAGAGCTGTTTGTTCGTTCACACCTGCATTGGTCAACACTTTCTCCAACACGCACCACCGCAAGTCACTTACTCTGTGGCTGCACTCAAAGAAGTGGAATCAATTTTTTTATTATAATTAGGATCGTTATGATGTTTTTCATATAGCCTAATGTCACTGCGGTGCTCATTAATTCTGACACGTACAGGTCTCGTGGTCTGTCCTACATAACCCATACCACATGGACATTTTAATAAATAGATGACATTAGGCGTCACACAAGAAAAGTTACCGTTTACTTTAATTTTAGTTTAGTTTCCACTAACTTTCTAATTTTTTTGGATGAGATAGATACTACTGATATTAAATATCTTGTCAGTTTGGATGTAGTGAGCCTATACACTAATATTCCTCATATTGAGGCCTTGCAATCAATTGACAGGGCATTACAGTGCAATACTGATTCCCACATCAATGTTCCTTTTGTGATGAATTTATTACGCCTATGTTTACGCTCAAATTATTTCAGGGTGCAAAAGGATTTCTTTTTACAAGTACGGGGCGTCCCAATGGGGGCCCCGTATGCACCAATTCTGGCTAACATTTTCATGGGAGAATTTGAAATTACGCATATTTTAGGTAGCGACATTTTTAAAAAATTTGGTACTGCATATTGTTGCTTTATAGACGATTTGTTTTTTTGCTGGAGGGGATCAGAGGAGTGCCTAAGGAGTTTTGTGGAAGAATTGAATACTGTTCACAATACGATTAAGTTCACGTTGGAATTTCACGCTAGTAATTTGCATTTTCTTGATGTTGATGTGCACTTTGATGGAACTGTTTTTCATACCGAGTTGTACAAGAAAAAGACAGATAGAAATAATGCTCTGTAGCAATTAGCTGTCATCCCCCTTCCTTAGTGAGAGGATTACCAAAAAGTCAATTCATACGGGCCAGACGCATCACGTCCAGTGACGAGGCCTATTCCAGACAAGCGGATAGACTGACGCAAAATTTCATAAAAAGAGGTTATAAAAAGGAAGAGATAGAAAATACAGCACACTCAGTGGCTTTATTGGACAGAAAAGAATTGAGACAAAGGAAATGTAGAGACCAGCAGAACAGGGGAGTCCAGTTTATTTCTACATTTGATAATCATGCGAGATTAGTCAGAAAAAGTATTCTTGATAATTGGACCCTTATTGAGGCGGATCCCGTATTATCGAAAGTGTTCCCTATTCCTCCATCTTTTGTATATAGAAAGGGAAAGAGTATAAGGGATATGCTGGTAAAAGCTGACGTGAAGAAGAAAAGTTCAAATTCAGGACAGAGAGATACTTTCTTACCTAAAAAATTGGGAACGTTTCCGTGTCTCAGTTGTCAGAACTGTTCCAGTATCATAAAAGGTGACCACATCAGACATCCGATGAAAGGAACTAAAATTAAAGTAAACGGTAACTTTTCTTGTGTGACGCCTAATGTCATCTATTTATTAAAATGTCCATGTGGTATGGGTTATGTAGGACAGACCACGAGACCTGTACGTGTCAGAATTAATGAGCACCGCAGTGACATTAGGCTATATGAAAAACATCATAACGATCCTAATTATAATAAAAAAATTGATTCCCCTGTAGGTAAGCACTTCTTTGAGTGCAGCCACAGAGTAAGTGACTTGCGATGGTGCGTGTTGGAGAAAGTGTTGACCAATGCAGGTGTGAACGAACAAACAGCTCTACTGAGACGTGAGAGCAGATGGATCGATAAGCTAAGTACACTAGCTCCGAATGGACTTAATGAGGACTTTAATCTAAGGTGTTTTTTGTAGTAACTGTACCTGCAGTATTGAATGGACTGTCTCTTTAAATTGGCTGCTCTCTTGTAACTTTTTTGCATTTAAGATTGTGCCCGCCCTATTTTGGGGCGTGTTTTTTTACTATGTGTGTCTTATATATGTGAGCACTGAATGTATTTGGTAACACTTGACAAAGGCCTCCGGCCGAAACGTTGTGTTTCTAGCTGCTATGATACAATAAATTATTTGCTATAATTGCACAAATCCAGGTAGAGACCCGGTCTCTTTTTCAATTTGCTGACCCCCTAACACTCCCCCAATAGCTTCTATATAAGTGATGTTACCCTTGCACCCACTCATATTAACCTCCATACAGTTACGAGGTCTATAATGTATCTTTTTCATGTTTCACATATTGACCTTACCATTGTCAATCATTGATATTTGGTGTGATCCCTGCACCCCCCCCCCCCCACAAGATTTCAGGTTATTGTTGATCTCTTTAATGTTTGTTTGTTCTCTCTAATCTTTTGTTTATAACCCCGCAGGTTGAAACAGAACTTTACAAACTCTCGATCTATCAATAGTTTTGTACTCTTGGGCATTATTGAACTTTGGCCTCTGTATCAAGTGGTCTTTTATATGTCTTTAGTTATTGGCCTTACTTCTGGACATACCATCATCCCTGTTCTTCATTGTAACAGTTTCTTATTACTGTATACTTTGTACTTGCTATGAAAAACCTTCAATAAATATTAGTAAAACGAAAAAAAAGAAATGTATTTAAGCGCATAATAAAAAACTCATGCGTTGATGCGCATTTCATAATGTATTTCAGTGCATTGCCCTGCGCTTTTTTTAAGCAGACCCATTTGTTTTGCATGTGCTTAAACGTGCTTGAATTCATTTTTGTTCAGCATGTTTTCCTTATTTGATGTAGCAGTTGTCAAAAACTATTTGTTTTTATTTGAATGTTATTCTTTTTTTAGTTAGGAGTAAAAAAACACATTTCTAAAGCGCATTGCTCTGCACTTTTATGCGCTAAAAAAGCGCACCCATTCACTTTCATTGCTGTGCACTTCACGACACAGTGCACAGAAATGCATGCAACCCTATGGATCTCCAACGTACAGTAACAAAGCGCATAGCTGTGAACTTGGTACATTAGAATCAATGGAAAAAGCTGTACCTAGCAAAGCGCACAGCACAATGCGCTGGGAAAAGCGTACAGCAACTTCCCTATTGTGAACGAGCCCTTAACCAAAGTATCACTTTTCCACACCCAGCAATTATCGCAGAAGATGTCCTTCAAAGTAAGGGAAACATCTAAACCCTTTAGAACGAAAGTACTCAAATATCCCCAAATACCTCCAGTTTTAAGATATTGCACACATTAAAGAACCACTGTCACAAAACAGCAGAGCAGTGGAAAATTAGAAAGATAAATTCATGCATCTCAAGTACTAGCTTTGGATCCCTTGGAATCCTTACTTATAGCCAGGGCCATATACAGTACAGTATACTGTATGTGTGTACAACCAAGTGCAGCATGTATGAGATACTTTGTTCTCTTGAAATACAACTTGCATAAATTTCCCAGCACTTCATGAAATTAATGGGCAGCATGGTGGTTTATACAGAAATGCTGAAAATTCTTGACCAGAGCTGCCTGAAATAAATGATGTCACTCTCTACCACCACCACCACATGGATAACAACTCACCAGATTTGAAGGACCACCGCTGACAATGGTCTCTAGCACATATGGGGAATTCCCAGGCTCCCCTCACCTCTCTGGCAATGTCGCCCCTGAAGCCAATATCCTGTGTACAGTAGTATTACCACTCACTTGTAGATAAATGTTGCCTCAAAGAAAAGAAAATCCTTCATTGTGCAACATTGCTTAAAAAGCTTTAACATTCATTCAAATACTGCACTCACAGGTTAGTTGCTTTTTACAAGGCCAAAGAGTTTTTCACACGGGCTCTCCCTCCTATGGTCTCCCGGGCTGACTGACCACTGTACTAGCATCCCGCATGTCCCTCTCAGCACACTTTCTGGGTAGTTCAATGTTGCCTGTGACTGCTCCTGGTCGATTTTGTCATGATTACCTTGATGAATCATGTGGATCGTGACATATATATATATAAACAATAATGTATGGGTTTTATGAAATTAGTTCAGGTAGCTTTATATTTAACCACACCCTCTTATTGTTAAATCACCTATATGTGCTACTTTCTTTGTGAATCAATAAGTACAGTATAATCCCCCTATAGTAAACTCCAAGGGATAAGGAAAAGTAGTTTGCTATATTAGACGTTTACTATATCAGAATTGGTCATACATTGTATATTTACACAGACGCATTTGCTGGGGCCCAAGGACTGAGTTTACTATGTCCAGATAAATTGAGTCTAACAAAAATATAGCTGAATTTAGAGTGAGTAGCTGATCCCATTCAGAAACCCGGACAGAAGTAAATCAATTTTGAAATAAGGCACTTCAATACAAAGCTAAGTGAAAGATCAAACCATTTGTTTTCAGTACACTTTAAAACTTAGTTTTGTCCTGACAGCTCGGTGACCTGCACTGTGGAGATGCCTGTAAAAGCAGAATGTTCATGTAATCCTAATATATTGTAAGGTCAACACATTTCTGCAAAACTTGGGAGCATATCCAATTCAGGTATAATGTTCACTGACCCTTGCTGAAGTGCAATCCATCACAGGTATTGTTGGTTTGCAGCATTTGCTTCCACGTCAGTTTCTCAGATGCATCTGTCTTAGTAACTTTAGTTTCCCAGGTGAAGGGTTGTGATCTGTGTCACAGAGTGGCCCTGAAACGTTTCCTGCTGCCGTGCTTCATTAAACAGTTTTTCACGACATCTGGCATTTAACATCAGACTTATTTCATTGATATATATATATATATATATATATATATATATATATATATATATATATACAGTATATATATATATATATATATATATATATATATATAGTGAGATGCAAAAGTTTGGGCAACCTTGTTAATAGTCATGGTTTTCCTAATAAATCGTTGATTGTTGTGATAAAAAATGTCAGTTGAATATATCATATAGAAAACACACACAGTGATTTTTGAGAAATTAAATGAAGTTTATTGGATTTACAGAAAGTGTGCAAAATTAGGCAGGTGCATAAATTTAGGCACCACAAAAAAAAAAGAAAAAGAAATGAATTCAGCCTCTAAACGCTTCCTGTAGGTTCCAATGAGAGTCTGGATTCTGGTTGAAGGTGTTTTGGACCATTCCTCTTTACAAAACATCTCTAGTTCATTTAGATTGATGGCTTCCGAGCATAGACAGCTCTCTTTAACTCACACCACAGATTTTTAATTATATTCGGGTCTGGGGACTGAAATGGCCATTCCAGATCATTGTACTTGTTCCTCTGCATGAATGCCTTAGTGGATTTTTAGCAGTGTTTAGGGTTGTTGTGGAAAGATCCAGCCCTGGCGCAGCTTCAGCTTTGTCACTGATTCCTGGACATTGGTCTCCAGAATCTGCCGATACTGAGTGGAAAGTCCAATTTGCAATACCAATCCAGACTCGACCAATCAAAGCCAGGAAGTACTCCAAGATTTTTAGTTTATTTGCAGCGGTTATATAGCACATACAGATAAGCACGACGTTTCGGGCGTGGAGCCCTTTCTCAAGTGCTTAATCCAACTGGTGAAATCATACTCCATATATAACATACTGTGACATAGACACACCCCTTCTAACATCAGTGGGTGGGCACAAACTTAGATTCACAATTTAACCTTATCCTTAGAAAACAGCTATAGTATTACAAAAAATGTCGAGAAGTGGAGTAGGTAGGCACCAGATGCCGGCTGGCATATACTATGCTTCACCCCTATAAAGGCCGTGCTCACGAAAATCAGTTTGAATATCTTGAAAGAGAGAGAAGTCGGAGCACCAGCTCATGCACATAGGAATTTATTGGTGATTGCATAGGCAATAGGACATTACAGCAAGGTAAAGAAAGGAGATACCGGCCTTACAGCCGTTTCACGCCAACTGCCGCTTCTTCAGAGACCAGAAGGTATCAACTAGTATACAAACAGGTGATCACTTATATATCTATAAAGTATAACCACTGACCAATGTCATAGCATCGCTATCGAGTGCGTACCACCCTTACCGCGGCTCGGAACGCTTCCAGGGTATGCCCCGCCCACTCCCAGGGGTCATGCGACGCAGACCAATCGGCACTCAGGAGGCGTCTTCTCCGGCACTTGCTTCGGCTTCCGTCGCAAGTGCGTCCTTGGTTACCAATGTAACCATGGTAGCGCTGACAGTGGGGGCGTGGTGCTGTAGAGAGATAAACAGAAATTTAAAAATCCAGCCTATGCAGAGAATTAAAATACATTAAAACAATACTCAGTAGCTTGCATCTGCAAAATAAACAAGACATTGCATATACAACATAGGTGGATCTACAGTGTAGATAGTCTCTTTGTAACGATTGGTGTCAGCAATACAGAGTTTTTTTCTGATTATTGGTGATCTGCAGTATCACCAATAATACAGATGCTATACCTGATTATGTGGTGATCTGCAGAATCACCAATAATACTAGTGTAGCTAGACACAGGATGTCACGGAACAGCCGTGAGAAACGCAGGTGAATCTAGAGAATTCACAGTCGATTTCCTGATCGCTCCCTGTCAGATCTGTGCAGTCGTGCAAGCAATCAGAAAATGACACTTGTGTTTTTTTTAATCCAGAGATTTGTTCCCCTGTGAGCAAAGCATTCCCCTCACCCCTCAGGAATGTCACACGTGGGCAGATTCCCTGCAGGAACCAGCTCCTTTCCCCCCACAGCCAGATGGCCCAATGAAAAGAACCAGGAAACTGGCTCTCCAGGGGGCCATGACAAAGCAGCCGGAGCGGCACCGACAAGGCAGATATGAAAACCTGTGGGATAGGGTTTCTTACCTCTTAAATGGAGACCGTATATCGCACAGCTATAAAATTCACATAGTCTTATTCGTTAAAGTCTGCCCAACGTGCTGATATGAAATTCATCGCCGTAGCCCGTCCGGTTATTGCGGTATGAATCTTCTCAAGAACCTGATCCGCTGCCCTAACCATGTCTGATGTCATATTAATCGGTATTTTCTGACAAGTATGAATCTGCTACCCCCCTAAATATGACATGTATCGTTCATGAGTTACGGCATTTTATAAGTTTAGCCCTAAAATCTCTCAGAGGGAATGAACTGTCATTGGTTGGTAACTCAGAGGGGGCCGGCATTGCCACACCCCCAAACCAGCTGGCCGGCAGGCGGGCCCTCAGTCCTCCACATTCCATCTGTATGAGAGCTGTCTGGTGCTAGCCAGAGGACACATGGCTAGCGGCCATCTTGATCGGCCATCTTGTCTGAACTGAAACAAAGGACATTTTCCATTTTGCTTGGATTTTAAATTGAGCTGAAACAAAGGACTTTACCAAGGAACTTTGATTCTTCCCACTAAAGGACATCTTTCCAGGAACTAAGTATTTTTTCTCCCTTTCTTTTATTTTTCATACTGGCTATTAATGTTTGAATAATTGTTGATTTTAACCACTTCGCCACTGAGGGGTTTTACCCCCTGACCACCAGAGCAATTTTCACCTTTCAGCGCTCCTTCCATTCATTCGTCTATAACTTTATTATTACTTATCGCAATGAAATGAACTATATCTTGTTTTTTTCGCCACCAATTAGGCTTTCTTTAGGTGGGACATTATGCCAAGAATTATTTTTTTCTAAATGTGTTTTAATGGGAAAATAGGAAAAATGTGGGGAAAAAAATAATTATTTTTCAGTTTTCGGCCATTATAGTTTTTAAATAATGCATGCTACTGTAATTAAAACCCATGAAACGTATTTGCCCTTTTGTCCCGGTTATAAAACCATTTAAATTATGTCCCTATCACAATGTTTGGCGCCAATATTTTATTTGGAAATAAAGGTGCATTTTTTTCAGTTTTGCGTCCATCCCTAATTACAAGCCCATAGTTTATAAAGTAACAGTGTTATACCCTCTTGACATAAATATTTAAAAAGTTCAGTCCCTAAGGTAACTATTTATGTATTTTTTTTTAATTGTAAATTTTTTAATTTTTTTTTAATTACAAAAAAAAAAAAAAATGGGGAGTGTGGGAGGTAATGAGTTAATTTTATGTGTAAAAGTCATTTATTTGTATGTGAAAAATGTGTAGGGTGTAGTTTACTATTTGGCCACAAGATGGCCACAGTAACTTTTTGTTTTAATGCGACCTCCAAGCTTCCTTCCGGAAGCTTGGAGGAAGAATAAGGAGGCTGGACACGTGAGTTTTTTCTCACAATGATCGCGCTGCCCATAGGAGAGCAGCTGATCATTGCGGGGCTTAGATCAACGAACGGGAATGGATTTTCCCGTTCATTGATCTCTGGGCGAGCGGGCGGCGGAGGTTTTACTAGCGGCGGGCGGCGTGTTTACGAGCGGGAGCGCGGGCAGCGTCGGGAACGCGGAAAGTACGTGTTTCTCCGTCACTGGTTTTTAAAGGATGGAAAAAGGGGCGGAGAAATACGTACGCGCGGGGGTAAAGTGGTTAATAATTGTCTGTATATATTAATTATTTATATTGTCCGTGAATAAAAGACTTTATCAAAGTCATTCACTGTTCCGCTACCCTGCTTTTCAGCCATACCCAGAAACTGATCCCAGGTCTCTGGAGAGACGCTACTACTATTGTTGATATCTAGACAGAACAGAGTGTGTTTAACTGTTTTTATTCGCAGGACTAGTCAGTCAGTCGGGTCCACTGGCCTATACCAGTGGTGGTGGCAGTTATACCCTGAAATCGTTTGTAAGTTGTAATTACCGTACCTCACAGGCTCCCTTCTGGTCCGGCTGCTGCCCAAATTTCTGTCGGTTTCTGCGCAAAGATCGCGACCAAAGCTTGCATGGTCTGTGTGCTGAAACCGATTGGAAGGCAATTTGCGGTCTGACCACAAGGGCTCCTGTGACACAGGACATCCAATGTGATAATGTGTTTGGTGCAACAGTATACAGAGAAGTTCTCTCCCGAGGAGCGGGAGATACAGACACTACTGTATCAAGGATTCCCTGAAGAGCAGGGAATCAGACTGCACTGCAGCCAGTGGACCCCTGAGGGGCAGGTTACCACAGACTGTGCTGAAGATGATCTCCTTATGTGGAGGAGATACAGACTGTACTGCAGCCAAGGATTCCCTGAGGAGCAGGGAACTTTGGATGGTACTACAGCCAGTGGACACCTGAGGGGCAAGGACCACTGACCGGGCTGCAAGAGTGGTAACTGGTGAAATGAGAGATGTGATCAGGCTGCAGCCAAGGATTCCCTGATGGACTGGGAATCAGACTGTACTACAGCCAGTGGACTCCTGAGGGGTAGAGACCACTGTTTGAGCTGCAAGATGGTCTCCTGAGCAGCTAATGAACACCTGAAGAGCAAGTGTCATGGACGGTACAGGAAGGCTGATCACCCAAGGAATGAGTTACAGCCAGAAAGGTCAGACAAGCTAGGTCGGCAACACACGGACAGATAAGGTACGGAGGCGGAAGACTGATTCGGTATCCGGGTACAGGCAAATTTTGGCAACAGGTTATCAGATAGGCAAAGGTACCGAATCAGTAAGCAGGAGAGTGGTCAGGAAAGCCAGAGATCATAACAGGCAACAGTATATATGTCAATCCTAGTCTTAGGTGTGAGGTCCTTGGTCTCACCACCTGGGAACTAGTCTAACAGATACACAGTAGCAATGTAGCAATCTCCTAGTCTTAGGTGTGAGGTCCTTGGTCTCAACACCTGGGGACTAGTCTAATAGAACGGTAAGCAAGTCTCAAATACAATAATACTTTAAAGGCTATTCACGGAATCTGACTAAGTGTTAATTCCCAGCTCCGTCTGGTTCTAACACACTGTAAGATCTGACTGGGGTCTGAGCACTCACACGTTAGCAATCGCAACAGCAGACAACTTGCAACTGCCAGGCAAGTCCTGAGTGACTGGGGCGGCGCTCCACAGTGCCGCCCCAGTCACTCAGCCAATCCTGAGCATAGCTGAGATCAGCTGATCGGCATGATCAGCTGACTCCCCTTCTGCTAGCATAAAGGTCCTGTCACCTGGTGCGCACGCGCATAGCTCTCAATCTGTGTGCACTAGAAGGACCAGGCGAACCAGCAGCATGTTGCTGCGCTGAGATAGCCGCCCTGCCGCTTGCCCACGCGGCGGCATCTCCGCTATTCATTACAGTACCCCCCCCCCCCCCCCTGAGGAGTGGACTCCAGACACTTCCTACCCAGCTTCTCAGGGTGTAAGTCATGAAACTCTTTCTTTACCTCTTCAGCATGCATGCGACAATCCGGCACCCAAGTTCTCTCCTCCAGACCATACCCCTTCCAGTGGACCAGATACATACTATACAGAATTTTGCACTAAGCGAGAATCTAGAATCTTCTCGATCTCATACTCAGGTTGGTCGTCAACCAACACAGGGGGGGGGGGGAGAGGAATCCACGTGCACCGCAGGCTTCAACAGAGAAGCATGGAATTATCTCACACCTCTCATGCTGGCTGGGAGATCAATCGCATAAGTGACATCATTAATTTTTCTGGACACCGGGGATGGCCCTACAAATCTGGGTCCCAACTTAGGTGACGGTTGTTTTAAAGCTAAATGCCGAGTAGATACCCACACTATGTCCCCTGTGGAAAACTTCCACTCTACAGACCTTCTCTTATCCACCTGTTTCTTCTGAGTCTGGAAGGCTTTCCCCAAATTCCTCTTAACCATTCCCCAAATCTCCCTCAATGCCCTCTGCCAATCCTCCAGGGCCGGAAATGGGGTAGATGCCACAGGTAATGGAGCAAACTTGGGAGATCTTCCCGAAACTACCTGAAACGGGGAAAATCCAGAAGAGGAACTCTTCAGATTGTTATGTGCAAATTCCGCGAATGGCAAAAACTTTACCCAATCGGACTGTGCATCTGCCACATAACATCTGAGAAACTGCTCAAGGGACTGGTTAACTCTCTCGGTCTGACCATTGGTCTGTGGGTGGTAGCCTGATGAAAATGAAAGGTCCATACCCATCTGATGGCAAAATCAGAATGCCATGCAGTTGGAAAACGTGCTGGATGAAGAGATCAGCTAACTCCTGGGCCGAGGGGAGTCCTTTCAAAGGGACAAAATGAGCCATCTTACTGAACCTATCTACTACCACCCAAATGACCGTCCTGCCCTCAGACTTGGGGAGTTCTCCTACAAAGTCCATTGACAAATGAGTCCATGGTTCATTTGGCACTGGTAAGGGTTGTAGTGTACCCACTGGTGCCTGGTGAGAGGGCTTGCTTCTAGCACAAACTTCACACTCTCTCACAAACTCCTTACAATCTGTTGCTAGTGTAGGCCACCAAGCACATCTAGCCAGCAAATCCTGAGTTCTGGCAGCCCCAGGATGCCCCGCATTTTTATGGGAATGGAACAGTTGTAAGAGTTGCAGGCGGAAAGGCAGTGGTACAAACATAACTCCCTCAGGCTTCCCCTCTGGGAACATCCTGTTGAAAAGGGCCCAGAGTAGCCGTCCAGTCCTTCCAGGTCTCAGTAGCTGCCAAGACTACTTTCTGAGGTAGGATGGTTTCAGGGGTTGAAGGTTGCACTGTCTCGGGCTCGAAACACCTAGATAGGGCGTCAGCTTTAATGTTCTTACTACCTGGTGTATACGTTATGACAAATCTGAATCTTGAAAAGAATAAAGACCAACGGGCCTGTCGAGGACTAAGTCTTTTGGCCCCTTCTATGTACTCCAAGTTCTTATGATCCGTATAGACTGTGATAGTATACTCTGCCCCTTCTAGCCAATGTCGCCATTTTTCAAAGGCTAATTTAATGGCCAAAAGCTCTCGGTTGCCAATATCGTAGTTCTTCTCTGCAGGAGAGAACCTACGAGAAAAGTAAGTTCTATGTAGTTAGCCGCAGAACCAGAGTCTATAAAGGCTTCTGTGGGAACAGTCTGACCTTCCCACGTGATAGAGCAGGGAAGGAGCAGACGATTATCGTTTAGAGGTAAAGACTGCTCGCCTAGGGTATTACCTCTGACTACACCTAGGCGGCAGCGTTTCCCGACTTTTTAGGACAATTCTGAACCATGTGACCCTCCTCCGCACAGTATAAACAGAGTCTTTCTGATTTACTGCGATTCTTTTCCACCTGCGTCAATCTCGAGTGTCCGATTTGCATCGGCTCAGACGGAGGTGACGAGGTTGGAGAGGAGGCGTAGGAGACAAATCTTACAGCGTTTATACCCCGGGTCTGTTTTTGATAGCGTAAATGGCGATCTACCCGTACTGCCAAAGAGATTGCCTCGTCAATGGACTTGGGCTCAGGATGTCCTAACATTAAATCAGAAACTGCATCAGATAAACCTGACAAAAAACAGTCCAACAGTGCATACATTCCCCATCTAGCTGATACAGCCCACTTCCTGAATTCTGCTGCATAAACCTCTACCGGATCTCGACCCTGGCACAGGGTCTTTAGCTTCCGTTCAGAGGTGGAAGCAATATCCGGATCATCATATATAATGGCCATGGCCTTAAAAAATTCCTGAACTGATGATAAAGCCTCATGCTCTGCATGAAGACTATATGCCCATGCTTGTGAGTCCCCAGATAAAAGGGTCTTTATAAATGTAACTCTCTGAGTTTCAGTTCCTGACAGGGTAGGCCTCAACTCAAAATATGATAGCACTCGATTTCTAAAATTCTGAAAATCAGATCTATGTCCAGAAAACTTTTCAGGTACAGACATGCAAAAGTCTGTAACTGGAGGGGATCGCACTGCATTCACAGCCGTTTGGAGGACCTGTATTGACCCAGACAAAGCGGTGATCTGAGTCTGTTGGCCATCAAGCACCCTGATGAGATTATCCACCGAAGTGGCTAATCCGTCAATTCGGCTGTGGAGTGTGTCCATATTGTTTTGGTCTGCTGTTCTGTAATGATTGGTGTCAGCAACACAGAGTTTTTTCGGATTATTGGTGATCTGCAGTATCACCAACAATACAGATGCTATACCTGATTATGTGGTGATCTGCAGAATCACCAATAATACTAGTATAGCTAGACACAGGACACCCAATGTGATAATGTGTTTGGTGCAACAGTATACAGAGAAGTTCTCTCCCGAGGAGTGGGAGATACAGACACTACTGCAGCCAAGGATTCCCTGAAGAGCAGGGTATCAGACTGCACTGCAGCCAGTGGACCCCTGAGGGGCAGGTTGCCACTGACTGTGCTGAAGATGATCTCCTTATGTGGAGGAGATACAGACTGTACTGCAGCCGAGGATTCCCTGAGGAGCAGGGAACCTTGGATGGTACTACAGCCAGTGGACACCTGAGGGGCAAGGACCACTGACCGGGCTGCAAGAGTGGTAACTGGTGAAATGAGAGATGTGATCGGGCTGCAGCCAAGGATTCCCTGAGGAGAAGGGAATCAGACTGTGCTGCAGCCAAGGATTCCCAGATGGACTGGGAATCAGACTGTACTGCAGCCAGTGGACTCCTGAGGGGTAGAGACCACTGTCTGAGCTGCAAGATGGTCTCCTGAGGAGCAGGTGAACCTCGCAGCTAATGAACACCTGAAGAGCAAGTGTCACGGACGGTACAGGAAGGCTGATCAACCAAGGACTGAGTGACAGCCAGAAAGGTCAGACAAGCCAGGTTGGCAACACACCGACAGATAAGGTACAGAGACGGAAGACTGATTCGGTATCCGGGTACAGGCAAATGTTGGCAACTGGTTATCAGATAGGTAAAGGTACCGAATCAGTAAGCAGGAGAGTGGTCAGGAAAGCCAGAGATCATAATAGGCAACAGTATATATGTCAATCCTAGTCTTAGGTGTAAGGTCCTTGGTCTCAACACCTGGGAACTAGTCTAACAGATAAACAGTAGCAATGTAGCAATCTCCTAGTCTTAGGTGTGAGGTCCTTGGTCTCAACACCTGGGGACTAGTTTAACAGATAAACAGTAGCAATGTAGCAAACTCCTAGTCTTAGGTGTGAGGTCCTTGGTCTCAACACCTGGAAACTAGTCTAATAGATAAACAGTAGCAATGTAGCAATCTCCTAGTCTTAGGTGTGAGGTCCTTGGTCTCAACACCTGGGAACTAGTCTAATAGAATGGTAAGCAAGTCTCACAATAAATAATACTTTAAAGGCTATTCACGGAATCTGACTAAGTGTGAATTCCCAGCTCCGGCTGGTTCTAACACACTGTAAGATCTGACTGGGGTCTGAGCGCTCTCACGTTGGCATTCGCAACAGCAGACAACTTGCAACTGCCTGGCAAGTCCTATATATACCCAGAGCGCTCCACAGCGCCACCCCAGTCACTCAGCCAATCCGGAGCATAGCTGGGATCAGCTGATCGGCATGATCAGCTGACTCCCCTTCTGCTAGCATAAAGGTCCTGTCGCCTGGCGCGCGCACGCGCGCGTAGCTCTCAATCTGTGTGCACTAGAAGGACCAGGAGAAACCAGCAGCATGTTGCTGCGCGGCAGAAGCCGCCGGCTGGAACGCGGAGATAGCCGCCCTGCCGCTTGCCCACGCGCCGGCATCTCCGCTATTCATTACAATCTTATAGATATTTTTGTTCCTCGCAACTGCACCATTTTCCCAGCAAAAACTGGTCACAGTGGTTGCAGGTTGTACACTTGTAGTTTCCCTGTGGACAAAATCCTTGAAGCCAGTTTTCTTTTTTAACCGATCTTAGTTCACTAGAGATAACCATGTCTCCTATCCCTTCTAAACGTAATAAGGGGTTTCTTGTCTGCAAGGTGACTCAGAGAGGGGTCTAGCTTTAGGACCGACCAATGTCTGAGGATGAAGCTACGTATCCTACTAACCATTGGAGAGTAGTCAAACACTATTGCTACCCGATCGTTATTACGACCATGTTCCTCTCTTTTTTTGTTTTTATTTCTTTCTTTGCATATTACATCTGCACGGTTCTTATGCTTGGCCTTCAGATAGGCCTTAACCACCAGATCTTTAGGATATTGTTTTTCTAGGAACCTCATTCCCAGATCAAAACTTTGTTTCTCAAAGTCACATTCGAGGCTATTATTTCTCTTCAGTCGTAAAAATTGGCCAAATGGAATGCCATCCAGAGTGTGCCTGAGGTGGTAGCTGTTATACCGAAGGAGAGAGTGGTAAGTGGTTATACTTTATAGATATGTAAGTGATCACCTGTTTGTATACTAGTTGATACCCTCTGGTCTCTGAAGAAGCGGCAGTTGCCGTGAAACGGCTGTAAGGCCGGTATCCCCTCTCTTTACTTTGCTGTAATGTCCTATTGCCTATGCAATCACCAATAAATTCCTATGTGCATGAGCTGGTGCTCCGACTTCTCTCTCTTTCAAGGTATTACAAAAAACATATAAGGCTAAAATCACCGTTCAGACCATTCGGCAGTTGCGTACCCAGTCGGTCCATATGCCACATGTGATACTGAGGGGGTTGTGTATCTGATTAAATGTCTGTGTGGTCTGAGCCTAGGTCAGCCAGACCTCCAGGGAAATAAAAACACGTTTGAATGAACATCGTAGTCACATACGCAACCCTGATGCCCTCAGAGAGAGAATTGAGAAGGAGGAAGAGGAGAAAGGAAAAAAGAGAGGGTACCCTTTGGCTAGACACTTTATAGAAATGAGGCATAGTGTCAGTCAATTGAGGTGGCAGATTCTTCAAGTTGTTGAAAGACAGGAAGGGAGAGATTTCAGAAATGCATTGTTAAGATGTGAGGCCTGGTGGATGGACCGACTGGGTACGCAACTGCGGAATGGTCTGAACGATGATTTTAGCCTAAAATGTTTTTTGTAATACTATAGCTGTTTTGTAAGGTTAGGGTTACATTTTGAATGCAAGTTTGTGCCCACCCACTGATGTCAGAAGGGGTGTGTCTATGTCACAGTATGTTATATATGGAGTATGTGTTCACCAGTTGGATTAAGCACTTGAGAAAGGGCTCCACGCCCGAAACGTCGTGCTTATCTGTATGTGCTATATAACCGCTGCAAATAAACTAAAAATCTTGGAGTACTTCCTGGCTTTGATTGGTCGAGTCTGGATTGATATTGCAAATTGGACTTTACACTGGAGGTTTGATGGACCCTCTTTCCAATCTGGGACTCCCAACGTTAAAGTGTTTGCTACCGAGGCCTGCAGGTTATGTGTTTTATTGGTGTGGATACTGAGTGGAATCCATGTGTCCCTCAACTTTGACAAGATTCCCAGTCCCTGCATTGGCCACACAGCCCCACAGCATGATGGAACCACCACTATATTTTACTGTAGGTAGCAGGTGTTTTTCTTGGAATGCTGCGTTGTTTTGCCTTCATGCATAACGTCCCTTATTATGCTCAAATAACTAAAATTTTCATCAGTCCACAGCACCTTATTCCAAAAACGAAGCTGGAAATGTGCTTTAGCATACCTCAAGCGGCTCAGTTTGTCCTGTGGCCGGAGAAAAGGCTTCCTCTGCATCACTTTCACATAGAGCATTTCCTTGTGTAAAGTGCACCGAATGGTTGAACGATGCACAGTGACTCCATCTGCAGCAAGATGATGTTGTAGCTCTTTGATGCTGGTCTGTGGGTTGACTCTGACTGTTCTCACCATTCGTCGCTTTTGTTTTTCCGACATTTTTCTTAGTCAGCCACTTCGAGCCCTAACTTGAACTGAGCCTGTGGTCTTCCATTTCCTCAATATGTTCCTAACTGTGGAAACAGACAGCTGAAATCTCTGAGACAGCTTTCTGTATCCTTCCCCTAAACCACATGTGTCAAACTCCAGGCCTGGAGGGCCAGATCTAGGCCAGTGTTTAGGATGGACTGAGAAAGAAAGGAATGTGTTCTACCTGATGGACCACACCTATCCTGATTCAGACCCATCAATTCATCTGAGCTGTATCAAAAATGTGTAAGGATCTCGGCCCTTGTAGGACCGGTTTGACATACCTGCCCTAAACCATGATGGTGAACAATCTTTGTCTTCAGGTCATTTGAGAGTTGTTTTGAGACCCCCATGTTGCTGCCCTTAAGAGAAATTTAAAAGAGGAGTGAAACTTACAATTGACCCGTAAATACTCTTTCTCGTAACTGGATTCACCTGTGTATGTAGGTCAGGGGTCACTGAGCTTACCAAGGCAATTTGAGTTCCAATAATTAGTTCTAAAGGTTTTGGAATCAATAAAATTACAACAGTGCCCAAATTTATGCACCTGCCTAATTTTGTTTAAACAATTATTGCACACTTTCTGTAAATCCAATAAACTTAATTTCACTTCTCAAATATCACTGTGTTTCTCCTGTATGACATATTTAACTGACATTTTTTATTGTAACAACCAACGATTTATACAGGAAAATCATGACGATTAACAAGGTTGCCTGGACTTTCGCATCCCACTGTATATATACAGTATATATATATATATATATATATATATATATATATGCCAAGGGATGAGCAGCACAAACCGAATTTTATGCAATACTATGCAAAGCATGCACGCAGCACTGGAGAACCCCAATCTCCATAAGAAATATATACAGTGGAGGAAATAATTATTTGACCCCTCACTGATTTTGTAAGTTTGTCCAATGACAAAGAAATGAAAAGTCTCAGAACAGTATCATTTCAATGGTAGGTTTATTTTAACAGTGGCAGATAGCACATCAAAAGGAAAATCGAAAAAATAACCAAATAAAAGATAGCAACTGATTTGCATTTCATTGAGTGAAATAAGTTTTTGAACCCCTACCAACCATTAAGAGTTCTGGCTCCCACAGAGTGGTTAGACACTTCTACTCAATTAGTCACCCTCATTAAGGACACCTGTCTTAACTAGTCACCTGTATAAAAGACATCTGTCCACAGAATCAATCAATCAAGCAGACTCCAAACTCTCCAACATGGGAAAGACCAAAGAGCTGTCCAAGGATGTCAGAGACAAAATTGTAGACCTGCACAAGGCTGGAATGGGCTACAAAACCATTAGCAAGAAGCTGGGAGAGAAGGTGACAACTGTTGGTGCGATTGTTCGAAAATGGAAGGAGCACAAAATGACCATCAATCGACCTCGCTCTGGGGCTCCACGCAAGATCTCACCTCGTGGGGTGTCAATGGTTCTGAGAAAGGTGAAAAAGCATCCTAGAACTACACGGGAGGAGTTAGTGAATGACCTCAAATTAGCAGGGACCACAGTCACCAAGAAAACCATTGGAAACACATTACACCGCAATGGATTAAAATCCTGCAGGGCTCGCAAGGTCCCCCTGCTCAAGAAGGCACATGTGCAGGCCTGTCTGAATTTTGCCAATGAACACCTGAATGATTCTGTGAGTGACTGAGAGAAGGTGCTGTGGTCTGATGAGACCAAAATAGAGCTCTTTGGCATTAACTCAACTCGCTGTGTTTGGAGGAAGAAAAATGCTGCCTATGACCCCCAAAACACCGTTCCCACCGTCAAGCATGGGGGTGGAAACATTTTGCTTTGGGGGTGTTTTTCTGCTAAGGGCAGAGGACAACTTAATCGCATTAACAGGAAAATGGACGGAGCCATGTATCGTGAAATCCTGAACGACAACCTCCTTCCCTCTGCCAGGAAACTGAAAATGAGTCGTGGATGGGTGTTCCAGCACGACAATGACCCAAAACATACAGCAAAGGCAACAAAGGAGTGGCTCAAGAAGAAGCACATTAAGGTCATGGAGTGGCCTAGTCAGTCTCCGGACCTTAATCCAATAGAAAACCTATGGAGGGAGCTCAAGCTCAGAGTTGCACAGAGACAGCCTCGAAACCTTAGGGATTTAGAGATGATCTGCAAAGAGGAGTGGACCAACATTCCTCCTAAAATGTGTGCAAACTTGGTCATCAATTACAAGAAACGTTTGACCTCTGTGCTTGCAAACAAAGGTTTTTCCACTAAGTATTAACCTCCCTAGCGGTATGGACAGAAATGTCCGTTCAAAAAAACATGCTGTGAACAGTATAAACATGCATACACATCAATACTCTCCTGCACTGTATACTAGACCCTTGCTTGACACATTTTGGCAAGTTACAGGGAAAAAAAAGTTTTAAAAATAAATTTTATCACTGTTTGCACAGAAATCCTGGGGAAATTGAACGCTGGGAAGGTTAAGTCTTTTATTGTTAGAGGGTTCAAAAACTTATTTCACTCAATGAAATGCAAATCAGTTGCTATCTTTTATTTAAGGTTATTTTTTCGATTTTCCTTTTGATGTGCTATCTGCCACTGTTAAAATAAACCTACCATTGAAATGATACTGTTCTGAGACTTTTCATTTCTTTGTCATTGGACAAACTTACAAAATCAGTGAGGGGTCAAATAATTATTTCCTCTACTGTAAATACAGAGGGTGCTGCAGCACACAACAGGAAAACAGTGACAGGGGCTCTTGGTTACGCTTTAACGCGTTTAAGCTCACCAACTGCGCCAAAGTGTCCCCGATCTGGTGAGTCCTACTCTAACCAGGCAAAAATGCTCGTTTTTTTCAGCGTTCTAGTGGGAACCATGCCAAAAGCCCAGGGGTCAGCTAAATGGGAGAAATGAAATTAAAAACACATTTCATTGGTGAGCTTAAACGCGTTAAAGCGTATCCAAGAGCCCCTGTCACTGTTTTCCTGTTGTGTGCTGCAGCACCCTCTGTATTTATATATTTCTTATGGAGTCTGGGGACCTCCAGTGCTGCGTGCATGCTTGGCATAGTATTGCATAAAATTCGGTTTGTGCTGCTCATCCCTTGGCTTATATTATTTTCCCCTGTGAGCGTGCATAACCACACCCATCTCTAGCACAGTTAAGCATATAAATGAGTGGTGCTCATAGTTCAGTTAGTAGCTAGTAGAAGGTGAGGTGTTTTTAATTTCATTTCTCCCATTTAGCTGACCCCTGGGCTTTTGGCATGGTTCCCACTAGAACACTGATAAAAACGAGCATTTTTGCCTGGTTAGAGTAGGACTCACCAGATCGGGGACACTTTGGCGCAGTTGGTGAGCTTAAACGCGTTAAAGTGTAACCAAGAGCCCCTGTCACTGTTTTCCAGTTGTGTGCTGCAGCACCCTCTGTATATATATATATATATATATATATATATATATATATATATATATATATATATATATATATATATATATATACAGATACACACACACACACACACACACACACGAGAGAGAGAAATATGTGCCCTACTGCACTATGCAAGAATAAGTAGGCAGGAGAAAATGAGAAAACTATGGTCAAAGAAATATTGTTTTTTGTTGGCGATAGGCCCTTATCCAGCCATGTTAAAAGATGATGCCACATCCATAGAGACATTGCCTTTTATATTCTATATATACATATGTACATCATTGTTTCACTTTTTTGTGTTGCATTGTTTAATGCTGTTAAATGCTAGTTGTATAATATCCCTAATCTATTGTACACTCTGGAACAATTTTGTTTTGTAAATGCAGATCACGAAGTAAGCAAGCTGAAATAATGTCTGCCATACATCCAATGAATAATGCTGATTCAAGTGTATTCTTATTCTAAACAAAACTAAAATTTCACTTGAAGCATCTATTGACATAATTTCAAGTATATGGTAGTTTTTATATAAGCTCATTGACTGGTTTTACTAATCTGCAACCAGGGCAGCTTAGGTGATTCCCCATTTGCCCATTAAGAGCAGGACTCAACCTGAGTTACCTTATAGGTAGGGGTCCAAGAGAAGAGCATGGCAATGGGAACTTCTTAGTTTTCTCAAAAGAGACCAGTCATTTAGCAGGCTGGTTTCATTAACACTGGCATACTCAACAATATTTGCAAAATAAATGTAAAATATAGATCTATATGAAACCTCAGTATTTATGACCAGTATCAATGTGAGAAGGCACCCATGCACACTGCAGCCACATGTCTTCTTTGTACCTTAATCTTACACCTCCTGGGTACTTTTTGGGGTTCACTGTAAATTTATCTGATGGAAGGTTGGTACTTGCAGTAAAAATAATTGTTCTTTATTAATTGTAATTGCAGCATTTAGGATAACAAGAACTCAGGTTCACTGCAAGAGCACTCAAGAGCTTGCCGATTCCTATTCCCTACCCTTTTCACAAACTTCCTTCATCATTGACCATTGCTGAAGGGTCTTATGATTGGAAGAGCAACGGCTCACTACCTTCTTGACATGTTACAGAACACTGTTGACAGTGGTAATGGACTTATTATTTTTTGATCAGGCTCCTGGTGCAGTGGGCCCACTCAGTAATACTGGAGTAGGTTTATGTACTTATTGCTCCCACTAGAGAATGCAGTAAACAATTCACTGTATGGCCAATGGGTACAGAGATCTTTCTTAAGTCTATCTGGATGGATATATCCGTCCAGATAGCCTGCACTGCTGCCCAGCCCCCATGCATGCTCCTGTGAGCGCTCCCACGCATGCTCCTGCTGCCCCCAATTATCCCAGAGATCAATGAATGGGAACTCAGTTCCCATTCATTGATCTAAGTCCCTATATGAAGGACCGACACCGTCAACGAGGCGGTTCCGTCTTTCATAAATCCCCTCCTGTCCTGGCAACACATCACTTCCGCTTTGAAGAAGAATTTCCACATGCAGAAGTGAGCTGCGAGGGCATCTTGTGACCAAATAGTGAAATTACATCTGGAAATAAAAATTTCCAGATAATGACATATTTTTGTACTTTTAAATCTGACCCCTTACCTCCCACACTCCCCGATAGGTACACACAAATTTTTTTGTAAAAAATAACTAAATAAATAAAAACATATACAATAAAAAAAACCATAACTAGTTACCTTAGGGACTGAACTTTTTTTAGTATGTATATAGTAAAGTATATTACTGTTATTTTTTAAATTATGGGCTTGTAATAAGTGATGGCCGCAAAACTGAAAAAATGCACCTTCATTTGCAAATAAAATATCTGTGCCATACATTGTGATAGGGACATAATTTAAATGGTGTAATAACCGTGACAAATGGGAAAATAAAATACATGGGTTTTAATTATGGTAGCATGTATTATTTTAAAACTACAGTGGCTGAAAACTGAGAAATAATGATTTTTTTCAATTTTTTCTTAATCTTCCTGTTAAAATGGATTTATAATAAAATAATTCTTAGCAAAATGTACCACCCTAAGAAAGCCTAAATGGTGGTGGAAAAAACAAGATATAGATCAGTTCATTGTGATAAGTAGTTATAAAGTTATTGGCGAATGAATGGGAGGTGAAAGTTGGTGAGATGCATAAGGTAAAACGACACTGAAGGCTGAAGTGGTTAGACATTTTCACACAAATGTTAAAGGAAGACAACCAAACAGTAAATGTTAAATACCGGTACTTTTAACAACAACAAAAAAATCACAGAACCAGCTTTTAAAAATAGGGTTTTTGGTACCTTGCAATCTTCTTAAAGGAATCATCATGTAAAAAAATAAAAAAATCAGCTTTACTCACCTGGGGCTTGCTCCAGCCCCTTCCAGCCGACTGTCCCACGCTGACTGATCCGCTCTCCACTGCCATCCCCGGGCTCCTCGCATGGTGCAGAGGATGACCTCGAGGTCATCCTTACTGCCCCTGTGTGAAGCAACACTGTCAGTCATGGCCACGTTGTCCGTGGCACACTGCACAGGCGCAGTGCATCGTGGACAACGTGGTCGTGATTGACAGAGATGCTTCACGCCTACGCAGAAAGGGCGACCTCGAGGTCATCCTCTGCACCATGCGAGGAGACCGGGACAGCGGCGGAGAGCGGAGCAGTCAGCGTGGGACAGTCGGCTGCAAGGGGCTGGAGAAAGCCCCGGGTGAGTAACGCTGATTTTTTTTTTCCCTGATGGTTCCTTTAATGTCTTGATGCTAAAACTAATTTTAAAATCGCTGCACAGAGAATTTAAATGTGTGCATTAAACACCAAGTGAACACCTGACACAACTGGCTGAGCAAATTTGGCCTGATTGGCTATTCATGAGGCAATGCTCATGCAAATATGCATTTGCTTTCGCATGCCAACTAATGCAGGGTCCATTGAACCAATGCCGCAAAGCGGTTTGCCCTGCGGGAATTAGTTCATGCTATACAGCACTATCCAGGAGCGCCTCGGGGAGGCTTCCCAATGCCCCCATACAACCGGGGGACCGCGGGGTCCCAGGCGCTCTCACTGCCTGGGAACCACAGCAGCACCCCGGAGAGGGGAGGCTGGGTGGCGCAGGCGGCCCCCCCAAGCGTGGCCAGCGCCGGGGAGAGCCATCCGCACCTTTCACCTCCCAATATTTAAAAACAGGCACTTACCTTGACGTCCATTGCGTTCTGCTGCTGAGCATAGCTTGGGTGCAACACATTTGAAAAGGAAAGGAATGAAGCATGGGTCGCACCGAGCTTTGGAGCTCAGGGCTGGCTCACACACTGCACTCCAAGGGGGGTGGAGGACAGGCACTGACAGCCCACTCCAGGACTCACACTACCTGGAATGAGCCATCGCCACCCGCCTCCAAGGGAAAGAAATTCACAAATCGCTGCACAGAGAATTTAAATGTGTGCATTAAACACCAAGTGAACACCTGACACAACTGGCTGAGCAAATTTGGCCTGATTGGCTATTCATGAGGCAATGCTCATGCAAATATGCATTTGCTTTCGCATGCCAACTAATGCAGGGTCCATTGAACCAATGCCGCAAAGCGGTTTGCCCTGCGGGAATTAGTTCATGCTATACAGCACTATCCAGGAGCGCCTCGGGGAGGCTTCCCAATGCCCCCATACAACCGGGGGACCGCGGGGTCCCAGGCGCTCTCACTGCCTGGGAACCACAGCAGCACCCCGGAGGGGGGAGGCTGGGTGGCGCAGGCGGCCCCCCCAAGCGTGGCCAGCGCCGGGGAGAGCCATCCGCACCTTTCACCTCCCAATATTTAAAAACAGGCACTTACCTTGACGTCCATTGCGTTCTGCTGCTGAGCATAGCTTGGGTGCAACACATTTGAAAAGGAAAGGAATGAAGCATGGGTCGCACCGAGCTTTGGAGCTCAGGGCTGGCTCACACACTGCACTCCAAGGGGGGTGGAGGACAGGCACTGACAGCCCACTCCAGGACTCACACTACCTGGAATGAGCCATCCGCCACCCGCCTCCAAGGGAAAGAAATTCACAAATCGCTGCACAGAGAATTTAAATGTGTGCATTAAACACCAAGTGAACACCTGACACAACTGGCTGAGCAAATTTGGCCTGATTGGCTATTCATGAGGCAATGCTCATGCAAATATGCATTTGCTTTCGCATGCCAACTAATGCAGGGTCCATTGAACCAATGCCGCAAAGCGGTTTGCCCTGCGGGAATTAGTTCATGCTATACAGCACTATCCAGGAGCGCCTCGGGGAGGCTTCCCAATGCCCCCATACAACCGGGGGACCGCGGGGTCCCAGGCGCTCTCACTGCCTGGGAACCACAGCAGCACCCCGGAGGGGGGAGGCTGGGTGGCGCAGGCGGCCCCCCCAAGCGTGGCCAGCGCCGGGGAGAGCCATCCGCACCTTTCACCTCCCAATATTTAAAAACAGACACTTACCTTGATGTCCATTGCATTCTGCTGCTGAGCATAGCTTGGGTGCAACACATTTGAAAAGGAAAGGAATGAAGCATGGGTCGCACCGAGCTTTGGAGCTCAGGGCTGGCTCACACACTGCACTCCAAGGGGGGTGGAGGACAGGCACTGACAGCCCACTCCAGGACTCACACTACCTGGAATGAGCCATCCGCCACCCGCCTCCAAGGGAAAGAAATTCACAAATCGCTGCACAGAGAATTTAAATGTGTGCATTAAACACCAAGTGAACACCTGACACAACTGGCTGAGCAAATTTGGCCTGATTGGCTATTCATGAGGCAATGCTCATGCAAATATGCATTTGCTTTCGCATGCCAACTAATGCAGGGTCCATTGAACCAATGCCGCAAAGCGGTTTGCCCTGCGGGAATTAGTTCATGCTATACAGCACTATCCAGGAGCGCCTCGGGGAGGCTTCCCAATGCCCCCATACACCCGGGGGACCGCGGGGTCCCAGGCGCTCTCACTGCCTGGGAACCACAGCAGCACCCCGGAGGGGGGAGGCTGGGTGGCGCAGGCGGCCCCCCCAAGCGTGGCCAGCGCCGGGGAGAGCCATCCGCACCTTTCACCTCCCAATATTTAAAAACAGGCACTTACCTTGACGTCCATTGCGTTCTGCTGCTGAGCATAGCTTGGGTGCAACACATTTGAAAAGGAAAGGAATGAAGCATGGGTCGCACCGAGCTTTGGAGCTCAGGGCTGGCTCACACACTGCACTCCAAGGGGGGTGGAGGACAGGCACTGACAGCCCACTCCAGGACTCACACTACCTGGAATGAGCCATCCGCCACCCGCCTCCAAGGGAAAGAAATTCACAAATCGCTGCACAGAGAATTTAAATGTGTGCATTAAACACCAAGTGAACACCTGACACAACTGGCTGAGCAAATTTGGCCTGATTGGCTATTCATGAGGCAATGCTCATGCAAATATGCATTTGCTTTCGCATGCCAACTAATGCAGGGTCCATTGAACCAATGCCGCAAAGCGGTTTGCCCTGCGGGAATTAGTTCATGCTATACAGCACTATCCAGGAGCGCCTTGGGGAGGCTTCCCAATGCCCCCATACAACCGGGGGACCGCGGGGTCCCAGGCGCTCTCACTGCCTGGGAACCACAGCAGCACCCCGGAGGGGGGAGGCTGGGTGGCGCAGGCGGCCCCCCCAAGCGTGGCCAGCGCCGGGGAGAGCCATCCGCACCTTTCACCTCCCAATATTTAAAAACAGGCACTTACCTTGACGTCCATTGCGTTCTGCTGCCGAGCATAGCTTGGGTGCAACACATTTGAAAAGGAAAGGAATGAAGCATGGGTCGCACCGAGCTTTGGAGCTCAGGGCTGGCTCACACACTGCACTCCAAGGGGGGTGGAGGACAGGCACTGACAGCCCACTCCAGGACTCACACTACCTGGAATGAGCCATCCGCCACCCGCCTCCAAGGGAAAGAAATTCACAAATCGCTGCACAGAGAATTTAAATGTGTGCATTAAACACCAAGTGAACACCTGACACAACTGGCTGAGCAAATTTGGCCTGATTGGCTATTCATGAGGCAATGCTCATGCAAATATGCATTTGCTTTCGCATGCCAACTAATGCAGGGTCCATTGAACCAATGCCGCAAAGCGGTTTGCCCTGCGGGAATTAGTTCATGCTATACAGCACTATCCAGGAGCGCCTCGGGGAGGCTTCCCAATGCCCCCATACACCCGGGGGACCGCGGGGTCCCAGGCACTCTCACTGCCTGTGAACCACAGCAGCACCCCGGAGGGGGGAGGCTGGGTGGCGCAGGCGGCCCCCCCAAGCGTGGCCAGCGCTGGGGAGAGCCATCCGCACCTTTCACCTCCCAATATTTCACCCACCAATATTGGTGTTTAATGCACACATTTAAATTCTCTGTGCAGCGATCTGTGAATTTCTTTCCCTTGGAGGCGGGTGGCGGATGGCTCATTCCAGGTAGTGTGAGTCCTGGAGTGAGCTGTCAGTGCCTGTCCTCCACCCCCCTTGGAGTGCAGTGTGTGAGCCAGCCCTGAGCTCCAAAGCTCGGTGCGACCCATGCTTCATTCCTTTCCTTTTCAAATGTGTTGCACCCAAGCTATGCTCAGCAGCAGAACGCAATGGACGTCAAGGTAAGTGCCTGTTTTTAAATATTGGGAGGTGAAAGGTGCGGATGGCTCTCCCCGGCGCTGGCCACGCTTGGGGGGGCCGCCTGCGCCACCCAGCCTCCCCCCTCCGGGGTGCTGCTGTGGTTCCCAGGCAGTGAGAGCGCCTGGGACCCCGCGGTCCCCCGGTTGTATGGGGGCATTGGGAAGCCTCCCCGAGGCGCTCCTGGATAGTGCTGTATAGCATGAACTAATTCCCGCAGGGCAAACCACTTTGCGGCATTGGTTCAATGGACCCTGCATTAGTTGGCATGCGAAAGCAAATGCATATTTGCATGAGCATTGCCTCATGAATAGCCAATCAGGCCAAATTTGCTCAGCCAGTTGTGTCAGGTGTTCACTTGGTGTTTAATGCACACATTTAAATTCTCTGTGCAGCGAAAACTAATTTTAATGCTTGGTAGAGAGAGATTAGAACTGAGTACATGAGGTGTCTATTAGAGGTGTAGCGAACGGTTCGCCGGCGAACGGTTTTGAGACGAACTTTGGTGTTTCGCGTTCGCCTGCACTAGGCGAACTTTTGCGGAAGTTCGATTTGCCCCATAATGCACTATGAGGGTCAACTTTGACCCTCTGCATCACAGTCAGCAGGCACATTGTAGCCATTCAGGCTACACAAAGCCCTGGAGCCCCACCCCCCTTATATAAGGCAGCCTCCGGCGGCCATTACAGCCACTCGTCTGCCTGCTATTAGACAGACTAGGGTGAGCTGCTGCAGATTGTTCTCCTAGGGACAGATTAGTTAGGTTCTTGGCTGCTTAGCTTGCTCCTGGCTGATTATTATTGCTTTTTATAGCACCCCTCAACAGCTCTTTTCAGAGCTAATCCTGTACTTTTTTTTCTGTGTGTCAAACTGACACTTTTGTTGCATGCACAGCCTTGCTAATTCATAGTGTGTGTGCCACTGCCAGCAGCCCAGCACATTCAGTGACTACCTGTGTGTGTGATAGGGAGCTGCACATTGTACTACCCAGTACTGCATATACCCAGTACCTGTTGTGTTTACTTAACCCACCTCATCACTGCATATACCTAGCTTTGTGTTGAGTGAACCCAGCTCACTGCATCTAACTACCTGTTGTGTTGAGTGAATCCAGCTTACTGCATCTAACTACCTGTTGTGTTGAGTGAACCCAGCTCACTCCATCTAACTACCTGTTGTGTTCAGTGAACCCAGCTCACTGCATCTAACTACCTTTACTGTTCAGTGAACCCACCTCACTGCATATAACTAACTACCTGTTGTGTTCTGTGAACCCAGCTCACTGCATCTAACTACCTGTTGTGTTGAGTGAACCCACCTCACTGCATATAACTACCTGTTGTGTTGAGTGAACCCAGCTCACTGCATATACCTAGCATCCCCCCGAGATGGACAAAATGGACAAACTAGGTAGAGGAAGAGGTAGAGGCAGACCCAGAGGAAGGCCACCAGGCATCGGCAGGTCTTTGCGAGGTGGTGTTGCTGTGATTTCGTGCAAGTCTGGCCCAAAATACAGTGTTTAGAAGAAGGCACGTGCCATCACTTCCCAAAATTGTGAGGACGTGCTTGAGTATTTAACACAGAACCCCTCATCTCCCGCAGCCACCAGCGCTACAAAAAGCAGCGCATCCGCTGCATTTGACACTTCGTAGGAGTTATTTGGTGGTGGTGAAATCACTGATTCACAGCCACTACTGCAACAACAAGAAGAAGGCACAGGTACACCACCTCATACGCCTGAGTTAGGTGGCGATAGTATGGACGTAAGTAGTGAGGAGGGGGATGATGAACCACCTAAAGTTGGTGCAGTTGAGGAGGTGTCTAAGGAAAGCGAAGCTGGCCAGGAGGATTTTTGATGACGATTATACGGATGCCACGTATGTTCCCAGTAGAGGAGATGACCAGGGGGACAGTTCAGAGGGGGAGTCAGAGAGGAGTAGGAGGAGACGACTCCATGATAGAAGCAGAGGGAGCTTGTTCTCAGAAACAGCTGGGTGCAGTGTTTAGCACCATGTATCGCCAGCTATGGACAGCCAGCCAACATGCCCTTCAACGTCAGCTGCTGATGCCACTGTAGCGCCATCACCCCAGGGGGCTCAGCGGTTTGGAAATTTTTTAACATGTGTGTCTCAGATCGGAGCAAAGCCATCTGTTCTCTCTGCCAGCAAAAATTGAGCCATGGAAAGGCCGACTCTCACGTAGGGACAAGTGCCTTATGAAGGCACCTGGGGAAAAGGCACAAACAGCTATGGCAAGAACACCTGAGGAAAAGCAGCACCCAAAAGACAAGCCACCCTCCTTCTCCTCTTACTCCTTCAGGTGCATCGTCTTCATCCGCTTTCTCCCTTGCACCTTCACAGCCACCCTCCTCCACACCGCCTCTTCCCTTGAGCGGTTCCTTCTCCTCTGCCCACAGCAGTACCCAGCTGTCTGTAAAGGAAGTATTTGAGCATAAGAAGCAAATGTCTGCCAGTCACCCTCTTGCCCGGCGTCTGACAGCTGGTGTGGCGGCATTATTATTATCTCGCCAGCTATTACCATACAAGCTGGTGGAGTCAGAGGCTTTCCGTAAGTTTGTGGCCATTGGTACACCGCAGTGGAAGATACCAGGCCACAATTATTTTTCACAAAAGGCCATACCCAAACTGTACCGTGCAGTTGAGAGGCAAGTGGTGTCATCTATTGCGAAGAGCGTTGGGTCAAGGGTCCACCTGACCATGGATGCCTGGTCTGCCAAGCATGGGCAGGGCCACTACATTACATACACAGCCCATTGGGTCAACCTGGTGACCGATGGCAGCAAGCAGGGAGTACGTGGCTGCGCAGCGGACCGACTTGTCACACCTCCACGGCTTGCAGGCAGGCCTCCAGCCACCTCCTCTCCGCTTGCTTCATCCTCTTTGCTGTCATCATCCTCCTCCTCCTCCTTGGCTGGTGCTGCGATCTCCTCTCCAGCTACCCAGCCCCCGCACCCCAGGGCCTATGCTGCATGCCAGGTACGACGGTGTCACGCAGTGTTAGACATGTCTTGCCTCAAAGCGGAGAGTCACACTGGAGCAGCTCTCCTGGCTGCTCTTAACAAACAGGTGGAGCAATGGCTGTCCCCGCACAAGCTTCAGATCGGCAACGTGGTGTGTGACAACGGCAGCAATCTCATTTCCGTGTTGAATTTGGGAAAGCTGACACATGTACCCTGCATGGCACATGTGCTGAATCTGGTCGTGCAAAGATTTGTGTCCAAGTACCCAGGCTTAGATGACATCCTGAAGCAGGCCAGGAAGTTGTGTGGGCATTTCAGGCGGTCTTACACGGCCATGGCATGCTTTGCGGACATTCAGCATAGAAACAACTTGCCTGTAAGACGCCTGATTTGCGATAGCCCGACTCACTGGAATTCCATCCTGCTGATGTTCTCTTGCCTGCTAGACCAGGAGAAAGCCGTCACCCAGTACCTGTATCATTACAGTACAAGGACACAATCTGGTAAGATGGGGATGTTGTAACCCAACAACTGGACACTGATGCGAAATGCATGCAGGGTCATGGAGCCCTCTGAGGAGGTGACCAAACTGGTGAGTCGTGCTGAGGGCACCATCAGTGACTTGATCCCCTACGCTTACTTCCTGGAGCGTGCCGTGCATAGAGTGGTGGATACAGCTGTGGAGGAGCATGAACGAGAACAGTTACGGCGGCAGGAGTCATGGGAGCAATTTACATCCGAACCAGATGTTTCCACAACACCTGCGGCAGCACAGAGGGGGGAGGAGGAGGAGGAAGAAGAGGAGTCGTGTGGGGAAGGAGAGGAGTCAGACTCTGATGATGATGATGAGGAAGGTGTTTCTGTGGAGGAGGAAGAGGCGGCGGAAGAAGAACAACCGCGGCAGTTGTCACAGGGGGCTTCTACTGCTCCAAGTTCCCATGGTATTGTTCATGGCTGGGGGGAGGAAGAGGAGTTGCGTCCTGTCACTGAGGAAAAGCAAGAGGAGATGGAGAGTACGTCTGCATCCAGCCTTGTGCAGATGGCCTCTTTTATGTTGTCCAGCCTGTTGAGGGACCCCCGTATCAAAAAACTCAAGGCGAATGACCTGTACTGGGTGGCCACGCTACTAGACCCTCGGTACAGGCACAAAGTGGCGGACCTGTTACCAACTTAACACAAGGCGGAAAGGATGCAGCACTTGCAGAACAAGCTGTCGATGATGCTTTACAATGCGTTTAAGGGTGATGTGGCTGCACAATGCAATCAAGGTACCACTGGCAGTAACCCTCCTCCTCCCAAGTCCACGCAGGCAAGGACAGGATGCTACAGTGATCTCAGGGTGATGTCGGACATGCGGACATTCCTTCCTTTCGGATCCACCCTCCACCAACGCCTGGACGGCAGGTAGCCGACTGCCTGGCCTTGAGTGTGAATGTAGACACTGCGAACAGCGACGATGAACCCTTGGACTACTGGTTGCACAGGCTTGACCTGTGGCCAGAGCTGTCCCAATTTGCCATACAACTTCTCTCTTGCCCTGCCGCAAGCGTCCTGTCAGAAAGGACCTTCAGTGCAGCTGGAGGCATTGTCACTGAGAAGAGAAGTCGCCTAAGTCACGACAGTGTTTAGTACCTGACCTTTATCAAAATGAATGAGGCATGGATCACGGAGGGCTACTGCACGACCGAAGACTAAGTCAGTCCCCACACACAGCATCTCTGCCTGCAGGCCACTTGCCTTCTCCGCCACCACCAACAGGGTCCAGGACTCTAGGCGGATTGCTAGCAGCGGCCGCTACACTAATTTTTCTGGTGCGTGTACATGCCTGCCTAATTTTTCTGGCTGCACTGCGGGCGGCTGCAACAGAAAAACAAAAAGCATGTACATGTGCCCATCCCCCTTTGTGATCATTACCTTGCCACGGTGAAGGGGCTTGCATATCACAATGAAGCAATGACCGCCGGCTATTTGAGTGTCTCGGGTGGGGGTGGGACACAAAAGATAATAAGGTCATTGCTTCATTGTGGTCAGACCAAATTTGATCAGCTGGACAGTCACTGTTGTTCTATCATTGAGCTACCACAGCCCGGCGACCATATGGGCTTGAAAACGGCCACGGCCTACACTCTCGCCACGGTGCGCACCAGTCCAGCACGGCCGTCACTACGCAAACAGCTGTTTGCGGCGCGTTACACAGTGAGTTTGGTGAGTCCGTGTGATGCAGAACTCTAATTACACTCCCTGATTGATGTATACACATGCAAGATGTTTTAAAGCACTTTAGGCCTGCAATTTAGCGTTCAATGTGATTTCTGCCCTTAAAATGCTGCTTTGTGTCACATCCAGATTTTTCCCCGGGACTTTGGGCATGTATCCCACTCCGCCAAGCCCCCCTCCAATTTACACATAAAGCAACATTAAAAATTTACTGTTTATGTCCCACACAATATTCCCCAAATAAAATTTTTAATAGAAAAAAAAAATTACAATTAAAATAAATAAATAAAAGACATAAATAGTTACCTAAGGGTCTGAACTTTTTAAATATGCAGTTGAAGGGGGTATACTACAAACATTTTTTAAATTATAAGCTTGTAAATAGTGATGGACGCAAAACGAAAACAATGCACCTTTATTTCCAAATAAAATATTGGCGCCATATATTGTGATAGGGACAAAATTTAAATGGTATAATAACCGAGACATACGGGCAAATAAAATACAGAGGTTTTAATTATGGTAGTGTGGATTATTTTAAAGCTATAATGGCCGAAAACTGAGAAATAATGATTTTTTTTCCATTTTTTTTATTATTAATCCTGTTAAAATGCATTTACGGTAAAGTGGCTCTTAGCAAAATGTACCACCCACAGAAAGCCTAATTAGTGGCGGAAAAAAAAAGATATAGATCAATAAATTGTGATAAGTAGTGATAAAGTTATTAGCGAATGAATGGGAGGTGAAAATTGCTCCGATGCATAAGGTGAAAAATCCCCGCGGGCTGAAATGGTTAATTACAAATTTCTTGTACTATCCATAGGAACATAAAAATGGTCTTCATATGTGTTACGAAGGAAAAGCAAAAGTCCCTGTGCACAAACTACAAAGAGTCCAGTCAGATAACCAATCCTGAAATGGACAATGCAAACAGTACCTTAATTCCAGATAAGGGGTGAGTCTGCGGTATGAAGGAGAGTCCCAGTTGGATAAATCGCGGTGCCAAGTGTAGGCATAAGCTGGGGAGTGGTCCTATAAACGATCCTCTGCTAGTAGCAGTACGCACCACCCGCAAATGCAGGAAGTCCGCGACAGGTTGAGATCGTGTGGAGACTGCAAGATCCTGTGTTCTTAGATGCGTTCCAGTGAAAAGCCTATGTCAGGGGATCCCGAAACCCTGGGATGTGAATGTGAATATATATATATAGTACATACATGTATACATATACAGTATAAAGGCACTCCAATTTTTTCAGCATTGTTATCACAATAATATAGGAAAAGTGTCTAGCATTTTTTCCTTGCAGCTCCAGAAATCTAGTCTTGAATCTCAGCGAGGATGTTATCTGCCTGGAGTTTCTACCTAAAGGGTTTAGACTTAATTTACTATAGCAATGCATCACTGAATATCTACCCTAGATGACACATGGTGACACATGATTCTCCAATGATTATTCTGTGCATAGTGTTGCTTCTCACTGACACTTTGAGATTCAGCTAATAATTAGTTATATTAATAATGATTAGTTTACCCTTTATGAGTCCCATAACGCATTACTTAATACTTTTAATTAACAACAATATATTAAATCTGAGATCAATTGCTCTCATTTTCTTCTAAATATGTCCAAATCATAAGAGAAATATTGTGGTGATTCATTCAGACCTGTCAAGGAATCCCAGATCTTACTTCTCTCCCTGTATGTCTGAAACTTAGATTTATTGACATATTTAGTTATATACAATAACAGACCTCACCAAAAATAGAATGGCATCTAAAGAAATATTTATGCAAACCATGGAGGGTTATAATCTAGTATCTGAAGGTAGCTTTAAAGTTAAAATAGTGTATTTTTTATTTCAAATAATGGAGGATATAATTTTACCCAAATTCATAAAGACTTTTTTTACTTGCCCACACAACGCATACAGGGAAAACAGGAGGGAAAGAGGCTTCAGCCAGTCAGGCTGCATTAGTTAAGTCTGAGGGTAAAGTAAAGAAGAAAAAAAGAAAACCCAGCATGCCCTGCAACTTCCTTTGCGGCAGATGTACCAAATAAGAGCTGCGGAAACTGGGGACTAACATTTTATGGAGAAGAAAAATAAGAGCGATTTTTAACTTTTGGATTGCCTAGGTAGCACCCTTATGACTTGTTTATCAGATAAATATAAAGAATTGATTTTTGACTTTATGCCCAACAGTTACTCTTTAAGATTTAGAGGAATAACTGTTTGGCATTTTGATGTTTTTATGTATATTAATTACAAAGTATTTGTATTAGAATTTACTCATTCAAATTTATGCTGCCGACTATCTATTTTTTTTGCCTGCACAGAAATTTGGAGGCAGCCTATTGATTTCAATAGGCTGAATTTATCAATAGGCTGCAGTTCCCCATCCAACATCACATGTGGGGAACTGGATAAAACTTAGGCTTAGTCTATTTACAGAATGTTTACAAAACTCCATTTCTAGTGCAAAAATCAGTGATTTATTCAAGTTAATCTATAAGCCAGACTACTACTCACCACATGTATTCTAACTTCTAATCATGCAGAACTAAAAGGCATTCTATACAAAATTAGGAAGCACAGAATAATCTTTCATTTCAACAGCATGGGTTTATTAAAGACAGGTCCTGTCTCACTAAAGGCAGCCATACATTGGTCGATTGTTACCAAATCGACCAAGTAACAGCTAGATCCCTCTCTGATCAAATCTGATCAGAGAGGGATCTAATGGCTGCCCATACACTGCAAACAGATTTTGAATCGATTTCAGCATGAAATTGATTCACAACCTGTGGAACTGCCGCTGCCACCTGCCTCGCGCCTCTGCTCCCCTGGCCAGCCGCAATACATTACCTGTCCACCGGCGCGATTCCCCGGGTCCCCGCAGTCTCATTTCTTCCAGCGTACTCCATCTTCCCTTCACTTCCTGTACCGTCCTGTCACAAGCAGAAAGTTCAAACAGTAAAGCGTCCTCTACTATTTCAACTTTGCTTTCTCAGAGGACGGGACAGGAAGTGAAGAGAAGATGCCAGAAGAAGTGAGAGACAGCAGGGATATGGGACTCACGCCGGCCGGACAGGTGATGTATTGCTGCGTCGGTCATTGCCGTATCAAAAGCCGCTAAAGACGCGCTCCCGACCCACCAGCGATAAAGCAACATATTCCGCCTGGGCAGATCGATGGAGTTGATTGACTTCGGATGTAAATCGGACGATCGGTCCACGTTTGCGTTATCAATTTCACAGCAGATTTGATCACAGTGATTTAATTTGCTTTCTATTGGCGGGAAATCGTGTTAGTGTACAGGCACCTTAACATGCTCAGCTTTCAAGTGGTGAATGCAAATTTAGAAAATGTTGCAGTTTCTATGACCAGACACAGTTTTTGACTTGTTAAAACAGGAGGATTAGCTATACTATGCCAGGGAAAAAAACACATATAAAAGTAGATAAATACTTGATCTACTTACATAACACATGTATTGTACTGTCCACCTTTTGATTTCAGTAAATTTTATATAGTAAATGAAGAGAATTCTGTTTCTGGTGGGAACCATGTCTTTTGCCCACAGTTTGAGGTTAAATCCTGATGTAATTTCTTCCTGTAACGATTGGGTGCTGCAACTCAGACGTCTAATCATTGGTGATCTGCAGAATCACCAAAAATACAGGCGCTATACCTGATTATGTGGTGACCTGCAGTGTCACCAATAATACTAGTATAGCTGGCTGAGAGTAAGGTGTAGTGTTTGGTGCAACAGTAGAGTGAATGGGTAGATAACACCATAGGAGCTGGTGAGTACTATCTGCAACAACAGTGCTAGACCTCACCAAAGGAGCTGGTGGGTACTAGCTGCGAGAACAGTGCTAGACCTCACCAGAGGAGCTGGTGGGTACTAGCTGCAACAGTATAGACTTCTCCAGAGGAGCTGAAGGGTCTATCAACACAAATAACAATACCTTTACCAGAGGAGCTGGGAAAGTACTAATAATGAAAGAACTAAAGAAGTTTGGCTAAACCTTACCAGAGGGGCTGGTAAGGTACTGACAGTACAAATGACTGAATAGTTAAACTAGACCTTTCCAGAGGAGCTAGGAAGGTAATAACAGCACAAGTGACTGAATAGTTTACAGGATAGATGAAATCCGCACACCCGCAGGTAAAGTCCAAGGGTTTTTATTGAATCCAACTCACAAAAGCAGTAAAATGGCTGACATGTTTCGGATCATATCCTTACTCATAGCCTAAACATATTGACATCTTGGTGGACTATATATACTCACCCAGCCCCGGCCCTATGGGTGTAGACTCCTGGGACCAAAAAGGAGCTTAAAGGTGCAGGGCTGAAAGCTCCAGAGGAGCTGAAGGGTCTATCAACACAAATAACAATACCTTTACCAGAGGAGCTGGGAAAGTACTAATAATGAGAGAACTAAAGAAGTTTGGCTAAACCTTACCAGAGGGGCTGGTAAGGTACTGACAGTACAAATGACTGAATAGTTAAACTAGACCTTTCCAGAGGATCTGGCAAGGTACTAACAGCACCAGTGGCTGAATAGTTTAGCAAGACCTTGTCAAAGGAGCTGGCAAGGTACTAACAGTCACTGGAGCTTATACTAGTGAGTCTGAACCTCACCAGAAGAGCTGGTGGGTTCGAATGGCCAGAGCACCTCACCAGTGGCAAGGGCCCACTGGTGAGTAGAGTAGTCAGACAGGCAAAGTACGATAACAGGCAGGCAGAGACAGTACCAAAATGGCAGGCAAGAGAGTAGTTAATATCAGGCAGAGGTTCAGCAACTAAAGTCAGAAAGGCAGAGGTATAGAATCGTTTAGCAATAGCAAGGTCAGAGAGTAGCCAGAATCATACACAGGTTATCAAAAATACAATGTAATAATGACTAACTATAGATAGATGTATATTGCAAACACTGCATATACATCTATCATCAACTGGAACCTCACTAGTTCTGAGCTAACACGAGTGTATTCGCAACAGCAGACGAGTTGCCAATGAACCGTGAAGGCTTAAGAAGCCCAGCGCCACGCCCCCCTAAGCAATCAGCCAATCCTAGCGTCGCGAGTCACTCCTGATGTCAGCCGACCGGCAGGTCCGCTGACGCGCCTTCTTCCAGCATAAAGGTCCTGTCTCCGCGCTCGCCCGCGCGATACAGGGACCCTATGAGCCAGAGACAATGCCGTTCCCGGCGTGCTGGACGCCGCTGGGGCGGATAAGGCCTGCGAACAAGGAACAAAGGCAGCTGCGGATCTATTCTTTGCATCCGCAGCCGCCATAGTTTCAGACGTTACACTTCCCTTAGCTTTTTTTCTTTTCTCCTCCAATTGGTGATTCACCTCAGCTTTGCTTGCAAACACAAGTGAGCAGAGGATCATGTTTCAGCTAGGCAGAGAAATAAAGGGAAGAGGAGGAATATATTATAGATAAAAAGAACCCCCAGCATGCAACTGAATGGCAATGGCTATTAAAGGGCCAGTGCTCCTAAGGTATGTGATAACTCCAAACCATAACAGCAGAAAATGTTTTGAAAAGGTTTGAATGCAGGATTAGCATCTTTATCACCTAATACACTCAGATCAGTTGCTGTTGAAATTTGATTTTTATGGTGACAATCCCACTTTAAATAAATTATTGCTTAATTAGCTTATTCTTGCAAAAATTAAATATAGGCTGCCTAGCTTACACAGAATGTGGGTCCTATGAATCCTGTAGCAAGACAATATGGGCCTGGCCTATTTCCTTCATTCCTTCTGATATTTAACAAATGACATTTGGTGCATGGCTAAGAAACGGGATATTTCTCTCTTATTAAAGTTTAACTGTGGGGCATAAAATCAAAAATCAATTCTTTATTTTTATCTATAAGTAAGAAATAAGGATGCTAACCAGGCAATCCAAAAGTAAAAAATCACTATTACTTTTCTTGTTGATAAATTATCATACCTCAGTTTACCTGACTCTTATTTGGTACATTGCTGCACAAAGGAAGTTGCAGGGAATGCTGGGTTGTCTCTTTTTGCTTCTTTACTTCCCCCTCAGACTTACCTAATGCAGCCTGATTGGCTAAAGCCTCTTTCCCTCCTGTTTTCCCCTCCCACACCTCTGTTCCTCCCTGATTGGCCAATATTTCTCATGCTGAGACAATGCACTTTCTATTGCAGAGCTGGGTGGGAGTGCCTAAGGACTGGGAGGAGGGCGGGCAATGCATACACAATCAGAGGGAGGAGAGAAATGACATCAGGATTAGCTTCAAGATAGACACAGTTATAATGGAGAGTCCTAATAAGGATGTTCTTTTTTTTTACTATAAGAAAATCCGTAAAATTAAAACGTGGACAGTGCAATACATATGTTATGTAAGTAGAACAAGTATTTATCTACTTATATATGTGTTTTTTTTCCCCTGAGATAGTATTGCTGACAAATCCTCTTTAATGTTTATATGTTGGACCAGGGAGACCAGACAGTCTATTTTTCCTTTATTGTCATAAATAGTTTCTAATTTCTCTGCTCTTTACCTATACCCTCATATCCCTACTTTCAACTTTATTGATCTATTCTATAAGCTTGATGGCTCACTTGGATGAAGTGTGTACCACCCTTGAGCCATACGTTTACTTATTTGTTTGTTATGCAGCATTGCTACTTATCTTTGTATATATTTGTATATATAATGTTTTCTGCCTTACCTTGATGTCCCTTGCATTGGTTTCTCTCATGAAGCTGTTGGTTTTCATTTTTGTTGTTTTCACCAATAAAAACATTTTGAAAGTAAAAAAAAAAAGTTTGAGAATACCTTGTAGTATAACATGTTTTAAATGCACTTAAATGACAGATAATGTATCTTACTCATCTGTATTGCAGCTATACATATATGCAAAAGCAGTGAATTTTTAAAAAATTATATAGCCCCTCCCCCCAAGCCTCTTCAACCCCCTGTCACCCATCAACTAAAGCCAGAATTTGGTGACCAGACTGCGTGGGGCTTTTCACCCTAGGCTGTACCAGCCCACATGGTTCATGGTATGGAGGGAGGGGGGGGGGCCTTGAAGATTTGGGCAATGAAGCCTGCCCATACCCACTTCCAGATCCCAGGAGGAAGTGGGGGTAACTACCCCCACAGCTGTGTGTAGGACCAAATGGTGGCTTATGGTAGAATCTGTGAGCCCCTTTAAGATTAAGGGGGCCCCCAGATGTCCACACTCCAGGTGAGATGGGTATAGAGTTATTTATGTACCCCTTACCCATTTCCACAAAAGTAAAAAAAAATAAAAAAAAACAGACCACACAGAAAAAGTCCTTTAACAATCTAAATTGACACTAGATAGATACATACCATTAAAGGAATACTATTGATACCCAAGTGTTCTAAAATGACAGTGTGCAAATAATGTCTAAGTAGCGGTGTAAACATTTTCCTACTTTTCATGTTACATATCAGAGGCAAAAACTGTAATTTGTTGAGGGTAGGATTAAGCTATATTGGGACAAATCAATTGCAGTAGGGGTGTCTGCTTCAATGCACAGCCAGAGTTGTATATCAGACTACAGAAAGCAAATATCAAACATATCAAACTCTGAAAGCAAAAACAGTATGTATTAGTTACATTTCCTCTGCTCTCTTCACACACTTCAGTCAGACACACAGGACACAGGATCTGCAGCTGTTGGGAGCTCTCTTCTCTGTCACACACAGAGCTACACATAGAGTTCACTGATCAAGTGTGAGGGGAATTTCCCCTCTCCTCATGGCTCAGTCAGCCGTCAGTTTTGGCGTCAGTAAAGATTGAAAGTATTTTGCTAACAGTAAACAAAAGACAAAGACAAAGACAAACACTTATATAGCGCTTTTCTCCTGGCGGACTCAAAGCGCCAGAGCTGCAGCCACTAGGACGTGCTCTATAGGCAGTAGCAGTGTTAGGGAGACTTGCCTAAGGTCTCCTGCTGAATAGGTGTTGGCTTACTGAACAGGCAGAGCCGAGATTCGAACCCTGGTCTCCCATGTCAGAGGCAGAGCCCTTAACCATTACACTACCCAGCCACCAAACAAAGAAGTTGCTACTTAAATGTATACACCAGTACTTAGTAGCACTTCCCAAACAATTCCTGTGTCAATTGAAATAAATATGTGAATTGATAGTATTCCTTTAAATATAGATCCAATGCCAAAATCCTCTCAAAAATGTCCCATGCCAATATCCTTGGCCACCCAACTTTTACTAACCACTCTATGACCACCTTAAGCTGATCGGCGGCCACAGAATGGCTCCCCCAGGAAAGCTTAATGCTGAAAGGCATCAAGTCCTGGGGAGGAGATTGGTGCGGATTGTGCACACGGATGCGTGCGCATTCCCGCTTGAGTGACGGAGCTCTGCTCCGTCAATAGTCTTCCAGCGGCAATCGTCGCTGCAGACTAAAAAACAAACAGCCATTTGTTTTGATTGTACAGTGCTGTGATCTACCACAGCTCTGTACTGGGGACAGCCATGAAACTTGTCTGTCCCCTGGAGAGGTTGCGAACATGATCCCCTCTTATGGGCTGATGCCTATGAAAGAGGGTCGTCCCCATTTGGCCATTGGGGAAGGGTGGGAGGGGATAGGGCAAGAAAAAAATCGTACAATTTTAATAAAAATAAGATAACATATCCTGCAGCAGCGATCAGAGCCCCCCAACAGAAAGCTCTGTTGGTGGGCAGAAAAGGGGGACAGACTAATTTGTCTGCTAAGTTGTATTGCTGTGCAGCACACATTAAAGCTTCAGTGCGCTGATTTGTAAAAAGTAGGCTGGTCACTAGGGGGTGTAAGCCTGTGGTCCTTAAAGGGAACCTGAAGCTAGTAAAATGATTTAAAATAAACACATGACGGGCTGCAAATGAATATTACATACTAACATCACCGTCAATTCAAGTGGGTGATATTACAGTTTAACAGTGTGTTGACCAGGAAGCTGTTATGGGGAAATGGCAATTTTTAAAATGGAGGATGGAAAATTCCATTGATCACAGTGGACAAATGGGATGCAGGAGAGGATAAAGAGATTGAGTAGTAGACTACAAAGGACGTAAGTATGACCTGGGTATGGTTATTTTGACTTTTTATTTTCAGTTCAGGTTCTCTTTAAGAGAACAAACAGACCCTTGGCGATTGTCCACAACCATCACACTCCCAATAGTAAATGCTTCACAGGGAGGATTGTGGCAGCTTATGGCTATATACGGGCAGTGATGTCACCAAGATGGCTACCTGGTTCTTGACAGCCACACTAGGGTTAGGTTTAGGAAAACTATTTTTTTTTCTTTAATAAATGAAGGGTGCAAAGGACCAGGGCATCCCCATCTCTGGTCCCCTGGAACCTGCATTCATGTAAAAATAAAAACCCTTTAGATTTCAAAAACCTAGCTTTAACATGGCTACTTAGGACCAGGGGATCAACGTGTCCATGTTGGTGATGGGGTTTTTTTGTCTATTTTTTAATTACAGTAGATGATAGGTATATTTGCCAAGGATTATATAGAGAAATATCCTGGCTATTCCGGTTGTACAGCATTTCCCGGTAAAAGCAGTGAAATTTTCCCCAAACCCCAGCAGCACATTCACTGCTTTACCAGGGATATATGTACAGCTGCATTACCGATACGTAGGATACATTTAAATTAATTTAAAACCATTTTTCATATTATAAGTTTAAAATAATTTTTCTCAATAACTACAAGTTATTTTTGTCATATGTTTGTGACTTGTAACCCTTAGTCTCCCTAACATACTTTGCAAAATTGATGAATATATAGGCACTTTGGTTTTAACCTCAGACGTGCTCGGTAATATTGACTTCAATGCAGGTTTGCAAAATAGTTTCGCGAAAAAGGTTCACTAAATGTTCATGATGTGTCAGCCACATTTTCACTCATCTCTCACCTTCAGTAGCCATATTTACAAAAGCAGAACAACTGTAACAAAAAAGTAAAGGATAGAAACTAAGCATAAAGCAGAATTTTAAAAAGAGCACTGCTTGCATTGTTTAAAGGGACACTAAAGTCAGAAAAAAATGATTTGATCTTACCTGGGGCTTCTTACAGCCCTTGGAGTCCTGGAGTCCTCCTGTGCCCACGACGCCGGTCCTAGTCCCTCTGGCCAGCAACTGCACCCCCGCTAAGCTGGACAGTCAGTGGCTACTGCACATGTGTGGCCCCCGAGCTGTGCACACCCTGATCACATTCATTGTGGTCAGGAGCGCTCTGTGCATCAGCAGTAGCGATTTTCGCATACTACACATATCTAGAACGCTCCTGGCCGAGGAGAAGGCACATTGCCGGCCAGATTAGCGGGGGTCACCGCTGCTGGCAGGAGGGACTTGAACCGGTGTCGTGGGCACAGGAGGACTCCAGGTGGCTGCAAGAAGCCCAAGGTAAGTACAAATATTTTTTTTTAAATTGACTTAAAATTTCTTTTGAATTGTTTTCATTTAATGATTTACAGTATTGACACTGAGTACCAAAGAAAATGACAAATCAAAAAGAAAATATTGGGGGAAAGTGTGAAACATGAACAAACATACTTTTTAGTTCTTGTTCCTTTGTCTTTCTTGGACACTATCTTTGCATGTGTTTGCATATACCGGTATGTTGTCTCATTTATTGCTCTCTCATGACTCCTGCTGCTTGACAATAAAAATATGCAGTCATTTTAGTTAGAAAAGATTTAAAAACTTGGACGGTCACAGAATTATAACAATGGGTCAAGTAGAATGGGGCAATTTGTAGGAAACCCTTACATGATGGGAAAACAAATTAAGTCATTTTCAAACTGAGCCCTAAACAACATAATAATCAATCCACATCTTGGGGAAAAGTGATGCCTATGTGGTGCCCTCTCCCCTAATCATTATTCCTGGTGGTCTTTTAGTCTGTTATTCCTTTATAGTTTTCTCTGCTGGTGGTGTGGCCCCTGCTTATAGTTTTCCCTTGTGTTCCCTCCTTTCCTGAATTGTTTTTTTATCAGAAAAATGGTCAAATATCAGATTGGACCTGCTGAAAATAATCGATTTGACCCTGTATCTGACAGAAAATTGCATGGTGTGTACCAGGCATAAGTGATGTTATCACTGTGATGTTATTCAATGATGTTATTATCTTTGGGCAGGACTAATTGGTTGCCCTGTTAAGATGACGGGCAGGATCTTTCCTTGTCAGCAATTTATGGTGCAAATGGTAGTGCCATTGGAGGAAGCAAGGGTATTTTAATGATGAACTCGGAGCAAAAAACATGGTGCCCAGAACTATTATTCTCTTATTTTTCTGGTCTTAAAATATCCTTTCGCTGGGTTCTCAGTAAAGTTCAGAAATTCAGAACTCTGCACAACATGCATTTGCTTACATTTTCTCAAACGTCATAAACAAAACAAATCTCCTTGACTTTGCTCACCTTTAATTTCCAGCTCTACCTCTTTTTCCAAATATATACTATTACATTATTACACACACACAAAAAACAATGTAAATGAAAACATACAGTATTGCTATGCTACGGAACCAAATAAAAGTGATGATACAATAATACAAAATTACCAGTGCAAACAACAGAAGCGCTGACTTGGATTTATGTGTTCACATAATAACAGATGTTATAAATATGACAAATTATCTGTTAGAATATGCTAGAGAACATGATGTTTATATATTTTATTGTTAGATCAGGATTAGAAAAGAACACATTTCAATATATCAACCATTCATCATGTGACAAGTAACACTGAGGATTGAATTCTCTTCTCAATAAGAAATGAAGTGATAAAGCACAAACACATATAAACACTATTCTTTATGACTGATGATCTTATAATAAATAATCAGTTTTGCAGATAGCTATCAAAAGATGAATTTACCTAATTTATACTAGCAGTTATTGCAGGTGAATATTGTTAGGATTTGTTTTGATGCAAGCTTGGCAAAGGGAAAACTGTTGTGCACATTTCTAGGAACATAAAAATAGCTGTGAAGTTTCTTTTTCCATGTTTTTTTTTGCAGTGAATTAATGTTACACTACTGGCCTTCCATGAGCTAACTTTGGTAGGTGAAGTTGTTCTAAATGTGGTAAAACGCTATGGTATACTGCTGTGCTAAATTCTCACCTGGGACATTTTACACTTGTAACATATCTTAACTATTTTGATACACGTGACCACTGTACAGTTATCCTAGTGTATGTGGCAGTGCACATACAGTGGCTTGCAAAAGTATTCGGCCCCCTTGAAGTTTTCCACATTTTATCACATTACTGCCACAAACATGAATCAATGTTTTTGGAATTTCACGTGAAAGACCAATACAAAATGGTGTACACGTGAGAAGTGGAATGAAAATCATACATGATTCCAAACATTTTTTACAAATCAATAACTGCAAAGTGGGGTGTGCGTAATTATTCAGCCCCCTTTGGTCTGAGTGCAGTCAGTTGCCCATAGACATTGCCTGATGAGTGCTAATGACTAAATAGAGTGCACCTGTGTGTAATCTAATGTCAGTACAAATACAGCTGCTCTGTGATGGCCTCAGAGGTTTTCTAAGAGAATCTTGGGAGCAACAACACCATGAAGTCCAAAGAAAACACCAGGCAGGTCAGGCATAAAATTATTGAGAAATGTAAAGCAGGCTTAGGCTACAAAAAGATTTCCAAAGCCTTGAACATCCCATGAAGCACTGTTCAAGCGATCATTCAGAAATGGAAAGCGTATGGCACAACTGTAAACCTACCAAGACAAGGCCGTCCACCTAAACTCACAGGCTGAACAAGGAGAGCGCAGATCAGAAATGCAGTCAAGAGGCCCATGGTGACTCTGGACGAGCTGCAGAGATCTACAGCTCAGGTGGGGGAATCTTTCTATAGGACAACTATTAGTCGTGCACTGCACAAAGTTGGCTCTTATGGAAGAGTGACAAGAAGAAAGCCATTGTTAACAGAAAAGCATAAGAAGTCCTGTTTGCAGTTTGCCACAAGCCATGTGGGGGACACAGCAAACATGTGGAAGAAGGTGCTCTGTTTAGATGAGACCAAAATTGAACTTTTGGCCAAAATGCAAAATGCTATGTGTGGCAGAAAACTAACACTGCACATCACTCTGAACACACCATCCCCACTGTCAAATATGGTGGTGGCAGCATCATGCTCTGGGGGTGCTGCTCTTCAGTAGGGACAGGTAAGCTGGTCAGAGTTGATGGGAAGATGGATGGAGCCAAATACAGGGCAATCTTGGAAGAAAACCTCTTGGAGCCTGCAAAAGACTTGAGACTGGGGCGGAGGTTCACCTTCCAGGAGGACAATGACACTAAACATAATGCCAGGGCAACAATGGAATGGTTTAGAACAAAACATATCCATGTGTTAGAATGGCCCAGTCACAGTCCAGATCTAAATCCAATCAAGAATCTGTGGCAAGATCTGAAAACTGCTGTTCACAAACGCTGTCCATCTAATCTGACTGAGCTGGAGCTGTTTTGCAAAGAAGAATGGGCAAGGATTTCAGTCTCTAGATGTGCTGAGCTGGTAGAGACATACCCTAAAAGACCGGCAGCTGTAATTTCAGCAAAAGGTGATTCTACAAAGTATTGGGGCCAAATAATTATGCACACCCCACTTTGCAGTTATTTATTTGTAAAAAAATGTTTGGAATCATGTATGATTTTCATTCCACTTCTCACGTGTACACCACTTTGTATTGGTTTTTCACGTGGAATTTCAATAAAATTGATTCATGTTTGTTGCAGTAATGTGACAAAATGTGGAAAACTTCAAGGGGGCCAAATACTTTTGCAAGCCACTGTATGTCTAATAAGCATCCGTTGGTGATTCCATTCACAACATGTTTGCACAGGCAGGAGGCACTCATGTATTGAGAGAACCTTCCCCCCTTTGAAGTGCTGAGCACAAGAGTGACTTTGTTACTTCCATCTATTAATTAACAGACCACATCTAGGTAAGCAATTAGGAAGGTACTTGAGCACATTTCTGATTTCAAATCACCTTGGATATAATCAGTAGCCATGCTGGTGGGCTATCTGTAAAATTTAAACTCTGACACTCACCAGGATGTTGATGCACTCTCCCAACAGCATTAATAACTGATTCCTCATTGGTGTCTTCCTGGTAGCACCCGTTGATCTTGGAGAGACCTCAGCCTTAAAAGCCCTCTGCAGTTCAGATTACAAGCACATAACCCATCGGGGAAGGAAAGGCACTTTTCAGAACTTTTGTTCTCCATTTTTCATAGTATAAGCCTTGTGGTTTGCTTTCAAAGCATCATGAATTGGTCAGTTTAAATGAATACATTTGTTCCAAGCTTCCCATTGCATCCCATTGCATCAGTTTTTCAAAGTCATAGGGGCCATATCCTATTCTTAAACTCACCAGTGTTAAAGTGCTGACAAGTCCAAAACCAGGCGATGATAACCTCAATTGATCTTACACATCACCTGGCAAAGTGTTAAAAACTCACATTGGCAAATTTAATCTCCTATGAAGTTCTTAATACCATATCCTATTCCCCCTTTCATGTTGCTAGGGAGTAATGCTTTCCATCAGACATGAGTGTTAGTTTAGACCTACTAAGGAGCAGGTCTAATGTCCCTAAGGCAGTCTTCCCTAAGGCGTCCCGAAGGCAGTTAACACCCTGGATAAAAACAAAAAATTACCGGGACAACAGGAGCCCCGATAGTGCAGTAAGTCACGACAATAAGAAAGTGTTGTAGAGTCAATGAAATATACTCACAAAGGAAGGCTTCAGACGGTCAGCTAACCATAGTAGGCAGGTGGAGATACACAAACGCGACTCCACTCGGGTGACCAGCCAGGCTGGATATAGTTGCTCTCTTGATACACATTTAGCTAGATGGTTGCAAAGGTGGTGTTAGGTCACCTGCCCAAATAGAATACCCCTCCCGAAGGAGGGTTAGTAATACAAAAGAGGGAGAAAGAGGCACCCAGGGTATGATACAGTGCCAGAACAAAATCAAATCAAAAGATTTTCTTCTGGCACTGTATTATGCCTGAGGAAGTGGGCTGAGACCCACAAAACACATTGCCAAGTGAATATTAAAGTATGATACAAATTCCTTTTAACGTGTCATCACTGAGGTACGCCACCTCAAACTTTTTTCATTTTAATTGCTTTTAACATAGTTTTCTCATACCCTGGGCCCCTGCTTCTCTCCCTTAGGGCCATATCCTATTCAAGGTGATAAGTAGCTTGCAGATGCGAGCAACTTATCACCTTGCCATCGAGCGAGGATTACTGGCAAATCCTATTGCCAATATCCTTCGCGCGATGGCCGACCGTTAAGGAGCATTACTCAGGCGAAAGCCTGAGCGATGCTCCCTATTACCGGGCGATGGGGAGTGAGGTTTACGCTGTGGTACTGTCCATCAGCACCACGGCCTCACTCCCCACACATGCGCACTCGCCCGCGGAACATCGCCAACATCTTCCGCCGCAGCATCTGGGGGTCTCCTTTAATAAGGAGACCCCCAGAGCTCCTTATCTTGTCGCCGCACACTGTAGAAGCCCCCATGTAGCTGCACCGGCATCACTGTTGGCATACATACCGCCGCAGATCACCCGATGCCTCTCACCGCAAAATCCGTCGTGTAATTACAGTGTATCTGACACTGTAATTACTGTGCACATAGAAGGAGCCCGGGCAAAGCATCTTTGAATCTGCAGCCTGGGCTCCCCATTGGTCCGCTGTCTGAACCAATAAAATGGCTCAGTAATTACAGTGTTAGATACACTGTAATTACGCAACGGAATTTGCGGTGAGAGGCGTCGGGTGATCTGCAGCGGTTTGTATGCCAACAGGGGTGCCGATGCAGCTACATGGGGGGCTTCTACAGTGTGCGGCGACCCGACGGGGAGCTCTGGGAGTCTCCTTATCAAAGGAGTCCCCCAGATGCTGTGGCGGCGACGTGCTTTAGCCGGTTTAGACCTGCTTTTTGCAGGTCTAAGCTAACGCTCATGTCTGCCGGGAAGTATCGCTTCCCGGAGGCATGATAAGGGTAATTGGATAACGTGTTAAGAACTCGCTGGGCGATTATATTGCCCAAGCGAGTTCTTTTCCACCTAGGTTGGGGTCTAAAGTTTTATAAGATTAGGCGATGCCCCCATCGCCTAAGTTAAGAACACTGAATCTGTCATGAGATTAAAAGTAATATGCTGGGGACAGGTGACTTGAGCCGATTTAAAAGTGATAGGCATGAGTTTTGATGCAAATGATGGCCATGATGAAGCAACCTTGTCCTGTGTAGAATTAGTCCTGTCATAACAATACAGGCAATACGCAGGATCAGGTGATTTGAGCCGTCAGTGTTGCTTTGGATAACTGTGAGGGGGTGGTCCTCTATTAAGCTGGATATGGCATACTGTTACCTCAGTGGCTGGCACGTAAGAGGTGGGCGGAGTTTCATTGGGTCACTGAGTAATTTTGTCTGCTTGTGTTGCGGACAGGCATCTGGCTTATGCGCATGTGTCAAATGATTACCCGACAGCAGGAAATATGCTGTGAGATGAAGTAAGGGTTGGTAGCAGCACCACTAGGATTACCGAGGAGGGATGACGCAGAGTGGGTTAGTTACGCCCCGTTGTTGTGGGTTGAAGCTGGTGGGCGGCACCTAAACACGCTGATTGAATTAAGACACTTTACGTATATATAGCGTCTCCTCCGTCCTAAGGCCATGCCCCTGATGAGTCATCCGTGACGAAACTAGTAGGGCGGAGCCTAAACACGGAAGGAGACGCCTGGCCACTTGGATTTTATCCGATATGCGCATTTTTATCTAGAGCATTGTGAGTGCAATTTTAAGTCATTTTTTATTTGGCATAAATAGTATTACGCTATGCAAGTGTCTGTTTGAGTCTAAGGTGCTGCTGCCGTGCTGTGGATGCTGTATTGCTAAATATGTACTCATGCTAGTCGGATTGGGTCAGCCACAATCTGTGGTAAGAGGCTAGGACACCACCATATTAGTACCTGCATGAGAGAGATATTTGAGGTGCTGGGACACGGTAGTTAAACTATGAGGAGTGCACCTTGGGTGATAATTTATAAACATACTATGCCACAGAGTTCTGTCTTTCCCTTTGCATGCACGATTGGAATACGGTTGGAGGCACAGGAGGATCGGATTCTTCTGGCAGGCTGGGCCACATGCGCTGTTTGCCAACTGTTGTGATTGGCATCCCAATCTGGTGAGCATAATTGCTATCTCTGTGAGGATAATACATGCTGGTGCAATTTTTTCCAATATTAGGAATATTTCAAGTTGGGACCTGATAACTAGGACTTTTGCATCTATTCATTGAATGTGGTGTTTTGAGCGGAGAGGGACATTCCTGAATATTCATATCCAGGAATAGGTCTCCACTAAAGACTGAACCATCTTTCTTTACCCCTGTGCGGAGTCTGGGACTTGAACACTAAAGCTGGCCACTAACGGTCCAATTTCTAGCGAAAAATCGTTCGAGCGATCAGAAATTCTGATCGGATTGGTTGTAAATAATCTCCATTGGTGGACACAATCGATTATGAACGAGTGAAAAAAATGTCACCCGAATGAATTTTCGGCGAACGAAAATTTGGATTTTCTTGGTGGTCGTGATAAATAGGAAGCAAAGATTGGTTAGTTGATGGTGTAGTGAACGATTTTTCGTCCGATCAGAATTTCTGATCGCTCGAACGATTTTTCGCTAGAAATTGGACCATTAGTGGCCAGCTTAAGACTCTTTTGATCATTTTCTATGTAGTAGATTTTATATATGTATTATAGCATGTTAACTCTGAATGAATAACTGTTGGTTGTTTCAGGACCCAGGTCCTTGCAGTGGTTTTATCGGTTAGAAGGAAGTGGATGTTTAGTGATCCATATTAGTTATACTGAAGCAAAACCTGTTGAGCGCTATTACAATATTAATAACTCTGTGTAAGGGCATACACCCCTGCTGATTAGAGCGCACCAGGCATAGAGTTTCTTCCAATTACCTGAGGAGCGCACTAGTCACCCCAACCCCCCAAAATTTTAAGTTAAGAACACGCCAGTGCTTAGCACTGGCGAGTTCATCAATAGAATATAGCCCTTAATGTGAGATGAGGGTTAGGTAAAGTGCCCAATAGTAGAATATCTGTGATTTCACATATATTCTACTAGTGGCTTCAACCTGGTGCCCAAATTACCTTAGCAGGTTCATTCAGTGTTTGCCAACATAATCGAAATTATGCTGCATATGCTGAAAGAGCGTGCTGGGGTAATTTGGGGACCAGGTGAAGCCACTAGTAGAATATGGGTGAAATGACAGATAGTCTTACATTTTTACAGAAATTACAGAATATGTACTGAGTCTTGAAAATGTATGTAGTGAAATAGTTTTAGACCATTATTTCCTTTGTTATCTTGATGCTTTGAAAAAAAAGAAACAACCATGTTTTCAGTAAAAGTTAAAGAGGACCATTAGTGAAAATAACATAATGAATAAAATTGCTTATTTTGTATTCATTTATAAATTATTAACTCAGTGTTTGCCCATTGTAAAATCTTTCCTCTCCCTGATTAACATTCTGAAATGTATCACAGACGACATCTTTAGTCTGGCCCAGGGCCAGATTTAGGCCTAGGCCACCTAGGCCATGGCCTAGGGCACCACAGGAGGTAAGGCACCAAAGCAGCAGGATAAACTGGTGCAGCATATGCAAGCTTGCAAATGCTGCAATGCAGGGAGATCAGGCGAGCGCCTGATCTCACTGCTGCCAGCCACCTGTGCATTGGCCACCTTGCTCTCTGTTGTGGTGGGCAGGTACGGACTTGGGCAGCATTGGGGATGGAGAGGAAGAGTAAGCCTCTGCACTGCAGATGAGTAGAGAAAAGAGTGACACAGATGGCTGCTGTGGTGTGAAGGCGAGTTGGCTACCTATACTGAAAGGTGGGGAGTGGGGAAACGAGATATTAAGGGAGCATCTGGCTAACTATACTGTAGGGAAAGTGGGAAGGAGCCATCTGGCTACATATACTAGAGGGATGGGGGAGGGGTCATCTGGCTACCTATACTGGATGGAAAGGGAGGAGAAGTCATCTGGCTACCTATACTTGTGGGGTCATCATGCTACCTATACTAGAGGGAAGAGGGGAGAGGTAATCTCGCTACCTATACTGAAGGAGGACGGCTAGTGACAGTGGCCTAGGGCGGTAAAGAGTACAAATCTGGCCCTGGTCCTGCCAGTTGTGCATAGAACTCTCAGTAAATGAACATTCCACAAAATGAGATAATGTAAGCTTGATAGTTGGAATTATTCTCCATGGTCCTGCCATCACAATGTGGGAGAGGTTTCACTACAGTATCAGTGAAACAGATAAACCAAACCCTGATTATCTGTTTGAGAAAATGTAAATATTTCTTGTGGCTACTGATTGGGATGAAGTTCAATCCGAGGTTAAAGTTCCACTTAAAAAAAAAAAAAAGTTCCTCTTTAACCCTCTGGGGGATAATCCCGAGCTGAGCTCGGGGTAAGCCGCCACAGAGGATTTCTCAGGCCCTGGTGGGCCGATTTGCATAATTTTTTTTTGTTGCACGCAGCTAGCACTTTGCTAGCTGCGTGTATATACCGATCGCCGCCGCTCCGCGCTGATTCGCCGCTACCCGCCGTGCCGCGCCGCTTCCCCCCCCAGGACCCCGTGCGCAGCCTGGCCAATCAGTGCCAGGCAGCGCTGAGGGGTGGATCGGGACTCCCTCTGACGTCACGACATCGTTGACGTCATCCCGATCGTCGCCATGGCGACGGGGGAAGCCAAACAGGAAATCCCGTTCTGAACGGGATTTCCTGTTTGCTTTGATTGCCGGAGGCGATCGGAGGGGGTGGGGGGATGCCGCTGCACAGCGGCTATCATGTAGCTAGTGCTAGGCTAGCTACATGATTAAAAAAAAAATAATTTAAAAAAAATGTGCTGCGCCGCCCCCTGGCGACATTATTGTATCCCCAGGAGGTTAAAGGTCTAGTGTTTGCAACGATTATGTTGAGTGAGGCTTGAAGACTCAAGTATATGCTTTGAATGATATTTTCCTGATCGGAAACAGCATCAAAAATGTATTTTGATATAACTGCTGGCAACAAAATCTTGCCAATGAATCATTGATAACAAAGAACTTAAAACAAATTTCACAGCATGAAATTCAGGAGAAAAATGAAGAGCACTGCATGTTAGATGAGATGCTTTCTGTCTTTATTTTAACTATGTAGCACCAGATATGAAAGCTGCAGGTTGTATTTAAAACTTCATCACAGACATTAACATATCAAAAGAATCATGCAAGAAGAAATTTTCTGTATTAGATACGAGGGTGATTCAAAAATAAAGGCAATTTAAAAATCTTACAGTAATCACAATGGATAGTATTTGATGCAATAGCACAATCACAAAGGCGTGTGGGTTGTTAGAACACACACAGTGCAGTGCTTTACCATTTATCCAAAAATAGCCATTCTCCTGTGGGATTGCATTATTGCTGAACAATGCACCATGGCCCATATGCAATTCACTTTTTCTCCTTAGTTTTCTCCAGGTTGATATTTTCACACCTTGTCAAATAAAATGCCATTTAACCACTTGCCGACCGCCTTAAGCCGATGGGCGGCGGCAAGGGCTGGGCCCAAACGACCGCAATCCGCCCATCGGCGATGGCGGCGACGGGCGAGGTTATGCGGCGATCGCGTCATTCGTGACGCGATCAGCCGCCACTGATCACCTGTCAATCACCTGTCAATCACCTGTCAATCACCCATCAATCACCCCCTGTCACTGCCAACCATCAATCAGCCCCTAACCTGCCCCTTGCGGGCAATCTGATCACCCACCCACACCAATAGATCACCCGCAGATCCGACATCAGATCACCTCCAAAGTGCAGTGTTTACATCTGTTCTCTCCTCTAAACACCCACTAATTACCCATCAATCACCCAACAATCACCCCCTATCACGACCTGTCACTGTTACCCATCAGATTAGACCCTAATTTGCCTCTTGCGGGCACCCAATCACCCACCCACACGCTCATATTGCCCTCAGACCCCCCCTTATCAATTCGCCAGTGCATTATTTACATCTGTTCTTCCCCGTAATAACCTACTGATCACCTGTCAATCACCCATCTCACGGTTTTGGGCCCGTAAATGCCAGGGCGGTATAGGAACCCCACAAGTGACCCCATTTTAGAAAAAAGACACCCCAAGGTATTGTGTTAGGTGTATGACGAGTTCATAGAAGATTTTATTTTTTGTCAAAAGTTAGAGGAAATTGATTTTTATTGTTTTTTTCACAAAGTGTCATTTTTCACTAACTTGTGACAAAAAATAAAATCTTCTATGAACTCACCATACACCTAACAGAATACCTTGGGATGTCTTCTTTCTAAAATGGGGTCACTTGTGGGGTTCCTATACTGCCCTGGCATTTTAGGGGCCCTAAACCGTGAGGAGTAGTCTAGAAAACAAATGCCTCAAAATGACCTGTGAATAGGACGTTGGGCCCCTTAGTGTACCTAGGCTGCAAAAAAGTGTCACACATGTCATATTGCCGTACTCAGGAAAAGTAGTATAATGTGTTTTGTGGTGTATTTTTACACATACCCATGCTGGGTGGGAGAAATCTCTCCGTAAATGGACAATTGTGTGTAAAAAAAAAATGTGTAATTTCCAGAGATATTTCTCCCACCCAGCATGGTTATATGTAAAAATACACCACAAAACACATTATACTACTTCTCCTGAGTACGGCGATACCACATGTGTGACACTTTTTTGCAGCCTAGCTGTGCTAAGGGTCCCAAAGTCCAATGAGTACCTTTAGGATTTCACAGGTCATTTTGAGACATTTGGGTTCAAGACTACTCCTCACGGTTTAGGGCCCCTAAAATGCCAGGGCAGTATAGGAACCCCACAAGTGACCCCATTTTAGAAAGAAGACACCCCAAGGTATTCTGTTAGGTGTATGATGAGTTCATAGAAGATTTTATTTTTTGTCACAAGTTAGCGGAAATTGATTTTTATTGGTTTTTTTTTCACAAAGTGTCATTTTCCACTAACTTGTGACAAAAAAAAAATTCAATGAACTCACCATACACCTAACAGAATACCTTGGGGTGTCTTCTTTCTAAAATGGGGTCACTTGTGGGGTTTCTATACTGCCCTGGCATTTTAGGGGCCCTAAACCGTGATGAGTAGTCTAGAATCCAAATGCCTTAAAATGACCTGTGAATAGGACGTTAGGTCCCTTAGCGCACCTAGGTTGCAAAAAAGTGTCACACATGTGGTATCGCCGTACTCAGCAGAAGTAGTATAATGTGTTTTGGGGTGTATTGTTATACATACCCATGATGGGTGGGAGAAATCTCTCTGTAAATGGACAATTGTGTGTAAAAAAAAAATCAAATAATTGTCATTTACAGAGATATTTCGCCCACCCAGCATCTGTATGTGTAAAAATACACCACAAAATACATTATACTACTTCTCCTGAGTACAGTGGTACCACATGTGTGGCACTTTTTTGCACCCTAAGTGCACTAAGGGGCCCAAAGTCCAATGAGTACCTTTAGGATTTCACAGGTCATTTTGCGACATTTGGTTTCTGTAACGTGCAGTGCACGCAGATTTGCACTGAATGCAGAATGTCACTTAATGTGGAAATACTGAAGACCAAACCAGGGATAAGGTGAACTAAAGTAATGGTTTATTTACAAGGGCAGGATATATACACACACAAGTGATGCTGCAATTGGTGCATGAACATAAATACAAGTGAACTGTACAAGTAGCAAAATGATTGCAAACTGGCAATACGGTTGCAGGCAAATTTCTTACGATCAGACATACACAAACCAAATATAATATATACAGTGTGCACACAGTGAACCCCGGACCCTGTCTAACTAAGCTAACTAACTAATATATATACACAGGATAATATACAATCAAGCGCAGGACATAAGCAGCAGGCAATAGATTAGTCAACAAGCCGAGATCAGATACCAGGACATCAAGCAATACAATCAGTGAGCAGAAGAATAGTCAGACAAAGCCAATATCATACACCAGGGAGTCAAACAATCAGGTAACAGGTAGACAGGTTACAGGTAACAGGAATCAGGTAACAGGAATCAGGTAACAGGAATCAGGTAACAGGAATCAGGTAACAGGACAAGTGACCAGAACACAGGCTCTATGGCTATCATTACCAATGAACTAGCAACAGTGTTCTGTTGTAGCTGGACTTATATACTCTGCAGCATGGTCATGTGACCTCTTCCAAGGCTGCAGAGACACAGTTCTTGAATACAGAGACCTCTGCTGGTGGGCAGAGGGAACTTCAGGAGGAATGTACAATGTTCTTGAAATGAGAGGGGACATCTGCTGGTGAACAGAGGAAGTCCATACAGTTCACAAACGTCACCAGCAGGAACAGATCGTGACAGTACCCCCCCCTTGAGGAGTGGCCTCAGGACGCTCCACCAGACTACCAATTCACATCCACCTGGGTCCCAAGAAACATTGGGCGAAAAGGCAGACAGACTGGAGACCGTCAGGCAACAAGGCAAGATGCACAGCAGGCTGAAGAACATCCGGAAGGACCAGGAATCAGATGTCATCAGAAAAGGCAGCAGGCAGAACCAGGAACCAGATGTCATCAGGAAAAACAGCAGGCAGGACCAGGAACCAGATGTCATAAGGAAGGGCAGCAGGCAGAACCAGGAACTGGATGTCATCAGGAAAGGCAGCAGACAGAACCAGGAACCAGATGTCATCAGGAAAGACAGCAGGCAGGACCAGGAACCAGATATCAGGAAAGGCAGCAGGCAGAACCAGGAAGCAGATGTCATCAAGCAGGGCAGTGGACTAGACACCAGCAGGAAGGACAGCATGTAAACAAGTCTCCAGCAAAACAGCTCAATAATATACCCCCACCAGGACAATCGATTTGGCTTTAGCAGAGGTCTGCAAAACTGAGCTTTCTTGTCAGAAGTCTGTATGAGCTGAGGAACAACAAAAGTATGAGGGTGGGCATCAGACAAGGTAGCAACAGGCTGGGTAGTTTCAGAGAGGGTGGCAACAGGCTGGGTAGTTTCAGAGAGGGTGGCGACAGGCTGGCTAGCTTCAGGCAGGGTGGCAACAGGCTGGCTAGCTTCAGGCAGGGTGGCAACAGGCTGGCTAGCTTCAGGCAGGGTGGCAACAGGCTGGCTAGCTTCAGGCAGGGTGGCAACAGGCTGGCTAGCTTCAGGCAGGGTGGCAACAGGCTGGCTGGCTTCAGGCAGTGTGGCAACAGGCTGGCTGGCTTCAGGCAGCGTGGCAACAGGCTGGCTGGCTTCAGGCAGGGTGGCAACAGGCTGGCTAGTTTCAGGGGTCTGGACCATTAGCTGAGCGCTTGGCTGGGCCGTTGGCTGAGCACCTTGCTGGGCCGTTGGTAGACACCCCAATACAGTCTGTGCAAGCTGAAACATATCCTGTGCGGGCTGAAGCAAAACCTGTGCGAGCTGAAGCAAAGTCTGTGCGGGCTGAAGCAAAGTCTGTGCGGGCTGAAGCAAAGTCTGTGCGGGCTGAAGCAGACCTTCCGCTGTACCTGTTGGCAGAGATGCAGCTGGACAGGATGGCAAACTTACTGCTGGACTGGTTGGCAAGGATGCAGCTGCACAAGATGGTAAAGATGTAGCTGAGCAGGATAGCAAACCTTCTGCTGGACCTGGTGACAGAGATGCAGCTGGACAGGCTGGCAAGCTAGTTGACAGTGGCTGGAGCGAAGTGCTGTCCCTTGCAGACTTGGCAAGAGTTATAGACTGTGTAGACATGTCAGAAGTTGTAGTTTGCAAAGATCTGGCAGGAAGAGATGAAGTTAACCACTGCTGTGCCGAAAGTAAGAAAACTGTGAGCCGAATACAGGTTTCTGCAAGCTGGATGCAAAGTTCTGCTGGCAGGATGCAAGAGTCTGCAGGCGGCTGGAGACAAGGTTCTGTAGATGGCTGTATGCAAAGTTCTGCAGGAGGCTGGGTGCAAGAATCTGCAGGAGGCTGGATGCAAGAGTCTGCAGGAGGCTGGATGCAAGAGTCTGCAGGAGGCTGGATGCAAGAGTCTGCAGGAGGCTGGATGCAAGAGTCTGCAGGAGGCTGGATGCAAGAGTCTGCAGGAGGCTGGATGCAAGAGTCTGCGGGAGGCTGGATGAGAGGTTCTGCAGGAGGCTGGATGAGAGGTTCTGCAGGAGGCTGGATGAGAGGTTCTGCAGGCGGTTGGATGAGAGGTTCTGCAGGCGGCTGGATGAGAGGTTCTGCAGGCGGTTGGAGGAGAGGTTCTGCAGGCGGCTGGATGAGAGGTTCTGCAGGCGGCTGGATGAGAGGTTCTGCAGGAGGCTGGATGCAAGAGTCTGTAGGCTTTTGTGTCAAAGTCTGTAAGGTGATTACACCTGGATCTGGTGCAATAGGTAGTGAATGGTGAATGGATGAGGTTGGAAAGTATTTCCGTTTACTCTTTGCTTTCTTGACAGTTTTCAAAGCAAGAACAGGCTCTTGGTAAGGAACTGGATACTGCTTTATCCAAGGTGTACATTTCTTTGCAGTCTGAAGAGAAATTGATTTATGACTAGAACTAGACTTAACTTTAGCCACTGAGCACTGTGTGAACTGGTCATTAGAAAGATCAGCAGAAGGAAAGTAGGTAGACAGAACTTTCTCCCATGCATCAATTAATGGGGAAACATACCTTTGCATGCAAGCATCCACGTTAACCAACATTTGTGCAGATCTTATACATGCAAATATAAATGAGTAATCTTTTTGAGCATAATACTGAGTAAACTACCTCCAATCATCCACCAATTCATTAAACAGACACTCAATCTCCCATCTTCCAAATGGAGGGTCCCAGTCACTTTTAGTGGGAACTGATAGATTATCCTGAGCACAACTTGAGGATTGAACTGTCAGTGTGGAGGTAACTGGAACATAATTTGATTTAATTGGTTCAGACTGATTTATTGCTGTGGAGGAATTATTACAATAAATGGAAACTGGCAAGGTTCTGGCTTGAGTCCAGGATGTGGAAGGCTCTCTTACAGTGACAAGAGTTTGCAGAATTTGCAATAAAGATTGCACCTCATATTCTGCAAACTTTCCCTGTTGCACAAGGGATTTAACATGCCTAATAATTTGCATTAATTCCTCACGGGAATACACTGACAATTTATTATAACAATCATGTTTGTCTTTATCTGCTAACAAGGCATAATATTTATTATGCTGAATAGTCCAGTCAACTTCCATAGCTGAAACGTAGCAATAGGGGGTGCAGAGGTAGCGACCGCATCGGGGCCCTTGGGTCAGAGGGGCCCCGAAGGTCCCTCCTTTAACCACAGTATTAGCTCTCTATTGGTCCTGTGCTCATAATAATCACTTCTATAGATAATTTGAATAGTGGTGATCATTAACACAGTGTTCCCCATCAGCTTCTTGCACCTCTGACACTGTAGTTGCCATTGGCAGGTTTTGGTGCACCGTATCAATTGTCATGTATAGAGTGCTTGGGGGGCCCTATGTAAAACTTGCATCGGGGCCCACAGCTCCTTAGCTACGCCACTGGCTGAAACAAATGTGTTTCCAGTGTTAATGGAGGTAGCAGGACCATGATTGGATTTAATTGGCTCAGTCTGTCTGATTACTGGCAAGGATCTGGCTTGATTCCAAGAGGTAGCAGGACTTTTGATTCTTATCAGAGTTTGCAAAATCTGCAGCAAAGCTTGTACCTCAGACTTTTCAAACTCTCCCTGATAAACAGAAGATTCAACTTTTACAATAATCTGCATTAATTCATCAAAGGAATATATAGACAAGTCATCAGAGCAATAGTCCTCTTCATCCTCTGCTAGCAAGGAATAATAATCACTATGCTGGAAAGTCTATTCAATTCCTATGACTGCAAGCATGGAGGTAGCAGGAATATTCCTTGATCTAATTAGCTGGCTCTGGTTAACTGCCATGGCTGAACAAATGAACCTTCAGTATTTCCTAGTGACTGTTTAGGGCTAGTTCATTCTGTAACATGCAGTGCACGCAGATTTGCACTGAATGCAGAATGTCACTTAATGTGGAAATACTGAAGACCAAACCAGGGATAAGGTGAACTAAAGTAATGGTTTATTTACAAGGGCAGGATATATACACACAAGTGATGCTGCAATTGGTGCATGAACATAAATACAAGTGAACTGTACAAGTAGCAAAATGATTGCAAACTGGCAATACGGTTGCAGGCAAATGTCTTACGATCAGACATACACAAACCAAATATAATATATACAGTGTGCACACAATGAACCCCGGACCCTGTCTAACTAAGCTAACTAACTAATATATATATATATACACAAGATAATATACAATCAAGCGCAGGACATAAGCAGCAGGCAATAGGTTAGTCAACAAGCCGAGATCAGATACCAGGACATCAAGCAATACAATCAGTGAGCAGAAGAATAGTCAGACAAAGCCAATATCATACACCAGGGAGTCAAACAATCAGGTAACAGGTAGACAGGTTACAGGTAACAGGAATCAGGTAACAGGAATCAGGTAACAGGAATCAGGTAACAGGAATCAGGTAACAGGAATCAGGTAACAGGAATCAGGTAACAGGACAAGTGACCAGAACACAGGCTCTAGGGCTATCATCACCAATGAACTAGCAACAGTGTTCTGTTGTAGCTGGACTTATATACTCTGCAGCATGGTCATGTGACCTCTTCCAAGGCTGCAGAGACACAGTTCTTCAATACAGAGACCTCTGCTGGTGGGCAGAGGGAACTTCAGGAGGAATGTACAATGTTCTTGAAATGAGAGGGGACATCTGCTGGTGAACAGAGGAAGTCCATACAGTTCACAAACGTCACCAGCAGGAACAGATCGTGACAGTTTCAAGACTACTCCTCACGGTTTAGGGCCCCTAAAATGCCATGGCAGTATAGGAGCCCCACAAATGACCCCATTTTAGAAAGAAGACACCCAAAGGTATTCCGTTAGAAGTATGGTGAGTTCATAGAAGATTTTATTTTTTGTCACAAGTTAGCGGAAAATGACACTTTGTGAAAAAAAAACAATTCAAATCAATTTCCGCTTACTTGTGACAAAAAACAAAATCTTCTATGAACTCACCATACTCCTAACGGAATACCTTGGGGTGTCTGCTTTCTAAAATGGGGTCATTTGTGGGGTTCCTATACTGCCCTGGCATTTTAGGGGCCCTAAACCGTGAGAAGTAGTCTTGAAACCAAATGTCGCAAAATGACCTGTGAAATCCTAAAGGTACTCATTGGACTTTGGGCCCCTTAGCGCAGTTAGGGTGCAAAAAAGTGGCACACATGTGGTATCGCCGTACTCAGGAGAAGTAGTATAATGTGTTTTGGGATGTATTTTTACACATACCCATGCTGAGTGGGAGAAATATCTCTGTAAATAGACAATTGTGTGTAAAAAAAATCAAAAAATTGTCATTTACAGAGGTATTTCTCCCACCCAGCATGGGTATGTGTAAAAATACACCCCAAAACACATTATACTACTTCTCCTGAGTATGGCAATACCACATGTGTGGCACTTTTTTGCAGCCTAACTGCGCTAAGGGGCGCAAAGTCCAAAGAGCATCTTTAGGCTTTACAGGGGTGCTTACAATTAGGCACCCCCCAAAATGCCAGGACAGTGAACACACCACACAAATGACCCCATTTTGGAAAGTAGACACTTCAAGGTATTCAGAGAGGAGCATAGTGAGTCCGTGGCAGATTTCATTTTTTTTTGTCGCAAGTTAGAAGAAATGGAAACTTTTTTTTTTCTTCACAAAGTGTCATTTTCCGCTAACTTGTGACAAAAAAGAAAATCTTCTATGAACTCACCATGCCTCTCACTGAATACTTTGGGATGTCTTCTTTCCAAAATGGGGTCATTTGGGGGGTATTTATACTATTCTGGAATGTTAGCACCTCAAGAAACATGACAGGGGGTCAGAAAAGTCAGAGATGCTTCCAAATGGGAAAAATCACTTTTGGCACCATAGTTTGTAAACGCTATAACTTTTACCCAATCCAATAAATATACACTGAATGTTTTTTTTTTAATCAAAGACATGTAGCAGAATAACGTTCGTGCTCAAATGTAAAGGAAATTTTACTTTATTTGAAAAATGTCAGCACAGAAAGTTAAAAAAGTCATTTTTTTTTACAAAATTCATGTCTTTTTTGATGAATATAATAAAAACTAAAACTCGCAGCAGCAATCAAATAGCACCAAAAGAAAGCTGTATTAGTGACAAGAAAAGGAGGTAAAATTCATTTAGGTGGTAGGTTGTATGACCGAGCAATAAACCGTGAAAGCTGCAGTGGTCTGAATGGAAAAAAAAGGCTCTGGTGCTTAAGGGGCGAAAAGACTGTGGTCCTCAAGTGGTTAACCCCACAGCAAGCAAGAAAATACACAAAATAATTTAGATTTTTAGTACTGTTTGCATTGTGAAATGCTGAAAAGTTATTTTAAAGAGAAGATTAAATAGTATCACCAAGGAGAAAACTCAGGTGAAAAAGAGAATTGTATATAGGCCCATGCCTTTCTTCAATCACCAATCTTACCACTTTTATGCAGTATAAGAGACTATCTGAAAAATATATCCAAGTCACAGTGAATCTATTGGTTTTACCGTACATGGATGTTGGTGAGAGTGTATAAAAATTGTGCAGTTAGATTGCATAGTGTGTGGCCACTTTTAGGTCACATGCACACTTGCAAGCATTGTCTTTTCCCCACTGCTTCCCAGGCTCCCCTTCACGATAGTAGTGGTATTCACAATGCTCTGGGTGTGATGCAGTTAGGAAAAAACATTCTGGCTCGTTTTTGTGTTGTGCTTATAGGCAGGTCCATAAATAATCAAACCAGTTTAGGTGGCCCTAGTTTTTAATTTTTTAATGCATTTTCCTTAGATTTTATTTTTCATCCAATCTATTATTACAATATTTTTTCATTACCATTTGAACAGTGCCATCATCTTTTTTAGTGACTTATAGAAAATATAGATGTTAGCAGTCTGGTTTTTGGTAGGCCACAAAGTAGGGTGTTACAGTAGTCAAGATGGAATGTGATTAGAGCATGTACAAGTAATTTGTGAAAGGAAGAGGTGAATTCTGGAAATGTTTTTTTGAGATGTAAGTAATAGGAGATAGTTAATGTGTTAAAATGTGGCATCAATGAGTTTTAGTAGTGTGAGAACAGTGTGCTGTGTGTGTACATTATCATTATTCTCATTATTGTGTATTTATATAGCGTTGACACCTTCCGCAGTACTTAAACATAATGTATATGTATTATAGTCATCTCATTAACTGTTCCTTAGAGGAGCTCACAATCTTATGTCTACCGTAGTTAGTCACTATCATAGGTTCCTATTTAAGTCATAAGTCTCTTTTTTGAGAGTGTGGGATCTATTGAACAATCTGTGTATATTTATGTTATTGGAATATAGGACGGGGGAGGGGGTGAGACTGGGGTACAAATAGTGAGCAATTTTACTTAGTCACCACACAAATGAAGTTTAAATGTCCCAGGGAGTCAAATCAGTAAGGGCCAGATTCCTATTAGACCATGTAAGAGCAACAATAAAAGAAAGAACCGGGACTCCCCCTGGATGAATTGCAAACTTTGCTTTACTTTATGTCACAGTAACAGCAAGCAGGACGTTTCGGTCATCAAGACCTTAATCCACTACATTTAAACAGTGAATCATACAAAAACATGCACATTGGAGACAAAAGCTTAAATGTACATGGAACATCTGATTATACAGTTTATAAAGGCATATAAAATAAATGGTTACATAAACAGTTGCAAACAAAAATAATACAACTTGTATGCAAATATCATACACATTCTATGCAGCATAAAGCATACAAATTGTATAAATCAGAAAAAGAAAACCAAACTATAGAAAACATCTTAAATGTATACATTTAAGAGGAAAAAAATATGTTATCTCTTCAATTTTGCAAAAATAACAGTAATGTACCCCCATAGCATACATATTTAAAAAGCTGAGTCCCTAAGTGTAACGATTGGTGTCAGCAACACAGATTTTTTCTGATTATTGGTGATCTGCAGTATCACCAATAATACAGATGCTATAACTGATTATGTGGTGATCTGCAAAATCACCAATAATACTAGTATAGCTAGACACAGGACACCCAATGTGGTATAGTGTTTGGTGTAACAGTAATCAGAAAAGTTATCTCCCGAGAAGCGGGAGATACAGACACTACTGCAGCCAAGGATTCCCTGAGGAGCAGGGAATCAGACTGCACTGCAGCCAGTGGACCCCTGAGGGGGCAGGGACCACTGACTGTGCTGCAAGATGATCTCCTGAGAAGACGGAAATACAGACTGTACTGCAGCCAAGAATTCCCTGAGGAGCAGGGAATTCAGATTGTGCTGCAGCCAGTGGACACCTGAGGAGCAGGGACCACTGACTGGGCTGCAAGCGTGCTAACTGGTGGCATGAGTGATTATGATTGAACTGCAGCCGAGGATTCCCTGAGGAGCAGGGAATCAGATTGTACTGTAGCCAGTGGACACCTGAGGAGCAGAGACCACTGACTGGGCTGCAAGAGTGATACCTGGTGTAATGAGAGATAATGATTGCCCTGCAGCCAAGGATTCACTGAGGAGCAGGGAATAAGACTGTACTGCAGCCAAAGATTCCCTAAAGGGCAGGGAATCAGACTGTACTGGAGCCAGTGGAACCCTGAAGGGTAGGGACCACTGACTGTGCTGCAAGATGGTCTCCAGAGGAGCAGGTGACCATAAGCATGTGCTTGCAGCTAATGTACACCTGAGAGCAAGTGTCACAGACAGTACAGTAAGGCTGATCACCTAAGGGTTAGGTGACAGCCAGAAAGGTCAGACAAGCAAGGTCAGCAACATACGGACAGATAAAGTACAGAGACGGAAGACTGATTCGGTATCCGGGTACAGGCAATGTCGGCAACAGTTTATCAGAAAGGCGGAAGTACCGAATCAGTAAGAAGGAGAGTGGTCAGGAAAGCCAGAGATCATAACAGGTAAACAGTACAGTACAGCCCCAACCCCGCCCTCTGAGGCATCGACCTCTACTATGAAGGGTAAGGTGACATCCACATGTCTCAAAACGGGAGCAGAACAGAACAGTTTTTTCAGTGTGGAAAAGGCAGAATGTGCCTCTGCTGACCAGTGGTAAGTGTCAGCCCCTTTCTTGGTAAGACTGGTGAGGGGTGACACTAACGAGGAGAACCCCTTGATGAATCTCCTGTAGTAATTGGCAAAGCCCAAAAATCTTTGGCGTGCCTTCAAACCCACAGGTTGTGGCCACTCCAAAACAGCAGAGACTTTTTCTGGATCCATGGGGAGACCAGATGTAGAGATAATATAACCCATAAAGGGAATGGAAGTGACCTCGAAGATGCACTTTTCTAACTTGGCATACAGTGAGTTCTGTCTTAATTTCTTTAAAACGAACTTGACATGTTTACGATGTTCCGTCAGATTAGGAGAGAAAATCAGTATATCGTCTAGATACACTAGCACACATTTCCCCAGTACCTCCCTGAAAATCTCATTGATCAACTCCTGGAAGATGGCAGGGGCATTACACAACCCCAAGGGCATAACCAGATACTCGTAGTGCCCGTCGGGTGTGTTGAACGCTGTCTTCCATTCGTCACCATCTCTAATCCGTACCAGGTTGTATGCACCTTGTAAATCCAATTTGGAAAAAATACTGGCATTGGTCACCTGAGCGAACAAATCGTCGATCAAAGGCAAAGGGTAACGATTTTTTACTGTAATCTTATTTAAACCTCGGTAGTCAATGCAGGGTGGGAGGCCTCCATCTTTTTTCTGCACGAAAAAGAAACCTGCCCCAGCTGGTGAACGGGAAGGGCAGATGAAGCCTTTGGCCAAATTTTCTTTGATGTACTCCTGCATTGCCACTTTCTCAGGTCCTGACAGATTATAAAGGTGACCCCTAGGAAGCATAGAACCAGATCTTAAATCAATGGGACAATCGAAGCTACAGTGAGGCGGGAGTTTATCTGTGGATTTGGGACAGAACACATCAGCGAATTCCGCATACTGTACTGGCACTCCTTTAACCTGAATCTTGGTAGCACAAACAGTTACTTTCTCCAAACAATGATGATGACAATGGGCCGACCAGCTCTTTAGTTGACCTGAAGCCCAGTCAATCTGAGGGGAGTGAAGTTGCAACCAAAGCATACCAAGGATAATGGTGGAGGTTGTCATTTGCAGAACAAGGAATTGTAAACTCTCTCTATGTAACATCCCTACATTACACACCAACAAGGGGGTTTGAGAAAGAGGTTGTCTACTCTGTAATGGAGAATCATCAACTGCAGTGACCAGAATCTGTTGGTCTAACGGGAGTAAGGGAATTCCCAATCTTTTTACAAAATCATAACCTATAAAGTTGGCTGCAGAGCCGGAGTTTACAAAGGCTTCTGTGGGAACAGTCTGACGTTCCCATGTGATAGAGCAGGGAAGGAGCAGACGATTATCGTTTAGAGGTAAAGACTGCTCGCCTAGGGTATTACCTCTGACTACACATAGGCGGCAGCGTTTCCCGACTTCTTAGGACAATTCTGAACCATGTGACCCTCCTCAGCACAGTATAAACAGAGTCTTTCTGATTTCCTGCGATTCTTTTCTACCTGCGTCAATCTAGAGTGTCCGATTTGCATCGGCTCAGGCGGAGGTGACGAGGTTGGAGAGGAGGCATAGAAGACATATCTTACAGCATTTCTACCCCGGGTCTGCTTTTGATAGCGTAAGCGGCGATCTACCCGTACAGCCAAAGAAATTGCCTCGTCTATGGACTTGGGCTCAGGATGTCCCAACATCAAGTCAGAAACTGCATCAGATAAACCTGACAAAAAACAGTCCAACAGTGCATATGTTCATCATCTAGCTGATACAGCCCACTTCCTGAATTCTGCTGCGTAAACCTTTACCGGATCCCAACCCTAGCGCAGGGTCTTTAGCTTCCGTTCAGCGGTGGAAGCAATATCCGGATCATCATATATAATGGCCATGGCCTTAAAGAATTCCTGAACTGATGATAATGCCTCATGCTCTGCATGAAGACTATATGCCCATGTTTGTGAATTCCCTGATAAAAGGGTCTTTATGAACGTAACTCTCTGAGGCTCAGTTCCCGACAGGGTAGGCCTCAACTCAAAATATGATAGCACTTGATTTCTGAAATTCTGAAAGTCAGATGTATGTCCAGAAAACTTTTCAGGTACAGACATGCGAAGGTATGTAACTGGAGGGGATCGCACTGTATTCACAGCCGTTTGAAGGACCTGTACTGACCCAGACAGAGCTGTAATCTGAGTCTGTTGGGCATCAAGCACCCTGATGAGGTTATCCACCGAAGTGGCTAGTCCTTCAACTCAGCTGCGTAGTGCGTCCATAATGTTTTGGTCTGCTGTTCTGTAACGATTGGTGTCAGAAACACAGATTTTTTCTGATTATTGGTGATCTGCAGTATCACCAATAATACAGATGCTATACCTGATTATGTGGTGATCTGCAGAATCACCAATAATACTAGTATAGCTAGACACAAGACACCCAATGTGGTATAGTGTTTGGTGTAACAGTAATCAGAGAAGTTATCTCCCGAGAAGCGGGAGATACAGACACTACTGCAGCCAAGGATTCCCTGAGGAGCAGGGAATCAGATTGTACTGTAACCAGTGGACACCTGAGGAGCAGAGACCACTGACTGGGCTGCAAGAGTGATACCTGGTGTAATGAGAGATAATGATTGGACTGCAGCCAGGGATTCCCTGAGGAGCAGGGAATCAGACTGTACTGCAGCCAAAGATTCCCTGAGGGGCAGGGAATCAGACTGTACGGCAGCCAGTGGACCCCTGAAGGGTAGGGACCACTGACTGTGCTGCAAGATGGTCTCCTGAGGAGCAGGTGACCATAAGCCTGTGCTTGCAGCTAATGTACACCTGAGAGCAAGTGTCACAGACAGTACAGTAAGGCTGATCACCTAAGGGTTAGGTGACAGCCAGAAAGGTCAGACAAGCAAGGTCAGCAACATACGGACAGATAAAGTACAGAGACGGAAGACTGATTCGGTATCCGGGTACAGGCATTGTCGGCAACAGTTTATCAGAAAGGCGGAAGTACCGAATCAGTAAGAAGGAGAGTGGTCGGAAAGCCAGAGATCATAACAGGTAAACAGTAATAAATAACAATCCTAATCTAGGTGTGAAGTCCTTGGTTTCAACACCTGGGAACTAGTCTAACACATAAACAGTAGCAATGTAGCAATATCCTAGTCTTAGGTGTGAAGTCCTTGGTTTCAACACCTGGGAACTAGTCTACAGAATGGTACACAAGTCACACAATACAATAGTGCTTTAAGGCTATCAGGGGAATCTGACTAAGTGTGAATTCCCAGCTTCGGCTGGTTCTAACACACTGTAAGCTCTGACTCGGGTCTGAGTGCTCACACGTAAGCATTCGCAACAGCAGACAACTTGCAACTGACAGGCAAGTCCTATATATACTCAGAGCGCTCCACAGCACCGCCCCAGTCACTCAGCCAATCCGGAGCATAGCTAGAGTCAGCTGATCGGCTTGATCAGCTGACTCCCCTTCTACTAGCATAAAGGCCCTGTCGCCTGGCGCGCGCGCGCGTAGCTCTCAATCTGCGTGCACTAGAAGGACCAGGCGAACCAGCAGCATGTTGCTTCGCGGCAGAAGCCGCTGGCTGGAACGCAGAGATAGCCACCATGCCGCCGGCATCTCCACTATCCATTACACTAAGGTAACTATTTATGTATTCTCTTTTCAATTCTGTCACTATGGGGTTACTACATGTGTTTCATTTTGGTACAGAGTATATAAAAATAACAATTATATTGCTTTTCATTCAGGTTGCCTCTACAAAAATTCACATGACATAGGTCTCAGCTCTCAAACACCCCAAATTCTGTTCTCTTGCTTGTCACAGTTAAAATGATACCCCCTATGTACATAATCAGATAGCCTTTTGTGCACACGGCAGACTGTTAACCACAGGTAGCACGAAGGGATTTTTCAAGGCCAGTTTTTTTCACCAAATGTAACTATGTCATTCTTTATTATCAAAGCCACTGGAGTGTCACCATTCTGAAAACTAGAGACCCATGCCTACTCAGATATTACTATTTTGTAACATTTGGACTTATGCAGTTTTGCTGAAATTGCACCGTAACTTTACATTTTTTTTATGTTGGCTTGAGTTTGTCCCTACCTATGTTTTATATGACATGAGACCAAGCTTTAAAACACAGGAAAATGGGTCACGGTTAAAATTATACAACTAATGCTAACAATCAGGGCTATTCAAAAGTGTATGTTTTGTAAGCTACCTACTTGTGTAGTTTTGTTGAAACATTCCCAAGTGTGATTTCAATTTGAAAAATATTTTTTTATGTTGGATTGCATTTGTTTCTACCTATTTTTTAAGTGACATGACTCCAAGCTTTAAATCGCACCATATTTTCTACATCTCATCACAGTTAAACTGATACCAAATATGGCTAATTTGGAAATAGAATAATTAAAGGGAGGCTGATATCATTACCCTTAACAGTAATGACAAATACATTGGAACTCACCATTGCAGGTCTAGCAGGATGGAAAAAAGCCAGGGTCAGACACCAAGGCAAGACAATGATCTTGATGGGGAAGATCTCCAGAGGAAAGTCTTAGCATAAGTCTTGTGTTAACATTCTCCCCTTGCAGCAGGGTCCAAAGTTCAAGTCCTGGCAAAAAGAAACTATTTTCTTGAAGGTTGTAGGTGGCCAGTCTTCTGGTTTGAACTATTGACCTTTTTTATTTCTTTCATGCTCTCAGAAGCAATTTTGCTGCCAGGAAAGTGTTTTATGGCTGTAATTCCTTATCAGTGAAGTTATACTATGGTCCAACCAGGTCCTGACTGGACAGAAACTGTCATTTGCATACCTGATGTTTAACTCTTTCAGGCACAGAAAGGAAAAAAAGAACACTACATAATTATTTGTGTGCTTGGCACTGTACATACGCATGTCTATTTCATCATGCCACATGCTACCTTGATATTTCTTTAAGAGGCCTTTATTAAACAAGGACATAGTACTGTAATAGCTTAGGTCCCAATCATGAATCCCAGCATTATCTCCATGCCTGAACTGAAATGAAAGCAAAATCAGGATTAGGGCTAAATCTCACTCCCTACTTGTGAGGACCATTTTGAAAGAACTTCAACCTACTTTACATAGGGAAGACAGTCTGAGAGAGCTATGCCTTGAGCTTTCCCTCCTGGCATATCAGCAGCCACCCAGTAAGCTGCTTGTCTGAAGCTGCTTCAATAGGCTGATGCAAAATTTAACATTTACCTGCTGGCAGACCTGCCCACACATCTATTCAACCTTTTCTTGCGGATCAACCAACCTGGTATACCTGATAATGTGTGCAAGATGTCCCATGTTGGGGGGGGAGGGGGGGCAAAGGTAACTGTGCATCTGTAAATGAACATGCATGGGTTTAGTATTAACCCCCTCCCGACCGCCTAACACCGATCGGTGGCGGGATGTTGGCACTTGGCAGCCCCAGGACCAGCTAATGCTGATTGGTGTCAAGTCCTGGGGCGGGGTTTTACAAGGGATCGCACGCGCCATTGCGTGCGCATCCCCACATATGAGTGACAGAGTGGAGCTCCGTCAACAGTTTGCCAGCGGCGATAGCAGACTAAAAAAAACCCCCAACAAATGGACATTTCTTTTCTTTGTACAGTGCTGCGATCTAATGCAGCGCTGTACTGGGGACAACCCTGTCACTCGGTTGTCCCCAGGAGAGGCTCCGAACGTGATCCCCTCTCATAGGCCTGTCGGGGGGAGGGAGAGGGGAGACATTAATTTAAAAAAAAAGTATTTTTATAAAAAAATAAAATAAATTTATAAAAAAAAGGAAACAGGGCGGCAGCGAACAGAAAGCTCTGTTGGTGGGCAGAAAAGAGGGAGGGGGGATCCAATTGTGTGCTGATTTGTACGGCTCTGCTGTGAGCTATTAAAGCTGCAGAGCACTGAATTGTAAAAAATAGCCCGGGGGGGGGGGGGGGGGGAGGTATGTGGTCCATTAGGCCTCTTTCACACTTGGACATTGCGTTTTAGGGGACGTTAAGGTCACATAACGTGCCCCTAACGCAACGCAAGGTGGTGTTGAAGTTGGACATCAGATTGAGCATCGTTATGCGGCTCTTGGTGCGCTGTTTTTGTTCTATCTATGCTGATAGAACAGCCGCTCCAGGATAGTGATGGGAAGTCCGGATCTTTTCAAGGATTCGGATGATTTGAATCGGATCATTGAAAAGATCCGGATCTTTGAACCGAATCATTTGAATCATTTTTACTAGGGAAGCAGACTGGGGGTGAAATGACTAGCAGGACACGACGTTCCCTGCACTGTACGTTCTATATGTTCTTGTTTCTTCTAGACAGACATCCACTGCGAACCGAATCGTTCATTGTGATGATCCGGATGATTCGACTCACAAAAAAGATCCAGATCAAATGAACGATTCATTCATGATCCGGACAACACTACAAGTCCAGGTTACGTCACCACAGTGCAGTGAATATTAATTAGCCATGTGGCTAGTCACTGAGTATGTGCAAGCAGTCTAACGCAGCTAAAGCCCAGTATAACGCACAGCATGCTGCACTTTAATTCAACATGTAGCGTTACAATGTAACCAGAATGCTGTGTGTGTGTGTGTGTGTGTGTGTGTGTGTGTGTGTGTGTGTGTGTGTGTGTGTGTGTGTGTGTGTGTGTGTGTGTGTGTGTAAGAGGGGGTGTTTGGATTCTGCATAATAAACATACACACACTCAACAGCGGTCTTTTAGGCTCTCACAACGTTTCTTTTAAAGCAATAGGATCAGCCATACTATTCTGGGGAAAAAACACACATATATAAGTAGATAAATACTTGATCTACTTACATAACACATGTATTGTACTGTCCACATTTTGATTTCAGTGAATTTTTTATAGTAAACGGCGATAATTCTGTTCCTTGTGGGGGCCATGTCTTTTGCCCACAGTAAAGGCTAAATCCTGAAGTCATTTCTGCCCTTTACTTTTTTTCTTGTCTCCTCCAATCACTGAGTCGCCTCAGCCTTGCTTGTAAACGCAAGTGAGCAGGGGATCAGGTTTCAGATAAGCAGCAGACAGGGAAATAAAGGGAAGAGGAGGAATATATTATAGATAAAAAGAACCCCCAGCATGCAATTCTTTGGCACCGACTACTAAAGAGCCAGTGCTCCTAAGGTATAGGATAACTCCAAATCATAACAGTAGAAAACGTTTTGAATGCAGGATTAGCATCTTTATCACTTAATACACTCAGACCAGTTGCTGTTGAAATTTGATTTTTATGGTGACGATACCGCTTTGAAATGCCTAAAAAAAAATCTCTTGCTATTGTTTAAGCAGCTGATAAGACTGATAAGAAGTCAATTCAACATTTGGAAGGTAACAGGCGGCACCATTGTCTATTGATCTACGATTGACCAGTACATGCGCGCTAATCTTCCGGGGTTCCCTGTTTATGGGCCCCGTATGTGAGTTATTGTTTTTATATCTACTGCCTTTTAAAGAGATTTTATCTAAATAAACGGGTTATGCTTAGATATTGCCGTTTTTGTTTTCCTATATAAATTCCTGAAACTTTACCTCCATATGGATGTCCACTGGATCTTCACGACGTCTGATGTTCCCTGGACGTTATCTGTGACCTGAGCCATTTTACAACCTTATAATGTGGGTTGTTGGGAGCTGGTAAGCCTTTTCTAGTTTTGATGTTTGGTGGATACCTACCTCTGAGCAGTTGATATATTGTGGTGAAGAATTTACCATTCCCTACATATAATGACTTTCTAAACCTGCTCTGACCTTTGATGTAAGTCTTATCAGCTGGTTGAACAATAGCAAGAGATTTTTTTTAGGTGTTTCACAAGAAAAGTTGTGAGAGCCTAAAAGACTGCTGTGGAGTGTGTGTATGGGGCTTTAGGCTAATCTTTAGTGGAAGGGTGGGGCTACATACCATGATACAGCAACACATGGCTATATGAAGTGTTACTGATGCTGAAACCAGCATATTTAACTTAAAAGTGGGCACCCTGAATAACTTTCTACATTCTATTATATGTCGTTACATTTCCTCTTTAATGACAATTGAATAGATCTTCCAGTACCGGCGCATTTTTCTTGCTAGGGACACAGCCCAAGTGAACTTTTGGTTACTGTACTCACCGAAGGACAGAATAATTTGGTTCAAAATTGTTTTAATTAATGTAACTTGAAGAAACTTAACTTGAAGCAAAACAATATGTACATCCTTCTGATGTTAAATGCACAGAAGTTGTGCTTTCTAACATCTTATTCAGTATGTAAGGAAATAAAGCCTGAAAAAGACTGTTTAAATCTTTTAGACTTACTCAATGAATGCCAAAAAATGGTGTCATCAGGGTTTAACTGATGGCTTACATAATGCAGTGCTCTACTGCTATAGCCCAAGTAAGATATAAAAAATTAGATCAACTTTTTATGAATCAATGCAATGCTCTACTGTTTTTGACGATTTTTAGCATTGGCACCTTGGTATAATTTAAGATTAGAAAACAGCCAACCAAATATAGTCCTTTTCTGTATATTCAAATATACTGCAATCTTCCTGTGCCATTTTTTAAGCAAAAATTATTGTCCAGTCTATTTTAGACTTAAGATGTCATTGAATTACTTTGCACAGTCAAATATAGCATGGATATTAGAATTATAACCATAGCTCATTATGTCTGCTGATGGACCTGAATATTTAACATAATTTGACTTTTTGAAGTTGCAATCAGTGATAAAGTGCTTAACAAGCATCTGTGATCTGCCCTTTTCTTACTTTCTCTGACTACAGCAAATGCTAAGAGGCACACAAGCCTTAACTTCAATGTATTCTGAGCAGCCCTTAAAGTGGTCAATTTGAAACTTGAATTTCGGGATGCTATCAAAGCAGAAATGTATAGTTTTATGCTCTTCACAAAAAGCCCATTTTGTCCATTATGAAATTCCTTTTACAATCACATGCTACATTCTTTTAAAAAGCTTTCAGTAGATAAGAGACTTTTATTATTCAAAGTAAATCTGTAACATCCATAACATAGAAAACTTCACCAAAATGAGCATACACATTTTTCATTATGTTTCTAAGTGCGCCAGAGGCTCACAAACAGGGGAAACTTTTGACAATGTCTCAACGGTATTTGCAACAATTGTGGGTGAGAAATATTCTATACTGGGGCATTTATAAAACTGAAAAGGAGTAAGCAATGTGGAAGTGCATCAAATATGGAGATAAATGCTATACCATAATAAGGGCATATTGAGCTCATTGGAGGTATCAGTGGGGAGAGTGGGCCCACCTTCAAAGTCTGAAATCACAGGTGTCATTAAGAAACTGGATGCAAAGAGGTATCTCACACTCCGAACAGTTGTACCAACAATCAGAACCAGGTGGAGTGCAGGAGGCCCATTGGAGTGGATGACAGAGAGGGGGACAAAAGGGGGACAGAGGACACAGGGGGACAGAAGGGTACACACAGGAAAACACATGGGGACACAGGAGGACACATGGGGACACAGGAGATACAAGGGGGGCACAATAATTGGTGGGAGAATATCTACAAGACACTCCTGGACCATGGATGCACCAGGTTTACTATAATTTTTCTTACAGTCCGGAGTGTCTTATATTCCGAAAAATATGGTACATTAACTTTTAAAAAGGTTAATTGGCAAATAATTACAGACATTTCTTGAAACATTTGTGCAGGTCTTGTACATATATTATACATCTTAGTAACTTATTTAAAGGGGCACTTTAAAAAATTGTAAAATTTAAATTTGTGCAGACATAAACAAATAAGAAGTACGTTCTTTTCAGAGTAAAATTAGCCATAAATTAATTTTCTCCTATGTTGCTGTCACTTACAGTAGGTAGTAGAAATCTGACAGAAGCGACAGGTTTTGTACTAGTCCATTTCTTCAGGGGGGGATTCTCTGGGATTTATTTATTTTCAAAAGCACTTAGTGAATGGCAGTTGCTCTGGCCAACTGCCAAAAAACTGTGTAGCGAGCAGGGAAGCTGTCCAGCATCATTAGTTAAATCCTTTTTAGGGAATGTCTTTATAAAGAATAAAACCCTTGCTGAGAATCCCCTATGAAAAGATGGACTAGTCCAAAACTTGTCGCTTCTGTCAGATTTTTACTACCTACTATAAGTGACAGCAGCTTAGGAGAAAAGTAATTTATGGCTCATTTTACTCTGGAAAAATGTACTTATTATTTGTCTATGTTGGCACATATTATACATTTTACAATTTTTTGCCATAGTACCCCTTTAAAGAGGTACAGATACATGTCTAAGTAGAGATGTAACTTCTAATAAAGCAGCGTTACAAATTTTAAACTAATTAATCACTGTAAAAAACAATGGTACAAATCATGTATGCAATCACAGACACTGTGCCATTCGCAGTTAAAGAGGAACTCCAGTGAAAATAATGTAGTAAAAGAAGTGCTTAGCTTTCACAATAACTATGTATAAATTATTTAGTCAGTGTTTGCTCATTGTAAAATCTTTCCTCTTTCCAGATTTACATTTTGACATTTACCACATGGTAACATTTTTACTGCTGGCAGGTGATGTCAGTGGAAAGAGATGCTCCTTGCATTTTTGGAAACAGCTGTTATTTCCCACAATGCAACAAGGCTCCAACAGTGTGATGTCAGGACCTCAGTGCTGTGAGGCACTGACATCACACTGTGGGAGGGATTTCACCACAAAACCAGCCATACAGAGCCCCCTGATGATCCGTTCGAGAAAAGGAATAGATTTATCATGGGAAAGGGGGTATCAGCTACTGATTGGGATGAAGTTCAATTCTTGGTTACGGTTTCTCTTTAAAGTGCTTTTTCACATTTATTCACTGGTATCCTAGCTTTTTATTTTACAGATCAGTTAGGCAACATAAAAGTAGCCTTTCTATATAAAGTGTACAGTTTTCAAAAATGTGTTTTGAAGTTAATGATGACTTTTTGGTAAATGAAAAAGTACCATAAAGTGATGCTCTGAGCCATATATGAAAAAAGAGATGTTTCTTGCAATCAGAAAAAAAAAGAATCCAGGTCGAGCAGAATAAAAATGTCTTTAGTTTCAGCAGAATGTTTTGATCATCACACACAAGCCAGAAGGCAATATCTAACTGCTCAATAATACCAATCTAAACTTGTTAAAAGTCACTGCAATCAACTATTGCAAGGGTGCTTCTAAAAACTGTGTAGAGAAAAAAAAATGACAGAACATGTAATAGAACAGAATGAGAAATGTGTAAAATCATTTTACATTTCTTTCACCTGAAACCTGCAGTTCCAGTTACTGTATTTTTATTGGAACAAGTTGGCATTATTAAGTCCAAGCTTTTTCAGGAATATTATTCCCCCTATGTTGTGTCTCAGACATATAATGTACCATTGCAGAATTTTAACAAGCCATTTGTTCGTGTTAGGAGACCTGCAAGCTGCATCATGGTGACAGGAGCATAAATTGATTCTGACACTCTGATGGAACCTGACACAATAAGCAGCCATCTGACAAATTATAAAATAATAAATATTGTCAGTTTGGCAAAGCTTAGGTACATTAGCACACTGACTCAGGGACTGTGTAGTTTCCAACAGACATGGGCCCTAAATATTTTTTATAACAGAATACAAGTATATATTTAGTAGCTAAGTATCGTTGCAACAATTAGTTATTTGGGGTCTGCAATAATGTAGGGAAAACAGCTTTAACATTTTTAGTGAATTAGTTTTAATTCTAAAATGTACAAAAATTGACTAGTATATGAATTGTAAGTGTAAATGATATTGTTTTAATTAGCTAGCGATATACAGATGCTAAAATATGCCTTTAAAATGTTGTATTTTAGTCCATGAGCAGCACCCATCTTTGCTTTCCTACTCCAGCATGCATCACTGAAATCTAAGCTAATATGAGAGGGACAAGAAATATTCGGTATCTAGGAGTACACCTGAGGAAGTATGGGTGATTCACTTAGGAAATATTTTAAAGAGGAACTCCAGTGAAAATAATGTAGTAAAAAAAGTGCTTCATTTTTTACCATAATTATGTATAAATGATTTAGTCAGTGTTTGCTCATTGTAAAATCTTTCCTCTCCCAGATTAACATTCTGACATTTATTACATGGTGACATTGTTACTGTGGGCAGGTTATTTAGCTGTTTCTAGCTGCTCTGTCTGTTACAGACAGCTAATAACAGCTATTTCCTGTCTCTGAACATTGTTACATTGTGGCAGTTTGCCAGCAGTACCGCGGTATTCAGAGGTTCTTGTGGGAGGGGTTTCAGCACAAAATCAGTCACACAGCGCCCCCTGATGGTCTGTTTGTGAAAATCATTGTCTTTCTCATGTAAAATGGGGTATCAGCTACTGATTGGGAAAAAGTTCAATTCTTGGTTGGAGTTTCTCTTTAAGTCCTATTTTTAGTTTAATTTGCAATTAAGAAACCCATTGCTGTCCTTTTATGCCCTAGTAGTGATTACATCTGGACTCTACCAGTCGACATTTTGGGGATCAGTCTTATTTTACATGGAGCAGCGAAACACTTCGTCAGAAGTCCATCAGATTCAGCTTCCCTTGGCCGCTTGAGTCTGTGTGTATCAGCGGTTACTGGGGCAGCTGGAAGAGGGGGGAATCTTTAGGTAGCCATGATCAATCCTACGACATTGAGCAGTGAAGGCTTTGGCTAAGTTCCCAGCCCCCCCCCCAAAAAAAAAAACAACAATTGTAAGTGCAGGCAAATGGGATTAAGTTTGCCCAAAAACAAAATAAGTGGAGCCTCTTACGCTTAGATGTGATATAATGTGATATAATTTAATATACAATAATTTGCACAGGGTACACACTTTTCACTTTGTTTTGATACATTGTAGGCTGCTACCTATGAGCATCTTTTTGTATAGCACTTCTATTGGTTTTACCGTAACTAATATACAGAGAAATCAAAATCCAACATTTTGCAGCAGTTTTGGCAATTAGCCCAGATCAGGACAGATTTAAGTTGTACCCTTTAAAGCGGGATTACACTCTATATATGATGAATTAAAAAAAAAACATAATTTGGCACCCTTCCTGTAAATGTACTGTACCTGTTTTTTTGCTCTGTCTGAAGTCTGACACCATGGTAAATACTTATAGTAGTTAGCAGCCTCGCCTTGCAGAGCTGGGTCCCTGGTTCAAATGCAAGCCAGGACACTTTCTGCACCGAGTTTGTATGGTCTCACCGTGTCAGAGTGGATTTCCTTTTTGCACTCTAGTTTCCTCCCACATCGCAAAAACGTACAGATAAGTTACATGGTTTATCCCTAAATTGGACTAAGACTATGATACATGCACTACACAATACATACATAGACATATGACTATAGTAGGGATTAGATGTGAGCCCCTCTGAGGGACAGTTAATAGACAAGACAATGTACTGTGCTGCAAAATATGTCGGCGCAATAGAAATACTAAATAATAATAATAATTAGTGCCTAAGTCCTAATTTTATTGATCAGCTGTGGTGCTTGAAATACATGCTTATTTAGTTTCACTAAATGGATCAATAATTGTGGATTCAAACAGCTGCAAAAAATGTGCCTCAGAGTAATAATTACCATTGCATTTTACCTATGCATTTTTGGTATACTGTACATACTTTAGTATAACCTGAGATTTTGGGACAAAAAAAGTAGGGGTCTCGGCTTAATCTTGAGCCACTTCTGTCACTACTTTGTCCTCTCTACCCCACTCCTACCAGAGTAGCGTAGCGTGGCATATTTACTGATCCATGGCTGTGGATTTGCACTAAAAACAAAGTGGTGGCTGCGGGTTGTGTACCCGTCCCCTCCCCACCCTCCCCAGAGTTGTGCAGCATATTTACCAATACGTGGATTTGCATTAAAAGAAAGTGGTGGCTGTGGGCTGTGTGCCTCGTCCCCTCCTCACCCCCATCAGAGCGGTGTGATGTGACATATTTACCATAGCCGATGCATACGTCTGCCACACGCCACCTGCCTAGTGTCCCCGCTGGCATATGGAACGGTGCTTGCTTTTTATTCTCTCCAATCCATGCTGCCAGGGATCCGCTCTACTGGTCAGTCCAAGTATCATTTGCTGAGATGAAACCCCAACTGACCAGTAAACAGGATTCCTGGCAGAGTAGACTGGAGAGCATAAGAAGCAGGCACCGCTCTCCATATGCCGGCGGGGACACTTGGCAGGTGGCTTGTGGCAGACGCATGTATCAGGTACGGTAAATATGCCATGCTACTCTGCTCTGGTGAGGGTGAGGAGGGGACGGAGACACAGTCCACAACCACCATGTGATGATTTGCTCAGCTGCCTGTGCAGGCAGCCAGCCTTTTGACCATTGTGTAGGTTTGCATGCTGCAGGACTCTGGAAAGAAGAGCTTCTGTCAGTTTTGCAGCTTGTGCTTGCTGAGGAATTTGCATACGTTGTCATGCAAATTGCCTGGCCACATTCATTGGAGGCGTGTACTATAAGTACTATGTGTCCCACAATGCTTTGCTGTTCATAAGGATTTGGTCCTGTGTAACACTCCTGCCGGGAGTGTCAGCCATGCTCTTTGTTTGAAGATCAGCTTAGAGTAATTCCTGAATCTGCGCTAGGCAGGTTTTCCCTAGTGCAGTTAGGATTGTTTATCTGTTTGATTGTTCTTTTGCCATTGTCCTGTCCCAACGGTGGTCGACAGGAAATGGTTCTGATCTCTGTTCTTGGAGTATAGCTGGTGCAGCGGTTGCTACCAGCTATCTCTTCTGTTCTGTCTCCTGGGATCGCGCTAGCCACTTTTCGCTAGCGCTGGGGATCCTTCTGTTCTGTCTCCTGGGATCGCGCTAGCCACTTTTCGCTAGCACTGGGGATCCTTCTGTTCTGTCTCCTGGGATCGCGCTAGCCACTTTTTGCTAGCGCTGGGGATCCTTCTGTTCTGTCTCCTGGGATCGCGCTAGCCACTTTTCGCTAGCGCTGGGGATCCTTCTGTTCTGTCTCCTGGGATCGCGCTAGCCACTTTTTGTTAGCGCTGGGGATCCTATCTCTCGCTTGTCCCTGTTTTCGTGTGTCTGTCTTGTCTGCTACGCTTGCTTGAGGCTCGGTGAGGTAACCGTTAAGCAAGCGTACGCGTCCTCTGTTTCATGTTTGTCTGTCAATGGTTAGTTAGGCGTGCTTGTCTCTATTGTGCTTATCACGTGGAGACCGCGCATAAACGCGTGCACTGTTGCGAATGAGTGCGGTGTCCGCGGTTAGCTAGCGTTTGTTATTTTCCTTGTTATTCTTATTGTATTATTTGCTGTGCCTTTGCTAACCTCGTATTCTGTTCTGCCTTGTGTCACGTCTGGCGATCGCACCTCTCGCGATCGCGTTCCTATTTCATATCTGCTGTTGTGTGTGCGCGGTCGCGGGGTGGCGACTAGATTGGCGCACACACATACAATCTGTCCCTTTGCTCGTTTTTATTCGCAATCGCCTCTCTTGCGATTGCGTTCTGCGCTTCGTACAAATTCCTGTCTGGCATTTGTGGAGGTACAGAGGATTGGTTCCTCTGCACTCCCCAGCGCCATCTGCCGACAGGAATTTTCCCTCTACGGGTGCGTAGCACCTTTTGCTGGGTGCCTGCAAATATACGCTTGTGGAGGATTTCCGCCGTATCAGCGCACGCGTTGTGCGCTGATCACGGAGAAAGTTCCACAATCGTTACACACCACTTTTGTTTTTTACACAAATTCATGGCCACGGATTGGTAAATATGCCACACTGCTCTGGTGGGGGTGGGGAGGGGACGAAGGACACAGCCCACAGCCACCACAGTTTTTTGTACAAATCTGTGGCTGCAGTGTAATGGCATTGTGGGGTGCAGGAGAAGTGTTGGGTGCAGATTTGGCAGTAACTGGGTGTTTGGTGCAGTGTGTAATGGTAGTGGGTGAGTACAGGAGGAGCAGTGAAGGTCACAAGGGGGGAGTGGGGGGGGGGTATGGAAGGAGACAGTGGCAGACAGTTTGAGGTGTAGGAGAAACTGCATGGGGAAGTATTGGCAGTTTGGGGTGCAAATGAAGCAGTGTGTTAGACAGTATTTGTAGTTTGGGATACTGGAGCAGTAAGGGGGCAGTATTGCAGTTTGGGGTGCTGTGTCACTATTAAAAGAAACACAGAGCCATTACTTAAATACCACCTGTGCCTATACCTCTCCTACTGCTTTGTTTCCTACCCTCAGCTTATGGCTTATACTTGAGTTAATCTTTTTTTTTCCTTTTTTTTTAATTTTAGGTGCAAGTTGGGGGGGTCGGCTTATACTCAAGATGGCTTATACTCAAGTAAATACAGTATATATCATTTTGATAATCACCAGACTGAGGTTGCTGACATTATCCACACAATCTATGTATTGATCACTTGTTCCACTTTTTGAACGTGTCTGGAGAGGATTGAGAAAACTGGAAATAAGTTCACATATGCTTTAGGAGCTAAATGGCCAGTTATATAAAATACAAGCACCTTAAGGAACATCTATCAGCTGCTTACTATAGCCGTAACAGTTAAAAAGGGAGCAAGACACGTCATGGTGAAAAGAGTGCTCAATAAAATAAGGCATGCTGGGGCTGCACGCTATGCAAACTGTGGCTACAAATAGTACGCACTTAGCTATATTGTTGGACGTCCTTTTTAGCAGGGAGCTGGCGGATAAGATTGTAGTGTTAGTCGTCGGTGTGGGGGGGGGGGGGGCTTAGTGTTAGGTATTGGGGGAGGTTAGGTTAGGCACTACCAGGGGGGGTATTAAGGTGAGTCAACTCCAGGGGGGGTCTTAGGGTTTGACATTGGTAGAGGGAGGGCTCTGTGAGAGTAAGATTAGGCTAAGTCATAGGAAAATATGAGTAAATATTACCATTATTTTACTATATGAATTAAGTAGTAGAATATACAGTAGGTAATTTTACTAATATTCTAATATCGGCTACTTCCTGTGCCCTTTCACAGGATATTGTAACGATCGGTGTCAGCACACAGAGAGAATCTGATCATTGATGATCTGCAGAATCATCAATAATACAGATGTATACTTGATTATGGATGATCTGCAGAATCACCAATAATACAAGTATTAGACTAACCTCTGGACACCTAATAAAGTGTAAGTGTTTGGTGTAACTGTAGGCTATCTCCCGTGAGGTGGGAGATACAGGCAGCTTGCCCGAGAACCACCTGAGGGGCAGGTGGCTCTGGGAAGTGCAGAGACTATCTCCTTGAGAGAGGGAATAGTGAGAACCTGGCAACCAGGGATATCTGGATATCAGATATAGACTGTACTGCAGCCAGAGGACTCCAGGGGGAGGCCACTGGCTGCTAACCGGCCGGAATCTCTGAGGAGCAGGAGTCCTAGTTGCAACTGACACTTGGTGGAATTGTGTCACTGCTAGTACAGATAGACTGAGCACTCAAGAGGTGAGTGACAGCCTGGAAGGTCGGGCAGGCCAGGTCGGCAACACACAAGCAGATAAGGTACAGAGACAGAAGGCTGATTTGGTAACCGGGTACAGGCAGGGTCTGGCAACAGGTAGGCAGATAAGCAGAGGTACCGAATCAGAAAGCAATAGAGAGGTCGAAAGAGCAAATAGTCATAACAGAAATAGAGCAGAGTCCTAGTCTGAGGTGTGAGGTCCGTGGTCTCGACACCCAGGAACTAGTCTAAAGTATAACACAGTAATGACACAGTAATCCTAAGCTTGGGTGTGAGGTCCTTGGTCACGACACCCTGGAACTGGTCTAAAGTATAACACAGCAATTACACAGTAATCCTAAGCTTGGGTGTGAGGTCCTTGGTCACAACACCCCGGAACTGGTCTAAAGTATAACACAAGCGTAATCTGGCTAAGTGTGAATTCCCAGGTCCACCTGGTTCTAACACACTGTGGGATCTGACTGAGGTCTGAGTGCTCACACGTAAGTATTTGCAACGGCAGACAACCCGAGACTGACCAGAGAGATCTATATATAGTGCAGCGCTCCTCAGCACCGCCCAGCGCCACTCAGCCAATCAACAGCTGCACTGGGATCAGCTGATCGACCTGATCACCTAATCCCTCTCCTACTGGCATAAAGGTCCTGCCTCCCAGCACGCGCGCGCATAGCTCTCCATCTGTGTGCACTAGAAGGCTCAGACAAATCAGACGCATGCCGCTGTGCGGAAACCGCCGGTCTGAACGCGGAGACAGCTGCCCCGCTGCCAGACCGCGCGGCGGCATCTCCGCAATCCATTACAGTACCCCCCCGAGGAGTGGACTCCGGACACTTCCCACCGGGTTTCCCAGGATGTAAGTCATGAAATTCTTTCTTTAATTCTTCCGCATGCATGTGACAATCTGGCACCCAAGTTCTTTCCTCCACACCATATCCTTTCCAGTGGACCAGATACTGCACGGAATTCTGCACTAACCGAGAGTCCAGAATCTTTTCAATTTCAGATTCAGGTTGATCATCAACCATCACAAGGGGGGGGGGGGGGGGGGGGAATCCACGTGCACTGCCGGCTTCAACAGAGACACATAGAATGTTCTCACACCTCGCATGCTGGCTGGGAGATCAATCGCATAAGTGACATTATTAATTTTTCTGGTCACTGGGAATGGTCCTATGAATCTAGGACCCAGTTTGGGTGACAGTTGCCTCAGGGTCAAATGCCGAGTGGACACCCACACCAAGACCCCCGGAGAGAACTTCCACTCTACTTTTGTCTGCCTGTTTTTTCTGGGTCTGGAAAGCTTTCCCCAAGTTCCTCTTAACCATTCCCCAAATTTCCTTCAAAGCCCTCTGCCAATCCTCCAGGGCCGGGAATGGTGTAGACGCCACCGGCAATGAGGCAAACTTGGGTGATCTTCCCGGCACTACCTGGAATTGGGAAAATCCTGAAGAGGAACTTTTCAGGTTGTTGTGCGCAAATTCTGCAAACGGCAAACATTTTACCCAATCGGACTGCGCATCTGCAACATAACATCTGAGAAATTGTTCTAGGGACTGGTTAACTCTCTCGGTCTGGCCATTGGTCTGTGGGTGGTAGCCTGATGAGAATGCAAGGTCCATGTCCAGCTGATGGCAAAAGGCTCTCCAAAACTTAGATACAAATTGGACTCCCCGATCTGACACTACATTTTCCGGAATGCCATGCAGCCGGAAAATGTGCTGGATGAAGAGGTCAGCCAATTCCTGAGCCGAGGGGAGTCCTTTCAATGGAACAAAATGAGCCATCTTACTGAATCTGTCTACTACCACCCAAATGACCATCTTGCCCTCAGACCTGGGGAGTTCTCCTACAAAATCCATGAACAAATGGGTCCATGGTTCACTTGGGACTGGTAAGGGTTGTAAAGTACCAACAGGAGCCTGACGAGAAGGTTTATTCCTAGCACACACTGCACACTCTCTTACAAACTCCTTACAATCTGTTGCCAATGTAGGCCACCAAGCACATCTGGCCAGTAAATCCTGGGTTCTGGTGGACCCGGGATGACCAGCATTCTTGTGGGAATGATACAACTGTAAGTTGTAGACGAAAAGGTAGTGGCACAAACATAGCCCCATCAGGCTTCCCCTCTGGAACATCCTGTTGGTAAGGACTCAGAGTGACTGTCCAATCCTTCCAGGTCTCAGTGGCTGCCAAAACTACCTTCTGGGGTAGAATGGTCTCAGGGGCTGAGGGCTGTACTGTCTCAGGCTCGAAATACCTGGACAAGGCGTCGGCCTTGATGTTTTTACTACCAGGGGTATACGTAATTACAAATCTGAATCTTGAAAAGAACAAAGACCACCGGGCCTAGCGGGGGCTAAGTCTCTTGGCGCCCTCTATGTACTCCAAATTTTTATGATCTGTATAAACTGTGATAGTATGTTCTGCACCTTCTAGCCAATGTCGCCATTCCTCAAAAGCTAACTTGATAGCTAAAAGCTCCCGGTTGCCTATATCGTAGTTTTTCTCTGCGGGTGAAAACCTACGAGAGAATTAGGCACATGGGTGGAGTTTGCCCTGCAAACCCGATCGCTGAGACAATACAGCCCCCACCCCCACCTCTGAGGCATCAACCTCCACGATAAAGGGGAAGGTGACATCCACATGTCTTAATATGGGTGCAGAACAGAACAGTTTTTTCAGTGTAGAAAAGGCAGAATGTGCTTCTGCTGACCAGTGGTAAGTATCAGCCCCCTTCTTGGTGAGACTGGTGAGGGGCGAGACCACTGTAGAGTACCCCTTTATAAACCTCCTGTAGTAGTTGGCAAAGCCCAAAAATCTTTGGAGCGCTTTCAGTCCTACAGGCTGAGGCCACTCCAAGACAGCAGAAACCTTTCCAGGGTCCATATAGAGGCCAGATGTAGAGTTAATGTACCCCAAGAAGGCAATAGAGGTTACTTTGAAAAGACATTTCTCTAGTTTAGCGTAAAGCAGATTCTGTCTTAACTTCTCTAGGACAAACGTGACATGCTTTCGATGCTCCGAGAGATTGGATGAGAAGATCAGTATATCGTCCAGATATACTAAGACGAACTTCCCCAACACCTCCCTGAATACCTCATTAATCAACTCCTGGAAGACGGCCGGGGCGTTACACAACCCGAAGGGCATCACCAGCTACTCGTAGTGCCCGTAGGGTGTGTTAAAGGCCGTCTTCCATTCGTCACCATCCCTAATTCGAACTAGGTTGTATGCACCTCTCAAATCTAGTTTCGAGAAAATTTTGGCGTTGGTAACCTGAGTGAACAAATCGTCAATCAAGGGTAAAGGATAACGATTTTTCACTGTAATCTTGTTTAAGCCTCGATAATCAATGCAGGGACGAAGGCCTCCATCTTTTTTCTTTACAAAAAAGAATCCTGCCCCTGCTGGTTAACGAGAGGGACGGATGAAACCCTTAGCCAAATTTTCTTTGATGTATTCCTGCATTGCTAGTTTCTCAGGCACGAATAGATTATAGAGGAGGCCCCTTGGAGGCATACAACCAGATCTTAAATCGATGGGACAGTTGAAGGTACGGTGGGGGCGAAGTTTATCTGCTGATTTAGGACAAAATACGTCAGCAAATTCTGTGTATTAGGTTGGCACACCTTTAACCTGAATCTTGGTGTTACCCACGGTTACTTTCGCTAAACAGTGATGATGACAATGGGTAGACCAGCTCGTTACCTGACCTGAAACCCAATCTATCTGAGGGGAGTGAAGTTGTAACCATGGCATGCCAAGAATAACGGTGGAGGTTGCCATACGCAGGACCAGAAACTGTAGACTCTCTTTATGTAGTACTCTAACACTGAACCTCAACTCTGGGGTCTGAGACAGGGGATGTCTACTTTGCAGAGGAAAGTCATCTACTGCAGTGACCACAACCTGTTGGTCTAATGGAAGTATGGGGACCCCCGCATTTTTTTGCAAACTCGTAATCCATAAAGTTAGCCGCTAAACCAGAGTCTATGAAAGCTTCAGTGGTAACAGTCTGGCCCTCCCATGTGACAGAACAGGGAAGGAGCAGACGATTATTGTTTAGAGGTAATGACTGCGCGTCTAGGGTATTACCTCTGACTACACCTAGGCGGCAGCGTTTCCCGACTTTTTGGGACAATTCTGCACCTTATGACCCTCCTCTGCACAGTATAAACAGAGCTGTTCTGTTTTCCTGCGATTCTTTTCCACTCGTGTCAATTTGGACTGTCCAATTTGCATTGGTTCTGACGGAGGTGAGACAGGTGGAGGAGAGGCGTAGGAGACATATCTTACAGTGTTCTACTCCGGGTTTGTTTCTGATAGCGTAAACGCGATCAACCCGTACTGCTTAAGCGATTGCCTCATCGATAGGTTTTGGTTCAGGGTGTCCCAACATCAAATCAGAGACTGCGTCTGACAACCCTGACAAAAAAAAGTCTAACAATGCAAATGTCCCCCACCTAGCTGACACAGACCACTTCCTGAACTCAGCTGCGTAGACTTCTACCGGATCCTTGCCTTGATGCAAAGTCTTAAGCTTCCGCTCAGCAGTGGAGGCAATGTCCAGATCATCATAAATTATGGCCATGGCTTTAAAGAATTCCTCAACTGACGTCAAAGCCTCATGCCCTACCTGAAGGCTATATGCCCATGTTTGAGAATCCCCTGACAAAGGGGTTTTAATAAATGTAATTCTCTGTGCCTCAGTTCCTGATAAATTGGGTCTTAACTCAAAATATGACATTACTCGATTTTTAAAATTCTGAAAGTCAGATATATGACCAGAAAACCTTTCGGGTACAGACATACGCAAGTCTGTAACTGGAGGAGATCGCACTGCATTCACAGCCATCTGAAGGACCTGTATGGACCCAGACAAGGCAGTGATCTGGGTCTGATGACCGTCCAGCACCCTGATGAAATTCTCCACCGAGGTGGTGAGTGCATCAAGACGGCTGTTGAGTGCATCCATTTTGTTTTTCAGGTCTGCCGTTCTGTAACGATCGGTGTCAGCACACAGAGAGAATCTGATCATTGATGATCTGCAGAATCATCAATAATACAGATGTATACTTGATTATGGATGATCTGCAGAATCACCAATAATACAAGTATGACTAACCTCTGGACACCTAATAAAGTGTAAAGTGTTTGGTGTAACTGTAGGCGGGAGATACAGGCAGCTTGCCCGAGAACCACCTGAGGGGCAGGTGGCTCTGGGAAGTGCAGGGACTATCTCCTTGAGAGAGGGAATAGTGAGAACCTGGCAACCAGGGATATCTGGATATCAGATATAGACTGTACTGCAGCCAGAGGACTCCAGGGGAAGAGGCCACTGACTGCTAACCTGCCGGACTCTCTGAGAAGCAGGAGTCCTAGTTGCAACTGACACTTGGTGGAATTGTGTCACTGCTAGTACAGATAGACTGAGCACTCAAGCAGTAAGTGACAGCCTGGAAGGTCGGGCAGCCCAGGTCGACAACACACGAGCAGATAAGTTACAGAGACAGAAGGCTGATTCGGTAACCGGGTACAGGCAGGTTCTGGCAACAGGTAGGCAGATATGCAGAGGTACCGAATCAGAAAGCAATAGAGAGGTCGACAGAGCAAATAGTCATAACAGAAATAGAGCAGAGTCCTAGTCTGAGGTGTGAGGTCCGTGGTCTCGACACCCAGGAACTAGTCTAAAGTGAAACACAGTAATGACACAGTAATCCTAAGCTTGGGTGTGAGGTCCTTGGTCACGACACCCCGGAACTGGTCTAAAGTATAACACAGCAATGACCCAGTAATCCTAAGCTTGGGTGTGAGGTCCTTGGTCACAACACCCCGGAACTGTTCTAAAGTATAACACAGCAATGACACAGTAATCCTAAGCTTGGGTGTGAGTTCCTTGGTCACAACACCCCGGAACTGGTCTAAAGTATAACACAGCAATGACACAGTAATCCTAAGCTTGGGTGTGAGGTCCTTGGTCACAACACTCCAAAACTGGTCTAAAGTATAACACAAGCGTAATCTGGCTAAGTGTGAATTCCCAGGTCCACCTGGTTCTAACACACTGTGGGATCTGACTGAGGTCTGAGTGCTCACACGTAAGTATTTGCAACGGCAGACAACCTGAGACTGACCAGCGAGATCTATATATAGTGCAGCGCTCCTCAGCGCCGCCCAGCGCCACTCAGCCAATCAACAGCTGCGCTGGGATCAGCTGATTGACCTGATCAGCTGATCCCTCTCCTACTGGCATAAAGGTCCTGCCTCCCAGCGCGCGCACGTAGCTCTCCATCTGTGTGCACCAGAAGGCTCAGACAAATCAGACGCATGCCGCTGTGCGGAAACCGCTGGTCTGAACACGGAGACAGCCGCCCCGCTGCCAGACCGCGCGGCGGCATCTCCGCAATCCATTACAGATATCATTTAAAATGCTTTGCTGCATATTTATCATTCAACAGTAGGCTTGATATTGGTCTCATGTGATACATTGTAGGTATTTGAACGTTTTAACCTTTCACTTTATGTAGCCCATGACAAAGCATTTCTTGGGGTTGAAATATGCTGGGTAGTGAAACTGTGATTTTACATTGAGTTTATTAGTGTGTGCATTTATAGTGTGTGCATGATATTGCATTTGAGCTCGAATTATGGGTTAGATCTATGTGTACTCTCTCTCATACCATATATACTTTGTATGCTGGATCACTCGTGTATAAGTATGCTAAATGACCAGTGTGCTGTACATGTATGTAAAACTATTGTGTTTGTGTTTACATGTCCGATCTGGTTATATTGCTTGCATGCACTAGCAGGTCTTATATAGTTATAACATTTTGTTACATGCTTCATTGTTTCTTTGTATGAGATTGGCATATGTCTGGTTTCTGAAATCTGGGTAAGTGTGGAAACCTTTTATTAGTTTTTACAGAATTTCATTCTAGTCAGTAAATAAAATGACCCCTAATGTTTCGAGGGCCAATTCACAGTGCATATCAAACTTACTTGCTTGTACTACGAGTATTTAATTGCTTGCTGACAGCAAACATGCAATTAAAATTCTAAAGTAGGCAAAGTGTTCTGAAGGTTCATGTTTAGTGAAGCATAAGAGGCTCTAACATAAGACTCAGGTGCACTTGGAAATGCTCAGTACTTAACACCATAAAAATATGTTCTGGCAGAAGAGATCTACAGCACATTTCATCTTACTTTTAATTAGAGCTATGCAGCTAGAATGAATGTCAGTAGTACCTGTAATAAATATGCAAACAAAGTGATATCAAATCCTTATTTAAAAATCTGCAACTGACTTCAGACCTTCACCTTTTCAGCACTCTATTATTTTTTTACTTTTTAGTCCCCCCCCCCAAAAAAAGAAAAAAAGATGTGGCCACTTTCATAAGGGTATATATATATATATATATATATATATATATATATATATATATAGTGAAGGCCGAACATCCCTATTTCACATCTGCAAACGCTCCATGAACGTTACCATGAATGTTAGTGAATTGATAGTCATGGTGAGTACCATTGCCTATAATGGTAGGGCAAACTTCTGAAACCTTTAGGGCATCTCTGCAGCCACAATTTCTTTAAATATTGTATGCAAAGTGTACCCAAACCCAGACAGTGGCATGGCGGAGGGGGATCAAGGTTGAAACCAATTTTACGCAAAGGCTTTTTTCATGCATTAATGCTAAAAATTTGTGGGAATAAAATACATACTGTGATACCGACAGATGTGTACTAGGGGCTTCGCTTGTCTGTCATGTCCCTCCAGCGGCACTGAATGTCCAATAATGAATGAGACTCCCCCATAGTTATGCAACATTCAACCACATGAGAATGAGCACTAACAGGTCTTTGAATCCCTTGTCCTTAAATGTCCGGGGCTGCACCTGTGCTACACTGAACAGACCAGTGCTGCATGAGTCTATCCTTTGGTGACAGGTGCGGGTAGCCTTTTGGACCTAGTTGAAAGAAACCCTCCAGACTGTGCATAATATAAGAGAAATATAAGAGAAACTGTAACCAAGGATTGAACTTCATCCCAAACAGTAGCTGATACCCCATGAGAAATCTTTACATTTTCTCAAATAGATCATCGGGAGTCTGTATAGCTGATATTGTGGTGAAACTCCTCCCACAGTGTGATGTCAGGACCTAGGTTTCCAACTGCCAAGCAAACAGTATCTCCCTCTGTGCATGTATACACATTTATCCGCTACATTCGGCACCCTTTTATAAACAAAATCATGTTTATCAGCTACATCCAATCAGCTACATCCTACAGCTCTTTTGTGAACAAAATCGTGTTGATCAAGGAAGCACCATGGTCGGTTGGTATCAGTAAGCACTGACATCTTCTACCACACTTTGCAGAGTACATAGTCATGTCACTGACTGTCCTCACAGCAGCTCACAATCGAATACTACCATAGTCTTATATCCTACCTTATTAGTATTATTATTATTATTATTATTATTAATATTATGTATTTATATAGCACTGACATCTTCTGCAGCACTTTACAGAGTACATAGTCATGTCACTGACTGTCCTCAGTTACAATCTAATCTCTGCTCTATGTATAGTAAGTAGGAAATCATTTTTTTTTAGTAAGGGGGCTTCATTCAAAGTTTCCTGTTGATGTCCACTGTCAGTGAATTACTAACTGCTGCTAAGTTCATGTACATTTGGCCTTGCTCATTACCGTGCCCACTTTCCAGTGCACGGACAAGCCAATTTTTTGCTGCTGCATACTACGCGCGCCACAGGTCAGCTACCTCAGTGGTGGACCCAGCACTTGCATAGCACTTTAAAAAAAATCATCTTGGGGGCGCATGCGAGGTGCTGAGCAATATGGCTGCATAGTCCCGGAGCTCCGCTAATCACCCAGCCTATTTGAGCGACAATTTAGCTTACAGCCTGCTAACGGGATATCAGGAGGTGGATATCGATTCCGGAGTGACCGGAGTACCTCTGTATGGGACCAAAGCGGAGAAAAAGAGCCGAAAAATCTGGGAAACTCGATACTTACTTCCAGAGGCCTACGCAACCGTCCTCCACACCCAAGATGGCGTCTCCGAAACCTCCGTATAAGGACGAAGCTCCACAACAGGCGGATTATATCACTAGACAAGTGCTGGAATCCTGCCTGGCGGACCTGCATGATAGATTCTCGGCCACGGTGAAAGAAGCTGTCACTTCGGCGATAGCAGATCTGAGGTCGGACATCGAAGTCGCCTTAGTGCGCACTACGTCACTGGAGCAGTCGGTAGAATCTTTGGAACAGAGATGCACCTATCTGGAGGAGGAAAACAACCGGCTTACAGACACGGTGGCAGAACTTCAGAGATCCATGGAGGACCAGGAGAACCGAGACAGGAGAGCAAACCTTCGGGTAAGAGCAGTACCAGACACGATAAAGCCTCCTGACATTAAAGGATATTTAAAAGAGCTCTTTACAGACATCTCCCCGGACACCCCACAAGACATGTGGAGATTTGAAAGGGCACACAGAGCTATAGGCCCCAGACCGGAGGGAGCTCCATTACTCCGTGATATAATAGGGAAGTTCCATTACTATGAGGCCAAAGAAATGATCTCGATGGCAACTAGAAACACCCCATCTTACGCTTTCCGTGATCATGAGGTCCAAATTTTTAATGATATTTCCCCAGTGACCCTTGCTAACAGAAGAAAGCTCCGCTCAGTTACAGCATTACTAAGAGAAAAAGGAATCCAATACAGATGGGGATATCCATTTAAGCTTATAGCAGTGAAAGAGGGAGTCTATCATGCAATCTCAAATCCAGAAGATGCCCCCGACTTGCTGAAGGGCCTGGGCCTTCGTATGCCAAAAACATCAGCATCTACCTCCTCAAAAGCGGAAAAAACACAGAAGATTCTTCACCTCCCCGCTTATCCCCACAAAGCTCGACAACTTAGTCAGAGACATCATTCAAATACTAAATCTTTCTGTTGCTGCTAAGACCAGATCTGACACAATAAGAAACAGGCTCGGTGCGGTGGAATGACAGGACTCTGCGGCCGCAAGGTGCACGTATGTTACCCTCACGAAGGTGTGCAGAGGGGCACACCCGAACGAGGTTACCCGGTTACCTCGTTATAATACTTACCTTTAATGTGTTTTCATCCTGTTACATCTTGTTTTATGATAATTATTATCAGAATTGTAATAAGCCTAGGATGAGCAGGGTTTATATTAGTAACAGCACAATGTTCTGGGGTTCTCTTTTTCTTTTTTTTCATTCTTTCCTTACTTTTCTCTTTTTTCTCTCTCTCTTCGTCCGCCAGCCTATACCTATAAACAATAAAAGGGCCATTGCTGTAGCTATACTGCAAACTGATCAGCTAGATAAAAATATATACAATGATTAAACTAGTCACTTTAAATACTAAAGGGCTAAATTCTATACGGAAAAGGTATCTGGCCTTAAAAGACCTGGGAAGAATTAATGCTGATATCGTTTTTTTGCAGGAAACGAGATTCTCTGCAAAAAAAACCGGGCTATTTGAAAAGTAAGCAATATCCTACTTGCTACACGGCTAATGCACAGGTTAAAAAAGCCGGAGTAGCCTTGCTTATTCACAAACGATGCCCTATCCTAGTTAAAACGGTCATCAGAGACCCAGGGGGCCGCTATCTTATACTACAAGCCTCAATTCATGGCTTAGATGTAATTATAGCTACAGTGTATGCTCCTAATGTCCATCAACTTCCTTTTTTAGAAAAGGTATTTCGGAAAATTGAAACTCTAGCATGTCCTAATGTAATACTGGGGGGAGATTTTAATTTAGTTTATTACCCTACGAGAGATCGAAAATCTGATAATATTCCCTCAAATTTCTCTTCTGTTTGCAAAATTTCCAGGGATTTTAGATCCCTCTTGAAAAGTTACGGATATTGTGACGCTTGGAGAGCTCTGCATGCAGGTGATCTAGATTTTACTTTTTACTCCCATACTTCATCGACCTATACAAGAATTGATCACTTCTTCGTGACTCCTACACTGTTAAATTCAATACAATCCTCAGAAATTGGACCGATTTCTTGGTCAGACCACGCTCCACTGGATATGACCCTTAATTTAGCAAACAATCCTAAATTACCTTCAGTTTAGAGATTAAATGATAGCTTATTAGTAAATGAAGAGGTAGCTCAGGATATTTTGGAAAATATACAACACTATTTTGAAACAAACACAGGATCAGTGACCCACTATTCAACAGTATGGGAAGCCCATAAGGCTACAATTCGGCGAAAATTCATAGCAATTGCAACCCATAAAAAGAAAGAGTCACTGAAGAAGATAAACAAACTCTTACAGAACATCACCTCATTAGAAGAGTCACATAAGCTAAACCCATCCAAACAGATTCTGAACCAGCTGTCTTTATTAAGGAAAGAATTATCGGAAATACAGTATACACAGGTTGAAAAATCCCTATTTTTTTACAAAGCAGCTATTTTATGAGAAGGGAAATAGAGCGCATACAATATTAGCTAAAAAATTAAGGGATATTAAGACCCGCAACGCAGTACTTTCCCTGAAAGATAGCAAGGGAATAATTCAACAAGACCTAAACAAAATTGCCCATATATTTAGAGAATATTTTTCTAAAATTTATAATTTAAGCATGGATAAAGGATACACCCATCCATCTCCGCCCAAAATTCAAGAATACTTACAAACTTGCAAACTTCCTATACTTACAACAGATCAACTAAATAAGCTTAATGCCCTAGTAACAACAGAAGAAATATTAGATGTCCTAAAAGAAGCAAAACCCCATAAAGCGCCAGGGCCTGATGGCTTCACCATGGCCTATTATAAAAAATTCAGGGACATACTAACTCCTAAACTAATAACATTATATAATGGCTTTATGGGTCTAGACCCAATCCCTGACTCCATGCTTCACTCACATATGGTAGTGATCCCCAAACCAGTAAAAGGACCCTTTAGATTTTAAAAATTACAGACCCATATCCTTATTGAACACGGATCTAAAAATACTAACAAAAGTTTTAGCAAACAGGCTATCCCCAATGTTACCAACATTGATCAATAAGGATCAGGTGGGGTTTGTAACAGAACGTTATGCGGGCGACAACATCCGACGCACAATTAATCTAGTGGATCATATTAACCATCATAAGATCCCATCGTTGTTATTAAGCCTAGACGCGGAAAAGGCCTTTGACAGGTTAAGCTGGCCTTTTTTGTTTCAAACATTAAAAATAATGGGGTTTGGAGGCATATTCATATCTATATTACAAAAGCTATATTCAAGCCCTAAAGTAGCCCTTAAAGGACTTACGAGGCCAAGTCCATCAAAAAAAAAAAAAGTTAGCTACCTTGCTCAGCTTGTAAGGCACGGAGGACGCCGTCCGCGCCCTCCGTGCCGTTCCGCCTGGTCCCCGCCGCTGCACAGCCCCCGAACGGTCCCCGACCGCGCGGCCCGGGTCGGGCTCCCCAGCCTGTACCAAGATGGCCGGCGGAGCTGGCCGCGGCTGCGCAGTCCGCATAGCCGCGAGTGCGGCTGCGCAGCTCTAAGGCCAACCCCCCGATCCACGCTACTGTTGCGTGGATCGGGGGGTTGGCCTTAGAGCTGCGCAGCCGCACTGGCGGCTATGCGGACTACGCAGCCGCGGCCAGCTCCGCCGGCCATCTTGGTAAGGGCTGGGGAGCCCGACCCGGGCCGCGCGGTCGGGGACCGTTCGGGGGGCTGTGCAGCGGCGGGGACCAGGCGGAACGGCGCGGAGGGCGCGGAAGGCGTCCTCCGTGCCTTACAAGCTGAGCAAGGTAGCTAACTTTTTTTACTTTTTTTGATGGACTTGGCCTCGTAAGTCCTTTAAGGTTCCTTTTACTGACCCACATCAATATTTCTTAATTTCAAACGGCACACGTCAGGGCTGCCCCTTGTCCCCACTATTATTTGCTTTATCTATAGAGCCCCTTGCGGCTAGGATAAGGGACAACCCTGACGTACAGGGGTTACAAATTGGGGGATCAATATATAAAATTTCATTGTTTGCCGACGATGTCCTCTTGTCCATTTCTAGCCCTCATGTTTCACTACCGATCCTGCATGCAGAGCTCTCTAAATATGGAGAATTCTCCAATTACAAAATCAACGCAAAAAAACGGAAGCTCTTCCATTTTATCTAACACCACAGGAAGTAGAGGGTTTGAAGATGCGATTTCCATATAGATGGCAAAAAGAGACTCTAAAATATCTGGGAGTACTTATTTGCAATGACACTTCTAAACTTATTCAACAAAATGTACTTCCCTTAATTTCTAGAATCCGGAAAGATCTGACAAAATGGAATAATTATAATATTTCATGGATTGGCCGTATGGCAGCCTTTAAGATGAACTCACTCCCAAAGCTAATTTATATCTTCTCAGTAATACCTATGTGGATATCGCAGACTTTACTACTACCAATACAGAAGGCATTAATGCGTTTCATTTGGCATAGAAAACCTCCCAGGATTTCAAAATCAGTTCTCACACTACAAAGACAATTTGGAGGGCTATCAGTCCCTAATATATATAATTATTATGTTGCAAGTCAGCTTAGACAAATGGTAGCCTGGTATGAAAGGTACCCTCACGCTCGCTGGGCTCAGATTGAATTTTCGGCCATGAAACCCTCTCATCCCAGTGTATATTTTTGGGAACCCCGTCCATCCTTATCCGAAGATACATTAATTTATTCTTCAATTAAATCTAATCTAAAGCTTTGGTCAGCATTAAAGAAACGTATGATACTATTTCAGCCACATTCAAGTTTAATCCCCATATTTGGTAACCCAGCCTTCATCCCTGGTCTTAAATATGAACCCAATTCAATCTGGGCCCAGAGGAATATTAGATACATATCAGATTTATTAGATCCTTTTACAGGTAAACTCTATGCATTTGAGGCATTGAAAGACCGATTGGAATTACATGACTCATATTATTTGCAATATTTACAAATCCGACATTTTGTAATGTCTGTTTCACCTTCTATGGAATTCCCAAAGAAAACAGAATTTGAAAGAATATGGGACTATGGACCATCACAACCAGGCTTAATTTCAGCATTCTATACATGGATAAACTCTCCGGAACGAGTATCTTCGAGTTATCAACATAAGTATATGCTCTATTGGGACCAGGCGCTGGAACTTCCACGGATTTACAATCTTGGTCCAAGATCTGGTCTAATGCAGCTAAAACTTCAATATGTGTTACTACAAAAGAGAACATATATAAAGTCATGCTCCTTTGGTATAATACGCCACATAAGTTACATAAGTGGAATCCGACAATACCACCGACATGTTGGAGGAACTGTGGCCAGCAAGTAACTATACAACATATTTTTTGGTTTTGTCCTGCTATCCAGCACTTTTGGAAACAAGTAATACAACTAATACATCAGATGACAGATATTGAGGTTCCAATGGACCCATGGATCTGTATACTTGCTAAACCGATTACTAAATTAAAAGGTCCAAGACAGAGGCTTATAAACCACTTTCTTACAGCTGCCAGATGCACTATTTCAAGCCACTGGAGGGACCCTAAAGAACCATCAATCATGGAAGTTAGAAGTAAAATACAATATATATATAAGATTGAGCATTTAACAGCTGTGTTAAGAGATAAAGTACATATTTTTGATAAAGTCTGGGAACGGGTTACCTTTTGACGCATTTTTTCTCTTTCAATTTAGAAGAAATATTGGGTAAAGTTAAATAGGCTGGCGGATTGAACCCTCTTCCCTCTCCTCCTACTTCCCTCTTTTCTCTCTTCTTTCTCTATCTCTGTACCTTCCTTCTACTGTAATAACTTCTAACTCTCTTTATTTAGCTGCATAAGCCATTTGAAGAAAGCTTATTCGAGATAAACCATAACGTAACAAGTACAAATATGCTACAGAAAACTCGAATGGGCCGATTCATACTATATGGAAATCAATAGTTTATATAAAAACTAGAATTAGCATAAATAGCTTAATAAGTTCATTTGATTACAGCTTATGTTAGAAAAAGCATCTAACTGTATCTATAACATGTTATGAGAATTGACAAATGTTTGTAATATGACATATTGGAAAAAAAAATTTTTAAATACAAAAAAAAAAAAATCATCTTGGAGCCACCCGTTTACAATCCACTGTCCTGTCTTCCCAATGCACCTCCTACCTCCTAGCTCACTCACCCTCTGTACTAGGTTCCAGCCAGGTGGTCTAGATTGCACACTGCCACTGCAGACTGCACCATCTTTGGCTAGTCAGTCCTAGATTGATTTGCATTTGCTCCAGTCAGCTCCACACTTCAGTCAGAAACATCTGATTTGCATGCTTGTTCAGGGTCTATGGCTAAATGTATTAAGGTGCATACACATGCTGGATTCCCGCAAACGACAGGTCGTCAGACCCGCCCGCGGGGCGGCCGTTCTGCCGACAGTTTGACTGTGTGTACAGTCTGTCATCAGGCTGATAAGTCTTGGCGGATCTGTCAAAACCAGCCTTATCAGCCTACCGACAGACTGTACACACAATCAAACTGTCGGCAGAACGGGACCCATTGTTTGCGGGAAACCGGCATGTGTACACGCCTTTAGAGGCAGCGAATCAGCAGGACAGCCAGACAATGTGCATTATTTAAAAGGAAATAAATATGTCAGCCTTCATATCCCTCTCACCTCAGGTGTGCTTTCAAGTATAAAACACAGAGCCTGTCATGTCATGCTCTGTCTTGAAGCAAGATTAAGGTTACGTTTTGCTTTTGGTCATTAAGCTGTATAATGCATATGTTACATGTATGCATCAAGAAATATTTCTGGGCCTCTGGGAAGGTTGCCATAGACTGTATTGGTAAATATATGCAATGTGTAACCACACCCAATTTAGTTATGGCCACATCCACTTTTAGCTGCCTGTCAGGGGCCTGCAATTGGTATTTTGCACAGGGGCCCGCTGCTGGCTGTGTCCGCCACTGAGTGAGAGCTTTGTAAGATATTGAACAATATGCTGGGCACTATGATGAATGGGGCACTATGGGGAAACTGGAATCTATCTGGAATGGTGCAACTTGGAAGAACCAAAATGAAAGGAGCACTAACAGGGAGGGTACACCCAACTTTCCACAGCCCTAGCTTCTGCAAAGTGTCTCCTGCTCCCCTATTACAGTGTTATTTCTTCTTATAGTGTTTACCTCTCATCACAGTGCTCCCATTAGTATAGTGGTCCCTTTATTATGGTAACTCTTAGAGTGCTCTTAGAGTGCTGAAAGTGAAGGTAGGCAATATGATGAATGCAAAATTATACTGAACAAAGCACTATCCGGGAATTAGAGAGGGGAATGCAAGGAGCAAAGGAGAGCACAAGGGAGGCATTAATGGAGGCACTAATGAAGGTACACTCAATGTGTTGGTATGAGTTGGTATGCCTTGGTACGCGTTATTTTTTTCTTCCATAGCAATGCATTGTGAAAAAGCATTGTGAGGAACCTAAACAAACATACTGTCATTGTTACATTAGTTATGTTAATTAAAATAGATAGGTAATATAATCTCTTACCCACCCTGTTTTAAATGAACAGGCAAATGTTTGATTTCATGATGGCAGCCATCTTTTTGGTTGAACGGAGGTGACAGGGAGCATGAGACACAGTTCTCAACTGTCCTGTGTGCTGATCACCGTTCCCAGTTGCTAGGCAACGTGAATAACAACATAGGAAATCCCATCATACTCTGCACAGCATCAGAGAAAAAACTCCCGTGCAGATTTCTTTGATGGGGCGGAGCTTAGCTAAAATTGCAGCTAAAAATTATGCTTTGGTAAGAAAAACGAAGTTCTGATGCTGTGAAACTGTTAAAAAAACACCAAGCCTTTTCAGTTCTGCTGAATATATTTTTAGTACGGAGGTTCACTTTAAAACCCATATAGTGGGAACTGAGCCATAGGAAAACATGGACATTACTTTGAAAATCAGTTGTGTTTCAGTTACTGAGAGCAATTGTTTAAAGAGGAACTCCAGTGAAAATAATGTAATAAAAAAAGTGCTTCATTTTTACAATAATTATGTATAAATGATTTAGTCAGTGTTTGCCCATTGTGAAATCTTTTAAATCCCTGATTTATATTCTGACATTTATTACACGGTAACATTTTCACTGTTGGCAGGTGGAAACAGCTGGAAACAGCTATTTCCCACAATGCAACAAGGTTCACGGACAGGAAACTGCCAGGAGTGCCACGGTCCTCAGAGTTTCTTGTGGGAGGGGTTTCACTACAATATCAGTCATACAGCGCCCCTGATGGTCTGTTTGTGAAAAGGAATAGATTTCTCATGTAAAAGGGGGTATTAGTTACTGAATGGGATAAAGTTCAATTCTTGGTCGGAGTTTCTCTTTAGGTGTAAAAGGACCCTAAGGGGGATGGGGCATTGTAATAAGGAGATAGGATCAGGAGTCGCAATAAAGCATGAGGCACTGTAAAGCAGAGAGCAGTTATAGTGACAATTTAATAAAAGAACTAACAGGGTGACACAATAATAAGGAGAAACACAATGATACAATTATGAAGAGAATAATAAAAGGAACAAGCAACAGAACATTTCTATTGTGCTTTTCTCCTGCCGGACTCAAAGCGCCAGAGCTGCAACCTCTAGGGCGCACCTTATAGGCAGTAGCAGTGTTAAGGAGTCTTCTCAAATGTCTCCTATAGGTGCTAGCTTACTGAACAGTGCTAAAATATAATTTATGGTTTCTAGGGGTTACCACACCATTATTTGGCACCAGCAGCCTGAATGACTGCCCTTAGCGTCTCGACACAGCCTGGCAGATATCTCTCAAAAGTGGACTTCAGACGCCTCAAGCTTTAAAGAGACTCCGTAACAAAAATTGCATCCTGTTTTTTATCATCCTACAAGTTCCAAAAGCTATTCTAAGGTGTTCTGGCTTACTGCAGCACGTTCTACTATCACCATCTCTGTAATAAATCAACTTATCTCTCTCTTGTCAGACTTGTCAGCCTGTGTCTGGAAGGCTGCCAAGTTCTTCAGTGTTGTGGTTCTGTGATGCATCTCCCTCCTCCAGGCCCCTCTCTGCACACTGCCTGTGTATTATTTAGATTAGAGCAGCTTCTCTCTTCTCTCTTATAAGCTGGATAAATCCTCCTCTGAGCTGGCTGGGCTTTCACATACTGAGGAATTACATACAGTTAGAGCTGTCTGCACTCTGCAGGAAGAAACAGCCTGACACTTCAATGGAAGATAGCTGCAGGGGGAAAGAAACACACAAATGATCTCTTGAGATTCAAAAGGAAAGGTGTATACAGCCTGCTTGTGTATGAATGTATTTTCTATGTGTGGACATACTGTACATCAACCTACTTCCTGTTTTGGTGGCCATTTTGTTTGTTTATAAACAAACTTTTTAAAACTGTTTTTAACCACTTTTAATGCGGCGAGGAGCGGCGAAATTGTGACAGAGGGTAATAGGAGATGTCCCCTAACGCACTGGTATGTTTACTTTTGTGCGATTTTAACAATACAGATTCTCTTTAAGGAACCTTTATTTGGCAAATACAGGCTTACAGGTGTGTACATCAGCGATCTTCATACCTCAGCAAAGCAAGAGTATGTATGGCATTGCATTGCAAGCTGGTCCTAGTGACTAACTAAGGTTCATCTTAAAAACAGTCTAAACTACGTTACACTAAAAGAAACTACAGCAAATGTACAAAGTGAAGCTAAGTAGGAAAGTTGAAGATGAAGTAGAAAGCGAGCTCCCTTGGAGCTGTCAGCCTCTTATAAACAGCTTACCATGGGTTAACACTTGACACCACCTTGGGCTTGATTCACTAAAGCGTACTAAGTGTTAGCACGCCAGTGAAAAGCCCCTTAGCACGTGCAAAGTGCCTTTGCACGTGCTAATATGTGCACTGTTTAGAGCTGCGCGGTGCGTGCAAAACGCTGCACCGTCTGCCTGCAAAATAGCCTGATAAGCGTACTTTGCATGTGGATGGTGCAACGTTTCGCGCGTACCAAATAGCGCGTGATCAGTAACAGCTTTGCCCGTGCAAACTACTTAGCACCCTAGTTTGCACGTGCAAAGCTTTTAGGCGTGTTAACTGTATTAGCACACTTTAGTGAATCAAGCCCCTTGTGGGTGTACCGTGAGTGTGTCAGGTCTGTCAATCACATCTATATAGGTAGAAGAAAAACAACGTTTTGTAAAAAATAATACCTTTTAATGGCTAACTAATAGAGTTAAATGATGCAAGCTTTCTGGGATCTAGTCCCCTTCTTTAGGCATATTTCCAGATGTAAGCTGAAGTAAAACACTGATGCAGATAAATGGTAAACACGAAGATGACAGTTGTGCTGGTTACTGTTTATCCGTTAGGTGTCAGGTGATCAGCAGGCTGGAGCCAGTGAGTTAGTGCAGCCATACATGAAATCCAGCAGGTTTCTGAATATCATGAAGCCAAATCAATCATGTTACATAAGGTGTCAGGAATCCTGTTCCACAATTTAAACCTTCTGTTAATGTCTTGAACATTTTCATAAATTTGTATTCAGAAATTTTTCTTGATTGATCATTTTTGAAGTTACCCTTAAAGAGAACCCGAGGTGTGTTTAAAGAATGTTATCTGCATACAGAGGCTGGATCTGCCTATACAGCCCAGCCTCTGTTGCTATCCCAAACTCCACTAAGGTCCCCCTGCACTCTGCAATCCCTCATAAATCACAGCCGTGCTGTGAGGCTGTGTTTACATCTGTAGTGTCAGTCTCAGCTGCTCCCCCGCCTCCTGCATAGCTCCGGTCCCTGCCCCCGTCCCTTTCCTCCAATGATGTTGCAGGGAGGGAAGGGATGCAGGCGGGGACCGGAGTTCTGCAGGAGGCGGGGAGAGCAGCAGACTGACACTATAGAGATAAACACAGCCAGCTCTGACAAGCTGTTTGTCAGCAGCGTGGCTGTGATTTATGAGGGATTGCAGAGTGCAGGGGGACCTTAGGGGGGTTTGGGATAGCAACAGAGGCTGGGCTGTATAGGCAGATCCAGCCTCTGTGTGCAGATAACATTCTTCAAACCCACCTCGGGTTCTCTTTAAGAACAAGTACTTTTAGATCTTGCATGCTGTGTCCTGGTTCACAGAAGTGTTGGCCCACTGGTGTGTCCATTTTACCTTCATTGATTTTCAATCACATCTAGAAACTCACAGGAGCATGCCATTTGCCTCTGTGGTCATACGGTTGATAAGACACTCTGTAAATGTGGCTAGCCCTGTACAGAACCTCCTTCCGCCCTAGTACGAAACGATGTTATGTGTTCCCACTTAGTTTGTTTACTTCTTTGCCGGTCTGCAGCATTTGAATGCCTAGGCACGTAGCAGATAAACTGCTCGGTGGCCTTCCTGAAACATAAGCAAAATTTTCACTGAAACCCTCAGAATTGATTCTCTAGAATATCTTTAGGGTGAACTCTGTATCATAGTCTGACTAAACCATGGGTCTCTAAAGCTAATAGGGGATTCTATATTGCAAGAATCCAATCAATATGATCACATCTTACAAACAGGAAGAGCGGAGATTCGAAGCAGTACACTATCCAGCCACCACCACCACTTGGGACACTACAAGAATTACCATAATAAATGGAGCATTTTACTGAGGGGAGCACCATAATGAGAGGAGAAATTACACTGTAATAAAGTAACAGTGGACACATTGCAGAAGCTGGGATATTGTTTGGATTTGCTAGAATGATGAGATATACTTTGGGGTAGAGCTGGTATGTACTGGGTGGGCATGGGGCCAGCCATATGATGAAGCAACCTGAATCATTTCATCATGATGCAGTTGGTGGCACTGCCACAGAGGCAGAAAATCTTATTTATCACCCAGGAGTGAGTGAGGACGTCAGAAGATACAGTACAGGCACATAGAAGCAGCAGGCCAAGTCCAGCCGTGAGGACAACCTGAGGAGGAGGAGAAGTCAATCCATGCTGCAAGGTGGAAATCAGTGTGGTGGAAGAAAAGGAGGAGGCAGAAAACGGATGAAGGAGGCACAACACAGGAGCTCACAGCAGGCAGGAGGGTGAGTACTGTCTGTTGACTGTCACGAGGCACTACTCTCTCTGAGGTCTGACTGAGCATCTCATTTGTCACATGTGTGCATTGCAAGACCGTTCTACACATAAGCAGTTTGGTCTGTTCATGCCACTTGGCTTGGGGAATCAACGGAAGTTCAGCCAGGCAGCCACACAGTGAGTGTCCAGCATAGTGTGTTAAGAACTTAGTGGGGAGAAGTGTCCCGTAATCTGTTGCAGTCTGGCTATGGCATCCGTAGTATTCAAGCTGCTGCAGGCTGCATTATTTTTGGAGGTATAGCCGTCATCATCATACGAGGAAGTTTCTCTTCTTGCTTTATGTACTGGCTGATTGCAGAATTTGTTGATGTCAACAGGTTTGCTGAAGTTTGCTGAATTGCAAACTTGTCCCATAGACTGCTTGACCTTCCCCCCTGCCTGCCTATTCACTCACTCTCTCCGCAGCTCTGCTTATTCATGACTTATCTTAGTGTTCCTATGAGTAACTTTACACACTTTTCCTGCTGGTTTGTTTTAAAGGCTGCAGGACACTTCCTTATTTACCGACTGGTATAGCCACATGTATTTGTTTATTTATGTTCTGCTTATTTTCACTTATGGATAGTTTAGTACAGTTTACACTGTCATTCACTTATTAAAGCGGACCTGAATTCAGAACTTCCTCTCTGCTTTAAAAGATACTCAACAACATATTAACCTTTACAGAAAAACATTTCTTTGTTATAGTTGATACAAACCCTTCAATAAATCTGCCCGGTTTCTACTTCCTGTTTCATGGGAGCAGATATATTGTTAACTTCCTGTGCTTTTGAATGATCTTATCTGCCATCAATGCCATGGCAATCATGTGACACACGGCAGAGACCAAATTACAACTTGTGATTAGACACAAATGAGGGGGAATTAAACAGGATGAACTCTCTAAATACATACAGGGTGCATATGTTTTACGTCTGTCCTGTGCAAGAGTTCAGGTCCACAGCACTAAGACTTTTTTATTGGCGCATTGCTGCTTTTGGCATTTAACAATGATTTACCCCATTTATACTCTGTATTTTCAGGGATCACTAGTCCTTATGTAGATCTTACATGTCCTTATGTAGAACGCTTTTTCCGCTGTCTTAACCTCCCTAGCGTTCTGGATGAGCGGTGCTCGTCCAGAGATGCTAGAGGGCACCGCTCAGGCCCCGCTGGGCCGATTTTGATAATTTTTTTTTCAAACACGCAGCTAGCACTTTGCTAGCTGCGTGTTTGCCCCGATCACCGCCGCTCGCCGCCGATCCGCCGCTACCCGACGCGAAAGAGGGCCCCCCCGCACACCCCGCGCACAGCCTGGCCAATCGCCGCCAGGCTGCGCTTTGGGGTGGATCGGGAGTCCCAGTGACGTCACGACGTCGATGACGTCAATGACGTCACTCCATTCATCGCCATGGCGACGGGGAAGCCCTAAAGGAAATCCAGTTCAGAACGGGATTTCCTTATGGGCGTGATCGCCGGCGGCGATCAGAAGGGTGGGAGGGAGAGAGGAGGAAGGGGAGAATCATGTAGCTAAAGGGAAACAAATCGGGCGAAAAAACCCTCCCGTGGCCATGCGGCCGCAGGAATTGAAACGCCCAGCAGGTTAAACAATATATGTTTGTTGGTCACTGGTCCATGTCATTTCTTGCACTTACTTATGCTACGCTTCAGTGTTTGTGACTTGGAATTATAAATATTTTGAACTATTGAAAGCATGAACTATTTATTGTGATTGTACCCTGTAAATTTACTAAAGCATTTATACTGTCAAAAACCTGAGCGGTTTTTGCCTTTTTCATGATTGCCAACTCAGTAAAGGACCAGCCCTTAAAGCGTTGCTATCATATAAATCCGGCATAGTGGGGTCTGAACCCTCTATAACAGTAATTATAGATTGACGGTATACCTTGAAATGAATCAGAGCACTCAGTATATGATTTTATATAAAAAATTGTATTTGCTTAACATACAGCATATATACAAAATATGAACAGTTCCAAGTAGTGTTTCCTTATAACAGTAATCCATCTTATCAAGGCTTTAGAGCCAAGCGATCATCAATCTTCTAAATACATTCAAAAAGTAATATAACAGTTGTGTTATGTAGAATAAGATCAAAAGTAGTCTCATCTGTATCAATAGCTAGTAGCTGTGTAAAACTTGTAGTAATCTTCTTAAAGAAATAGCATAAAAAATAGCTTCTAAAAAATTTCTTGCTAACATCTTAATAAAACTTAATGCTGAAAAATTAATACAGTAAATCACCAGAATATTAAGCATATTACCCCTTCTCTGTCATCTCTTCAGCATCTAGAACCACTTGTGGGAAGGTAGCTTCTGCCTCATGTGTCTTCTCAGGAGATTGCTGGGCTTCTGCAAACTATGAGCTTTCAGGCCCTACTTTTATAGGGGTTGGAGGCAATATGGCTGCCTAATCTGGACTTTCCCTGAATCCCAGGCTCTGATTGGCTAAAGCTTTCGTGCGTCAATGCTTTATCATGTTTTGATTTCCTAAGTCACAATATTATTGTTTATAAATTCTTAATTACCTTATCTTGTGGGAATTAACGTCATTTGGAGTTCTTGACATTTAATATAGGTCGTTCCTGACGCACGTAATTAAAAATGGACGTCAACAGCCATCTTGTCTGTTGGCTGACCCAGACATGGAGACTAAACAATGTCATCCATGACGCATTTCTGATAAAGTGTTCGCTGCTAATTATGTTGGAATGTCATGGTACTTCCCCAGACATGAGATTGGTCAGGTTGACACTGTAACCAGACCTGTGAGAGCCTTCAGCAATTTAAGGCTTATTGAAACATACAGGGCTTCTAATATACTTATTTAAATATAAAGCTTATTATATAATTCTTCTTAAAACAATTAATCATATAAGAAATAATTGCATATTAAATCTTGATAATATAAAATCCTTTTCCATATATTTGTCTTTCTGATGAAGAAATAAATATCTAATTTCAACCGGCAGAGGTCAGGCTTTCATAACAAATAACAAACAGTATTAATAATGTTGATTTCATAAGACCGCCAGGTGGCATCATGGAATGATCTTTAACTAATTGGGAAAACAACTTCTTTGTTTAATATTTATATAACTTGTTCCCAAAACATCATGTGTTATCAGCTTTCTGAGACTAGAGCACGTCAACAATTGTCTAGCTTACAAGTTGAAACAATTTTATAAAAGTTTTACTTTCTAATCTTCCACGGGTAGACTACAGGTTTTAAATATCTTCCAGAGTAATAGATTCTATTATATAGGGTTTAACAATAACTATTCTTTTCTTTAGAAGGACTGTATTGATCATTAATATTTAGATTAATAATATCTATGTGTAATAATTATGTGCATTTATAATTGCTGCAGTAATGTGAGTTTTAAACCAGCATTCTGTCTAACACATACTGTGCAGTCTAACCTTGACATTAACAAAGAATGTTTTGGCTTCTTGTAACCAGTACATCAACAATCTTCCAGCTTGCAAGTTAAAATCTTCTAAGCTTTACAGCCTGGAATATGTTCAGATGTCACATAGCAATATTTTAAAGAAGTAACCCAACTTTACAGTTTACAATGAAATTTTGCATAGAACATTAAAACTTAAACCATACACTTATGACAGCTTTTTCCTGCATAAATAAAACCGCTAGAATTCTGACATCCCCCCTTGCAGGAAAATGATGGCAGATGATTAGCGATCTCCGTAGTTGTTATATTTCTCCGGAAGAAAAAAAAAAATCAAAATTAAAAGTAATGTAATCTTTCATTCTTGCAAAAACCTTGCTTATTAAGTAGCGTTTTCTGCTGTGTTGCCAGCCTGACAATAAACTCAATAGTAAAATTAATATCTTCTCCAATAAACATATTTTGCTGGTCTAGATATGGCTATAGTCTTTGTATATAACATATGTATGGATTCACCCTTAAATTTGTAGTTTCTATCACTGTGGTAGCTTGTGTAGATATGTAGGAAAATTCTAGGCAATATTTGTCACCCATTAAAACATGTGGTAAAACTTAAAGTTCAAAATGTATAAACAGGAATTATACCGTTCATGTGGCCCCTAGGTTCTTTTGAACACAATACATTCAACATTTTATTGTTAGCTTACAACAAGTTAGTTAGTTGGTTAGTATTATGTATTAATACAGTTAATTACACCTTTCTTATACCACAAGGTTTCTTTCACAAATGGTATGTAGTAAAATAAAGTATGTGTAGTTTACCAGCAGAATCCCATAAAATATCATCTTTCTATTTAAATATAGATATCATATCAAAAATGTAGGCATGGAAAAGTTCTTTAGCAATTCAAATTGCAAGCTAACTAGTTGCAGTAGCTGTTTTCAAATATATTCTCAATAAAACATATATTAACATATCATTGTTGAAGTTGCTTCTCCACTTCATGTTTCCAATATTTAGGAGTGATTCTCTCTCTTGGATTTATCAGGATCTTTACTGTTGAATTAAAAGTCTCTTGAAACTTATGTTGTAGACTGTCAGCATTCTTGTATGTAAATCTTGCATGTTTACTTCCGCAAAAAGTCAAATGTGATAGATTATTCTGTAGATTAAGTGTGATATACGATTATTTTCTTGTTAAGCACAGTCTCTTCTCATGGCAATATTTAATGCAGTTACATGCTTGATCCTGGATATGTCATGTGTAGATCTTCTCTCTGATGGAAGTAGTTCTCCGCACTAATCATTCATTAGTATTGGAATCAGTAGTCATTCAGAATTTTCTTTTCTGGTAACTTCTTTAACAGGTATCATATGTTTCATATAGCTTTCAGTCTCTGTAATTCTTGTATACAACATGCAGTTCTCATGATAACATGATAGCATCCCCCCTTGTGCCGCTTTATAGCAATCTAGTATCAGTCCAGTGTTTTACTAGCAGTTAAGTCTGCCACTTTAGCGCATTATTGACAGTTCAGGTTGTTTAGAACATTTCATCTGTAATATTATCAATAGTTTCGCAAATAACTCTGTTTTCTGAGTTGACTATGGCTAGTCATCTTGCATCTTTAAATCTAGTGTATAAGACAGTCTTTGCATATCATGGCACTTGAAGGCGTTTCACTCTCTTAGTTTCTTCAGTACTTCTCTTGTATATATAGGGATTAGGTATTTAATTGATATTTGAATTGTTCTTGCTCTTTAGGTCATGTAGCGGGTGTTCCTCTTGTTATGGTGCATCTTCTTTTTCCACCATCACGCAATACTAGAACCAGTCATAGGGCAATTTCATTTGTCCCAGGATGCTTTCTTGAAACTTGAAAAGGATGAGTAACAACGGTCATCTACAAGTTGTATTATTAAACGGAACGTCGTATTATTTTTATTATCAGTCGGGTTGCAATTTAGTACAGTTGCCATTCACTATGCAGAGCTATGTGCAGATTTACGATAGTCCCTTGCTGAACATATCTTTTCTTCATTTAGGATATTTTCATCTCTCTTGGAATTCAAACAAATATTAAACTGTCCTTTATTCTTGTGAATTGGATTTTCTCTTTTAATTGTCCATGTATTGCATATTTGAACGTTTCTGAAGAATATTCTTCTTAACTTCATATGAACAGTACAGTAGTGTAGGGGTTAGTGCTCTTGCCTTGCAGCGCTGGGTCTGAAAGGAATTTGTATGTGCTCTCTGTGTCTGTGTGGGTTTCCTCCGGACACTCTGGTTTCCAACTCTTCAGATAGTACTGGAATAGTTAGGTTGGGCATCCTCTTCAAGGATAAAGGCTATATGAGCAAATCCAGCAGTCACTCTTGTTCAGGCGCTGGGCATACTGTTGATGCATCAAGTTCAATTTATTTTGAAGTCTTCCTTGTAGTTGCAAAGTTCAGCTTTTGTAGTCATCAAATGTATCAGGTACAGCAAACCCCATTGTATGGGCATGTTTGCGGATAATTGATATTGTTCTCAGCACCTATGAGAAAAAATAAAAAGGAAGAGGAGAGAAGGGGAAATACAAAAAGTAATATGCAACATTCTGGTGAATTTTCAGCATAAAAAACTAAACTAACTACTACCTTCCCACTTGTGGTTCAAAAAGAAAAATATTATTGATGCTATATGGTGCTGGGTGCATTCTTACTAGTTTGCTCTAGTGTTCAAAGTTATAACAGCAGGTTCCTTCTCTTCTTGCTTATGTCTTTTCTTAAGTTCATCTTAGTTTGTCTTTTAAAAATCAAAGTAGTATTATCCATTTTCTGTAAATGTTGAGATATGTCTTCTCTTTGAAAAGTGTTCATTTTCTTCTTCAATAAAAAAAAACGTTCACGTTTAAGCTGTGTATTAAATCCATTGATAGCATATCATACATGTCTTCATTGGTTGCTTTATGTGTGTCGTGGCTTTTATCATAGCTTGACATCAGTAAGTCCTTGTCCATGTATAAAAACATTTTCTCTTGTTATCTGTTCATCACTTTAGTTATCTGTTGTCCTCAGTGTTACACTTCTTGAATCGAGTATTCATCTTGAAACTGTTCTTCTTGAACTTCGTCAGTCGATTACCTAAGGCATGGATTTCTCTTCCAGTCTCTTGGTGTACATAACTTCTTTTCTCCTTCATGTATTTAAAAATCTTCATCAATCTAGGCTTCATTCTTCACATTAGGCCTTTAATCATCTTGTACATATAATGTCGTTTAGTGCAGTCTTCTGTAGTACCCGCTTGATTGCTGTGTGTCATTATTGTGAACAGTTATCTCCTTGTTTCTCATGTAGTATGGCTTTCTTTCTATAACTTCTCATAAGTCTTTATTGCATCTGCTTCTGTATTTGTAGCATGGTAGTATATCGCTGCATAGGTAGAAAAATCTATATCTTCCACATCTTCTTCATATACGGAATCAAAAATAGAATATCTATGTATATTTATCAGTCTTTTTCAAAAACTTTACATTGGCTGTCTTCTTCTAAAACTGGGTGATCTTGACATCTTAGTCTTGATATCTTGATATGATGTAACAGTCTCTATTGTAGTTTCAAATGTCCATCAACGTCTTCTTTCACTCATCTTCTGGTATTTTCTATATCAAAAATCTTGTCCTCTTCTAGTTCATCAGATTTTTCTGTAAAAACTGAATATCTCCATCTTGTAATGCTCTCTCTTCACCCACCTGATAATCTCATTTATCTTTTAACCTGGTGTCTTCTTCTGTCTGGTCTTCTTTTCTTGTATTCCTTCAGGCCCACTTTTCTCTTAGTGTTGTCTCGATCTTCTCTCAGCTGGTGCGTCAACCAGTGGTTGGAGTTATTAAAGAAGTAAAAGTACGACTTAGTCCTCACACTTCTCTGGTTACTCCAGTTCCAATTGTTTCTTCTTCAGCTGTTTTCAGATCAGAGCTTCTTATAACATAGCCTCATCAAATGGCTTGTCTTCATGTTGATATCTTTGCATAGTCTTCTAGCATGTAGCTTTCATCGCTTTATCTTAGCGGGTTTCTTCTGGGTGCCTGCAAGGAATGCTTGTTTGGAGTCTTCTTTGGTTCAGACAAAGGAGATTATCTTGTGAGTCTTCCAAGCTTCAATAGCAACATTTTCAATTCTTCTTTAGTGAAACCTTCTTAGTATAATGTAGTCACAAAAATAGAGTCTCTTGATGCTTCTTAATAGGATCTAGCCTCAAAAATGAGTAGAGATTTCCCCCCTTGAGGCTAGGACTATAAAAATTAAAAATCTTCTTTAACAGTCACTTCTGTATGTTCATCCGTTACATCTCAACATGGCAGCTGCTATATATGAGTCTTCATTACTCCTTTAGCTTCTCATGATAAAAAAAAATTAAAAACAAAAAAACACTTCAATCTTCACTACTTGAATCTTCACTAGTGTGTTCTTTTACTTATTGGCATAATAGCTTATTAATGTCTGTATAAAAAGACTGTAGTAGGCTTTTTTTTTTTTTTTTCTTTCTTTCTTATCCTCAACAAAAAAACTGTGAAGTCATATAAAAAAAATCTTTCATTTGTAGTCTGAGAGAGAAAAAAAAAATCAAGTGTCATATCTCTTTAAGTCTATTTCTGAATGCATGTTGTGTTGCTGCCTGTTTGAGGATTGTCTTGTCTTCTTCTGTGTCGGCATCTAGTAGTGCTAACCACACACTAAAGATTCTTGTTCTCATAAAAAAAAAATTACAAAAATTAAAATAAACATTTCTTCTTGCATCTCATTTATGTCTGCTGCAACTTGTCTTGTATCTGTAGTCTTCTACATTTAAAGAGCCATACATCTTTAAAACAGGATTTTTCTCTTTTTTTTTTTTCAAAAAAGTTATTTATAGGAGCTTTTGCTTTCATCACAAAGTCTGTTCAATTCTCTAGTATAAAAAACAATTTTAATTCTCTTGATAGTAGGATCTCTTCACATATAAAAAATGCTCTTTGTTTGACAAAAACTGCTCTCTCAGTCTTCTTTTTCACTGAGCTTGTCTCAAAATGTTTTTCTGCACTTGTAGGGTAGCCATTTTCATAATGTATAGCTATATACTCTACTTCAGTATGCTGCTCCAATATAATCTGCTTCATTTTGTCAGAAAAGTACATGTAGCGCTATTTCTTTTCTCAGGTTCAATAGGCCAAAGTATTTATTTTCTCTTCTAAGTCTTTTCATAGACTATAAACTGAGTGTGCTCATTAGTAATTCTCTTCTATGAGATTTTTAAGCATAAGAATATCTTCCTTCTTTGCTTTAGATTTTTGGATGCTTCATATTCATATCCAACTCTATATTTGAGTATATAAGTACTTTTTTATTCTCTTATCGCGATAGAAAACTATGGTCTATATTTCCACCATAGAAAGTATTTTTCAAGATAACAATCAAGGTAACCATCAACTGTTGGGCGCCAACTGTCAAAAACCTGAGCGGTTTTTGCCTTTTTCATGATTGCCAACTCAGTAAAGGACCAGCCCTTAAAGCGTTGCTATCATATAAATCCGGCATAGTGGGGTCTGAACCCTCTATAACAGTAATTATAGATTGACGGTATACCTTGAAATGAATCAGAGCACTCAGTATATGATTTTATATAAAAAATTGTATTTGCTTAACATACAGCATATATACAAAATATGAACAGTTCCAAGTAGTGTTTCCTTATAACAGTAATCCATCTTATCAAGGCTTTAGAGCCAAGCGATCATCAATCTTCTAAATACATTCAAAAAGTAATATAACAGTTGTGTTATGTAGAATAAGATCAAAAGTAGTCTCATCTGTATCAATAGCTAGTAGCTGTGTAAAACTTGTAGTAATCTTCTTAAAGAAATAGCATAAAAAATAGCTTCTAAAAAATTTCTTGCTAACATCTTAATAAAACTTAATGCTGAAAAATTAATACAGTAAATCACCAGAATATTAAGCATATTACCCCTTCTCTGTCATCTCTTCAGCATCTAGAACCACTTGTGGGAAGGTAGCTTCTGCCTCATGTGTCTTCTCAGGAGATTGCTGGGCTTCTGCAAACTATGAGCTTTCAGGCCCTACTTTTATAGGGGTTGGAGGCAATATGGCTGCCTAATCTGGACTTTCCCTGAATCCCAGGCTCTGATTGGCTAAAGCTTTCGTGCGTCAATGCTTTATCATGTTTTGATTTCCTAAGTCACAATATTATTGTTTATAAATTCTTAATTACCTTATCTTGTGGGAATTAACGTCATTTGGAGTGCTTGACATTTAATATAGGTCGTTCCTGACGCACGTAATTAAAAATGGACGTCAACAGCCATCTTGTCTGTTGGCTGACCCAGACATGGAGACTAAACAATGTCATCCATGACGCATTTCTGATAAAGTGTTCGCTGCTAATTATGTTGGAATGTCATGGTACTTCCCCAGACATGAGATTGGTCAGGTTGACACTGTAACCAGACCTGTGAGAGCCTTCAGCAATTTAAGGCTTATTGAAACATACAGGGCTTCTAATATACTTATTTAAATATAAAGCTTATTATATAATTCTTCTTAAAACAATTAATCATATAAGAAATAATTGCATATTAAATCTTGATAATATAAAATCCTTTTCCATATATTTGTCTTTCTGATGAAGAAATAAATATCTAATTTCAACCGGCAGAGGTCAGGCTTTCATAACAAATAACAAACAGTATTAATAATGTTGATTTCATAAGACCGCCAGGTGGCATCATGGAATGATCTTTAACTAATTGGGAAAACAACTTCTTTGTTTAATATTTATATAACTTGTTCCCAAAACATCATGTGTTATCAGCTTTCTGAGACTAGAGCACGTCAACAATTGTCTAGCTTACAAGTTGAAACAATTTTATAAAAGTTTTACTTTCTAATCTTCCACGGGTAGACTACAGGTTTTAAATATCTTCCAGAGTAATAGATTCTATTATATAGGGTTTAACAATAACTATTCTTTTCTTTAGAAGGACTGTATTGATCATTAATATTTAGATTAATAATATCTATGTGTAATAATTATGTGCATTTATAATTGCTGCAGTAATGTGAGTTTTAAACCAGCATTCTGTCTAACACATACTGTGCAGTCTAACCTTGACATTAACAAAGAATGTTTTGGCTTCTTGTAACCAGTACATCAACAATCTTCCAGCTTGCAAGTTAAAATCTTCTAAGCTTTACAGCCTGGAATATGTTCAGATGTCACATAGCAATATTTTAAAGAAGTAACCCAACTTTACAGTTTACAATGAAATTTTGCATAGAACATTAAAACTTAAACCATACACTTATGACAGCTTTTTCCTGCATAAATAAAACCGCTAGAATTCTGACAATACTTATCTGGAGATTCCTTCAGCCCCCTTTAATCCATTGGCTACATTGCTCTCCTCCCGGGCTGCTCCGATCATCTGCTAGTAGGCCCGTCTCTTCCTCAAATCACCACCAGTCATGCAGTACTGCACATGTGTAGCCTGGCAACTCACCAACCCCCATCATGGAGTGTTATGCGCCTGCACAGTATTACTGCATAGAAACAGAACGCTCCAGGTGATAGGCGTATGCACACAGCCAGGCCATGCATGTGCAGTACAGCATGATTGAGCCATCTGGACAAAATGGGCAAACCAGTGGACGATCAGACTGGCCCGGCGGGAATGGAAAGGGAGCCAACAGCCTAGAGGGAGCTGAAGGAAGCCTCGAGTAAGTATAAATCATTTATTACATTTCATCTCAGGTACACTTTAAGGAGGGTACTGGTGAGCAGCAGCAGGAGTGAGGAGGACCTGGAATGACTCTATAGGAAGCTCCCCTCTTTTAAGGTAAGTAGTTTCTTTTTGACTTGAGCTTCAGCTTGGGTTCACTCTAAAAGCAGTGTTTGTATTGCTGCAGACTTAAAATAAAAATGCAAGGACTTGAAGCAGAGGAAATGATTTGTTTGATCAAACTGAAACTGTGAATAAGTGTTTGTTTGTTCCTCCCATGTTCCATTCATACATGCCTGTATGTAAACTATGGGAGACTATGGGAGACTCTTTTTTTTCACATGAGATCAGAGGAAAAAACAAAAAAAATCTCCTGTGTTTCATGCTTCAAACGTAACTATTTATGAAACCTGAGAAAGGAATTCTTCAGTCAGGATTTATTAAGAGCAGGTCGATTTCCTTTAGCTGACTCTTTTGAGCTGGCTTTATGGCTATTGAGGTCACAAGGGAACCCTCGCAATTTTTTTTTGTTTTAGATAAGCCAGTGAGAGGATCAAAAACAGTAAAATGAAATCCGAAGACAGAAGAAGATTACAGAAGTATAGTAGGAGATAAAAAGAAAAAGTAAAGGGTAGACACCGGTAAAATAAAACTAAAACGATAAGAAATAAGACTGGACATTGAGGGACATAAATAAACTTTATTTTAAAAGCTGGTGTGTGTACTTGTGTTCAAAGAAAGGACAATTGTTTTGTGTTTTTTTATTTACAGTACTATACACACTTGGATTTTTTATTTTGTAACCCTTTCTTTTCTTTCATTTGTGGTGAATAGTTAGGGGGTTATTTAGCTGGGTTGGGTGGCTATCTATAGATAGTTTGCAATCCCCCTTATACACACCACACACATTCAATCACTTCTTCTTGGGCACTCTTGGTTTTCACATGGCAATTGCCTACCAGCATTGGGCTCTGGTGGTTTTCTTGAGGATAAAACATTGTAATTCCCTCAGATCTCCCACTGCTAAAACACATGCAAGCTGTTTGCATTAGTATGGTGAAGATTGAACAAACCCACTTGTTATGTTACTGCATACCACCAGAAAATATGACATGTTGCCGGCAGGCTACAACATTTTTTTTGTCTGACTTACAAGCGTCGCTGTGTGGAGGATCTCAATACACTTTGGTAAGAAAATGTTGCAAAGATGTCTTGTAGTGGATGCAAATATTTTATGAACAAAAATATGCAGCACTGATGTCAATGCAATCTGTAATTTAAATTCAGTGAATGCAATTGTTCCCTAAATTTCTGGTCAAAATGAACTTCTGTAGCTTTTATTCTACTGTTAGCATGTTTTAGTTGACCTTATGAAAAAAAATTGTGGGCTCCTGGTTGGTCAAACTGGTGAAAATTTAAATTGGACAAAATGGGGTTTAAAAATCCCCCAAAAGTTGGATATTTTCTAATAACTCAAAAACTCAATAATCTTCACATATATAGAATAAAATGTTAAAACACCACAAATAATATGTACAATAAAATACAGTTGGAAAAAGGCCAACATCAAAATAAGATAGCAAATAAAATGGTCCTTCCTCATGAATGAAATGACATTAAAATTTTATTTATGTTCTTAGAACTAATATTTTCAACAAAGATGTGTACTGGAAAATGTATACAGAAAGCTAAAATGAGGCACCATTAAAATACAAGTAGTATTTATTTCCGTATAAAAAGTATAAATGCTGCCTACTGGATAAAAAAAATCACGAGCTCTGCACTTCTCTGCAGTTGGTGGAAATTTAAACCAGCAAAATATTTATGGATGCTCTTATTTCATCTGGGTGAATTGGAGTGAAAATTAGTTAATGTTGCCTAGTTCAAATAACCTCACGCCATACAACAGTCATGAATCACCTTCAACTGGTAAATTCGCAGCTGCTTTACTGGAAAAATGCACTTTTAAGTGTTCATGTTTGTTGTAATAGCTACAACTATTAATAGGGAAATGTGGCTTAGCTGAAAAGTTAGAGTAAAGTAAATAATCAAAAATGCAAAGCAAAAAGGTAGACCGCTACACTTACGTGTGTACACAGATGGGAGCATGGAGATCAATGCCAAAAGTCCATAAATATCCAAGGAAGTCCTGCTACACCAGGAGGTAGGGTGAAGTAGAAAAAATACTTTATTGCAAATCCATCTTAATCCATTACCAGTGTACAAGTAATAGCTATAGCTATGATTAAGGAGCCATACATCGCTCCGATACGCGTGAGCTTTTTACTTGTACACTGGTAATGGATTAAGATGGATTTACAATAAAGTATTTTTTCTACTTCACCCTACCTCCTGGTGTAGCGGGACTTCCTTGGATATTTATAAATAATCAAAAATATTGTGTTTGTTTGTTAAATATAAGTTGGACAACTGATCCAAAACAGTCCTTATAGAATCATATTCAAGAAGATTAAACCCAGTTTAGAGATGTATTATTCTACAAATTATTTTTCATTTCATACATATATTAACGCCTAATTAAACCCACAACAAAAGTGATATAAAACTCAAAATTGCTTCTATGCATTAAAACATTAAGTACAGCATAAAGCTATCAAAAAGGAAATACGGGTTTAAGTCATTTGGAAGGCTTTGTTCTATTTCACTAAAGCTAATTGATAAAATAAAAGTGTGTTTTTTGAACAGATAATTATATTGTCTTGTAATTAATAAGCAAATAAAGTAGAGAAAGTTCTCTGCTTCATGTCTAGATACGGGGAACCTTTTATATGTATTAACTCTCCACAAACAGCTAAACATAATTTGATAATTTTAGAATGGCAATGGCAGAATCATCATGAATGTTGAAGAGCTTGAACATTTAACCATTCCAGCACCTTGGAAACCATTTATGTTTTTATTTTCTATTTGTATTATGCTATGTTTAAAGTGTACCAGAGCTGACTTAAACTAAATGTTTTATACATACCTGGGGCTTTCTCCAGCCCCATCCGCACGGATCGCTCCCATGCTGCCATCCTAACCTTATCCTGCGCTGGTACCGGGTCCCGTAACTTCCTCCAGTCACAGCCAGTCTGCGCAAGAGAAGTGCGCCCTCTACGTATCTCTCCAGCGGCTGCTGGAGAGATACATAAATAGCGCACTTCACTTGCGTCAGACTGGCCGCAACTGGAGGAAGTTATGGGACCCTGTACCAGAGTAGGAGAAGACTGAGGGCGGCGGCACGGGAGCGATCCGTGCGGATGGGGCTGGAGGAAGCCCCAGGTATGTATAAAACATTTAGTTTAAGTCAGCTCTGGTTTCCTTTAGCATTTTAGACTAAAGATGAAATTTGAGTTTTATACCACTTTTAACAACGTAAACTCTAATAGCAATCAGGATGGTATGTGCCTAGAAGCAAAGTGGTGGACAGAATGCCATTCTCATGTGCCAAATATGCTTGAAATGTAATATTTGTTTCTCCTCATGCTGCAGCTGTTTGGTAGATCAATCGCTGTGACCACGTTACCATATTTTTCAGAATTCCAGCAATAGAATAGAAACCGTCTACCTAAATGATGAGGTGGGACCTGTAGTCACACAAAATGGATGGAAAACCACAGCTCCGGTACCAGGCAACTGACAGGTCAATGTCCCTTGAGCCTAGTGTCTATATGAGGGCATATAACGTAGTTCACAGTTAAGGGCCCATTTCCACTTGAGCTGCACGCGTCTGCAAGACGCGCGGTGGCTCTTCCAGGTCTGCGGCCACGCAAATGGATCCCATGTGCCGTGCGATGGGATTCACAGCCTCCCGCACCATTTTGGATGGCATTGTCAGCTGAATCGCTAGCGCAAACAATTTGGCCAGTGGCGTCATTTTACCCTATGGCAGTGTTTCCCCGCGCAATTTGCTTGCAGGGAAACACTGCGGATTCGGTGCGGAAACTGCGCCAGTGGAAACGGGCCCTTATAGGTACAGGATCCAATCTCTCCTAACAAGAAATAATAAGGATCTAAAAGGTATAAGTCTGTATGGGTAGGTACACAGCTGCAGCAATCACAGCTACTCCAAGGATTTTCAACTTGAAAAGTTTATTTCAAGAAGTTATATTTATAATTTACAGTAATCAACTTGATTGCTATCAAAATTTGCCTTGTTTAAATTTGGGTTTGGTTGGCCTTTAAAAGAGGCCACCATCAATATTCCCAATTGAAAGGTGTCAAATGCCTGCTGTCATGCTGCTCTTTTGGGTTTGGTAGTTTCAAATGGAAACCTGGAGCAAGCAGGCAGCTAGTAGGATTTGAGTGAGCACATTTTCTGGGTAAATGATTCAGCAATTGTTAAAGGCAGAATATCAATAAAAAACAGTCAAGCAGCCAGTGTTATCTTAAGGAAACTAACAATTGCACTTTCAATATATGTATCACTTAAGCTTTTCTGTGAGAACATTCAAATGGCAGAAATATTGAGAACTTGCTTTTTACTTCTATGTTTTTGCAATTATTCTCAACTTAAAGAGACTCTGAAGCCTCTTTAAATTCAGGTCTTTTTTGCAAAAACCTCTTAAAGGGAACCTGAAGCGAGGAAAATTATTTAAAATAAACACATGATGTAGCTGCAAATGAATATTTCGTACTAACCTCACTGTCAGTTCCTCTCAGAGGCTCACCATTTTCTTCTTACAGTGATCCCTTCCAGATCTGACAATATTTTGTCAGAACTGAAATATACCAGTTGCTGAGAACTGAAATATACCAGTTGCTGTCAGTTATATATAAGCAGCTGTCAGCTACAACAGAATGTGCAAGGTAATGTCCATGTTTCCCTATGGCTCAAGTGGGCGATAATACAGTTTAACTGTGTGCTGACCAGGAACCTGTTAGGGGGTAATGGCCATTTTTCAAATGGAGGACAGAGAAATTCATTGATCACAGTGGACAAATGTGGCGCAGGAGAGGAGAAAGAGATTGAATAGTAGACTACACAGGAGGTAAGTATGACCTGTGTATGGTTATTTTGACTTTTTATTTTCAGTTCAGGTTCTCTTTAAGTATGTTTGCCCTAACTAAAATGCTGCATCCCCGTAGCTGTAATCTAACTAAATCCCCCCAAACTCCCCGGGGGGCAATCCGGGCAGCGCTTCCATGAGAGGCAGAGCTTTCAGCTGCAACTCTGCCTCTCCACGCATCTATTAGCCCGGATCGCCGCCTCTGCCCGCCCCTCTCAGTCTTCCTTCACTGAGAGGGGCGGGGGAGAGGCGGAGATACACGCCGATAGACGCATGTAGAGGCAGAGCTGCAGCTGAAAGCTCTGCCTCTCACAGAAGCACACAGGGCAGCAAAATCCACAAAGTCGTGGATTGAGGGGAGTTAGGGGGCATTTAGATAGATTACAGCTGCGGGGATGCAGCGTTTTAGTCAGGGCAAACATACTTAAGAGGTTTTTGCAATAAAAACCTGAATTTAAGGAGGCTTCAGTGTCTCTTTAAGTTTAAAGATTAGAAGGATACACAAATTAACCTCCCACACTCATAAACACACTTTTCAGTAATTGTTATTTTCTACTATAATTAAAAATAACTCATCTTTAGTTTATATTTGGTTCAGAAAGATATAGTCTTTAAAAGATGTAAGCTTCAAAATACAATATTTTGATTTCCCATAACTCAAATCAGCTATAGAAAACATTTATTTTTCAGAATTTAAGGGTGTGTAGGTACATAGAATATTGTTTAATTAGGTAATTAATGTGAAAAATACACATTTGTTTAAACAGAAATCTAGATTTTTTTTGTCAAAATTGTCTTAATTTACATTTTATGAAAAAGGAATACAGCAGGAGGAACTGTTCTCAGTTTTCCATGTGTTCCTGTCAGATTGTCCATTGCTACAAGTCCAATCATACCTCTGAGTAAAACTTTTTTTTTTGTAAAGTTTATTATATCTGTTTGCATTCATGCCTGGTGCACAATGCCTGCCGTTCAAGTCTCCAGGTTCCTTCTTCATAGGTACAGTGGCATATCGTGCAATCGTCAGTCTTTATTTCTCTTCCTGCTGGAATGACAACAGTCTCTGCAAAGCAGTTTGGTCCTAAAATAATAACAAAAAGTGTGTCATTTAAATTTCAAAAGTTTTATTTACCATTTAAAACATTAATTTGTCACAACATGTACAATAGTTTACAGAGTTTACAGATTATAAATGTTCACACTTGCATATAAAAGCTAACAATAATTTATAAAAAAGAAAAAATACAGAGGACAAAAAAATAAAACAGAAAAATGTGTCTGTCCCAAGCCTTATAAGAGTTTTTCCCCTTCTTCTAGATCAGCTAGGATATGTAAGGCTGCAGGCTAGTGCTGTACCATATATTCTGGTTGAATCTCTGTCATGGATGATGAATCAGTGGCGGTGCGGGGGTGCTCAAGCACACCCTAAATTTGTCCAAGCACCCCCTGGCGTGAACTGACTTCAGGCGTCTAAGAGATGCCGAGTCAGTTCACAGCGGCAGCCCGGAGCAGCAGGCAGGGCTACAGTAAGATGGCTGCCCGAAGCCCAGCTCTGCAGACTTGGAGTCTGCAGTGCAGGGCTTCGGGCGGCCATTTTCCCGTAGCCCTGCTTGCCGGGTAATGCAAGCTGCTGCAGGAAGGAAGTGGATCGTGGGAGCTGAGCTGCGCGCCACAAGGAGGTCGGGAGAGGAGGAGTTCGGAACAGGAGGTCTTCTGACTAGGTGAGTAAATGGGTTTTTACTTTTCTTTTTCAGGTGGTGCTGCTGATTGTGGTCAGAACTGCTGAGCATTGTGCATATTGGGGTCAGATCTGCTGAGCATTGTGCATATTGAGGTCAGATCTGCTGAGCATTGTGCATATTGGGGTCAGATCTGCTGAGAATTGTACATATTGGGGTCATATCTGATAAGGATTGTGCATATTGGGGTCATTTCTGATAATGGTTGTGCATATTGGGGTCATATCTGATAACAGTTGTGCATATTGGGGTCATATCTGATAACGTGTGTGCATATTGGGGTCATATCTGATAATGTTTGTGCATATTGGGGTCATATCTGATAACGGTTGTGCATATTGGGGTCATATCTGGTAACGATTGTGCATATTGGGGTCATATCTGATAACGATTGTGCATATTGGGGTCATATCTGATAACGATTGTGCATATTGGGGTCATATCTGATAACGATTGTGCATATTGGGGTCATATCTGATAACGATTGTGCATATTGGGGTCACATCTGATAACGATTGTGCATATTGGGGTCATATCTGATAACAATTGTGCATATTGGGGTCATATCTGATAACGATTGTGCATATCGGGGTCATATCTGATAACGATTGTGCATATTGGGGTCATATCTGATAACGATTGTGTATATCGGGGTAATATCTGATAACGATTGTGCATATTGGGGCCATATCTGATAACGATTGTGCATATTGGGGTCATATCTGATAACGATTGTGCATATTGGGGTCATATCTGATAACGATTGTGCATATTGGGGTCATATCTGATAACGATTGTGCATATTGGGGTCATATCTGATAACGATTGTGCATATTGGGGTCATATCTGATAACGGTTGTGCATATTGGCGTCATATCTGATAACGATTGTGCATATTGGGGTCATTGAACGTGTTTTTTGTTCAAATCTGCTCACATTATGTGTATTTTCCTGAGAAAACTTGCACAATTATGTGAATTTTCTGGGGAAAGGGTCACCAAAACTTGAGCCCTCTGTCTTTGCGTTGCACTTTTAAAGGGAACCCGAGGTGAGAATAATATTGAGGCTGCCATATTTATCTCCTTTTAAGTAATACCAGCTGCCTGGCTGCCGTGTTGGTCCTCTGCCTCTAATTCTTTCAACCATAGACCCTGAACAAGCATGCAGCAGGTCAGGGGTTTCTGACAATATTGTCAGAACTGACAAGATTAGCTGCATGTTTGTTTCTGGTGTAATTCAGTTCACTACTGCAGCCAACTAGAATTGTTTAAAAGGAAATAAATATAGCAGCCACTATATCACTCTCACCCTGGGTTCACTTTAAATTACAGTTAGCCCGGCCCTCATCTGGTCATGACCACGCCCATTTTTCGCTTCGCGCGCTGCAGGTTGCAGCCACACCCATTTTTTGCCGCGGCACAGTTCGCGTGCCGCAGGTCGTCAGTTCCCCCAGAAATTGGTCCAGCACCTGCATAGCACCCCCTAAAAAAAAATCCTGGAGCCGCCACTGATGATGATGGTGTTTAAAAATCCAAAATAATAAAACCTGTATTTGGATATATACATTATCTTATTCAACAAAATACTTCCTTAACTAACTCCTCCACCTCTTTCTTAACCCTGGGGCACTATTAACATCTTCTCATCCTGAAGGAGTAATACATAGAAAGATGATACAATTATTCACGTAAGGCAGGCTTTCTCAAACAGGGTTCCCTGGAACCCCCAGGGTTCCTTGATGACTCTGCAGGGGTTCCTTGGCATTTTCCCCCATCGTGGCGGAAGTATATAGAGCACACTATAATAGGTGGTAGTGTAACAATAAGCACTAATTTGGGGGGGTCAGAAGACAGTATAATGAGGGGCAGTGTAATAGGGGGTAGTGAAATAAACAGCCACACATACTTTTAAAGACCATGCCTCCTGCAAAATAAATGCAGGGGTTCCTCAAGATCAAAACATTGTTTGCAGGGGTTCCTTGAGATCAAAAAGTTATTTGCAGGGTTCCTCCAGGGTAAAAAGGTTGATAAAGGCTGACGTAAGGAGTCAGAGTTTACACTAGCTGTAAAACCTATATATAAAACACACGCACGCACGCACACACGCACACGCACACACGCACGCACGCACACACACACACACACACACACACACACACACACACACACACACACACACACACACACACACACACACACACACACACACACACACACTGCCCTGCTTCCTTGAAAATAAGACCTACCAAGAAAATTAGCCCTAGCATAATTTTTCAGGATGCTCAAAATGTGGGCCCTACTCCAAAAATAAGCCTTAGTTGCAATTCATAAAAAGGCAATGTAAATAATGTCTAAGGCAGTTGCTATATACATGTAAAATAGTCAAATCAATTTGCAATAGAATGCAGCAGGATAGACTAACTGTCCTTCCCCAAGGAAAGCATACACCCACAAAATAATTAACCAATTGAGGACCGTGGGCTTTACCCCCCCTTAAGGACCAGTCCCTTTTTTTCCATTCAGACCACTGCAGCTTTCACGGTTTTTTGCTCGCTCATACAACCTACCACCTAAATGAATTTTGGCTCCTTTTCTTGTCACTTATAAAGCTTTCTTTTGGTGCTATTTGATTGCTGCTGCGATTTTTACTTTTTATTATATTCATCAAAAAAGACATGAATTTTATCAAACAAATGATTTTTTTTTTACTTTCTGTGCTGACATTTTTCAAATAAAGTAAAATTTCTGTATACATGCAGCACGAAAAATGTGGACAAACATGTTTTTAATAAAAAAAAAAAACCCATTCAGCCTATATTGATTGGTTTGGGTAAAAGTTATAGCGTTTACAAACTATGGTGCAAAAAGTGAATGTTCCCATTTTGAAGCATCTATGATTTTTCTGACCACCTGTCATGTTTCATGAGGGGCTAGAATTCCAGGATAGTATAAATACCCCCCAAATGACCCCATTTTGGAAAGAAGACATCCCAAAGTATTCACTGAGAGGCATGGTGAGTTCATAGAAGATTTTATTTTTTGTCACAAGTTAGCGGAAAATGACATTTTGTGACAAAAAAGAAAAAAAAAAAAGTTTCCATTTCTTCTAACTTGCGACAAAAAAAAAATGAAATATGCCACGGACTCACTATGCTCCTCTCTGAATACCTTGAAGTGTCTACTTTCCAAAATGGGGTAATTTGTGGGGTGTGTTTACTGTCCTTGCATTTTGGGGGTGCCTAATTGTAAGCACCCCTGTAAAGCCTAAAGATGCTTATTGGACTTTGGGCACCTTAGCGCAGTTAGGGTGCAAAAAAGTGCCACACATGTGGTATTGCCATACTCAGGAGGAGTAGTATAATGTGTTTTGGGGTGTATTTTTTTACACATAACCATGCTGGGTGGGAGAAATATCTCTGTAAATGACAATTGTTTGATTTTTTTTTACACACAATTGTCCATTACTGAGATATTTCTCCCACTCAGCATGGGTATGTGTAAAAATACACCCCAAAACACATTATACTACTTCTCCTGAGTACGGCGATACCACATGTGTGGCACTTTTTTGCACCCTAACTGCGCTAAGGGGCCCACAGTCTAATGAGTACCTTTAGGATTTCACAGGTCATTTTTGTTTCAAGACTACTCCTCACGGTTTAGGGCCCCTAAAATGCCAGGGCAGTATAGGAACCCCACAAGTGACCCCATTTTAGAAAGAAGACACCCCAAGGTATTCCGTTAGGAGTATGGTGAGTTCATAGAAGATTTTATTTTTTGTCACAAGTTAGCGGAAATTGATTTTAATTGTTTTTTTTCACAAAGTGTAATTTTCCGCTAACTTGTGACAAAAAATAAAATAAGATTTTATTTTTTGTCACAAGTTAGTGAAAAATGACACTTTGTGAAAAAAAAAACCCAATGAAAAATCAATTTCCATTTTTGACAAAAAATAAAATCTTCTATGAACTCGTCATACACCTAACAGAATACCTTGGGGTGTCTTTTTTCTAAAATGGGGTCACTTGTGGGGTTCCTATACCACCCTGGCATTTTACAGGCCCAAAACCTTGAGTAGTCTGGAAACCAAATGTCTCAAAATGACTGTTCAGGGGTATAAGCATCTGCAAATTTTGATGACAGGTGGTCTATGAGGGGGCGGATTTTGTGGAACCGGTCATAAGCAGGGTGGCCTTTTAGATGACAGGTTGTATTGGGCCTGATCTGATAGATAGGAGTGCTAGGGGGGTGACAGGAGGTGATTGATGGGTGTCTCAGGGGGTGGTTAGAGGGGAAAATAGATGCAATCAATGCACTGGGGAGGTGATCGGAAGGGGGTCTGAGGTTGATCTGATGGTTTGGCCGAGTGATCAGGAGCCCACACAGGGCAAATTAGGGCCTGATCTGATGGGTAGGTGTGCTAGGGGGTGACAGGAGGTGATTGATGGGTGTCTCAAGGTGTGATTAGAGAGGGGAATAGATGCAAGCAATGCACTGGCGAGGTGATCAGGGCTGGGCACTGAGGGCGTTCTGAGGGTGTGGGCGGGTGATTGAGTGCCCTAGGGGCAGATAGGGGTCTAATCTGATAGGTAGCAGTGACAGGGGGTGATTGATGGGTAATTAGTGGGTGTTTAGGGTAGAGAACAGATGTAAACACTGCACTTGGGAGGTGATCTGACGTCGGATCTGCGGGCGATCTATTGGTGTGGGTGGGTGATCAGATTGCCCGCAAGGGGCAGGTTAGGGGCTGATTGATGGGTGGCAGTGACAGGGGGTGATTGATGGGTGGCAGTGACAGAGGGTGATTGATGGGTGATTGACAGGTGATTGACAGGTGATCAGTGGGTTATTACAGGGAAGAACAGATGTAAATATTGCACTGGCGAATTGATAAGGGGGGGTCTGAGGGCAATCTGAGCGTGTAGACGGGTGATTGGGTGCCCGCAAGGGGCAGATTAGGGTCTGATCTGATGGGTAACAGTGACAGGTGGTGATAGGGGGTGATTGGTGGGTAATTAGTGGGTGTTTAGGGTAGATCAGGGGGCAGGGGGGGGATCAGTGTGTTTGGGTGCAGACTAGGGTGGCTGCAGCCTGCCCTGGTGGTCCCTTGGACACTGAGACCACTAGGGCAGGAGGCAGCCTGTATAATACACTTTGTATACGTTACAAAGTGTATTATACACTTTGTATGCGGCGATCCGGGTGCTAGTAACCCGCCGTCGCTTCCGAACGGCCGGCGGGTTACAGCGCGAGGGGGGCGGAGCCAGTCCCCGGCGGAGGATCGCGTCACGAATGACGCAATTGCGCCGCCCATGCCTGTACAAGGACCGCCACCTCTGTGCATGCGGCGGTCCTTGCGGGATCCACTTTTCGGCCGCCCCTGTGCAGTGGGCGGTCGGTAAGTGGTTAAAAGATCCTACGAAAGCCAAAACAAAAAGGGTTGGCAAGTGCTGGGCTCTCTGTGAAGGTAGATTGTTGTAAATGAAAATGTTAATTTCTATGTTCAAGAATAAATGAAGATTGCTGTTCGTGGAGAAAATAAGACATCTCCTGAAAATAAGCCCTAATGCATCTTTTGGAGTAAAAATTTATATGAGACTCTGTCTTATTTTTTGGGGGAAACAACTATCAACTCCCACTCATCCTGCAGGTGTAGTATTCACGTGATGAGTAAGAGTTCAAGAGGAACTTAACTGAGTGTAACTCAATAAATTGTATAGTAGATCCACACCATAGCTAACATGATTTAGACTTCAGGGGTCCTTCAATCAAATCTGAGATACAAATGCACTGTGTTGCACATATATGTAGGAGGGGAAGAAAAGAACACTCCCTGGAACTGCCCCAAAGGGCAAGAGAAAAGAGGGAGGAGGGAGGAGGGAGGGCCCTCCCCAACCCTACAATCCACTTAAAGGTGTATGTACAACTTAATCATAAAAAGAAAAAAGAAAACAATTAAAATAAAAGTGCATAAAATATTTACAGAGGAGCAGCAAATAAATACAATGCAAAACAGCAAGTGAAAGGACACAAACTAAATAATAGTACCAAGATCCCATCTGGCATTGAGGTCTGCTTCTAATCAAGTCCCCAGCCAAATCCAGAGAGCCTCTGTCACCAGAAGGGATCTATAAACACCCCCTCCCCCAATCCTCTCCCACTCCTGGAACCAGAAAGATGCTGTGTTGCTCCCATGAATTTTCATGAAATGTTTAACAATATTAGAGGGATTTTTTTTGTCAACTTTGAAGGACACCTTTAATGTTCTGCTATTTTAATCTATGAGGAGTACAACCCACACAGGTTAATAAGTATACTAAATTCCTTGAGTCATTGTTCATATACTGCCCAATCGGGAAAGTATAATCATTTGAAAGTTGATGTAGCACTCTGAGATTTTTCATGAAGATTTAAATGATAAAGTACAATATAAATCCATATAAAAATAAATACAGGATCTTCTCAAAAAATTAGCATATTGTGATAAAGTTCATTATTTTCTGTAATGTACTGATAAACATTAGACTTTCATATATTTTAGATTCAAATACACACAACTGAAGTAGTTCAAGCCTTTTATTGTTTTAATATTGATGATTTTGGCATACAGCTCATGAAAACCCAAAATTCCTATCTCAAAAAATTAGCATATTTCATCCGACCAATAAAAGAAAAGTGTTTTTAAAACAAAAAAAGCCAACCTTCAAATAATTATGTTCAGTTATGCACTCAATACTTGGTCGGGAATCCTTTTGCAGAAATGACTGCTTCAATGCGGTGTGGCATGGAGGCAATCAGCCTGTGGCACTGCTCAGGTGTTATGGAGGCCCAGGATGCTTTGATAGCGGCCTTAAGCTTATCCAGAGTGTTGGGTCTTGCGTCTCTCAACTTTCTCTTCACAATATCCCACAGATTCTCTATGGGGTTCAGGTCAGGAGAGTTGGCAGGCCAATTGAGCACAGTAATACCATGGTCAGTAAACCATTTACCAGTGGTTTTGGCACTGTGAGCAGGTGCCAGGTCGTGCTGAAAAATGAAATCTTCATCTCCATAAAGCTTTTCAGCAGATGGAAGCATGAACCCACTTTTGAAACAGAAACAGCGGCAGAAGCGCCTGACCTGGGCTACAGAGAAGCATCACTAAACTGTTGCTCAGTGGTCCAAAGTACTTTTTTCGGATGAAAGCAATTTTTGCATGTCATTCGGAAATCAAGGTGCCAGAGTCTGGAGGAAGACTGTGGAGAGGGAAATGCCAAAATGCCTGAAGTCCAGTGTCAAGTACCCACAGTCATTGATGGTCTGGGGTGCCATGTCAGCTGCTGGTGTTGGTCCACTGTGTTTTATCAAGGGCAGGGTCAATGCAGCTAGCTATCAAGAGATTTTGGAGCACTTCATGCTTCCATCTGTTGAAAAGCTTTATGGAGATGAAGATTTCATTTTTCAGCACGACCTGGCACCTGCTCAAAGTGTCAAAACCACTGGTAAATGGTTTACTGACCATGGAATTACTGTGCTCAATTGGCCTGCCAACTCTCCTGACCTGAACCCCATAGAGAATCTGTGGGATATTGTGAAGAGAAAGTTGAGAGATGCAAGACCCAACACTCTGGATGAGCTTAAGACCACTATCAAAGCATCCTGGGCCTCCATAACACCTGAGCAGTGCCACAGGCTGATTGCCTCCATGCCACGCCGCATTGAAGCAGTAATTTCTGCAAAAGCATTCCCGACCAAGTATTGAGTGCATAACTGAACATAATTATTTGAAGGTTGACTTTTTTTGTTTAAAAAACACTTTTCTTTTATTGGTCGGATGAAATATGCTAATTTTTTGAGATAGGAATTTTGGGTTTTCATGACCTGTATGCCAAAATCATCAATAATAAAACAATAAAAGGCTAGAACTACTTCAGTTGTGTGTATTTGAATCTAAAATATATGAAAGTCTAATGTTTATCAGTACATTACAGAAAATAATGAACTTTATCACAATATGCTAATTTTTTGAGAAGATCCTGTATAACAAAGTTAATGTG